>NC_073236.2:105852142-106453571 GCF_029281585.2 Gorilla gorilla gorilla
TATCTTTTGGAGGATGTTCTATGAAACACTTGTATCAACAAAAAGGACTGAAGTCTACATGAGGAAGGCTATTGCATCCTTTCAATGCCTTATCTACTAATTGCTAATTTCATCATAGTGTTATTTAAATAGCTTAAGCTTAGAACCAACCTATGTGACTAATATTAGGGAATAGCTAAGTAACATTTGGAATTTTCATAAACTGTTTTCCCACATTTTTAAAAATATGCTTATGAAACTTAAGAATGAGGTGATATCTATATAAACAAAGTAAATATAAAATTGTCTGTAAGACTTGGTTTTAATTACATAAAATAAAATGTATATAAAACGTTCAAAATAAAGTATACCAAGATGTTAATGGAAGTTGTCTTTGAGTAAAGGCATTAAGAGTGATTTCTTTTTTTAAAACCTTTCTTGTACTTCCTAAATGTTCTTCAATGATCATATTTTGCTCTTACATTCTAGAAAAAAACAACTCTAAAAATGGTAAGAAAGAAAACAGTTCCTGAGGGACTTGGAATTCTGAACACCACGTGACTCAAAAGGGGCAAAGGTCTTTCCTTTTTATAATGTATTCAGCTGACAAAGTGAGATGATAATTGGCCTCTTTCCAGTTGGTGAAAGTTCTCTAATTCTAAGGAGTTCTAATTTCTTCTTGGGGATCCCTATCTGCCCACCCTCCTTTAGGAACAGTTCTGAATTTTGGTCTCAAATCCTGCACAATTCTTCTATATGTTGACTTACTTCTTCCTTATAATTAGAAGCAGTGCATACTAACAAATGGGGTTATTTAAATTTTACATTTCCAATACGACTAAATTACAGGAAGCCAAAGTTGTACAGGTAGCCAATGTACAATTTAAAGTCTCAATAAATGTCGAATTTGGCATTAAGCTTTGAATTTTGAAGGCCATTATTTATACTGTAATATTCACATTTTTGAATGACTGATCTTGAGCCAATGGATTTTAAGTTTCTTATATGGAAAAACTCTATCACATTCATCTTTGTTACCCTCACCACCTAGTAAAACAAGCAGCACATTGTAGGTGGATTTGAAACACTGATAGCTGGATTTGCTGAGTACCTGAGACCTAAGACAGATCCTCCTTCTCAGAGACCTTGCAGTTAGGTGGGCCAAGTGATTAGTTCAGGCCAGTAAACTATGCTGGGACATGATTTTTTTATATATATTTTTTATTATACTTTAAGTTCTAGGGTACATGTATACAATGTGCAGGTTTGTTACATATGTATATATGTGCCATGTTGGTGTGCTGCACCCATTAACTCGTCATTTACATTAGGTATATCTCCTAATGCTATCCCTCCCCACTTCCCCCACCCCACAACAGGCCCCGGTGTGTGATGTTCCCCTTCCTGTGACCAAGTGTTCTCATTGTTCAATTCCCACCTATGAGTGAGAACATGCAGTGTTTGGTTTTTTGTCCTTGCGATAGTTTGCTGAGAATGATGGTTTCCAGCTTCATCCATGGCTGGGACATGATATCTATCACCTGAGAGCTGAAACAGTGAAAAGTCTGCAAATAACCCTTTAAATTCTCTTTTTCAGCTGCAGCAACCCAGGACTCCTGTGTGGAAAAGTGGAGGGGCTACAAGACGGAAGCAATCGGGAGCCCTGAATCACCACTTGGAAGGTAGGTAAAGGTGAGACCCACTGAGCCTGCAGAAGATTTTGCTTGGACAAGGAATACATTTTTATATGTTAAGCCACTGAAATAGCAAGATTTATTTGTTCCTGTAGCATTTTTTAAAGTTGACTTGAATTTAATTGGAAGCTTTTAATAGTCCACTTTTAAAATATGTTTGCTGGCATTACCAAAAGCACCTGGGCTTGTGTTTTTATACAGAATGTTTCAGTATTTGTTAAATTTAACGAGGGGAGAAGATAGCCTCTTTTGTGCTGGCTACTTAACAATCATAGCCTAGAGGCTGCAGAAAAGATGTATAAGCTGCTGTGCTTATGCTCTAGGCCTCATGTCTCATTCCTGGGCTGCAGAGGAATTTCCCAGCCAAATTTCCAACCTATATTTAGATCTCTGGTCGTGGCCTCCAGGCAGTTTGTGGCACTGCATAAGGTACCAAACATGGGCTGTTACATACACCATTCTTCACATATCCAGAAGTAAACTACAAGGCTTGGTACATTGTATTTGGGAAAAAAAAAAAAAGTGTAAATTAGAACTTTAAAAGTGCTTATACTATTATAGCCTTGAGAATTGTAGGAACATGGCATTTCCTTTTGGCTAGACATAACAATCCTTCCTTTTCAGGTAGTCTTTTCTGCAAAAACTGGCCTTCAGTTACTCAATCAATTTGTCCCAATATGGATCAAGATATAAAAGGTTTCATACACTTGACTTAAGCATATGATAAATACATGTTTAAATACTCTTTTCTCCAGGACACTGAGTTTCCAAGCCTTTATGTAGACATTTGACCCATTTTACTGGAGTGGTAGATTTGTAAACCAATCAGTAACTAGGCTATTGACTGAATTTAATGGCTGCTAATTGATTCATTACCAATCAATCTAGACAAAATGATCAAATCACTTGTTTATTTCAGGCTTAGTAGCAATAAAAAGTCTATTACTTCTTTAAAAACATGGTGCATGGAAGCACCCCATGTTTAGTAACTAAATTGATTACAATTATGTATTTCAGGGGCTGTCTCCAGCTGCCTTGGCATCTGTTCCAACTCTCTGCCTTCTCCTCTCCCTCAAATCTTTGAGTTCTTTGGGTAGAGGTAAGTCTCAGCAATGCCAAATCCTGTATTCACTTTTAGAAACTGTAACAGCAGGAGCCTGCTGAATTTCACCTTGAGAGTGTCATAGATGTTTGCAGCTTCTCAGGTCTGTTCAGCATCTCTTCTGAAGTGTCCTCACTTAGACTGCCTGCTAAGGCTTGAGAAAGTCAGCATTTAATCTTAGCATACCACCAAAGGGATGAAAGCTACTCCCTATCATTTTTTAAACAGCTAAATGATTCAAATTAGAACTGTGAATGGTCCAGCCATATTAACAGGTGTTGCAGTATATTAATTTCAAAAAGAACAAAAAGGATTTTAAAGGAACAACCTTCTGCAAATCAAGTCTAAAACTGGGTGCAATATGAAATAGCCTAATGCAGTAGGTTTTTTGTGTGTTTTGAAGACTTTACATCTTTTTTGTGGGCAAGAGTTCAAAATTCAGGTCAGAAGGAATCAAGGCAGAAATGTCATGTTAAATGAAAAGAAAAAAAGAACACATTTGTATAAAGGCTGGGGACATGTGTCCTTGCCTCCTCGATGTAGATGCCCTTGCAATGAACGCAACCACATGACTGTTCAAAGGGCCACTGCCCTGTTAAAAGGCCCTGCCTTTGAAATTCTGTATTATTGTCCTAAAAATTCTACTTCCAAACTCACTAATTGGTCAGATGCAGAAACTGGCCAGTTTATTATTTATTCTCCATAAATAAGACAGAAATTTTTTATATAAGGCAATGATACTGTCAGGACTACTATAGTATAATCCCACACTGTACAATATTGATAAACAAGTCTTGGTGTATAGATAATTGTCAAACTATGATTATCTAAGGATGAGCTGCTAAAGTAAGATTATCTAGCCAAAACCATCTCTGGATTTTTTTTTTTTTTTAAGAAAATCCAATGCTTAGGGTAACTTAATGGAGTTTGCACTACTGTTAAGCACAAACACATAAGTGTTATACTTCTCCAGTTCAAAAATATTTAATCTGCTATCAAGTGTGAAAGCACAATCAAATATATAGCTGTGGGATCGTTAAATTACCCCCAAAGAGGGGAGGGCATCCTTAAATTGGCTGTTCTCTGTGTATCACATAATTAGGCCTTCCATATTTGCTTGTTGATTTAAAAGCTCCGATTTCCATTCTAAGGTATTTGCATGAGAAGTATGAGGGTATATGGATGGAGCTCTTGAGGGATGACCTTATTTCCATTCCCACACCTACTGACCTATTCAGAACAAACATTTTACAGATGGAAAAACTGAGACTCCAGGAAGCTGGCTCCAAAAAAGCCAACACAGCATATTCATGGTGGAGATGGAGGTATACTCAAGTACCCCACCCATGAGGTTAGTCGTTTTTCTAGCCTTCTTACTACAGAATACATATTTGCAGATATTACCTACTTTTTTTTTTTTTTTTTTTGGAAATGGAGTTTCACTCTTGTTACCCAGGCTGGAGTGCAATGGTGAGATCTCGGCTCACTGCAACCTCCACCTCCCAGGTTGAAGCGATTCTCCTGCCTCAGCCTCCCAAGTAATTGGGATTACAGGCATGCGCCACCACACCCGGCTAATTTTTTATTTTTAGTAGAGACAAGGTTTCTCCACATTGGTCAGGCTGGTCTTGAACTCCTGACCTTAGGTGATCCGCCTGCCTCAGCCTTCCAAAGTGCTGGGATTACAGGCATGAGCCACCATGCCCAGCCAATATTACCTACTCTTTTATGCTACATGTCATCTTGCTTCTCAATGCAAACTGAAGCTCCAAGACCCTTGCACAATCCCTTTGTTTCCTTTCATGACCACATGACGGAACACAAGGATGGGCACTGAACATAGAGCCAATCCAGGAATTACTGAGTTGAAACCTACTCAAACACAACACAATACAATCCATGAAAGGATAGTTGAGTACCCAAATGCAAAGGTCATGAAGACTACGTGACAAAAATGAATTATAGGCAAACAGTAGTGATTTATGGATACGCAAATGATGACTGACACTTTTTTCTTGGTGACTGGTACTGTATACCAAAGGATTGATTTGAATTTCAGTTGTAAAAGTAGTTGAATAGAAGGAAGCCTGTTTAGCAAAAAATTATGAATGTAGTTAATATCTTCTATGGCCCACTGCCACAAAAAATGGTGGATAGGAGACCCCCAAGGTGTTGGCACCTCCATGCCAGGATACTCTCTCACTACCTGGATCAGGGGTTGGCAAGCAGACTCTGCTGAGTCACTTAAATGTGCTGTGATGTTCCACGTCTAGATGGATAAGTACTGCCTTGCTCCATCCAAGGTTTGGTGGGCCCAGGGGCTGAATTGAGCCCTGCCACACCCACAGCCAGTCCCTGACCTGGGGCAGAGAGCAACAGTTCTGTAGATCAGAAGTCCAGGCAGGATTAACTGGGTTTTCTGCTGAGAAAAATCAAAGTGTCTGTCAAGGCTGGGCTTTTTCTTATCTGAAGCCAGAAGGAAGAATCCACATCCAAGTTCATCCAGGTTGTCACTCTTAGGTTCCTGCTTCTTGGCTTTCTCCATCTTCAATTCAGCAACAGAGCATCAAATCTTCCCCATGCTTCAAATTTATCTGATTTTCCTATCTGCTACCAACCAGAGAAAACTTTCTGTTTTTAAAGTACTCACATGATTTGATTAGACCAACCCAGATAATATCCCTATCTTAAAGCCAACTGAGGACTAATCTTTGCCATGTAATTTAGTATATCACCAGAGCAACACCCAGGGCAAAAGTCGTGGGGCCATCCTAAAAGTCTACCTATAGCAGTTAGAAATGTACAGTTGGCATTTGAAAGTAACTCCCTTGAACTTAGAAAAATGTTAGGACTAGAAATTTAAATTTGGGTTCCATCACATTTTAGGTGATAGATTAACAAAATACAAACTTACAAGCGAATACAATACTACTGATTCCACAATATCTTTTACCATGGAATCACAACACACAAGTGGCTAGGGCAATATTTTTCATGTTAGATATCATTGACATTAACTCTAAAAGTAATATTGGGTCTTTTTTTTAATACTTTAATGGATGCAAAAGGAATACTGGGTCACTTTGACCTTTCATTTAGAAAGCTCAATTTCAATTTCTTTAATTTATTCTAGAAGGTACAAAATGACTAGATTAGCCTTCCTGGATTCCAATCATTTCACACAAAAAATAACTTACCTTTCAGATAATAATGAAAGAGTTTGTGTGTGTGTGTGTGTGTGTGTGTGTGTGTGTGTGTAAGGACTAAAATGAATGTCTTCTGGTCTCAAAGAAATCAGTCGCACAAAAATAGGAAAACAGAAGTTAAAAGGTCAACCAAAGATATAAGCATTACATTACTTTTTACCATTTTTATTTCAATAAATGAGTGGGTTACACATCATCAGATACATACAGTTAGTGTATTTTTCCAAAATAAAAAATTCATTTTCAGTCATTATGTCTCCTTTATAAGGATTCAGGTAGTTTTCCATAAAGGAAGACAAAAAAGAATTTGTTATGTGTTTTTATTGGTTTAGAAAGCTCAGATTTTTAAGTTAAAAAAGAAAACCTTTCCAGATAAATTTTTCTCTGTGTTTGTGAGTTAAATTAAAGAAAAATATGTATCTTATTTAGTCCCTTTTCTTCTCTTCCCTAATTTTCTTTTTGAGAAATGTATCTCTGTACCAATTCATGGTTCACCCTCCCTTTGCAGGTGGCCTTCTCAAGTCAACAGACAAGAAGGAACAAAATTAAAGACTTAGGCCAGGGACCATGGCTCATGCCTGTAATTTCAGCACTTTGAGAGGCTGAAGCGGGAGGATCACTTGAGCCCAAGAGTTTAAGACCCACCTGGGCAACACAGTGAGACTGTCTTTATCAAAAAATAAATAAGGACTTAGAGAACTTAAGAAGAACAAAAGTACCCCCATTGTTAAAGACTGGGAATGTGAGAACTGAGGAGTCAACCAACCTCTGAGACTTCTCCCAAGGAACGCGTAGCCTCTGTTGTCTCACCATCACTCCAACACTGTCTCAGGCATACAGAGCATCTGATCCAATTCAGCAAACCTATACTGAGTGCCCACTACATGTAGTATGTGCACTATCCTTCCCACTCTTCCTTCCTAATTTAGCAGTAAAAATCTGCTTAATGAATAGAGTAGTAGTTTTGAATATATTATGTGCACAAACATATGCAAAAAAGTACATGCTAAAAAAGTTCACACTCCCACCATTCAAAATGTTCTATATTGTATTTTTGTGTGTATCAGCCCACTTAGCAGCAAATGAAGGTATGTGCAGGAAGGAATTATACTGGGTTTCATAAGGACCTTTTTTAATCGAGTAGAAATGTACAGTCACAGGATGCTCATTTTGCTTCAGATTTCTGCACACTGTGGTTGGCTAAGATTTTAAATCAACAATGATAACTATAAGGAGGCCCAGATAATAATGGTAGCATACGTTACAGGTCATCTCACTCCATGCACAAAAGCAATCTTGTAGGAGATGAAACACAATATTGTAATTAGGTATAGATGGATTCAATAAATATTAAGCAGTAAAAAATATTTTTCTCTTAGCCATTTCCTTCTTGGCAGAACCTGCAATTCTGGCTCATCCTAATATCTGACCCATGAGATTAAGATAAAAAGTTATTGAATAGGGAGAGAAGATGGAGAGAATTTAATAGGCATGGCTTTTTGGCATTCCAGTATGCATTTTGCAATTGCAAGTTGATGCTTCCTCCCTCCTCACCACGACCGACGACCACCTCAATGTAAACAAGAAATGGTAACCGCCAGAATGAAAAAGGACACCAACACATGCAGATAGATGAGTTCTATTCCTAATTCTATGAATTACATTTTGTTATTTTGATAGAATTAGGCTTCAAGATCAGTTGTTTCAGATAACCACAAAAAACACAAATTTTAAACTATTTTGCATCTATTTCCTAATTATTTAAAACCTGTTTGATGCATTTGAATATTTATTTTAATTGAATCGCCCAAACTGGTCAAGTTAGTTCAGGCCCTGGGTCAAGCAGGGCCCACTGCCTTTTTTCTTTTAGAGAAGGCTTCCTTTCCTCCTTCCCAACCAAAGAAACTTCAATAAACTCTACCTTTAATCAAGCCCATCTAGTCTTCTCCCTGTCTCAGTTTTGCCTCCAGGCAGCCCTGAGCAGCAGGAAGTAGGCCAAACTAGCTCTCTGCTAGCTAATCTGATAAACAAATCTGACAGAGATGAATGCTTTTTAGGGAAGTTGCTGCTTTGCATTTTGGAAAATGGATACTAAAGGCAACCCAGGGATAAAATAAGGTCAGTTTTGAATTCAAATTACTTGGTCCCTCTTGCTTTGAAATGTTAGTCTTGTACAACTCACAACTATTCTTCAAATACTTTTCAATGAATAATAATAATGTATAGCTTTTTTTATTTAACCAAAAATAGTCATTGTACATATTCTGTAAACTAGTAAAGTCTCATCTAGCTTTTCAAAATTTTGCTGATAGATAGAAGCTAGTATTAAGCTTATAAATCATCAGAATTTTTCTCAACGTTTGGTTTAGAGAATTGCTTCCATCTCTGAGTGGCAAACTTATTTCCTTCTAGAAAGCTCTCTTTCTTCTAAAATACTAAAAGCATCCCTGGAGTACTTTAAGAACACAGAGCTGGCCTCAGGGCCTCTAATGCTTTTTTAAGTTGTAACTCTTCACAGGAAGCCTCAGGGCCTGGTGCACCCCTGAGCCTTGCGGCCTTACTGGCCACTATTCCACCTGCTCAACCCCGAGCAGGTGCAAGACACTTCTGACCTCGCTCAGCAGCCCTTCTGATTCTTTGTGTTTTAAGGCCTCACAATGTGCGTGCTCTAAAATAACAGCTTTTGGATATAGGCAAGTCCCCAGTGTCACACTAAACTCAGGGCACAGCAGAGAAGAAAATAGCTAAAAATTGGAGCAGGTGAAGTAAGGTAAAGGCCAGGTTCAAAGGAAAAGAGTAAGTCAGAGAAAGTCAGGGATTCTACCCTGGGCCAAATGTAAGTCATGAATCAAAGCTAGATATGTGACCAGGCATCATAAAGAAACTGGAAGTCAGGGCATGGGAAAAAGAAGACTGAGATGAGAAAGAAACCTGGGTTTTCATTTCACTCCACTCTGGGTCTTAATTTTCTTATCTGTAAAATGAAGTTTTAATAAGAAATTATCTTAATCACCTAAATATTGTATGTCTAGAAAGACCACGTGAATAGTGTATTAGTCAGGGCTCTCCAGAGAAACAGGATCAATAGGAGATGAGAAGAAAGGAGAGGAAAGAGAGAGACATTTACCGTAGGAAAAGGCTCATATAATTATGAAGACTGAGAGTTCTACAATCTGCTACCTGCAAGCTGGAGACCCGAGAAAGCCAGGGTTGTCATTCAGTCTAAGTCCAAAGGCCAGGGAAAGGATGGGGTACAGGGGTACAATGGTGTAAATCCAGGTTTGAGTCCAAAGGCCTGAAATGAATGGGGTGGTCATATAGGAAATGTTGTACATTGCACAGAATAAATAATTCTGAAGAGAAAAAAAGGAAATGGTAGACACAGAGCCGAGATGCAATGCAGAATGCGAGATAAGAGAAATCAGCATTAACTAAGTTCCTGACTTTTAGCTCATGTTACATACTCAATTCAGGTCACCTGGGAAGCTGTGTTCATTTCACTGCATTCTTTCAGGGACTCAGGCTAGTGGGAGATTTATCTTGACACATGGTTTCTAGAACACGGAAACAGGAAAAGGAAAGGTAGAAAATTGTACACTGGCTCTAGTTTCCACCCCAACTGACAATGTCACATCTGCTTACACTTCACTAGCAATACCAAGTCACATAGCTCTAACTTCAAAGGGTGTGAGAAAGTGAAATCTTATCTGCTATGTGCCCAGAGGGTAGAAAAATTGAGTATGAATCCCACACCACCCATCGGTTCTTTACCTTCCAAATATAAATATATACAAGTTTTTTTTCCATCTTTAAAACCTATGCATGTGCACACAAACACAAACAAATACACAAAGAGCCCCAAAAAACTCCTTCAAAGCTCTGTCCCTCTTTTCTATCCTTTTCATATGCAGGCTTCTTAAAAGAATTGTCTCCATTTGCTGCCATTACTTTATCCTTCATATAACCATCTTGGTTTCTGGCTCTTCTTTGAAACTGCTCTTACCATGGTCACTAGTGACCTATGTGTGGTTAAATTCAATTAACACTTTTCAGTCCTTATTCTTCCTGCTCCGTCTCTCTCTACAACATTTGCTACTATAAATTATTCCCTAACCTCATCCTTTTCTCCAACTTTAATTTCAGTGACACCATTGCTTCCCTCCAAAATCCTGATCCATTCTTTCTCCTCTCCCTTCTTCTCACTACATGCACCCATGAAAGCTCTCCTTAAGTTATCCTTTCACTTGGCTTCACTAATTATTTGTACCTCAATGACTCCCAAATCTACATCCCTACCTTTGATTCCTCTTCCAACCTGAAAAACTGCCTGCTAGAAATCTCCATACGAGAGCCCTTTAAGTTCTTCACATGTAATAGCTCCAAAACAGAATCACATTTTCCATTAAAATCTGCTTCTCCTTATTTCTTAGTTCAGTGAATTATACCACCATTTCCTAGTCACCCAAGTCAAATATCTAGGAATCATCTTCAGCTTCTTCTTTATCTTCAATCCTTTGTTTTTGATTACAAAGTCATTGTTACAATTTCTACTTGGTTTATGACACCAGCCTCTTGAAGTTTCCTCTGCCACCAGCACTAACCCTTGAGTCTTATTCTTCACAGATGATCAGTCATCTTTGTAAACATAACTATGCCATCCTCTTGCTTAAAACCCTTCAACGTTTCTCATAGGTTTTAGTCCAATATCCTTCTTGTGGATTATAAGGTCTTCAAGATCTGCCCATGATTGCTTCACCACTTATATTCATTGCCCTGACCCTCTTCCTCTGTGAATTTCAGCTATATTGCATTACCTATAGGTTCCAGAATGGTCTCTGATAATTCAAATTTCCATGTCTTTGAGCATGTAGCACTTAATACCTCTGTTTTCTATTATCTGCCTGGTTAACTCCTTTGGACTTAATTCACTATCATTTCTTTCAAGAAGTCTCCTCTGATCCTCCTAATCCTGATCAGGTATCCCCACTATGTGTTCTAAGAGCAATTTAAGCTTATCTCAATCTCAATAGTACTTATTACAATTATGTTTTTCTAGTCAACATTTCATTTTTCTTCCCTCCTATGAATTTCATAAGGAAATAGCTTTCACTCATTATTGTAGACTCAGGGTCTAATACAGTGCCTGACACATGTGAGGATCTCAATAAATACCCATTAAGTGAATTAATTAGTTAAGCCCAATTTTCCTATGAGAATAAAATTCTGGAACTGTGCTCAGGCAGACAGAAAGCATGGAGGAAAAGTATGGCATATATACATGTATTGATCCTCAGACTAATATATGTATAATTGGCTTATATAATTAACTCCTCCAGAACAGGTCCAAGTAACTGCTGTGGTGTCCTTTACCAGGTCCCTGGATATGTCATGCTACACTTGCCCTCCTGTGATACCTCTGTTACATTTAAGATTTGGTTTAGGCCGGGCGCGGTGGCTCACGCTTGTAATCCCAGCACTTTGGGAGGCCGAGGCGGGCGGATCACGAGGTCAGGAGCTCGAGACCATCCTGGCTAACACGGTGAAACCCCGTCTCTACTAAAAATACAAAAAAATTAGCCGGGCGTGATGGCGGGCGCCTGTAGTCCCAGCTACTCGGGAGGCTGAGGCAGGAGAATGGCGTGAACCCGGGAGGCGGAGCTTGCAGTGAGCCGAGATTGCGCCACTGCACTCCCGCCTGGGCCACAGAGCGAGACTTCGCCTCAAAAAAAAAAAAAAAAAAAAAAAAAAAAAAAAGATTTGGTTTAAGGGATAAGTGACTTGACATATGTCTTTCGAATTATGTGTTAACTTGTTGTTAAAAAATAAATACATATCTATCGAAGACCTAATGTGCTGGTTTCCCTGGAGAAGCAAAGTTCCCCTACTCAAGGAGTTAAAGCCTAAGGCAAAGAGCTAAGTTTCCAGCAAATAGAGAAACCTGATCATCTCAATTTGAGTTTCAACTCTTGCCTAATTTTTTTTTTTTTTTTTTTGAGACGGAGTCTCGCTATGTGGCCCAGGCTGGAGTGCAGTGGCACGATCTCAGCTCACTGCAAGCTCTGCCTCTTAGGTTCAACGCCATTCTCCTGCCTCAGCCTCCTGAGTAGCTGGGACTACAGGCGCCCACCACCACACCCGGCTAATTTTTTGTATTTTTAGTGGAGACGGGGTTTCACTGTGTTAGCCAGGATGGTCTCTATCTTCTGACCTCATGATCTGCCTGCCTCGGCCTCCAAAGTGCTGGGATTACAGGCGTGAGCCACTGCGCCCGGCCTAGCTCTTGCCTAATATTACTAAGGAAATGACCCTTCCTTCTGTGACTTCATTTCCTCATCTGTGAAATGTGTAAAATAAGATATTAAAATAAAATATGGGTTACAACAGTAAAGATATTACATGAAGTTTAATTGATATGAAATCACTTTATAATAATAGCTATCATCTATGCACAATCACTTGGTAGTATTAATTTTACATTCTAGATGTTATTTCATTCTTACCACAACCCAGTGTAGCATTATAATCTCCATGATACCAATGGAGAAATAGTGTTTCATAGAGGTTAAGTAACTGACTCAATGTTACACAGCTGGTAACTAGCAGAGCCAGGATTCAAATCAAGATTTGTATTACCCAAAGACTAGAGCTGCTAACTACTGTGCTACATTGTCCACTTTTAAGCTGTCATACAAATGCAGTTTATACACTCAATTGTTCATATTTAAGCACTATGATGAAGTAGAGTCCACACTATAAGTGAAAGTTACCAATAAACCAAATGGCTAGATTTTTCCATCTGTAAAATGAGTGAGTTGGATCACATTAAATGAGACACTGCGTATTAAGCACTCTGCACAGTCCATGACACGGAGTATTAAAAAATGCTACCCATCATTAGTATTTTACTGTTGCTAAGTCCCTTTCTACATCAACTTTCTATAATTCTGTGGCATTTCATCCACATACATTTTGTTAAAGGGCTAGGGTAACATATAATAAGATTTATATCAAAAGATACAAATAAGCTGGGTGATTATTTGTGGAGGCCATGAAGGCAGAGGTAGATCTTTGGGACCCTACGAAACACAAGTTCAGATGAAGTATGACAATTATCCAAGAACTCTGTTACCATTTTTCAGGTCTTGAGGATCTGCTCCTAACTCTTTTAAATAGTCCAGGCTCAGTACTCATTCGCCAGCTAATTGGGAGCACAATCTGTTCATGAAGTTCCCAGTCAATGCTACTAGAAGGATAATCTACACATTCTGTTTATCTAGTGGGAAAAGGGCCACGGAATTGGCCTGGTGAGACCACTCTTTTCCATGACCATCACAGTACTTAGAAAAATACCAGACTCAAAATTCTCATTTGCTACAGGCTGGTAGCCATCACTATCCTTCTTGTTTAATAAGCTCAGCCCATGGATTGTAATAAAGCGGACAGAGATAAACAGTGTTGTTTTCCACCTGGAAAGCCAGGTAGAAAAGTCAAGAATCCAGGGAGTAACACAAGATTTTAGGGCCCTGTATACATCAAAATCTAGGGCATAAAGGATGAATCATCCAGTTAAAGCTATGCAGAAGTCAGAAAAGGCAGGAATTAAAAGATCACAAGGGATCCTCCCAAACACAAGCTTAGTTACTTCCATAACCTTCCAAAACCCCAGTTTATAGATGAGGAAACAACTTCAGAGAATTCAAGTGATGTTTCAGAGGTTATAAAATTAGTAATATATTCAGGAGAAGGGATATTAAATAACTAAAAGTAAACGAATATGCCACTAGATTTTAAAATTTAAACAAGGTGATATTAGGGAGTAATTGGGAGTAATATTAGCTAGATGCAGTGTCTATTAGTTATATATTAGTGCACAACAAATTACCACAAACTTAGCAGCTTAAAACAACACACATTATCTCATGTTTTCTACAGGCCAAGAGTCTAGGCACAGCTTAGCTGGGTCCTCTTTAGGGTCTTAAAAGACAGCAATCAAGGTGTCAACTTGGCTGTATTTTCACCTGTAGGCTTGAATGGGGAAAAAATCTACTTTCAAACTCACTCAAGTTACTGGCAGAAGTATGTATGTATGTATGTATGTATGTATGTATGTATGTACGTATGTATTTGCAGCTATAAAAATGAGGGTTGGGCTTCTTGCTCGCCATTGGTGGAAAGTGGCCCTCAGCTCCTAGTAGCTGTCCATAGTTCTTTGACACAGGGGCTTTCCCAACATTGCTGATTACTTCATCGAGTCAGCAAAGAAAGTCTCTAGCAAGACAGTCTTACATAATGTAACATAATCACGGGCATATCTGATTGCCTTTACCATATTCTTTTGGTTAGAAACAAGTCACAGATCCATCAACACTCAAAGAAGGGGATTATCCAAAGGCATGAACACTGCAGGCGGGGATCATGGAGGTCACCGTAGAGTCTGCACACCAGAGCGTGTCACAGAGGACTTTAAAGGAGGTGAGAGCAGTGGCTTGAAGAAGCCAGAGATGGAAAGACCCAAGGGAGGGTGTGATAGATGGAGGGAACTGCACATGCAAAGCCCCTGAAGTGGGAAAGAGCTCAGACAGGTAGGGCAATGGAAAGGAGGCCTGGATGGCTGGAATACAGAAGAGCAGGTGGGGAGCAGGTGGGAAACAGTGCAAGTTCATCACGAAAAGATTAGAGAATTGAGCAGGAGCCAGATCACACATAAGTAAGCACCACAACTTCCCAGTGATCAGCTGACATTTCATTCTAAGCTTATTTTGATTCTTTCATTCAGCCAACACGTATTATGTTGCCCACTATGGCCAGGCACTGTGCTTCATGTTGAATGAAAATCTAATGTTATTTTTTTTTATTACTTTCTGGCCATGAAATCTACAAAAATAAATTCAGATAAAACACCTTCTGTTGCTTCTATGTTGACCCTAGGCAAGAATGATGTGTCTAAGTGGTAAAACCAGGAGAGCCATAAACAACATCCACGTAAAACATTGAAGCCCAGTGAAAATGAAAATCATGCAATTTAATTCTGCTTTGCTACCTTCCTGATATCTGTGAGGCCTTAAAAATAAAAAAACCCATATTTATCAGGGTTTCAGGTGGCTCTAGTATCTCAAGAAAGAATAGAGACAAGAATCTTCCCCAACATCATTTTCTCACTCACTTCATTAGTTTCTCTCCATCTAATCTGTCTCTCAATCACCACCGGATGCACTTCCAAGATGCTTTTAAATGGGCTGTAATATGAACATTCCGGTAATGTCTTTTCTTTATCAGATTAAAAACACTTCAGCATTTTGCTATCGTATTAACAATAGAAAGGAAAGCTCACTCCAAGACTTTCCTAGTAGGTTTTTTTTTGTTTTTGTTTTTGTTTTCACAGAGTCTCGCTCTGTTGCCCAGGCTGGAGTACAGTGGCTTGATCTCTACTCACTGCAAGCTCTGCCTCCCGGGTTCACGCCATTCTCCTGCCTCAGCCTCCTGAGTAGCTGGGACTACAGGTGCCCACTACCACAACTAGCTAATTTTTGTATTTTTAGTAGACATGGGGTTTCACCGTGTTAGCCAGGATGGTCTCAAACTCCTGACCTCGTGATCTGCCCACCTCAGCCTCCCAAAGTGCCGGGATTACAGGCGTGAGCCACTGAACTCGGCCAGACTTTCCTAGTCATTCTTTGTGCCTATGTCCTGTAAGAGGCACAAGAGTTTGTGAGTTAGTCATTAGCAGTAGGAGAAATCCACATTCAGCCCAAAGAGCAGTGTGACCTTCTCCCCAGAATGTGGGCATGTGGGAACAGTACCAAGCCTATATAAAACAGAGCTGGTGTCCATTATGAAGTCTGGAAATAAAAATCTGATCTCAAAGCAACAAAATAGATACTTCGATCTACATAGAATTTACAGCTTATACACATGTTAGTTACACATTAATTCAGTTCCACTAAACCAGAGACCCCCAACCCTCAGGCCAATCTAGTACCAGTCCGTGGCCTGTTAGGAACTGGGCCACACAGCAAAAGGTGAGCAGCTGCAACCCAGTGAAGCTTTATCTGTATTTATAGCCACTCCCCATCACTCACATTATCGCCTGAGCTCCATCTCCTGTCAGATCAGTGGCAGCATTAGATTCTCATAGGAGTGCAAACCCTATTGTGAAATGCACATGCAAGGGATCTAGGTTGCTCATTCCTTATGAAAATCTTTTAAAATTTCAATAGTTTTTGGGGAACAGGTGATGTTTTGTTACATGGATAAGTTTTTTAGAGATTTCTGACATTTTGGTGCACCCATCACCTGAACTGTGTACACGCTACCCAATGTGTAGTTTTTTATCCCTCACTCCTGATCCAGTGTTTTCCCTGCATCCCAAAGTCCATTGTATCATTCTTATGTCTTTGCATGCTCATAGCTTAGCTCTCACTTATAAGTGAGAACACAGGATGTTTGGTTTTCCATTCCTGAGTTACTTCACTTAGAATAATGATCTACAACTCCATACATATGAGATATATATATAATATTATATATATATTGTATATATATCTCATATATATAATAGCATATATATGTACATATAATAGTATATTTTCTTTATCCTCTCATTGATTAATGGGCATTCGGGCTGGTTCCATATTTTTGCAATTGTGAATTATACTGCTATAAACATGCATGTGCAAGTGTCTTTTTCATATAATGACTTCTTTTCCTCTGGGAACCCAGTAGTGGGATTGCTAGATTAAATAGTAGATCCACTTTTAGTTCTGTAAGGAATCTCCATACTGTTTTCCATAGTAGTTGTACTAGTTTACATTCCCACTGGCAATGTAAAAGTGTTCCCTTTTCACCACACCCAACATCTATTTATGATTTTTTAATCATGGCCATTCTTGTAGGGGTACAGTGGTATCACATTATGGTTTTGCTTTGCA
Source organism: Gorilla gorilla gorilla (assembly GCF_029281585.2). NCBI lineage: Eukaryota > Metazoa > Chordata > Mammalia > Primates > Hominidae > Gorilla > Gorilla gorilla. Next base: position 105,869,052 of record NC_073236.2, read on the forward strand.
TTTCCCTGATAATTAGTGATATTGAACATTTTTAAATATGCTTATTGGCCATTTGTATATCTTTTGAAAATTGCCTATTCATGGCCAGGCACGGTGGCTCATGCCTGTAATCCCAGCACTTTGGCAGGCCAAGGCAGGCCGATTACCTGAGGTCAGGAGTTCAAGACCAGCCTGGCCAATGTGGTGAAAGCCTGTCTCTACTAAAAATACAAAAATTAGTCAGGCATGATGGTGGGAACCAGTAATCCCAGCTACTCAAGAGGCTGAGGCAGGAGAATTGCTTGAACCCGGTAGGCAGAGGCTGTGATGAGCCGAGATCATGCCATTGCACTCCATCCAGCCTGGGCGACAAGAGTGAAACTCCATCTCAAAAAAAAAAAAAAAATTGTCTATTCATGTCCTTTGCCCACTTTTTGATGGTATTATTTGTTTTTTCCTTGCTGATTTGTTTGAGTACCTTATAGATTCTGGGTATTAGTCCTTTGTTGACTGCATAGTTTGTGAGTATTTTCTTCTACTCTGTGGGTTGTCTGTTAACTCTGCTGATTATTTATTTTGCTGTGCAGAAGCTTTTCAGTTTAATTAGTCTCATGTATTTAACTTCATTTTTGTTGCATTTGTTTTTGGGTTCTTGATCATAAACTCTTTGCCTAAGCCAATGTCCAGAGGAGTTTTTCCAATGTTGTCTTCTAGAATTTTTATGGTTTCAGGCCTTAAATTTAAGTCTTTGATCCATCTCAAATTGATTTTTGTATAAGGTGAGAGATGAGGATCCAGTTTCATTCTTGTATATGTGGCTTGCCAATTATCCCAGCACCACTTGTTGAATAGGGTGTCCTTTCCCCGACTTTGTTTTTGTTTGCTTTGTCGAAGATCAGTTGGCTGTAAATATTTGGCTTTATTTCTAGATTCTCTATGCTGTTCCATTGGTCTACATGCGTATTTTTATACCGGTACCATGCTGTTTTGGTAACTATAGCTTTGTGGTATAGTTTGAAGTCAGTTAATATGATGCCTCCAGATTTGATCTTGTTGCTTAGTCTTGCTTTGGCTATGTGGCCTCTTTTAGGGTTCCATATGAATTTTAGGATTGTTTTTCTAGTTCTGTCAAGAATGATGGTATTTTGATGGGAATTGCACTGAATTTGTAGATTGCTTTTGGGAGTATGGTCATTTTCACAATGTTGATTCTACCCATCCATAGACATGGGATATGTTTCCATTTGTTTGTGTCATCTATAATTTCTTTCAGCAGTGTTTTGTAGTATTCCTTGTAGAGGTCTTTTACTCCCTTGGTTAGGTATCTTCCTAAGTATTTACATTTTTTGGCAACTATTGTAAAAGGGGTTGTGTTATTTGATTCTCAGATTGGTCGCTGTTGGTGTATAGCAGAGCTACTGATTTGTGTACATTGATTTTGTATCCTGAAACTTTACTGAATTCATTTATCAGATCTAGGAGCTTTTTGGCTAAGTCTTTAGGGTTTTCTAGGTATACAATCATATCATCAGCAAAAAGTGACAGTTTGACTTCCCGTTTACTAATTTGGATGCCCTGTATTTATTTATCTTGCCTGATTGCTCTGGCTAGGACTTCCAGTACTATGTTGAATAGAAGTGATTAAAGTGGGCATCCTTGTCTTGTTCCAGTTCTCAAGAGAAATGCTTTCAACTTTTCCCCAGTATAATGTTGGCTGTGGATTTGTCATAGATGGCTTTTAATACCTTAAGATGTATCTCTTATAATGTCTGATGATCTGTCACTGTCTCCCATCATTCCCAGAAGGGACCATCTAGTTGCCAGAAAACAAGCTCAGGGCTTCCACTGATTCTACATTATGTTGAGTTATACAACTATTTCATTATATATTATAATGTAATAATAATATAAAGTACACAATAAATGTAATGCACTTCAATCATCCTGAAACCACACCCCAATCTACCCTGGTCCATGGAAAAACTGTCTTCCACAAACTGGTTCCTGGTACCAAAAAGGTTGGGTACTGCTGCACTAAACCATCCTTAGAGTAAAGAATTATAATTATTCCACTGTAGAAATGAAAAAGCAGAAGTTGCATGGCTCTCCCAAAGTCACATGGTTAATAAATGGTACACTAGAATTTGGATTTGCTGATCTTCATCTGACTCTTCAATTTTATCAGCTGATGTTGTCATTGTTACAAAGCAAAAATCGATGTAATTTTCCTACAACTGTAGTTTTGTTCAGAAACATTAAGTGAAAGCAGCCCGCTGAGAGTTTTGCTAGGCAAGGGGTGCAAAGGTGAACAGGACACATTAAACTCATGTGCTCATACACACACAGATACACATACAGACATGCAAAGCATTTGCCTAATTTAACATTTTAAAATTAACAGAATTAACCCAAGGATTACGTTTAAAGATTCCATCCATTAATTTTACATAGGCTTAATCTAAGCAAAATGTATCAATCTAAGCAGAGTCCTACAGTATATGCATAAAACTGCCATATCTGGGTAACTTGAGGGAAAATTCTATTGTTGGTTTCCCCGTATACAATTAAACCATTTGAAAACTAGTTGTTTCACACACACACATTCTTTTTATTTATATATTTTTATTTTCCTAAAGGCTATGTTGAGATTAGGCAGAGCATCCTAATGTGTGGTCTATGGCTACCCCAGCACTAAAACCACTTTTGACTTTTAACCTTTTCAAGTTTTGCTGAATTCAATATTTCAATCAAACCCTGAGAAAATCAGGGTTCCACAAATGCCAGCCCTTCCTCTAGAATTGTACTGGAAAATAAACTTTTAAATATGTTCAAACTGTTTTAAAATTTGTATATACCAACCAATATATTATGCAACTTCATAAACACTTTGAGCATGTATAAATGGCTGTTTCAATTTTTCATCTCGGTTTAATATGTCATGTTTATATGGTAACACGCATCAGCTCCTAAAATGAGGTGACAATTCCATGAGTAATTGAAGCTCTCAGGGTCATTTACATTTCTGCAAATGAGACTATTAGGGAATCCCTAGTCTTATAACATCTACTATTCTCATATTACCCTCAGATAATTCAATAATAAAATGATTTAAATTGTGCATCAAAGAACTCAATCTTCAAGGAAAAGATTTTCATTCCAATAAATGCATTCTAAAGAACACTGAGTAAACGAAAATAGATTTAGAGAATTTGGGCTTTTGAAATATCACTGCATTGATTTTCTTCACATTTTCTAGTTACAAAAATAATCTTTAGGTAGAAGAAAATTGTCAAGGTATGAGAAATTGAGGGAGAATTTGGGATCTGAGATTGGATTCGACCTGAGATCTAACCCCAAATGTTCTGACCTTATTCAGTTTCTTTCTATGTAACATTTGGATAAATATCCACCATAGGATTTTTATGAGAATTTGTGAGATTTTTACTAGAATGTATGAAAATTAAATAATATAAACAGATATATTAAATGAACATAATAACCATAATAAACACAAAATTTATAACATCCTAAGAGACACCATGAAGGATTTTGAAAAGCCATAAATATGGCACTTTAGAGCTTGAAGCTGGATAGGGCCAGATAGCCTTGTATCTACAAATGGGGTTTTTGTCTATTCAACTGGTTATTATCCTCAACTCTAATCTTACCAATTTCTCCAAGTCTCTCATACCTGGCCTAGCTACAATCATGACTTGATCTCTCTTTCTCTTTCTTTCCATGACTCCTGATAACCTTTCCTGCCACAACTCACCCTTCTCCCCGCCGCTACTTCCAACATAGCCAAGGGATGCTTCTCTCACTTGGCCTTGTGCAAGCTCACTTGGAAAGCCCTCTGCTGCCCCCATCAGTCATGGTGAGGCAGCGCCCACAGACTCAAGCTTCTCTCCTGTCCAATAAACAATGAAAATTTGGTTTCTACTGGGTTGTATTAAAAGGAAATTTAATCTGAACTTTACAATAGCAGAGATAAAGAAAACATATTGTGTTATGTTAATTTTTATGGGTTGCCTGTGCAATATTATCCTGAAGTATGTTTCTAAGGCATTACAGGGAGTGACAGAGAACCTCCTAATTCATCCAAACTCTTTACAAAGCTGGCAAGCCCGTTTGATGAATTCCAACAACAGATTCTAGGATGGTGTTGTGACTAAGTAAGATGATAGTAAGGTGGGACACTGAGAAGCCTGTTGAGTTTGCAGCTCAGTCCTCTACAAACAAAATAGAAAGAGAAAATGAGAGGGAGAAATAAGAGCAAAGTAGTGATTAAGAATTTTGAAGTCAAACAGACCTGACTTTGCTCTCCCTGATAACTGCAACTTTGGACAAGATATTTACACTCTCCAAACTGGAGTTTCTTCTAGAAAATGGTAATAACTAGCTCATAGCATTATTGTGAGTATTAAATTAGATTATGCATTGCATGACCTTCAGTAAAGTGCCAGAACATAGCACTATCATTACTTTAAACGGTTTTCAGAAGTTTTTATCTGGCTTTTATGGAATGTGACAGATGGCAGAAATAATAAAAATTTATAATTATATTAAGGCCTATCAAGATGCTACTATATTTAGAAGCTGTATCTGTACAAAGAGCAAATCAACATGAAATATGTTTTAAGAAATTACAACCTCATGTATTCTGTTTGAATTGTAAACTTATTATTCATTTAAAACACTTGCTAAGGTAATTAAAAGCCCTAAGTATAACAAACAGTATGATCTTTTTACTGTGATCATATCAAAGTTTCTGGCTTCTTTACAAAGAAACAGAACCAATTTGAGACAGATGTTTTGTGTGAGTGTTTATTATGTTTACATATATCTTAGTTATAAAGCAACAAAGCCAGGAAACCACTGTGAATAAGCAGGATGGCGGAGTTTATAGACCTAATGTAGTAATTAGAGCCACACTAACAGATTTGAGAGAGGAATTTGTTGTAGTTATGTGCTGTAAATGATTTTCCATCATACTTCTATCTCTTTATGTCAGGTTCACTCATCCTTTCACCATATCCATGCCAGATGATTTTTTTTTTTTTTTTTGAGACAGAGTCTTGCTTTGAGACAGAATACAGTGGTGCCATCTCGGCTCACTGCAACCTCTGCCTCCCAGGTTCAAGCTATTTCTCCTGCCTCAGCCTCCCGAGTAGCTGGAACTACAGGCCCACCATGCCCAGCTAACTTTTGTATTTTTAGTAGAGATGGGGTTTCACCATATTGGCCAGGCTGGTCTCGAACTCCTGACCTAGTGATCCACCTGCCTCAGCCTCCCAAAGTGCAGATTTTTTTTTTTTAAGTTTCAAGGGGAGGGCCATCTACACCCAGTATATCTCTCAGGATATTCACAGTATTGCTTTTCTCCACTCTCTCCTTGTTCCCAGCTTCCACACTCGATTTCTCACCGAGATTTGAATCCCAGTCACTGAACTCTCTTCTATCTCTTTCTCATGACTTTCCTTTTACCATTTGGACTTTAACTTTTCTACCTGATTATTGACTTAGTTTAAACCCCAGGATTCCAGGCCCTCGGACTCCCACCTTCCACTCAAAGTCAGACTGGTCCAGCCCTTCTTCTTATATTACAGGAATCTAGATAAAAATACAGTAAACCCAAGAGAACAGTACTAAACATCATATGATAGACACACATTTTTTAATCGCAAGTCATTCCTATGCTATCATTATTTCTTATATCAGGACATTTCTAAATTTACAGCAAATACAGTATCACAGGGAATATGCACAAGTTTAAGATGAATCCCCTTCCTGAGAGGTGATTAGATATAAACAAAGAAGTTGAAAAATGTATACAATATTGAAATCTGACTTCAGTTCACTTGAGGACTTCTAATCTGGCCAAATTCATGCTCTAGTCTGAACAACAAAAGGCAAAATATTCTTTAAAAATTATTTTCACAATGTCATATGTCAGGAAATGAAGGAAAGTGATCCCTGAAAAAACAGAAAGCAAATAAGGTGATCCCTATAATTACTCAGCTTATGTCCTTAAAAGGTTTTAAATTATGGTGCAGGTAGGAGAAAGCTAAGCAAAGCACAATGAACTATCTGACTTGAGGAGATGGAGATAAAAGTCTGTGAAGGTGACTACAGTTCTTAAGACAACGCACAAGAAAGGAGAAAACTGGACAGAGGAAGAACTCCTAACATTTGGAAAGAGACCTCCTCAGTGTTCAGCTGAGTAATGATCAGCAAATGCATTGAGGCTAAGGAAAGAAGCCCCCAAAATGATTAGCGGTTAACTGCGCCCAACATTCATGCAAGACAGGCATAGAATAATGCCTGTTCCCACTGGGGAAAATAGAAATCCTCATGAACCACTTAGCATTGGGTAGATTATACAGAAGGATCTTGCCTCAGTAGAGAGAAATAATTCTCCTTAGACTGAGCACTTCTATACTTCCACCTAGCAAATCTTAAAGGTAAAAATCTAAAGAAGCCAAATTTTTCTGAATAACTTAAATGCATTCCAGAACAAAGGCCAATAGTTATCTAAATAAAAAAGTACACAAAAGCAAAGAAGTTAAAATTCACAACATTTAAAATCCAATAGCAAATTACTAGACAAACAGATGAGAAGGAAAATACAACTTATAATAAAGAAAGAATACAATCAATCAAAATTGACTCGGAATAAAAGCAGATGTCAGAAGTAGAGGACAAGGACATTACCACTATATAATCATACCTTCAAAAATTAAAGTATAGAGAGGAGGATACATTTTTTGAGAGACCTAAATCAAACTTTTAGAGATGAAAGTACAATGTGTGAGTTGGAAAAAGACCTGATAAAGAGCAGTTTAGACACTTCAAAAAAAATTAATGAACTTGAATACATAGCAATAGAACTCTCCAAAATGAAAAGATCAAAAAGAGTTTTTTTTAAAAAATGAACAGAACATCATAAAATGTGGAACAATATCAAGCAGCCCAATTATGTGTAACTGCAATCACTGGGTTGGGAGAGAATGGAGGTGGCATAAAAGAATATCTGAAAAAATCATAGTCAAAATTTTTCAAAATTTGATCAAAACTAAACTTGTATATGCAAGAAGCCAAACAAACCCCAAACACTAGCAACTGAAGAAAATAGGCCATGGCACATCTTTTCAAATGGCTCAAAATCAATGATAAAGAGAACGTATTAAAAGTAGCCAGAGGAAAAAAGTCATATCACATACAAAGAAACAAAAATGAGGATTACGGCTTATTTCTTGTCAGAAACAATGCAAACTAAAAGACAGAACAACATCTATCAATATAAAATTCTGTGCCCTGGAAAAACACCTTTCGAAAATGAAGATGAGCCAAGCAAGCTGGCTGCACCTGTAATCGCAGCTACTTGAGAGACTTGAGGCGGGATAATCACTTGAGGACAGGAGCTTGAGCCCAGCCTGAGCAACATAGCAAGACCTGTCTCTAAAAATATAAATAAACAACGATGAAGATGAAACAAAGGCTTCGGTAGATATACAAAAACTGAAAGAACTTATCACCAGATCTATACAATAAATGTCAAGAAAGTCCTTCAGGCAGAAAGAAAACAACAGCAAATGGAAATAAAGATCTATGGAAGATAAAAAGAACGCCAAAAATGGTAACAACATGGGAAAATATATATCCTATTATCAAAGTCTCTCTTTTTTTTGTTTTGTGGTTTTTTTTTGTTTTTTTTTTTTTTTAGAGACAGAGTCTCACTCTGTCGCCCAGGCTCAAGTGCGGTGGCGGGATCTCAGCTCACTGCAAGCTCCGCCTCCTGGGTTCACGCCATTCTCCTGCCTCAGCCTCCCGAGTAGCTGGGACTACAGGCGCCCGCCACCACGCCCCACTAATTTTTTGTATTTTTAGTACAGAAGGGGTTTCACCGTGTTAGCCAGGATGGTCTCGATCTCCTAACCTTGTGATCCGCCCGCCTCGGCCTCCCAAAGTGCTGGGATTACAGGCATGAGCCACTGCACCCGGCCTATCAAAGTCTCTTTTAAAAGATAATTAACTATCTAAGCAAAAATAAGGGTGCATGGTTTATAACATATGTCAAAATAAAATACATAACAATACTACAAAAGTGGGGAGGGGAGAAAAAAATATACTGTTGAACATTTCTTGTAATTCTCATGAAGTGGTGTAATTTTATCTGAAGGTAGAATGTGGTAAGTTAAATACGTATAATACAAAGCATAAAGCAGTGACTAAAATAGTTATAACTTATAAACCAACAATATAGATAAAATGGAATTATAAAAAATATTAATCTGAAAAAGAATAAAGAGGAAAAGCTTGAACAAAAAGAGATAGGACAAATAGCAAATAGAAAGATGATCAATTGAAATGCAACCATGTCAGTAATCACATTAAATGTAAATATTTTAAACATCTGAAAAAGCAGAGATCGTCAAATAAATTTTATTTTTTTGAGGCATGGTCTTGCTCTGTTGCCCAGGCTGAAGTATAATGGCATGATCATGGCTTACTCCAGCCTCAACCTTCTGGGCTCAAGCAGTTCTTCCACCTCAGCCTCCGAAGTAAATGGGATCATAAATGCGTGTCACTACATCTGGCTAATTAAAAATAAAAATAAAAATTGTAGAGATGGGTCTCACTATGTTGCCTAGGCTGTCTCAAACTTCTGGGCTTAAGTGATCCTCCTGCCTCAGCCTCCCTAAGTGCTGGGATTACAAGAATGAGCCAGTACACCCAGCTCTGTCAGACAGATTTTTCTTTTAAAGCACAATCCTATACTAATACAAGAAATATATATTAAATATAAAGAAACAAATAAGTGAAAAGAAAAAGTACTGAAAAATATAAGCCATGCTAACATGAATGAAAAGAAAGTTGGAATGATAGTATTACTATCATACAAAGTATATTTCAGAATAAAGATGATTAGTAGGAATGAAGAAGATCATTTTATAATTGTAAGGGGGTCAATTGAACAATAAGCATAGTATTAATAAATGTTTACGCCCCTAATGAGAGAGCTTCAAAATATATGGTGCAGAAACTGATAGAACTGCCAAGAGAAACAGAAAAATCCACAATTACAGTTAGAAAATTTAACACCTCTCTTCCAATTGTTTCCAGAAAAAGTAAACACAAAATTGGTAAGGATTTAGATTTGAATAATGCCATCAGCCAACTTGACCTAACTGACATTAATAGAACACTCCGAATTATGGAAAAACAAAACTCCACCAAAGGCAGAATACATATTCAAATGCACACGAGACATTTACCCATATGGATTATATTCTAGGCCACTAACAAGTCTTAATAAATGTAAAAAGATTCCAGTCAGACACAGTATGTTCATTAATCACAATGGAGTTAAATTAGAAATGAATAACAGAAATATCTCTAGAAAATCCCCAAGTATTTGGAAACTAACACATTTCTAAATTTCCTCTATATGCACAACGGAATGAAATACAATGGAATAAATGGAATTCAGCCTTAAAAAAAAAAGAAATTCTGTTACTGTGACATCGTGAATGAACCTAGAGGTTCAGAAATAAGAGAAATAAGCCAGACATTGATGGACAAATACTACATAATTCCATTTATATGAGGAATCTAAAATAGTCAAACCTACAGAAGTAGAGAGTACAATGGTGGTTGCCAAGTGCTAGGAGAAGAAGAAAATGGGGCAGGTATTGGTTAAAGGGTACAAAGTTTCAGTTATACAAGATGAGTAAGTCCAACAGATCTACTGTACAGCATAGTGCCTAAAGTTAACAATACTGTATTTCATACTTTAAAATCTGCTAAGAGGGTAGATCTTACGTTAAATATTCCTAACAAACAAATAAACAAACAGAGGATGGGTGGAAACTTTTGAAGGTGATGGATACATCTATGGCATTGATTGTAGTGATGGTTTCACAGGTATATATTTATCTTCAAACTCATCAAGTTGTATACATTATACATGTACAGCTTTTTGTAGGTCAATCATACTTAAAGTGGTTAAAAAAAGAAAAAGCACAAAGTACTATGCTAATTAGTAATAGTAATAAGAACAATAATGATAAACACTTTGGTGTTTCTCTTCTGCCTCAGCAAAGTATTTTTACAGAAATAAGTGTTCTCTTGTCTTTTAAAATTAGACATTGTGTGATTAAAAGTCATTTGGCTGAGATCAGGACACCCAGGTTGTAGACCTGGCTGTGTCAATCCTCTCCTACTTTGAGAAAATCCCTAAAATCACTCTATATCTCTCTCCTGATGTGTAAATTATGGTGGTTGGATTAAAGGATCTGTATGGTGTCTTCTAGTGCTCAAATTATAGTATTCAATGAAATACTATAAGCTCCCCTCTGGCAGTAAAGTTCATTCATTACACACACACACACACACACACACACCCCATGGGAATATATTGGCATTTCTCTTCTGAATATCAGAAGAGAAATAACCCCACATCCTAGGCCCAGGAACAAAGGGAGAGATACTGTCGAGATGAAGGGGTTGCTTCTTATATGGAATCACAGCTCCTACACACCACCTGAGTATGTCCCCATGCCCACTGATGACCGTAACCAGAAGGAAAGCAGTTAACCCCTGTCTGGGCTCCATCAATCCCTCGTTAATTGCTAATACTGGAAGTGTTGAGTTCACTAACAGAGGAGGTGCACCCCCCCTAGTTCTGCACAAAGGATTTAAGCAGAGCCACACAAAGACACCTAAAGAAAGAACTGAATCCATCAGGTCATCCCACAGAGAAGCCCCATCTCTGGTTCTTCTGGTTTTACATCAATTGCTAACCTCAACAAGACTGTATGGCTATGAGAGAAATGGGTATCTGTGGAGTTCCACGCAGGCATCGTAGCAGTTGGGCTCTTACTTGCAGCTGACACAGCTGCGCTGCCATAACAAGTATCTTTTGGCTAAAATTAACAAAGTCCGTTATGCATTAGTAAGAGGTAGCTGGGGTATTACTTTTGCATCTATAAAACCCATAAAGAGGAAAGCAGGTGCCTAAGAAGTGAAAAGAGGATAAACCCTAGCAGTTGGATATGAAGAAGAACTTGGGTTTGAATACGGATCCCCTTAAGGGCCCTGGGTCAGTACACTGGAGTCTGGCTCTTTATATGCTGAAGATTCATTATAGTACTGACCATGGGGCTGAGCTGTGGAACATAGATAAAAACGCTTATAGTGAGTTACTTTAAATATTTTAATCACTAAATACAATTGAATGGGGTCAACGAACTCCACCTTGCATCAAATTATATTTTATTGCTGTGTCCCACTGTGGCTCCAGTTTGGATTGATATAATGTCATCACTGAAAAATAAACTTCAGAGAACGATTTCCACTCCATACTCAGTGTGATTACTAGTCCTCTATAAGAGACATTTCGTGCCTTAAGATGCCAGAGCACTAAAAGGTTCACAGATAATCTCTTCAGGCATACAGCTACTTATGCACTTAGGATGAGGGACCCGAGATCCCTGTCATGCCTTGTTACAGAAAGCCAAAGTGACATACACGTTCTGTGAGATTTTCCTCCCAAATATGTGTGGGTGGGGCTGCCAGAATGCACACAAAGCAAACCACTGTGCCATCCCTAATTGGCACAACACAAAAATGAATGTGGATAAAGGCTTGCTGGAAAAGGGCAGGATTCTAATAATCTCCCATTATTCGGGGATGCCTCGCCAGCTGGCCAAGCAAATCCTGGCACATTCTCAGCCAGTTTTCATCTTTGGGGCTCAGTGAGATGAAAACAAAGGGATTAACACGGATTTCAGATTCTTTCAAATTTGCAGTTCACATTGAGTGTTCCCAAACCTATCTTGGGCCTCCTCATCACTCCACAGACCCAGGACTAGTGCCTGCAAATCTAAACGGAAACTGGGAAGAAGTGGCAGGTGAACTTGTACTGCCAGAATGAAAACATTCAAAATGGAAGCAGAGACTTATGAGGATCTAACCTACAAGGGATCCTACACACACAAGTTTTATGCAAAAGATACTTATTGCAACAATAAAATATCAAAAAATTAGAAACATGAATGCCCCCAAATTATGACTAATAAACTGATATCTGTCGCATGAAGACTTTGATAACATTTAGTTTATAACTATATAGAAAATTCTTGGATTAAAAAGGAGATACAGAATGGTCAATATACATGTATATTGACCATATATATGATACATGTGGTATACAACATGTACCACATAAATGAAATAAGCAAAGACATTGTCAAGTTAAAAACAAAATCTGAAAATGTTAGAATGTAACAGTGTTTCTTTGGTTGGTGGGAGAGTGACTTTATTTCTTTGTTCTATTTTACTTTTAAATGTTTTATAAAACATCTCATTTTTAATGAAAAATACAATTTTAATCGAGTTTTAAGGCAAGTTGTAAGCTAAAGACTAATTAAACTTTACATTATTGTATATATATAAGCTGTATTTGGGCTGGCCTGAAAAGCTCCCAAGATGCCTGACACTGGGTATTGATTCCCAGCACTACAGTTTCTCCCTTCAGCCACCCAATACCTTCCCGCAATAAAACAAAACAAAATAACAACAGCAACGACAAAAAACAGAAGTTTGAGAAATTCAGGTTCTTCTTCAAGGTACCAAGATAATATTCAGTTGTCTGGAGACACTTTGACCCTGTTGGTAAGCATTGGCTTTTAGGGTGTGAGCACTTTTGAAACAGCACTATTTGGGGAAGTGTGCTTTTTGATCAGAAGGCTTTTAAGAAGGGCAGCCAATGGCTGGGCTACAAGTATAGACAACCACAAGAGAACTGGAGGGAAAGATTAGCCAGCTGTGGCAATCCAAATGTACCTGCCTGCAGCTCCTGGGCTGACTTAATGAGCCACTGCAAATCGAAATGACTGAATCCCTCAGTTGCTTTTAATTTTGCACTGTTGTATTATATTGACACAGCCAGTGTGTCCGATACTGAAACCAGATCTAATCTGCTAATTAAGCCAGCTAATAAAGAGTCTGTGTTTGAATTCACTTGGTAACTCTGTAGTTGAAAAAATCCTATAGGATAAGAAAGATCAATCTAATCTGATTTTTCTCACTCTTTTTCATTAAGAAGACTCCTATCCTATGCTATCATACAGCGTATAAGTTGGTTTCCTATAGTTGCAAATAGCAGAAACCTATTTAAGTAAAATAAGTGAATTTATTATACAGTTACAAGAATGTCACACGGAAACAAGAGAAACAGCCAGGCCTCTGGAATAAACTGGAAGCTAGAGGAAACGTACAAGATCTTCTTTCTTATTTAGTTCTGCATCTCTCTGTGCCTCTGCCCTATTTATTTTTTTCTCTCTGCTTTTCCTAATTACTGTCTAAAAACATGGCCATAAACAGCCTTATTTACAGGTCCAGCCACCCACAGAATGACTGGTCTTTCTCTCAATTTCTCTTTCTTCTTTCTTTCTTTCTTTTGCTCTCACTCCTCCCCTCAAGTCTCCACAGTTGGGACTCTCATTGTCAAAACTTAGATCTGGTGCCTACCTTAGACCAATCAACTGTGGCCAAAGGATATACAGTCATCTCGTAAAAGCAAACCTGCTGAGATCCCTGCCTCTATAACCAGGTAGACAGCAAGAGGCAGGGAGGAGCAAGAACAGAAGGACAAAAGGACAGAAGGACAAAAAGTATTCACTATCCAAAAAGCATTTATCTATCCTCACTGATATTTTAACATGTCTCTATTCAAAAACATAAAAATTAAACCTGATAATATATGGAGAACAGCAAAAACATGAAGAATATTGCTCCCATGAAGGTTTCTGTATGAATCTCCTGTATACCCACCAAAGGATGACTGGAGAGAGAATGGCAGAAATATCAGTGAGCGTTGCATCTTTGTAACTGTGGTACTAAGACTAAACAACTTTGGGGAGTTTGGCTGGCAACAGATGTTGTAACTCTTAATGTACATAACCAAAATGTTAGGAGGGAAGGTGACATAAGGATGACAAGTAATGTGTGCCCCAACTTCATCGCTTTTCGTAGTTGGGGGTTAAAATAGTCAAATCTGAAAAATCAGTACCAGAGAAAAAAACTTACTTGATATAACAAAAGCAAATACTAAGAAATATTATTTAACAGCAAGTCCTCACTTAACTTCATCAATAGATTCTTGGAAACTGTGACTTTAAGTGAAATGACATATGGCAGGCCTCAAATAACATTGTTTCTTTCAAGTAGTTCTGTTATAACATTGATTAGAAAAATAAAATTGGTTTTGCAAAACAGCATGGTGCTGATACAACAACAGACACATAGACCAATGGAACAGCATAGAGAACCCAGAAATAAGACTACACACCTTCAACTATCTGATCTTCAACAAACCCCACAAACACAAGCAACGGGGAAAGGATTCCCTATTTAATAAATGGTGCTGGGATAATTGGCTAGCCATATGCAGAAGATTGAAACTGGACTCCTTTCTTACGCTATATATAAAAGTTAACTCAAGATGGATTAAAGACTTAAATGTAAAACTCAAAACTATAAAAACCCTGGAAGACAAGCTAGGCAATACCATTCAGGATGTAGGCACAGGCAAAGATTTTATGATGAAAATGCCAAAAGTAATTGGAATAAAAGCAAAAATTGACACATGGTATCTAAGTAAACTAAAGAGCTTCTGCACAGAAAAGGAAACCATCAGCAGAGTAAACAGACAACCTACAGAATGAGAGAAAAATTTTGCAATCTGTCCATCTGACAAAGGTCTAATATCCAGCATATATAAGGAACATATGCAAATTTACAAGAAAAAAACAAACAACCCCATTAAAAAGGTGGGCAAAGGACATGAACAGACACTTCTCAAAAGAAGACATACATGTGGCCAAGAATCATATTTTTAAAAGTTCAGTGTCACTGATCATAGAAAAATGCAAATCAAAACTGAAAAAGGAGAGTTTCCTGACCCCACTCTCAGGGCATCTGACAGGGGTGTGGCTCATCTGTTTGGTCACTGCTGCTGCTCAACCCCCTTATGGAAGGTGGAGCATGCAGACAAACAGGTGCAGGAGCCTAAGGGGGCATAGGCTACAGTGTACTCTTTTAGCCTTGCCATCTGCTGATGGCTTAAGTGTTAACCAGCTCAATGGACCCTCTGCCTTTTTGCAAGGGCAGAGGGCAGTTTGACAGCTTTCTGTATCCCAAGCTCTTGTTCAGCGTCCCAGAAGAATCAGGTCACATGGGTACTTGAAGGATGGTAAATGCGGGTTTTATTGGGTGGTGGAGGTGGCTCTCAGCAGGATGGACAAGGAGCTAGACACAGGACAGAGTTGGAAGATGATCTTCCCCTGGAGTTTTGCTATCCAGTGACCAATTCTCCAAATATCCCCAGCCAAACTCCTCCCAACGTTCAGATGCTCCATCTCTTCTATCCTTCTCTGCTGCACCGTTCTTCTATTTGTCTGCTTGTATGCTCATTTTCTGGTGGATCTGAGGGTTTAGGGTTTATATGGGTACAGCAAAAGGGGACGTGGCAGGCTGAAAGGCAACTTTTGGTTGTGAAAACAGGAATGCCTGTTCTCATTTAAGGCCCCAGGTTTCCAGGCTTGAGGGTGGGGTCTTTGCGGGGGAACTGCCCTCTTCTACCCAGTATTTCCCTGTCTCCTGTCCATATCAAAACCACAGTGAGATGCCATCTCACACCAGTCAGAAAGGCTATTACGAAAAGCCACAAAATAAAAAATAACAGATGCTGGTGAAGTTGTGGAGAAAAAAGGATGCTTATACACTATTGATGGAATTGTAGATTATCATAGTTCAACCATAGTGGGAGACAGTGTGGTGATTCCTCAAAAACCTAAAGGCAGAACCATTACTGGGTATATACCCAAAGGAATATAAATTGTTCTATTATAAAGACGCATGCATGCATATGTTCACTGCAACACTATTCACAATAGCAAAGACACAGAATCAACCCAAATGCCTGTCAATGACAGACTGGATAAAGAAAATGTAGTACTTACACACCATGGAATATTATGCAGCTATAAAAAAGAACAAAATCATGTTGTTTGTAGGGCTATAGATGGGGCTGAAGGCCATTATCCTTAGCAAACTAATGTAGAAACAGCCAAATACCACGTTCTCACTTATAAGTGAGAGCTAAATGATTGAGAACACATGAACACAGAGGAGAACAACATACACTGGGACCTATCAGAGGTTGGAGGGTGAGAGGAGAGGGAGGATCAGGACAAATAACAACTACTAGGCTTAGTAACTGGGTGATGAAATAATCTGTACAACCAACCCCCATGACACATGTTTACCTCTGTAACAAACCTGCACATGGACCCCTGAACTTAAAAGTATTAACAAAATTGGAAAAAAAAGAAGATATTTTTTAAAATAAAAGAAATTGGTTTTGTTATGTATTGTTTTACCTTAAGTTGCAGTTTCTAAGAACCCGTAATGCCAAGGGAAGACTAAACTGTAATTAACTAAACTTAGGAGGTACAGGCAAGGAAGGAAGAGAAGCAAGGAAAGGAAAAAAGAAGAAAGTGTACTGTTTTCATCATTAATCAGAGTAGACAATTAATAAATACTGTCCAAGGAAAGAAGGATATCATATAAAATTACAGGAAACAACTACAACAAAAGTATAAACCTT
Source organism: Gorilla gorilla gorilla (assembly GCF_029281585.2). NCBI lineage: Eukaryota > Metazoa > Chordata > Mammalia > Primates > Hominidae > Gorilla > Gorilla gorilla. The sequence continues at coordinate 105,885,703 of NC_073236.2, forward strand.
TCTAATTATCAAAAGCAGCACAAGCATAAATCAGAGAAAGCAGAGCAGGCCATGAAATATTTGTAAAGCTATAAAAACATAAGCATGAAATACAACAATATGACAAAACTAAGACCAAACACATTTGCCATTTCCATAAGAATAGAAGATTAAACTTGTCCATTAAAAGTCTTCCACATTCAATTACAAAGCAAAACCAAATAAATACTATAAATATAAGTAAAACCTAAAACATTAACTCAGAAAACTTGAAAACGAATTTAAGCAAGTTAAATTATTTGCTTATTAAAGAGACAGAGAGGGAGAAATCATAGTATCACATGATTAATAACAAAAAAATAAAGTAAAAAAAAAATCTGTAAAATAATAAAGGGTACCACCCAGACACTGGCTCACACTTTAATCCCAGCTATCATACATATCATACCTCTGAGAGGCTGAGGCAGGAGAATCACTTGAAGTCAGGAACTCGACACCAACCTAAGCAACACAGAAAGACCACCATCTCTGGAAAAAAATGTTTAAAAAATTAGCTAGGCATGGTGGTACGAGCCTGTAGCCCTAGCTATTTAGGAGGCTGAGGTGAGAGGAACTCGAGCTCAGGAGTTTGAGGTTACAGCAAGTTAATGACCACACCACTGCACTCTAGCCTGGATGACAGAGCAAAATCTGTTTCTCTAAAACAATAATAATAATGGGCACAGGCCAGGCACAGTGGCTCACGCCTGTAATCCAGCACTTTGGGAGGCCGAGGCGGGTGGATCACGAGGTAAGGAGTTTGAGACCAGCCTGGCCAACATAGTGAAACCTCATCTCTACTAAAAATACAAAAATTAGCCAGGTGTGGTGACACACACCTGTAGTCTCAGCTATTCAGGAGGCTGAGGCGGGAGAATCGCTTGAACCCAGGAGGCAGAGGTTGCAGTGAGCCGAGACCATACCATTGCACTCCAGCCTGGGTGACAGAGTGAGACTCCACCTCAAAAAATAAAAATAAAACATAAAAAATAATGGGCACAATATCAGTGAAACTGTAATAGTAGAAATATCTATATATTATGAAAAATGGTATCAATATTCATAAATAAACCTGAGAATATTCAAAGAAAAAAATAGAAGCATATTAGAAGCAATCTATACAACATAATGAAGTACATCTAAAGGACATACATTTTAAAATCTACCATGAAAATATAGAGTAGGCTTTCTTTCAAGAGTCCATTAAAAAATTAAAATTATTAGGCCACAAAAAAAGTCAGTAAACTCAAAAAAAAAGAAATGGTCCAGACAAACTCTCTGATCATAATGTAGTAAAATTATAAACAAAACCAAAATCAAAAAGTGCATCAAATCTGAAAATGAAAAAAAACCCTTTTAATTAAATTTTGTCAAGAAAGTCAAAATTGAAATTGCATATTACCTTTATACATTATAATAAAAATACATCATACCAAAATTTGTAGGCTATGTCTAAATTCATTCTTAGAGAAATATTTATAGTCCTAAATATATATCAATTTGCTATACATAAATGATATATACATATTATCTTACTACAAATACAATATATAGATATATACGCATATATACACATCTAACTCCAGAAACAAAACAAGATGAACAACAAAATAAATCTAAGTAGAGCAAAAGAAAAGATTAATTTAAAAACGCTGCATTGGGTAAATTAGAAAAATGAGTACTAATTAAAAATTACAGAGCTAGTTTTTTTAGAGAAAAACAACAAAATTAAGAACAAAAATAATTCAGTGACAAAAGAGAGAGCACAACAAAACAAGTGCACAAAAAACAAATAAAGACTGGGAGAATTCTACTTCTTAATGAGAACAACTGGAATATAAAGATAAAATATTTTTTAATAAAATCTGCTTTAAGCCATTGAAGAGGTAACAAGATTTGTGATCAAAGGAAAAAATGATTTCAGCAAACCAAAAATTCTATACTGTCTACCTCAAGTCATTTCTCAATTCATAAGTGACAATGGACAAGATGAGAAACCATGAAGACAGCAACTATCCACGCATAAAAATACCTTCACAAGAGATAAGTAAGCTAGGTGAGAGATCACAGTACCTGAGTGTAACACAGAAAACATATGCACTGAAGAGGGTAGGAAGAACAGCTTTATGTTACCTGCATCACCCCTCCCCCATACCTAGGCAGCACATCATAGAGAGAGATAGATAACCCTCCACTTGGAAAAACAGAAGAAGCGAACACAAGACATTGTCCTGGATCCCAGCAACAGACCTGCCACAGTAAAACCCAGCATTGTAGAGGCCCCCACAGCAACAGATTCCAGCCCAATATCCTCACACTGAGCCTGTAAGCCTAACCTGGCAGTAAGGTGGACTCCACAGCCTCAGGCTTCAGACCTACATGGCAGACTTGATCTCCAGTCCACACTGCCACCAGATCAAATTCACTGTTTCCAGGCTACAAATATCCCTCAGAAGCAGGCTGGCCCAATGACACTAGGCTTCAGGACTTCCCCAATGCCAGGCCAGCCCCAGCAGCCCTGGGGATTAGGCCCACTCCAACACCAGGCCAGCCCACGAGGACACAGGTTTTAGGCCAATCCCCATGGATACAGGCTCCAGGCCCACCTCAGCAGATGCAATCAATATGTCCACCCAATACGTCCAGGCTCACCCTCCTGCTGACCCAGGCACCAGATTATCCAGGCCAAGGACTCCAGTAGCAAGAAGTCCATCTGTGGACCATGCCAAATGACCTTTTCAGAATCTCTTGACAAGCTAACTGTTGAAGGGCTTTCCCAGATTAAGCCAGTCTGTGAGGACTGAAATAGGTACCTATGCCTTCAAATGTACAGATACCAATCCACAGCTACAAGGATTAAAAACAATGAGAAACAAGACCTGACCAAAGGGAAAAAACAAAGTGCCAGTGAATAGCCCTAAAGATATAGAGATGTATGAACAGTATGACAAATAATTCAAAATAACTGTTTTAATGAAGCTCAGCAAACTGAGAAAATAAACAATTCAATAAAATGAGAAAAACAATGACCAAAATTAAATTAATAGAAATTAATTTTAATAATGGAAATTATTATTAAAAACATAAATGGAAATTCTGGAGTTGAAAAATACAGTAAATAAAGTGAAAAATATAATAGAGAGTATTAACAGCATAATTAAGTGGAAGAAGGAATCTGTGAACTTGAAGAAAGGTTATTTGAAAATATACAGTCAAGAAAAAAAGAATAAAAATGAAGAAAGCTTACAGGATTTATGGGAAAGCATCAAAAAAAAAGCAAATTTTTGAGCCATATGAATATAAGAAAGGGAAGAGAATGATAAAGGAGTAGAAAATGTATTTATAGAAAAAATGGCAGAAATCTTTATAAACCTGGAGAATTATAAATATCCAGGTAGAGAAAGGGCAAGGGACTTCAATAAGATTCAATCTAAACAAGACCACTTCAAGACAGGAAAGAAAAATCTTAAATAAGCAATTTAAAATTGCATCTCAAGGAATTAGAGAAAGAACAAAGTCCAATGTTGGAAGAAGAAATAAGATTACAAAAATTAATGCAATAGAAAATAGAAAAATAAGAGAAAAGATGAACAAAATGACAAGTTTGTTTTTTGAGAGATAAACAAAATTAACAAACCTTTAGTTAGACTAAGAAAAAAGGAGAGAAGACAAAATCAGAAATGAAAAAGAGGCATTACATCCGATACAAGAAAAATACAAAGAATCATCAGAGACCGTTATGAGCAATTACATGACAAATTTTCTTTTCTTTTCTTTTTTTTTTTTTTTTTTTTTTTGAGATGGAGTTTCACTCTTTCACCCAGGCTGGAGTGCAGAGGTGCAATTTGGCTCACTGCAACCTCCACCCCCCGGGTTCAAGCGATTCTGCCTCAGCCTCCCGAGTAGCTGGGATTATAGGTACCTGCCACCGTGCCCAGCTAATATTTTACTATCTGTATTTTTAGTACCGATAGTAAAAATACTAATATTTGTATTTTTAGTACAGATGTTGTCCAGCCTAATCTTGAACTCCTGACCTCAGATGATCCACGCGCCTTGGCCTCCCAAAGTGCTAGGATTACAGGCATGAGACACCATGCCCAGACAAAAAAAAATCTATAATCTAGACAATACTGATACATTCCTATACACACACAACCTACAAAGACTGAATTACGAAGAAAAAAAATCTGAATGTACCAACAAATAAGGAGATTTAATTAGTAATAAAAAAAGTCTCCAATTAAAGAAAAGTGCAGATCCCAATGGCTTCATACTAAATTCTACCGAACATTTAAGGAACTAATTCAGTCTTTCTATAACTCTTCCACAAAATTGAAGAGGGACTATTTACAAACTCATTTTATGAGGCCAGCATTAATCCAATACCAAAACCAGACAAGAATACTACCAAAAACGAGAAAGGAAAAATACAAGCCAGTATCCCTGATAAGCACAGACACAAAAATCCTCAATAAAGTACTAGTAAATTAAACTCAGCCACACATTAGAAAGTTCGTTCACTATGATCCATGTTGGATTCATTCCAGGGATGCATGCATGACTCAACATACTCAAATCAATAAATATGATACACCATATTAACAGAATGAAGGGTAAAAGTCATGTAATCATTTCAACAGAAGCAGAAAAAGCATTTGACAAAATTCAACATTGTTTCATGATAAAAACTCTCAACAAATTAGGTATGGAAATGTACCTTAACATAAAAAGGTCATGCATGAGAAACCCACAGCTAATACTCAATGAAGAAAATTAAAAGCTTTCATCTAAGATTAAGACAAGAATTTTTACCCTTGCCATGTTTATTCAACATAGTACTCGAAGTCCAAGCCAGAGTAATTAAATAAAAGAAAATACACACAAATTGGAAAGGAAGAAGTTAGATTATCCTTGTTTGCAAATAACATATAGAAAACACTACAGACTCTACCAAAACATCTGTTAAAACCAATAAATCCATTCAGAAAAGTTGCAGGATACAAAATCAACATACAAAAAAAAGCATGTTTCTATATAACAGTGAACTATGTGAAAAAGAAATCAATAAAGCAATCCTATTTACAATGGCTAAGAAAAATACTTAGAAATAAATTCAACCGAAAAAGTAAAAGATCTCTACACTGAAAACTATAAAACATTGATTGCAAAATTGAACAAGATACAAATGAAAACAAAGACATCCTATGTTCATGAATTAGAAGAATATCATTAAACTTCATACTACCTGAAATTGTCTACAGATTCAATATAATTCCTATCAAAATATCAATATTTTCCACAGAAATAGAAATAACCATCCTAAAATATGTATGAAACCACAAAAGACTCCAATTAGCCAAAACAATCTTGATTAAAAAGAACACAACCGGAGGCATTACATTACTTGACTTCAAAATATGCTACAACGGTATAGTAATCAAAGCAGCACAGACACAGACCAATGAAACAGAATAGAGAGCTCAGAAATAAATCTATGCATTTACAATCAACTGATTTTAAACAAAGGTACCAAAAACACAAAATAGGAAAAAGACAGGCTTTTCAACAAATTGCTAGATCATATGGTAATTTTTTTTTAATTTTTATTTTAAGATCAGGGATACATGTGCAGGACGTGCGGATTTGTTACATAGGTAAAAAAGGGAGTTGGCTGTACAGATTATTTCATCACCCAGGTGTTAATCCTAGTATCCATTGGTTATTTTTCCTGCTTTTCTCCCTCCTTCCAACCTCCACCCTCCAACAGGCCCCAGTGTGTGTTGTTCCCCTCTGCGTGTACATATTTTCTCATCATTTAGCTCCCACTTATAAGTGGAAACGTGGTATTTGGTTTTCTTGCATTAGATTCCTGAAGACAACGACTTCCATCTCTATCCTGCCCCTGCAAAGGACATGATCTAATTTCAAGGCTACATGGTATTCCATGCTGTATATGTACTATATTTTCTTCATCCAATCTATCATTGATGGGGATTTGGGTTGATTCTATGTCTTTACTACTGTGAATAGTGCTGCAATGAACATATGCATGCATACGTCTTTGTAATAGAATGATTTATATTCCTTTGGGTATATACCCAGTAATGAGATTGCAGAGTTGAATGGTTTCTGTCTTTAGGTCTTTGAGGAATTGCCACAGTGTTTCCCACTATGGGTGAACTAATTTACACTCCCACAAATGATATAAAAGTGTTCCTTTTTCTCTACAACCTCACCAGCATCTGTTATTTTTTGACTTTTTAATTATAGTCATTCTGGCTGGTGTGAGGTGGTATCTCATTGTAGTTTCGATTTGCATTTCTCTATGATCAGTGATGTTGAATTTTTTATACGATTGTTGGCCACATGCATGTCTTCTTTGGAGAAGTATCTGTTCATGTCCTTTGCTCACTTTTTAAATGGGGTTTTTTTTTTTCTTGTAAAGTTCGTTATAAATGCTAGATATTAGACCTTTGCCAGATGGACAGATTGCAAAAATTTTCTCCTATTCTGTCAGTTGTTTACTCTGTTGATAGTTTCTTTTGCTTTGCAGAAGCTCTATCATTTACTTATGTCATATTTGTCAATTTGTGCATTTGTTGAGACTGCTTTTGGTGTTTTCTTCATGGAAACTCTGCCTGTGCCTATGCCCTGAATGGTATTGCCTATGGTGTCTTCTGGGGTTTTTATAGTTTTAGGTTTTACATTTAACTCTTTAATCCATCTTAATTTTTGTATATGGTATAAGGAAGGGGTCCAGTTTCAATCTTCTGCATAGGGCTAGCCAGTCATCCCAGCAATATTTATTGAATATGAAACCCTTTCCTTATTGCTTGTTTTTGTCAGGTTTGTCAAAGATCAGATACTTGTTGGTGTGTGGTCTTATTCCTTGGTTCTTTGTTCTATTACATTGTCTATGTGCCTGTTCTTGTACCAGTACCGTGCTGTTTTGGTTACTGTAGCCTTGTAGTATAGTTTGAAGTCAGGTAACATGATGCCTCCAGCTTTGTTCTTTTTGCTCAGGGTTGCCTTGGCTATGCAGGCTCTCTTTTAGTTCTATATGAATTTTAAAATGGATTTTTCTAGTTCTGTGAAGAATGTCAGTGGTAGTTTAAGGGAATAGCTTTGAATCTGTAAATTGCTTTGGGCAGTATGGACATTTTAATGGTATTGATTCTTCCCATCCATGAGCAACGAATATTCTTCCATTTGTTTGCGTCATCTCTGATATCTTAGTGGTTTTTAGTTCTTGCAGAGATATTTTCTTTCCCTTGTTAGCTGTAGGGAATTCTATTCTTAATATTTGAAGAATCTCCATATTGTTTTCCATAATGGCTGAACTAAATTATATTGCTACCAACAGAGTTCAAGTGTTCCCTATTCTCTACATTCTTACTAACATTTATTGTGGCTTTTTGATAATTGTCAATCAACAGGTGTGAGGTCATGTCTCACTGTGGTTTTAATTTGCATTTTCCTGATGATTAGTAATGTTGAGCATTTTTTGATATACTGATTGGCCATTTGTATGTCTTCTTTTGAGGAATGTCTATTCAGGTCCTTTGCTCATTTTAAAATCTGGTTGTTTTCTTGCTATGGAGTTGTTTGAGTTTCTTACATTTGGGTATTAACCCCTTATTAAAGTTTGTAAACATTTTCTCTCATTCTATATGCTGTCTCTTCATTCTGTTGTTTCCTTTGCTGTGCAGAAGCATTTTATTTGATATAATTCTGTTTGTCTACTTTTGCTTTGGTTGCCTGTGCTTTTAGGGTCATATCCAAAAGAATAATTGTTCAGACCAATGTCATGAGGCTTTTTCCCTAAGTTTTCTTCTAGTAGCTTTACAGTTTGGGGTCTTACATTTAAGTGTTTAATCTATTTTCAGTTGATCTTTATTGAAGAGCCTGTCCTTTTTACAAAACACATATATTTTAAAACAGGAGATTAATAAATCCAAACAACAATTTCAGCATGCCAAAAATACCATTAGTAAAGTCTAAAAGCAAGCAAAACATTTAAGGGAAATTGCAACATATGCCACAAAAAAGTAGCTAAATTCCTCAGTATACAAAGAGTTTCTAGAAACCAATCAGAAAAAAAAAGGCCAATAGAAACACGTGCCAAGAATATGAACAGATAGGCCAGGCATGGTTGCTCACACCTGTAATCCCAGCACTTCAGGAGGCTGAGGCAGGTGGATCACTTGAGATCAACTTTGAAACCAGCCTGGTCAACATGGCAAAACCTCATCTCTATTAAAAATACAAAGATTAGCTGGGTGTGGTGACGTACACCTGTAATTTCAGCTGCTCAGGAGACTGAGGGACAAGAATCACTTGAACCCGGGAGGCGGGGATTGCAGTGAGCCAAGATCATGCCACTGCATTCCAGCCTGGGTGATGGAGTGAGACTATCTCAAAAAAAAAAAAATGAATATGAATAGACAATACTCAGCAAAGGAAATACCAATATCTCTTAGTTATAATTAAAGATAACTGTACTGGTATACTATTTTGCAACTATCAGATTGATAAAGATTAAAATGTTTGATAACACTCCATGCTTTTAAGGGAAAGGGGAACAGTGACTCTCACACATTGCTGGTACAAGCGGAAATCCAATGCATTCTTCATATGGGGTAATCTGGCAATATCTATTTTTAAAATGCAGCAATTCCATGTTAAATAATTTATTCTACACTGATACACGTGCACAGGTTATCCTTTGCAGCACTGTTAGTGACAGCAAAAAAAAAAAAAAGGAAATAACCAAAACACTCAAAGTTTATTGGTTAAATAAATTTTAATATAGTCCTACCACGGAATAAGATGTAGGCATAAAAAAGAATAGCAGCAGCCAAGTGTGGTGGCTCATGCCTGTAATCCCAGCACTTTGGGAGGCCGAGGCGGATGGATCACGAGGTCAGGAGTTGGAGACCGGCCTGGCCAATATGGTGAAATCCCGTCTTTACTAAAAATACAAAAATTAGCCAGGCGTGGTGGTACACGCCTGTAGTCCCAACTACTCAGGAGGCTGAGGCAAAAGAATCCCTTGAACCTAGGAGGCAGAGGTTGCAGTGAGCCGAGATTGCACCACTGCACTCCAGCCTGGGTGACAGAGTGAGACTCCCTCCTACCGCCCGCCCGCCACCCCACCCCCACCCCCGCCAAAAAACAAGAATAGCCAGGTGTTGTGGCTCACACCTGTAATCCCAGCACTTTAGGAGGCCAAGGAGGGAAGATCTCTTGAACCCAGGAGTTCAAGACAAGCCTTAACAACATACCAAGACCCCATCTCTACAAAAAAATATATATATTTTAAATTAGCCAGGCATGGTAGCGTACCCCTATAGTCCCAGCCATTCAGCAAGCTGAGGCAGGAGGGTTGCTTGAGTCAAGGAGGCCAAGGCTGTGGTGAGCCATGATCATGTTACTGAACTACAGGCTGGAGGACAGAGTGAGACCCTGTCACAACAAAATGGTAAAGGTTTTAAAAATACTGATAAGAAATAAACTTTGACATTCATTGTTAAGTGCAAAAAAAAAAAAGCAAACCTAGAACAGTGTATCCAATATGCTATTTGTGTAAAAGTAGGAAAAATGTTTATATGGAGAAAGTATTAATAAAATGCTTTTCTTGCTCCTCTCAGTCATCACTTAAGGAGCTAGGTAAAGATGCAGCCCCTCCCTGAGGCTTTCCCTGCCATTCACCTGGGATGAATTTCATCTATGATACTTAAGTCATTCCAAAACTACTCACAATTTAATTAAAGGTATACAACACTTCTTTGAGTGGGCTCAATTCAATATGATAAAATCAAGAAAATACCTTATTTTCCTACCATTGATTTCTAACATTCTTTTCTGGCTGTCCCTGCTATGCTCTTATACAGTACCCTGGGAAATCCTACAGCTCCCCAGGCCACTTTCAAACACTGGGTTTCTTCCTTTTCCCCACATTGCCCCACATCATCCTCAATTATTCTGCTGTTTCTTACCACTCAGAGGCAGGGGCAGGAAGAAGATGATTAAGTCAACCACTTCTTTGATAAATACTGTTGTTCTTTAGAGTCCTCTGTGGTTGTTACAGTTTGGGTGTATTTGTCAGCTCCAAATCTCATGTTGAAATGTAATCCTCAATGTTGAGGGTGGAGCCTGGTGGGAGGTGTTTGGGTAATGGAGTGGATCCCTCATGAACATCTTGGTGCTGTCTTCAAGATAGCGAGTGCGTTCTCATGAGATCTGGTTGTTTAAAAATGTGTGACACCTCCTCCCCTCTCTCTTGCTGCTCATCTCATGTGACATACTGGTGCTCTATCATATTCTGCCATGATTGTAAGCTTCCTAGGCCTCACTAGAAGCAGATGCCAGCACCATGCTTCCTGCACAGCCTGAAGAACCACGAGGCAATTAAACATCTTTATTATTATTATTATACCCTAAGTTCTAGGGTACATGTGCACAACATGCAGGTTTGTTACATAGGTATACATGTGCCATGGTGGTTTGCTGCACCCATCAACCCATCATTTACATTAGGTATTTCTCCTAATGCTATCCCACCCCCAGCCCCCCAGCCCCCAACAGGCCTTGGTGTGTGATGTTCCCCACCTTGTGTCCATGTGTTCTCATCGTTCAACTCCTACCTATGAATGAGAACATGTGGTGTTTGGTTTTCTGTCCTTGTGACAGTTTGCTTAGAATGATGGTTTCTAGCTTCATCCATGTCCCTGTAAAGGACATGAACTCATCCTTTTTTATGGCTGCATAGTATTCCATGGTGTATATGTGCCACATTTTCTTAATCCAGTCTATCACTGATGGACATTTGGGTTGGTTCCAAGTCTTTGCTATTGTGAATAGTGCCACAATAAACGTGTGCATGTGTCTTTATAGCAGCATGATTTATAATCCTTTGGGTATATACCCAGTAATAGGATTGCTGGGTCAAATGGTATTTCTAGTTCTAGATCTGAGGAATTGCCACACTGTCTTCCACCTTGGTTGAAGTAATTTACACCCCCACCAACAGTGTAAAAGCGTTCCTATTTCTGCACATCCTCTCCAAGATCTGTTGTTTCCTGACTTTTTAATGATCATCATTCTAACTGGCGTGAGATGGTATCTCATTGTGGTTTTGATTTGCATTTCTCTAATGACCACTGATAATCAGCATTTTTTCCGTACATCTGTTGACTGCATAAATGTCTTCTTTTGAGATGTGTCTGTTCATATCCTTTGCACGCTTTTTGATGTTTTCTTGTGAATTTGTTTAAGTTCTTTGTAGATTCTGGATATTAGCCCTTTGTCAGATGGGTAGATTACAAAGATTTTCTCCCATTCTGTAGGTTGCCTGTTCACTCTGATGATAGTTTTTTTTTGCTGTGCAGAAGCTCTTTAGTTTAATTAGACTCTTTTTGTCTATTTTGGCTTTTGTTGCCATTGCTTTTGTTGTTTTAGTCATGAAGTCTTTGCCCATGTCAATTAAACATCTTTTATAAATTATTCAGCCTTAGGTATTTCTTCATAGCAATACAAGAATGGTCTAATACAGAAAATTGGTACTGAGGAGTGGGGTGTTCCTCTAAAGATACCTGAAAATGTGGAAGTGACCTTGGAAATGGGTAAGAGGAAAAGGTTGGAAGAGTTTGGAGGGCTCAGAAGAAGACAGGAAGATGAGGGAAAGTTTGGAACTTCTTAGAGACTGGTTAAATGATTGTGACCAAAATACTGATAGAAATACAGATAGTAAAAGCCTGGTTGACCAGGTCTCAGATAGAAACGAAGAAGTCATTGAGAACTGGAATAAGGGTCACCCATGTTATGCCCTAGCAAAGAACTTGGCTGCATTGTGTTCATGCCCTAGGGATCAGAGAAGTTTGAACTTAAAGGTAATCACTTATGGTATCTGATGGAAGAAATTCCTAAGCAGCAAAGCATTCATGATGTGGCTTGGCTACTTCTAACAGCATAGAATCAGAGAAGCAAAGAAATGACTGAAATTTGAAACTTATAATTAACGGCAAAGCAGAGCATAAAAATTTGGAAAATTTGCAGCCTGGCCATGTGGCACAGACAGAATCCAAGCAGGCTGCAGAATTACCAATTGCTAGAGAGATTAGCATTACTAAAAAGGGAACAAAGTGCTAATGTCCAAAACAATGGGAAAAAGCCCTCAAAAGCATTTCAGAGATCTTAGAGACAGCCCCTCCCATCACAGGCCCAGAAGGCTAGAAGGAAAGAATGGTTTTGGGGAACAGGACTAGGAAACCCCTGTCCTGCTCAGCCTTGGGACATTGCTCCCCACATCCTGGCTGCTCTAGCTACAGCTGTGGCTTAAAGAGCCCCAGGTACAGCTCAGGTCACCCCTCCAGAAGGCACAAGCCATAAGCCTTTGGTGGCTTCCACATGGTGTAAAACACACAGAATGCAAGGGTGAAGGAGGTTTGGTGGCTTCCATCTAGATTTCAGAGGCTGTATGAGAAAGCCTGGGTGCCCAAGTAGAAGCCTGCTGCAAAGATAGAGCCCTCACAGATAATCTCTACTAGGGCAATGACAAGAGGAAGTATGGTGTCGGGGCTGCCACACAGTCACCACTGGGGAACTGCCTAATGGAGCTGAAGAAGGTGAGTGCCACCCTCCAGACCCCAGAATGGTAGATTCATCAGCAGCTTGAACCCTACACCTGGAAAACAGACACTCAACTCTAGACCATCAGAATACCAAGCAAAGCCAGAGAGGCAGAGCTGCTCAAGGCCTTAGGAGCCCACACTTTGCACCAGTGTCCCCTAGATGTGGGACATGGAGTTGAAGGAGATTATTTTGGAGCTTTAAGATTTAATGACTGCCGTGCTGAGTTTCAGACTTGTGTGGGGACTAATGACCTTTTCTTTTGGCCAATTTCTCCCTTTCTGAATAGTAATGTTTACCCAATGCCTGTACTACCATTTTATCTTGGGAATAAATAACTTGTTCTGATTTTACAGGCTCATAGGTGGAAGGAGATGAGTCTCAGATGAGACTTAGGACTTTGGACTTGAGACTAAAATGAGTTAAGAATTTTGGGGACTATTGGCAGAGGATAATTATATTTTGCAATGTGAGAAGGGCATTCAATTTGAGGGGCCAGAGGCAGCATGATATAGTTTGATTGTCTGTCCCCACAAAATCTCATAGTGAAATGTAATCCCCAGTGTTGGAGGTGGGGCCTGATAGGAGGTGTTTGGGTCATGGGAGTGGATTCCTCATGAATGTCTTGATGCTGTCCTCATGATAGTTGAGCCTCATGAGATCTGGTTGTTTAAAAAGTTGTGACACCTCCCACTCTTTCTCCCACTGTCATCAATTGACATGCTGGCTCCCCATCACCTTACACCATGATTACAAGCTTCCTGAGGCCTCATCAGAAGCATATGCTGGCACCACGCTTCCTGTAAAGCCTGCAGAAGCATGAGCCGATTAAATCTCTTTTCTTTATAAATTACCCAGCCTCAAGCATTTATTTACAACAATGCAAGAATGGTCTAACACAGTGACACAGGTGTGTAATGCTCATTCTTTCTTCAGGGGCACAGTTTTGTGCCTTCTGTGAAGCTAATTCTGCTAAGAACCTTGACATGTCTTATGTACTCTCTGCCTAACATTTCTTGGCAGCCACTCAGCTGCAACCTTCAGTAGTATTCCCTACATACTCTCTTTCTGCTTGGGTCTCCCTTTTTCAGACAGCCTTTTGGGCAGGACCTAACATAACTACTATCCCTAGCATCTACTCCTCCCATGGAAACTTACCCACTCTTGTCCAGGGTATTTTCTGAATATAGCTTATGGGCTCAGGAATCATCCCTTCCTTCTTGCCTGCAGAAAGGGGAAGCTCCAGCCATTTCCTGACTTCAGATGTCCTCAGGCCAGAGTCCAGCACCAGTTGATCTCCCTGCAAACTAAAGGGGTCAATCTCCAGTTCTCCCAAAAAAAAAATGTATCACTTTCCCTTCTTCAGACATTCCCCTGCATTTCAGGGCCTCTTCCATTTGTCATTTCTCTTCCATGTGTCCCTTCCCCAAACTGTCTTCGGTGGGATATAAACCCAGTCAGTTTTATGGCAAAAAAAAAAAAAAAATCCTTATTGCACTTCAGCAATTCAGCAAACATCTGGCAATGTTTGTATGCCACATTCCACTTCTAGAAAATACCCCTTAATCTTTCCAAGTGTTCTCCCGCATCTCACTGACTTTTTTTTTTTTTTAGAAATTATCTCCCCCTAGTTGATTCTACACATCTGGTGAAGGGTTACAAAGCTTCCCAATACTGTGGTATTTCTGCAGAGCATCTCCTGTCAGCTTGCTCTTGTGGACCCAAGTGAGAGACAGGAGTAGAAAGTTGATTGTCCACTTTGGCTGCATCTTTTTAAATCTATGGAAATTTGTTTAGCAGTTCTCGTTTAGAACCTGAGCACACTTATCACCTGATATCCTCAGCTTTGAGAACTGATCAATTCCTACCAACAGGATACCTCCCCTTCTGCATTGTTATACGAGTTTCTGTCATGTCCTCTTATTCCATGAACTCTAGCTTTGCTTGCTTCCCACTGAATGTAAGCTGCTTCATGTCAGAGGACAGGCTTTCTAACTCTTCTGCATCCCCAATCTACTCTGAGCAACTACCACAAAGCTGGGTGCAAATTACTTGATTAATAAATATGTAATTACTTGTCATATTATTTTCACAGGTTGTAGGGCTTATAGGTTACTTGATTAATAAATTACCTGATTAACAAATTTCTTGAGTAATAAATATGTAATTACCTTCCATAGTATAGATTCGTAACTTGAAAGTTAATGAAAGTTGACTAAATTCATTCCCAAGTTGCCCTGCCTATACTCCCAGACACCAATCCTTTCCTTACTGAGTTGTTGAGAAACACCCAATATATTCTGGAATAAGTCTGTACTCTTCTACCACCTGAAGGCCTGTTTTTGCTTCAGGAGTACTTCTGTGAGACACTCTGTTAATGAGTGGCTCTTTTGATACCTCCTTAAGGTCTCTGTGAACCTCCTCTCTACTTTTAATTCCACCTGCCACTAGAGTCAACTCCAATTAATTGACAGGTATTAAGCACTTACTAAATAAATACCTGTCCCTGTAATATAAGCAACGATGCTCAAATTATGGGAAATACAGATATGCAAGAAAATAATTGCTCCCTATTTTAGTGAGTACAGAAAGTTACACAGATGAAGACATAATCAATTCTCATGGGTAAGACGATCTGATAGACTTCACAGGAGAAACAATATCCACAGTGGGCTTTGTATTAGCCTAGAAGATAAAGGAAGAGATCCTTCCAAATAAGAAAAAGGAATGTTTTCCCTAAGAAAACGAGAATCAAACTCCTCTTCCAGCCTCTTCACTTACGGCCCCAAATTTCCTCTCAAAAGAATTAAAAAGTTAAACTCAAAACTCCAAATACAAAAGCTACACATGTGAAAAATCTGACATAAAATCTGCTGTTTGTATGTATCTATTTTGTCCTTGTGCCTATGTTTTAATTAAATGTAGACTTAAAAAAAAACACCCAAATGTTAATAAGGAAGTATATATTTAGCAAATCTATCGAATTGGAAAAAAAAAAAACAGTGTGTTCTCCAATTATGTATTCCAGAATTGATAATTTGCCAAATTCTTTTAGACACAGTAAATAAGGAAATCAAGATATTTACCAAAATAAATGCAAGGCATATTATGCAGTGTCTCTGAAAACATCTTAGTTTGCCTTTTTCGGAAGCAATCTGAGTTGGCAGTGTTTTCAATTACTTAAAACAGCAAGATGCTGGGAACATTTCTCAGTTAAAGTGCTAAGTTAAAACATGCCAAGATTTTTCCCAGATCCAGAAAATCACTTTAGGATTTGCACAAGCAAATCCATATAATCCTCTTGACATTTAATCTGCCCAAATCAGTGGTAGAAGGGGAAGTGTCTTTACTTCTATGTCTTTCAACAATAGCTCAGCCTTCTGACCAGTAATTCTTAGCCATTGTCACTGAGGAATGAATGGATACACATCCCCAGCCTCCAGAACTGTAGTCTGAACCTTCACCCCCTCTCTTCCAAGAACAGCATATTGCTCTGAAGCCTGCTCTTTCTCTAAAAAATTAAAAAAGCATTTTAAAAATATTCCATGTAAAACTATAAAAATGTAGCAAATATCAACAAAATGAACACTTCTGGGAGATACCCATTTCTCTTGTGACTTCCAGTAACCTCTCCAGCCACCTCCACCTAATCCCAGTTGTACTCATTTGAGAAGCAGTGCTTTAGATGATAAAGAGATTTCAAAGCCCTCATAATAATCATTACCATCGAACAGTGCTTCCTACATTAAAACCATCACCTCTTAATTCTCACAACTACCTTATGAAGAAGGTACTATTATTTACTATTTTTAATACCATCCTATAATAAAGAAACTGAGGCTGAAAATGTAGAACAACTTGCCCAAAGTAACCACTAGTGGCAAAGTCACCAAGTCTTATTCCAAAGTCTATGGTCTTCACACCTTTTAATATCTCACTGTCTTTCTCATGGGTATGGCTTATAGTTTCAATTCAAAGTGTACATTTTAGTTTTTGAGGGTATATTTTAGCCAGCAACACATACAAAATATTGATGTGAATAAATATCTGCCATGAGTTTTATGCCCCCACTGTATAAATACTATAGTACTCATTGGCCATCATGATAAATAAAATGTATATGGTATTTCACTGCTGAAATGCACTAGAGGGCTCAGAAAAAAGTGGGATAAAAGGGATTAGTAACCCAATTTTGCAAATAACAAAGCAGACCAAAAGTGATTGACCAGTTTTCCTAGGATCTTGCAACTAGTAGAAAAGGTGAATTTCTGCAACAAACAGGTACTTCCATAAAGCAGTTCTCAAAATATTTCCCCTTCTATCACATCTTAGCTACCATCTCAAAGCACAAAACTATAATAGAGCATTCTTCGCCAGACATCCCCCTGTATTTTATGGTATTTTATATTTATTCCTCTTATATATGTGCATGCTCCAGCACTGTCCATTTCCATGGGGTATAAACCCAGCCAGTTCCAGTACACAAAATTTTATTACAGTGCAAGAAAACAGGAAGGAATAGCCCCTGGTTTTCACCACCCTCTGTTTACTTGAAATGGTCTCATAAAGTCAATGGCTTCATTGTTAAGTAGATCATATATTTTCATGGTAAAGAAATATTCTAATGGAAAGACATTTCCATAAACAAATAACAGCTATTACCAACAATGTATCATATAAGCCATGACTATACATTTCTAAGTACCAAAATTATTCAAGTCCTACCTAAAGAGCATAAACTTCTGAACCATTGATTACACAAGAGATTTCAATGGACAGTCATCCAAAAGGCTTCCCAGCATTATATTCTATTGTGTTTACCTTCTGCTATCTTAGTTCTCTCCTTCCTTCTGTAGCCAACTATCTTCAAACAACTGACTTGACTCCCCGCTTTTCCCACGAACTTCCTGGTTTACTTCTCTCTAAATAGTTACCTCCCTAAAACAGCTTTCTGTTGAATCACCAATGACCTCCATATTGCTAAAACCTAAAATCCATTAATGTTTGTATTGTTCATATTACCTCGCCTGCTAACAGCATTTGGCAATGTCAGTTATTACATCAGCCTAGAAGCACTACTTTTCCTTGGCTCCCAAGGGAAACACTCACCTGGTGTTTTCTCTCTACATCGTAGGCTTCCTCTGCAGATTCATCCTTTTTTAACCACCATTAAAGACTGTCATTCTTAAGGTTCACTCCTAGATGTTCTTCCCTTCTCATGCTTTTTTTTTTTTTTTTTTTTTGAGACGGAGTCTCGCTCTGTCGCCCAGGCCGGAGTGCAGTGGCGCGATCTCAGCTCACTGCAAGCTTCGCCTCCCGGGTTCACACCATTCTCCCGCCTCAGCCTCCCGAGTAGCCGGAACTACAGGTGCCTGCAACCACACCTGGCTAATTTTTTTTGTATTTTTAGTAGAGACGGGGTTTCACCATGTTAGCCAGGATGGTCTCAATCTCCTGGCCTCATGATCCACCCGCCTCAGCCTCCCAAAGTGCTGGGATTACAGGCGTGAGCCACCGCACCCGGTCCCTTCTCTACTCTTATAAGAAATATCATAAACAACCAAATATTCTGAGACAAATTCACATCTGTAGGGTCAACCTATCCTTTGAGTTCCAGACTCACATATCCAACCACCTACTTAATATAGCACTTGGTTATGTTATAGGCACCGCATATCTAACATATCCATAATCAAACTTGTGATCTCTCACACCAAACCCCATCTTCTACCACTAGCTGCAGCTTCTGTGAATACTTTATCATCCAGCCAGTTGCATAAGCTGGAATCTAGAAGTCATCTTGACACCACTTTCTCCCTCACCCTACCTAGGTGTAACCCATTACAAAATATTGTCCACTTAACTTCTAAATATCTTACACATTTTTCCACTTCTTTCTGTCTCCATCACGACAGCTCGAGCTGCCATCTCTACCTTGACCAATGCAGTAACTTCCTAACTGTACTTCCTGCATACACACTAGGCCCCTCTAATATTTTCCATACAATGGAGCCAGAGTGATCTTTGCAAAAACACAAATGTGATCACATCAAGTCCTACATTAAATTATCTGATGGCTTTTCCCTGTTCTTATGAAAAAGCCAAATCCTTATCATGGTTCGGAATGTCCTACATAGACCATGTAGGACACAGACCTCTGCCTCCATCTCCATCTTCACCTTGCATCAATCTTATCTTTCTTCTCACTTTAAGCACAGTTTTCTATCAGTCTTTGCACCTTCTGGCAACAGACTCTTTGGCTACTGTGTTTCCTCTACATGGAACATTTATCACCAGCCCCTTCATCACCTTCCATACTCCCTTTCCACCAGGATCTCCTCGACATCCTTCAAACCTCACTTCTAGTATCGTATCCTCTAGGAAGCCTTTTCTGAATATCCCCTCTACCCAAATACATGCAACCATAGGTGTTGATCAGCTTCTATTGTTGTATGGCTTCCAGATACATTTATTTCTATCTTACTCTATATCATTTCAAATGGCATGTGCCTTTGATTAATCCACACTTGGACTATAAGTCAAATAGAGCACAGATCTTGTCCTTGCTTACCAGTGTCGTCCTAGACATTATTAAATAACTGGATATGTATTTGATACTTAAAAATATCTGTTGGATGAATGAATAAATGAATGAACGAGACCTACAAACAACATATTAAAATCAAATATTTATTTTCAAACAATTTTTCCCACATCATGGGAATTTAAGAAGATTGATTTAGGTGATGTCTCTTTTTATTCTTGATCAATTATCCTGTAAGAATAGAATACATTCAGAATTATTTCAATAAGCTTAGAACTGAGTTTAAAATATAAGCGATGGCCAGGCGCAGTGGCTCACGCCAATAATCCCAGCACTTTGGGAGGCCAAGGCTAGCAGATCACGAGGTCGAGAGATCGAGACTGTCTTGGCCAACATGGTGAAACCCTGTCTCTACTAAAAATACAAAAATTAGCTGGGCGTGATGGCATGTGCCTGTAGTCCCAGCTACTCAGGAGGGTGAGGCAGGAGAATCGTTCAAACCCGGAAGGCAGAGGTTGCAGTGAGTCAAGATCGCACCACTGCATTCCAGCCTGGGCGACAGAGTGAGACTCCATCTCAAAAAAAAAAAAAAAATGTATGTGTGTGTGTGTGTGTATATATATATATATATATGCACAATGTGGGATGAGGACATAGAGGGGTTGTATAAAATTTGCTCAGATTATTTAAAATTTTACATTTTTGCAAGCATGTGCCTCAGTTTTCCAGGAAACATTTTCTTACCTACACCATTCCCAATTCAGTGAAGAACAATTAGAAAGCCTAGGAATTTCATGTATTGTGCACCAACTAGGCTTCAGTAAGGTAGCCAGATTCTAATAAGAAATAATCCTTCCCTGAAGGAGCTCCTAATCTAGGAAGGGAGGTACAAAACTGAGTTCATATCCGTAGGACCAAATAGCATATTCAGAAAATATAAATATTTTAAGAGAAACAGAGAAATAACTCAATAAAAAAAGAGAATAACAATAGATAATTTCACAAAAACTAAATCTGAAAGACAGACACATCTGCTTAAAGATGGCCATGGCCTGATCTCTCCTTAACCCCGTAATTCCAGCCCGCTCCTAGAAACTGACCTTCATAGCTGCTCCCTTCAGCTGCTTTCAATTATTATCTGGCTAAGTTTATCTCTAATTATTTTGTCAGTGAAGGAAACACGGAAGCCCCAAGTCTGAAGCAAAGGGACAACTATTTTTCTTGATATTTGTGCCCCAGAACTGATGTTTAGACGAGCACAGATTTAGTGAGGCTCAACACATAATTTTAGAAGAAATGGGGATTTTACCAAAAAAATTTCAGAACAATCTTACTTTTGCAAACTTTACAGATATATACAATCACAAGAACACATTGCTAGGACCCCACCCCCACCCTACCCCAGAGCTTGAGAAGATGCTCTGAAGGTTCAGCTTCCTTCAGCTCAAGGCAAATTCTCCTCTGGCTCAGATACTGCATTTGCTGTTTAGTCTGTGACTAACCCACCTCCCCCTGTACAATGGAGCCCAGTCTACTTAACCTCTCAACACTCCATCCTTCTGGACCTAGAATAATTGCCTAGCTTTCGCCTGTGCCTTGTTCTCCTCCGAGTTAGCCTTGTAATAACTCAGCATGCTACATGTGCCCCCTGATATTTGTGCTTCTCTCCCCCAGTCTCATGATGGCTTTCCTGTTAGTGGATCCCACGTTGGTCCCATCTGGCATACAGATACCATGTTATCACACTGGCCCCTCTAATATCTTCCTGTATCCTATTCCACTTCCAATATTGTGCTCCTGTGTTTTCTTTTTTTAAGCCACATCTAATTGCAAAACTTTACTGAAAAGTTGAAATTGAAATTACTCATCATAACTTGATCTTATGTTAAATATCTCCATTCCCTTTCCATACCGTATATGAACAATTCTCTAAGTATATTATTCCTCATGAGCCTCTTCAGTGTCTCTGCAGTATCCTTACTTTGTGACACTTCAATATGAATACAGTGTTCCTGCCTGAGAAGAGTTAAATACAAAAAGGAACATGGATTTCCCTCCCTGTCCATTAACTATTAATAACATTTGTACAATACTAGTACTACATTAGCAACTCATCATCATGCCTAATCCATCTCCAGGATCATTTCTTTCCTGTTTTCCTGGAACATACTTATTCTCCATTTTCTGATCACACAATATGGTCCTTATTCTTTTAATTTCAAAACTCGATGCTTACAATGTCACTTTGTTTCAGCCTAACTCTGCAACTTTACAAAATAACTTTTAAATCACCATCCTGCCTTACAAGGTACTAACTTTTTCAAACATAGTCCCATTTACATCAACTATTAACTTGGAAATATTATGAAGTAAATCATAATTACTATTCATATATTTTCCCATAAACACAGACATTTTTCAAGGGATAGGAAATGGTCTGACACATTCCCTAATGTCCCAAATCTCACTTATTCTAGTGTTCAGCTGATAGAGGGATCGCAGTGCTTATTTTATAGAACACCTTTTCTTTCTTGCTGCCAATTCTTTTGAAAAGGTGCTCTGCATGAACTGCCCACACATTTCAGTCTCAGTCACATGTCAAACCACTTCAGCGTGGCTTGCAATCTTACCAACTTTCTGCAAGGGCTTTCTGAAAGGTCAGCATTCACCACCTAATTGGATAAGTGGCCTTTGCTTTGGTCTTTAGTTCACATAACTCTGTCGCTTTTGGCACTACTGATAGGCCTTCCATTTAAAAGTATCTCTTCTCTTGCTTTTCTTGACAATCCTCCATCCTGGGTTTGTTTGTTTTTTTTAAACCTCGCTGACTTTTTTTCTTGGTCTCCAACATGGTATCCTCTTCTGAAATACTGCTTGTACTAAAATTCTATAATGAGTCCACTTCCTTTATTCCCTGCTTTGTCTCCTCAAGGGATCACTTTCACTCCCATGACTTCAACAATCACCTGTACACTGATGACTCACAAAGTGATTATCACACTGGCCTCATCCTGAGCTTCAGACCTATATTTATAAGTCCCTCTACCTAAAAGTAATACAGGCAGCTTAATATCTTTCCACCAAAAACTATTCTCTCTGCTATATTAATCTTCAAAATAAGGCTAATACCTGTACTTATTTTGTAGAATTATTAAGGCAATACTAGCTGCTATAACAGATAAACCCAGAAATCTCAGTGACTTCACAAAACAAGAATTTATCTCTCACTCCCTTTAATTTCAATGGCAGGAGGGAAAAAATGTAATGCTCTGCCCTTCTTTATCCATTTATTCAGGGACTCAGGAAAGAAGAAAAATATGCTGTCTATAACACATCTAGGCATCAGTCTCAAATGTCAGACAAAAAATTAAAAGAAAGAGGATTTCCTAAAAGCTCTTGTTTTTATGTGCTAGACCTGGTCATAGTTTATATTACTTCAGCCAACATTTCTTCCGGGGAAAAAAAAAATTGGTCACATGGCCTGATTGCAAAACATGCTGGAAAATATAGCCTACCTCTGTGCACAGGAGGAAAGGAAAATGAGTTTGGTAAACAGGTAAGATTAAATTAACAGATATTTGCCAGATAGCTGCCACTTAGCCTGATACATAGTGACACAACTGTTGGCCTATCATACATTTGTTCAGCCATCTAAGTTATAATTCTCAGAGTTGTCTTTTATTTTTCACTATCCCATGTCCAGCTGTGGCCATCAGGTCATGCAACTCTATTTTGCAATTATCTCTTAAATGTAAATATTCACCCCCATTTAAACTGCCTTGGCTAAGTGGTTCTGAACACTGTCTTGACAACAGGATCTCCTGGAATTGTTTTTTTTTTTTTTTAAGTATTAAATTAAATCTTTCCAGGATCAACATTTTATTAAAGCTTTCAATGCAATCCTAATCTTAATGGGCAGTTAAGGGTGAGAAATTCTGCTGTAATCCAACCTCTTCTCGCCACACCCAGAATGATCTCACTGAAGCACTGATTTCATCACAACATTCTATCAGGGGAAATTCAGCCCCCAATATTTCACGTAGGTTCTTTTCTATTTTCCCTAAGTGTCAGCTGGTCTAAGAAATAAAGGGAAAGAGTACAAAAGAGAGAAATTTTAAAGCTGGGTGTCCAGGGGAGACAGCACACGTCAGCAGGTTCTGTGATGCCCCGAGCCATAAAACCAGCAAGTTTTTATTAGCGATTTTCAAAAGGGGAGGGAGTGTATGAATAGGGCATGGATCACAGAGATCACGTGCTTCACAAGGTAATAAAATATCACAAGGCAAATGGAGGCAGAGCAAGATCACAGGACCACAGGACCGGGGTGAAATTAAAATTGCCAATGAAGTTTCAGCCACGCATTGTCATTGATAACGTCTTATCAGGAGACAGAGTTTGAGAGCAGACAACTGATCTGACCAAAATTTATTACGCAGGAATTTCCTCGTCCTAATAAGCCTGGGAGCACTACGGGACACCGGGGCTTATTTCATCCCTTATCTACAGCCGTAAAAGACAGATGTCCCCAAAGCGGCCATTTCAGAGGTTTCCCCTTAGGGATGCATTCTCTTTCTCAGGGATGTTCCTTGCTGAGAAAAAGAATTCAGCGATATTTCCCCTATTTGCTTTTGAAAGAAGAGAAATATGGCTCTGCTCCACCCAGCCCACAGGCAGCCAGACTTTAAGGTTATCTCCCTTGTTCCCTGAACATTGCTGTTATCCTATTCTTTTTTCAAGGTGCCCAGATTTCATATTGTTTAAACAATTTGTCCAGTTAACGCAATCATCACAGGGTCCTAAGGCGACATTCATCCTCAGCTTACAAAGATGACGGATTAAGAGATTAAAGTAAAGACAGGCATAGGAAATCACAGGGTATTGATTTGGGAAATGATAAGTGTCCATGAAATCTTCACGATTTATGTTCAGAGACTGCAGTAAAGACAGGCATAAGAAATTATAAAAGTATTGATTTGGGGAACTAATAAATGTCCATGAAATCTTCACAATTTACGTTCTTCTGCCATGGCTTCAGCTGGTCCCTCCGTTGGGGGTCCCTGACCTCCCGCAACAACATTTCTTTGCTAAAAAATCATTTCTGGGCCGGGCACAGTGGTTCATCCCTGTTATCCCAGCACTTTGGGAGGCTGAGGTAGGTGGATCACGAGGTCAGGAGATTGAGACCATACTGGCGAACACGGTGAAACCCCATCTCTACTAAAAACACAAAAATTAGCTGAGCATAGCAACACATGCCTGTAATCCCAACTCCTCGGGAGGCTGAGGGAGGAAAATATCTTGAATCTGGGAGGCGGAGATTGTAGTGAGCCAAGATTGCACCACTGCACTCCAGCCTGGAGACAGAGCTAGACTCCCTCTCAAAAAAAAAAAAAAAATTGTTTCTGAACTTCCATTATCTAAAGCAAGGTACGCATATTTGAATGAGTCTGCAAGGATGATACGCTAACGAATTTGAATGTTTATTTGTATGTTTTATTTAATGCTACTTTAATTTGATCATTGTATAAGTTTTATAAGTTACAACATTTATTAATGCACAATGCACAAGCTGACAAGCTAATTTCAATATTTTGTATAGTATATACAAACATGGTATATACTATATATATGGTATATGTATAACCAAATGGTATAGTATATAACCAAAAGACAATAGGCTTTGTCCTAATCCGTTCAGGCTGCTGTAATAGAAATACCAGGGATTGCATGTCTTAAACATCAAACATTTGTTTCTAACAGTTCTGGATACTGGGAATTCCAAGATCAAGGCACTAGCAGACTTGGTGTCTGGTAAGAGCCTCCTTTCTGGTCCATAGACAGCTAACTTCTCGCTATGTCCTTACATGATGGAAGAGGTGAGTGAGCTCTCTGGAGTCCCTTTTAAATGGGCTCTGCCCTCATGACCTAATCATCTCCAAAAGGTCCCACTTTCTAATATCACATTGGGAGTTAGGATTTCAACATGAATTTGGGGGGAAGGGGCAGGTGGTGCATAAATATTCAGTCCATAACCTATCTCCTCCCGAGAGACGGAAAGGAGTATAACAAAATTATAAAGCCCAATTTAAACATATAAATAGACAGGTGTGGATGTAGACAGAGATACACAGATGATATAGCAAGTACATGAAAGCAACTAAAGTAGTATATACACTGCATTATCTATTTTATTTCTGGAATATAAAACTGACATAAGTGTGGATGTCATATACTATGAGAAATTAGTGAGAAAAAAACACACGAAAAATAGAAGAAACTCACTGATTACCTTTTGCTATTAAATGACAGTGTATAGTAAATAATTTTGCTTTGCCCAATAAGAGGTCTGTCTTTTCCCTCAGCTTCTTGGATGCAATCTATGTCATACCTGAATAAAGCACCTGAATCCATTGTCTGTGTAGACCTGATATGTTTTCAAGCGCTCCCAAAATCTTTAAGAGAGTTTATTATTATACATAGGCTACAAAGACAGTCTCAAGAGAATAAGTCACAAAGAATAGAAATAATACAAATAAAATTCTCTGTCCATAATGCAGTGGACCTGCAGGCAAATAACAAAAACTTTTAAAGGCCCTTCCACCTGATGTTAAAAAATAAAACTAAACAAAAACACCGTAACTCGGATCCCAGGAGAAATACAAAATAAAATTGCAGAATTTCTTCAAAATAACAATGAAAGCAATGCATGTGAGAAATTATGAAAACAACTAAGACAGGCAATGAAAGAAATTTTCTAGCATTAAATGTCTATTTGACAAAAAATAAAAATGGAAAGAAAATGTATTGCATAATCAGTTCAGAAAGCTAGTGAAAGAAAACCCAGAAAAGTAAAGCAAATGAAAGCAGGACTCAAAAAATACTTAAAATATTGGCTTTATAGAGTAAATATAACATCAACCCACAAATCTGAAAAAAAATTCATCCCAAAATACAACTGCAGAAGAATTTCATTTGTGAATATCCATGCAAAAAAATCTTAAATTGGTCAGCAGAATCCAAGAGCATATTAAAAATTAATACATCATGAAGTATAATTTAGTCCCAGAGTGCAAGGCAGTTTATATTAGGAAATACACTGCTGATTCATAACATTAATAGAGCTAATGAGAAAAATCATATTAAATCTCCATACATATCAAAAATTAGATATTTAACAAAATTCAACATTTACCCATATTAAAAGAATGCTCAATAAAATAGGATATATAATTCCTAGCCCAAAGCCAGTGATTTTTCTTCATGGAGAAGCGTTAGAGATTTTCACAATAAAATCAGAAACAAGAAAAGAAAGCCCACTACAGACAATCCTCAACTTGCAACGGTTGCACTTATCATTTTTCAACTTTTTGATGATGCAAAAGTGATATGCACTCAGTAGAAACCGTACTTTGAGTCCCCATACATCCATTCTGTTTCTCATTTCCAGTATAGGCTACAGTATAGGCATACCTTAGTTTATTGTGCCTCACTGTATTGTGCTTACAGATATTGCAAGTTTTTATAAATCCAAGGTTTGTGGTAACCTGAGTTGAGCAAGTCTATCAGTGCCATTTCCCCAACAGCAGGTGCTCGCTTCACGCTCTTTCAGAATTAAGGTACGTACTTTTTTTAGACATGTTATTGTACACTTACTACACTACAGTACCATGTACACATAACTTTTATATGTGCTGGTAAATCAAAAACTGTGTGAGTCTCATTTTATTGTGATATTCGCTTTATTGCAATGGTCCAGAACTGAACCCACAATATTTATGAGGTATGCCTGTATGGTATTCAATAAATTACAAGAGATGTTCAACACTTTATTATAAAACAGGCTTTGTGTTTGGTGATTTTGCCTAACTGTAGGCTAATGTAAATGTTGTGAGCACACTTAAGGTAGGCTAGACTAAGTTATGATATTCAGTAGAGCAGATGAATTAAATGCATTCTCAACTCACAATGGGTTTACTGAGATGTAACCCCATCATAAGCCAAGGAGCACTGATATTTCCATTGCTATTTAGTATTATGTTGCAAGTATTAGCCAATGAACATTGACAAGAAAAATATTGAGGAGATAAAAATTAAAATAGTAAAACTATTTCTGTGCAGATAGTATAATATACATTTAGAAAACCCTACAGAATCAACAAAAACTACAATAAACAATTTTAAAAATTAATAAGGTAGCAGGTAATTAAATTAATTTACAAAAAATAGTATCTGTCTATACTTTCAAAAATAGGTGAAGGATACAATGGAGGATTCCATTTCCAATCACAGGGGAAAAAAGAAAACAAAGTACCTGTGATCAAAATGGATCAAGTGTATTTAAATCAATGAGTTTATAATGATACAAAAATATAACTTTAAAATATCACTTTTCTTCTTTAGAGGAAGCTATGAACTGGTTCATTATTTGGAACACTGGTAACTAGAAAGAGGAAATCAAGCAATTATTCTGCCTTGACTTGATGACTGTATTTCAGAGTAGCCAAATATTTGATAAGAAGAAATGACAGAAAAAGATCTAGGTAAAGATCTTCAATGGCTGCTAATATCCTACACATAAAAAAAAGAAGTAAAAAGACATATTTTGTACATCTGAAGAAAGTAAACAACAGTACCTGCTATGGGCTGAATGTGTTCCCCCAAACTCATTTTTTAGAACTTAAATCCCATTGTGATAGTAAAAGGAGGCAGGGCCTTTAGAGGATGATTAAGTCAAGAAGGCAGAGCCTGCATAAATGGGGTTAGTAATGCTATAAAAGGACTAAAGGAAACTAGGTAGACCCTTCTCACCCTTCAATCCCTTCTGCCATATGAAGATGCAACATTTATCCCCACTGGAGGATGCAGCAACAAGGTACTATCTTGGAAGAGGAGGCTGGGTTCCTATTGAACACCAATCCTGACAGAGCCTCTATCTTGGACTTCTAACCTCCAGAACCATGAGCATTAAATTTCTGTACTTTATAAATTACCCCACCTTGGGTATTTTGTTACAGCAGCAATAAAAGACTAAAACACCACCTATGAAGTAGTGTTACTAAAAAACATCAAACCTAAATTTAATTAAGTCTCTAGATCTAACCAACAATTTACAAAAGATTCAGGAATCAGAGCAACATGTAACCACCACCTTAGGGATGCAATCAACAAAACCCACTCTATATACAAACTGCCCAGTTGCTTCAAAAACAACCCAAAAAGAAAGAAATGCAAGGCCGGGCACAGTGGCTCACGCC
The DNA here is from genome assembly GCF_029281585.2 of Gorilla gorilla gorilla. Classification (NCBI taxonomy): domain Eukaryota; kingdom Metazoa; phylum Chordata; class Mammalia; order Primates; family Hominidae; genus Gorilla; species Gorilla gorilla. Next base: position 105,914,152 of record NC_073236.2, read on the forward strand.
TGTAATCCCAGCACTTTGGGAGGCCAAGGCGGGTGGATCACAAGGCCAGGAGATTGAGACCACCCTGGCTAACACGGTGAGACCTCCTCTCTACTGAAAATACAAAAAATTAGCCAGGCGTGGTAGCGGGTGCCTGTAGTCCCAGGTACTCAGGAGGCGAGGCGGGAGAATGGTGTGAACCTGGGAGGCGGAGCTTGCAGTGAGACGAGATCACACCACTGCACTCTAGCCTGGGTGACAGAGCAAGACTCCATCTCCAAAAAGAAAAAAAAGAAAGAAGAAAAAAGAAAGAAAAGAAAGAAAGATAAAAATCACACAGAAAAAGGAATCCTTTAGCAGGCTTGAGCATATGCTAATTAGCTTTATTTAGCTATTGTGCAATGTATACATATATTGCACAATACACATATATTGTACATACATTGCACGATGTATACAACATCGTGTTGTATACCATAAATATGTGCAAATTTTGTGAAGTTTTGTTTCTTTTTTTTTGTGACAGAGTCACGCTCAGTCGCCCAGGCTGGCTCACTGCAAACTCTGCCTCCCGGGCTCAAGCCATTCTCCTGCTTCAGCTTCCCGAGTAGCTAGGATTACAGGCACCCGCCACCATGCCCTGCTAATTTTTGTATTTTTAGTAGAGACGGGGTTTCACCATGTTGGCCAGTCTGGTCTTGAACTCCTGACCTCAGGCGATCCACCCACCTCGGCCTCCCAAAATGCTGGGATTATGGGTGTGAGCCACAGTGCCTGGCCATCAATTTTTAAAAAAATAATAAAGAGGGAGGTAAGGTTCCCACTAGAAGACAGACAGACAGACACACACACCCCTGAGAGAGAGACCTGAGACATATTAACCAATTGCAAAGTATAGACGTTACTTATGTCCTATGTCACATAAACCAAAAATAAACAGAGACAAAAATTTGAACACTGGGTATTTTATTGTTATATTATTTATGGCACAATAAATATAACGCGGGGCTTCTTTGCTGTGATAATCTTGAAGGTATGTTTGTAATGAATATTTGTTATTTAGATTATATTGCAATATTAGTAATAGTCAATATATATTGATAGAATCTCTGGGACTTGCTACAAAATAACCTGGGGGTTAGAAGCCAGGAACTTGCAGGGGAAGTTAATAATTGTTGAGGCTGGATAAATAGTTCATTATACTGTTCTTTCTACTAATGTATATGTTGTAAATTTCCTAATATATAAAGTCTTTATAAATAAAGAAAACCTAGATAAGTAACTCATTTTACTTAAGTTTGGGCAATGAACGTGAGGAATCTGTAGCTTCTTATGTGTGATTAAATAATTCTTTTTCTGAAAATTTTACTCGAATTGTCCTGTTCTCTCTGGATAACAAGAAGCTAATTGAGATTATTAAGAAGCTGGCAAAAAAAAAAAAGCAGCATTCTCAAGAAAAGCCAAAGCAATTTTAAGAATTAAAGTTTTACATTGTCACAGACTCCTGTTTTATAATAGCTATTTCAATACCTTCTTTCACATATTTCCCCATTTATATGCCCCTGTCTTTCCATCAAAGCCCCATTAAAGCAAACACCTGTGGAGACATTACCTCTGCTCATTTTTAGTGTACCCATGAACTCTTTCTATCCCAAACTCCTTCTAAGGACAAGTAATGTGAAACCTTAAATCATAACCAAATAATATTTTCAATACTTTCAAACCTCTATGTGGCATCAAAATGTTTTGTTCATGTATCTTATAATAGAGAACCTTCAACACAACTCTCTGCAGAAATATCAGACCTTCAAGAAATTAAAGCAAAATCAAAGTGACTACCTTTATTTTTTTCAAATATTGCCATTGTAAATGGCAATATCATTCACGTGAAAGCGTCATACATTTTGGCGATTCAGATGCTAAAGGAGGTTAGCTACCTCTTTAAAGCATTTCTGCACCTTAAATGCTCAGGGGCAGTACCAGCTGTAGCCACTTGATTGCAGCAATGGGATGTGCTCTGAAGTTTAATACAGCACCTGCTCAAAGGTCAAGCCAAGTTGACCACACATTCTTCTGCTCCTATCTTTTGCTTTGAAGACAAGTATATACGAACTATTTTTTTAATGTGCTTTAACAGATTTCAGACAAGATTCTAAACTTCTTTTACTCTCTTTAATGCATTTTAAAGTCTTTTTAGGTATTTTTCCTCTTTTGGGGGGTCAGAAATGTGCTGTCAAATCTGCAAGGGTTTTTTAGCAATATATTTTTTTTCTTCCTAGTTGTACAGATCAAATTTCTCTCACTGAAGGACAAATTCTGAGGAGAGAAAAAGACACAGGATGTCCATCTCTGTCCTGCTACTTACTCTTTCTCATCATAGAACTATTATTCCTAGGAAGCATAAAGCCCTGTGTTTTTATTTATGAACCTTTTACACTGTATTCTTTTTCCATCCTCTGCCTGTTACCAAGTTCCAAAGTTGCTTTCACATTTTCGGGTATCTTTAAAGAAGAACACCACTCCCTATATAACCAATTTACTGTATTAGTCCATTTTCATACTGCTATAAAGAACTGCCCCAGACTGGGGAATTTATAAAAGAAAGACATTTAGTTCACTCACAGTTCAGCGTGGTTGGGAGCACCCAGGAAACTTACAATCATGGTGGAAGGTGAAGGGGAAAGCAAGACACCTTCCTCACAAGGAAACAGGAAGACGTGCTAAGCAAAGGAGGAAGAGCCCTTTATAAAACCATCAGATCCCGTGATAACGTAAGAACGAACTCACTATCACGATAACAGCATGGGGGAAATCAGCTCCATGATTCAATTAAAGAACTGAAATGCCTTCTTAATTGGTGGCTGCATTTAGGCCATTACCTCCACCTGGTCTCTCCCTTGACACGTGGGGATTGTGGGGATTACAATTCAAGATGAGATTTAGCTGGGGACACAAAGCCTAACAGTATCAATTCTCTAGGAAGGGACGAAAACAACCCTATCCTTACATTTATCAAAGTAGGAGTTGCCAAATTATCTTGTATGTGGTTTTTAAAAGATTACATGGCCTATGGACATAGAAAGTAGAAGATGGTTACCAGAGGCTGGGAAGGGTAGTGGGGGGCTGGAGGGAGGTGAGGATGGCTAATGGGTACAAAAAATAGAAAGAATGAACAAGACCTACTATTTGATGGTACAACAGGGTGACTATTGTCAATAGTAACTTAATCGTATTTTTTATTTTAATTACATGGCCTGACAGCCTGTAGTGTTTTTGACTTTTTTAAAGAAACAGATAACAACACTCATATGACACCAGTGGTTCCCAAGCATTGGGAATTTACCATGGACCCTATTTAAAATATTTAACAGGCCAGGTGCGGTGGCTTACGCCTGTAATCCCAGCACTTTGGGAGGCCGAAGCAGGCAGATCACGAGGTCAGGAGATCGAGACCATCCTGGTCAACATGGTGAAACCCCCATCTCTACTAAACATACAAAAATTAGCTGGGCATGGTGGCACGTGCCTGTAATCCCAGCTACTCAGGAGGCTGAGGCAGGAGAACCACTTGAACCAGGGAGCTGAAGGTTGCAGTGAGCCGAGATGGTGCCACAGCACTTCAGCCTGGCTGGTGTCACAGACAGACTCTGTCTCAGAAAAAAAAAAAAAAAAAAAAAAATATATATATATATATATATATATATATATATATATTTACCAGCTGGTAAAGTATGAGCAGTCAGAAAGTATCCTGGTGACCCCAGCTATGACAGGGACTAACCCTGTAGATACTTAATTTTGAGGAGGTCTAGGGTCCCAAGAAAGGGGATTGGGTGGCCAGAGTGGGTGTGAAGGCAGGCAATTAAGGCATAGTTATTTAATAATAACTTTATTTCAGTAGTTTCATGGCCAGTACAGCTGTAGATGCTTAGCATTTACAAGTCCTAGAATATACCAATTAGTGATTTTTTTTAACTGGGTGATTTTTTTTTTAATTAGTGATTTTTTTTTACAATATATGGTATCAACTTTTCTTTTGTCAAGTGAGAATATTTAAAAAGGCAAAAATGTAAGTACTGCCTTCTGTTACCATCATTTCATAAAAGACAAATTTAAAACCAGGTAAGTAAATAGAAGGCAATCATAAAGACCTTTTTAATGGAATGAGTTTACCTTTATGAAAAACTTACAACATTGACTTTATTTTTTGTAATTTCTCTACTGACTTGAGAAAATTTAATCACTGATCTGCCTCTGTCCACAGAGAAACCTTCACCTGATTTTTTTTAAGTGCCAGTTTAAAGTGAAGAAGTGTCTTACCCTGGAAGATACTATATGAACAGAAAATCTGAACAGGTCAATAACCAGAAGATGAATTAGTTTCATCACAAGGATATTAAACATTGATCATTATTTATTGAAGAAATGCCAAATATGGCCCAACTTCCATTTGCTTCGTGCTCACAAATCTAGTGTCAAATTAAGGATTTCAATCTCTTTTTATCTCAATCAGAATATGTTTATTTGTTTTATTGCTGATTCTTTGTAAGGTATAATCAATATTTTTTACAGTACAACTACAAAACTACTAGCTCTTACAGAAACTCCATTTCAGCACACACATGAGTTCACGGTGGTACAATATTAATAGTTTTACTCTGGAAAGGATGTACAATATAAGCTGATGTGCTTCAAAACAGAATTTATGGGGATTAGGGATGCTTTCTCTCTAACTAGGTGAATGTTTGCATTCCACAGTATAAGCATTTCCAAAAGGAAAGCAAAAAACTAAAAGTTTTCACATGTTTAATTTAAAAGCAGTTTCTTTATATTCATTCAAACTCAGGTCAAGTTCCCTAGTAATAATACTCAATATTCTGAAATCCAATTAGGGGATCACTTTTTACATTAACTGATATGAAATTATAAATACATTTGCATGGAGAAACATAGAATTCTTATTCTTAATGAGAACTGAAATACACATAATTAAAGAAAGTTAATTTCATATGATACCCACAATTATATGCATGATGGCTAATCTCATATTGCATATTAGAAGTAAATGCTCAGCCAGGTACGGTGGCTTATGCCTGTAATCCCAGCACTTTGGGGGGCCGAGGTGAGTGGATCACCTGAGGCCAGGAGTTCGAGACCAGCCTAGCCAAAATGGTGAAACCCCATCTCTGCTAAAAATACAAAAAAAAAAAAAAATTAGCTGGGTATGGTGGCGGGCACCTGTAATCCCAGCTACCTGGGAGGCTGAGACAGGAGAATCACTTGAACCTGGGAGGCAGAGGTTGCAGTGAGCTGAGATCGCACCACTGAACTCCAGCCTGGGTGACAAGAGGGAAACTCCATCTCAAAAAAAAAAAAAAGAAGTAAATGCTCTTCCTTCTTACGGAAATAATGAGATCCAGAGACCTTTCCCTTTCTTTAACTGAATCTGTTCTCAACTAGGACAACTTTAAACTATTTACCCCTAGTTGTCCATGTTGACATTCTAATGCGTGATTTCCAAAACATACTTTGATACCTTCGGTGTCATAATTAGTTCAAAAATGAGGTGTACTAAACCATCACTCATTATTATTTTTATTCTTTCCTACTCTGGGTATGATCTTTCTCTTCCTTCTCCTTAAAGAAAACTTTGGATAAACGTGTTCCAAAGGGAACTGTGGTTATTATATTAATTTTTAGTGCAATTAGCAAAGATTCAAGAAAACATCTCCCAATAGAATGATCGCGTCATGCAGGAGTGCAATCCTTGGCTGGCTTAGTCAAACTACAACTGGTGCTTAATCCACACAAATATGCAGAGGCTGTCTCTTTGCTATTCTTTAACTATAAGAACTGAATCACATAAATACGTTTTGATCTGTTAATTTTTACAAAATGTATAAGAAGAAATGAATGACCATTCTTTTCGACTGGACACATTACCATAAGCCTTTTCTAAAATTTCACAGCAACCACACAGTCAAAGGATGTTGCTATAACCCATGAACTAAATGAAATGATGGGACAGAAATTTGATCGTGGTCTCCTTCTCCAGTCTCTGTCTTAAATGATGTCTTCCCATTATTTTTTTCCAGAACTATAACTTCCCTGTAGAATCATCTCTTTCCCTTAGGAGGGGGGTGGGGTGTCAATATCTTTCCTATTAACTATGTCCAGAGCCTGATTCACCATTATTTTACTCCACCTCCGTAGCTAAACTGTCCTCAGAAGTGTTTCTAACAAAGCTTTTTTTCCCCTGTAGTGATAATTTCACGGCTTCACTCACTGGACTTCTTAGTTTTTCCGTTTTGTTTTGTCTTGAGATGGAGTCTCACTCTGTTGCCCAGGCTGGAGTGCAGTGGGGCGATCTCGGCTCACTGCAAGTTCATCGCAGGTTCACTCCATTTTCCTGCCTCAGCCTCCGGAGTAGCTGGGACTACAGGCCCCAGCCACCATGCCGCGCTGATTTTCTTTATTTTTAGCAGAGATGAGGTTTCACCGTGTTAACCAGGATGGTCTCCATCTCCTGACATCGTGATCCGCCCGCCTCGGCCTCCCAAAGTGCTGGGATTACAGGCGCCAGCCACCACGCCCGGCCTGGACTTTTTAGTTTTATAACTAATGCCCATTCTCCTTTTCAACAATCACTCCACTTATAAATAAATGAGAAAACTTGGACATTTCAGATTCCTTTGGCAACATTTTTTTAAAAATTTAGTACCTTTTCTTCAACCTGATTTAAAGCAATAAATGTTCTATTGTTTGAAACAGCTAAATCGACCTAAGCACTCATTTTTAGAGTTATTTTATAACTAGTGGCATGTCCAGACATAAGTTGGCCTGGCTGAGATCATGTTCTTGTAAGTTGCTGGTTACTTGATGTACCTATTTCAGACTACAGGATATTGACTTTAGTGATCTGCGAAGGATCTCACAGCCCACACATAGCTAATCAAACTGATATTTTTAAGACTTTATATGTGTAATAAATTATAAAAGCGCTAAAAGTTTTGTTGTTGTTTAGAAATGACTGAATCCATATGTGGAATAAGAGCTATCTAAAATTTGCTAGGAAGCTAACTTAAGCATGATTAAAATCTGCAGGGTAGGTTATATATTTAAAACAGGCAATTCTGCCAGCAAATTGCCTATGGACTCAAACTGCAACTCTTCTCTGGGTCTTCCCATACATGGCAAGTTCAAGTTCAAAGTCTGCAGGGTAGGCCATATATATCCCCACACATGCACACAAACACACACATATATATATACTATATATCTTATACTGTGTATAATACAGAGACAGACAGATAGCCACTGATGAGTGGGCTTCAGAACCAGATGATATAAATTTGTGCTGAATGAGATATCTACTTGGATTTCCTAATTTGATAAGGAGGTCAAAACATGGGGATGGATTTTGAGAAGGGATTCTGAGGGAAGAAAATCCTTAATCGCTCTGGTTTTTCCCTTTTTTTCATCGCTACTGCCAATTGCAGGTTATCACCATTTGCAGTGTCACTGAAATGAGATGTAATAATGCAGTTGTAAAATGCCACATGAAAACAGTGTCTTAAGGAGAGCTGTATATTCCTACCCTACTTAAAAGATAACATAGGCTCTTAACAAAACTGGTAGCAGCAGGCAGGCTTGCCTAGAAGTTTATTTGCCTATACTTCTTTATATGTCAACCAGTCATAACCAGGCTGCCTGTTAATGTCTTGTATTCACAAATTAAGATGTTTAAAGTGTTTGTTTTAGAGAATTAGTTTGAAAAGGACTGGGAAGAATGTGCTTATGTTCAGTAACACAAAGCAGATAGCACAAACACTCAGGCAGTCTGGATCAATCGATGACCTTGGTGCCATTTTCAATATGTTTTTTGTGACTGAATTAAACCGTCTCAGAAAGAAGGGATGAGACTTAGCTCCCTTGTCCTCATTAATGCTGAAAGCAGAAAGCTGTGTTTCTCAGCTGCATTACTTTAACCCCCTCCAAAGAAATACGTGTTCATGGATTATCTTTTTAATGATTGGAGGATCAAAATGAGGACTGGTCATGTAATGAACATTTCTGTTTCTATCAATAGATGACTATTAAATAATATTGTCTATTTGATTGTTCACCTTTCCTAGTATAAATCTCCATGGGAAAACTAGTATTAATAAATTGGGATTTATAAAAATGTATCTCCTCTGAAAACTTAGCCGTGGCTTCTTCCTCTTCTTTTTTCTTCCTCCTCTACTTCTTCTTCACCCACCTTTTTTGCAATGACTCTCAGAAAACTCAAGTATAAATTTGTTTTTAAAAAATTCAATAATGACCAGGTGCGGTGGCTCATGCCTGTAATCCCAGAACTTTGGGAGGAGTAAGACACTGTTTCAAACAAACAACAACAACAACAAAAAGTAACTATAGGAGCCTAGGCTTTTGTTAAATTTGTGTTTCCAAATAGCTATATGGTCTGAATTTTATTTCTATTTTAACACACATATTTTATATGTCTTTTTTAGCAGCACTCTCAAGTTCTTCTCAGACAGATAAACAGCATTTGTAAACTAACATATGCTTAAAAATCAAGCCATCTGCAATGGTAATAAACGTTTTCTTATTCCTGTAGTAAGAATTTCACAGCTCTATTCTTTGGGCTTTTTAGCTTTATGACCATAATTCCCATGATCCTTTCATCATTTATTTGTGCTCTGCCCAAATCATCTCAAATCCTTCTACTGCCCTCTCCCAGGTGTGTGGACTTTTTCTTCTAATGGTTTGTATCACAGACTCTCGAAGAATTGCTCTTCGGTTACGAGAGCCGTTTTGACAGCTCACACAGAACTGGAAGTGCCTGGAAATTTACATCCCTCTGGAGTGGCCCTTAGCCAATGACTGATTAAAGCCTAGCTCCTTTGCCTCCAGTTGGAACAGACTGTAAAGTATAATTTACACCTCAGAGCTTCCTGCTCCAGCAGGCTGGGACTTCATCTGAAATCACACATTTGCAGCACTGCTTCTCCTTTGTCCTACTTTTCTCATTCCCTTACTGGTTACTCTTGGGAACACTTCCTTAATAGATTGCCTGCACACGAATCCTCTCAAGGTTTGTGTCTAGTGAACTTGCCCCAAGATGCCATTTATTGAGTTTGAATCTTCTCTTTCTTTCTCTCTCTCTCTCTCACACACACACACACTCTCTCTCTCTCTCAACACTGAATGTAGAAAAACACAAAGAAAATTAATTGTTTAAGCTAATTAAAGCATAGAAACATTCAATGTAGAACTACATAACTGACCCACTCTCAGGGTACTCAATAACACATACTTATTGGAAAACGTCAACTTCTTTGGGATATTGTTGATAAAGATTCACTACTTACAGTAGGAGGACTAAGGACAGAGGAGAGGCTTTGGAGTCAAACAAATCTTAATTTGAATCCTGCCCATTCCACTCATCAGATTTTGTATTAGGGTTCAGGGTTCTCCAGAGAAGTGAGTGTGTGTGTGTGTGTGTGTGTGTGTGTGTGTGTGTGTGTGTCTTCCATTAGCATATAGGAAAATAATGTCCACATGGTAGGAGGCAAGGTCTCAACAAAGACTGCAACTCCTAGCCTTTTACATATGAGTCTTATGTGAATAAAAGAATTGAGGCCGGGCACAGTGGCTTACACCTGTAATCCCAGCACTTTGGGAGGCTGAGACAGGCAGATCACGAGGTCCTGAGTTTGAGACCAGCTTGGCAACATCGTGAAACCCCATCTCTACTAAAAATTAGCTGGGCATGGTGGCAGGCGCCTGTAATCCCAGCTACCTGGGAGGCTGAGGCAGGAGAATCTGGGAAGCTAGGATTCTCCTGCCTCAGCCTCCCAGGTGGCTGGGATTACAGGCTCCTTAAAGCCAGGAGGCGGAAGTTGCAGTGAGCCGAGATTGCACCACTGCACTCCAGCCTGGGTGACAGTGCGAGATTCCGTCTCAAAAATAAAATAAAAGAATTGAGCTGTAGAGGAAAGAATCCTCAATTGAAAAGGAGTACACCAAAAGAGAGAAAGATGAATGAAACTCAATTTTCACCTGTTAAATCCATTAACTACAAACCTTTTTTTTTTTTTTTTTTTTTTTTTTGAGATGGAGTCTCGCTCTATCGCCCAGGCTGGAGTGCAGTGGTGCTATATTGGCTCACTGCAAACTCCATCTCCCGGGTTCATGCCATTCTCCTGCCTCAGCCTCCCGAGTAGCTGGGACTACAGGTGCCCGCCACTGCACCCGGCTAATTTTTTGTATTTTTAGTAGAGACGGGGTTTCACTGTGTTAGCCAGGATGGTCTCGATCTCCTGACCTCGTGATCCACCCGCCTCAGCCTCCCAAAGTGCTGGGATTACAGGCGTGAGCCACCGTGCCAACTACAAACTTCATCCATGAACACAGAGCTTCCAATAAGCTTCATTAGTATATTAGTCTCAAATATGAGAAGGCCCGCTCTGGCAAGAAAACATAAAAAAATACAAATGATGTAAAGACTATTAATATTCTCAAAACGACAAGAAAAGTTATTGTATTCATGAAATAGGACAATGATAATTGCTATCCTAAGAAAACAACTGGAGAAAGAGAAAGAGCCCTTGGATATTAAAAGTAAGATAACAAAAATATCAATAGAAGTATGGAAAGATAACATTGAGGAAATCTTACAGAAAATATAAAGAGAAAGAGAAAATAGGCGAGAAAGAATACAGAATCTAGGAATTCAACACAGAAAGTCGAATATCACATTAAGAAGGCTTTTCAGAAAAAAAAAAGGACAAAGAAATGGGAGAAAAATATAACTAAGGAAGAAAACATTCAAAAAATTTTCTAGAGCATAAAGTTGCAATTTTCCGAATTGAAAGACTCCACTGAGTGCTCTGCACTGTGAATGTAAGAAGAGTCATATAAGGCACATTATAGTGGAAGTCTGAAGTACAATCAATTATGAAAAGATCCTAAAGGTTTTCAAAGAGAATAAAGCTAGATACATTCAAAGAATCTGGGGTTAGAATGATCAAATTTATCAAGAAAAAAATACTGGAAGCTAGAAGACAATAAAGGAATGCCTTCTACATTAGGGGAGAAACCTAGAATTTATATATAACCAAATATCAATTATATGAGAAGGTAGAATATAGACATAATCAGGCATGCAAGGTCTCATGATTTCTCTCCCATGCTGTTTTTCTCAGCTAGTGACTAAAGAATTGCTTTGGCAAAAATAGAGGACAGAAATAAGGAAAAGACATGGGATAATCCCAAAACGTGGGATTCAATATAGGAATCAAAAGAATTCAAAGGATTATGGTATAAGGAAGTCTTAAGGTGACACTTGTACAACAGGCTTAGGGATGAACTGGTCCAGACAACAGCAAGAGGTTGGAGGTTTCTGAAAGAATGCCTCCAACAACTAAATGTGTGACCTTAAAATAATTGATATGGTTGTTGTGTAGAGAATAAGCAACAGGGAGCAGCAATGGAAGCAGGAGGTGACTGCGGTTTTCCAGTTGAGGGGTAATGATGGCTTGCACTGGAATTCTATAAAGGAGGACCTGATCTAGGATATGTTACCAAGGTAGAACTGATGAGATGTATTGAGGTATTAGATGAGAAGTGAAGAAACACAGAGGCACTGCCAGCGCCTTGATTTGCAGCCTGAGCCCTTGGGTGAATGAGGATGCCCTTACTGAAATGGGGATGGGTTGGGGAGAAGCAAGTTTGGATATTTGGGGATGAGGAAAATCCAGATATGTGTTTTAGTTGTGTAAATTCCTAGATTCACATTAGAATTACAAGTAGAAATATCAAGCTGTGGTCAGATATATGTGGCAGAGAGGACATAAATCTGTAATAAAAGCTGAGGTACTGGGTGAGAGTGTAGATAAAGAGGCCAAGGACTGAATCCCAAGGCAGCTCAATATTTCCAGGGAGGAAAGAGAAGGCAAGGAAAGAGAAAAATCAGAGGCTAATGTCCTACATGCCAATCAGAAAAAAAAAATGTACTAGAAGAAAAAGGGACTGATCATGTCAAATCAAATATGAAGATTAAGGTTAACCATTAGATTTGTCAAGGTGGTGGTCATTTTAGTCCAGTTTGAGTAAAGCGGTAAGCTAAGAGCTTAATCAGAGTAGGCTAAAGGGGAAATAGATATGAGGAAAGGGAGACAGCAAACAGGATCATTATTTTGGGGAGTTTTGCCAGAAAAGAAGCAGATATTAAAGCAGGAGCTAAAAAGGGGCACAAGGTCCAAGAACTTTAATAGAAAAAAATGAATATTATGTTTATATCCTGAATGGAGTAATCTAGTGGGCAGAGTAGAAAGACAAATTATGCTATAGATGGGATTGGAGAAGGAACGTCCTTCAGCAGGTGAGAGGGATGGACTTGCTTGAGATAAGTACTGACAAAGGTCCTGGCACCACAACCGCAGGGAAGGCAGGAGCAGACAAAGGGAAGAAGGCGAGAGCATGAGGAGGTCCTTTTCTGTTTCCTCTGATTGTATCATCAGAGGAAAGACCTGACAGCATCAGCCGACATAAGTAGGAGACGAGGATTCGAATGTGAGGAGCGAGAAGGTATGAAACAATAACTTGAAGAGCAGGAGAGTGGATGCACTTTGATGAGGAAGGGTTGCCAGGCACTGCTGAGGGCTCTCTTTATTATTATTTTTTTTATTTTTGTAATAATTCCATCATGGAAAAGTGGATATTCGTCCCCTCAAGCATTTATCCTTTGTGTTACAAACTATCCAATTATAATCTTTTATTTTTAAACATACAGTTAAATTATTGACTATAGTCATTCTGTAGTGCTATCAAATATTAGCCCTTATTCATTCATTCAAACCACTTTTTATACCCATTAACCATCCTCAGCTCCCTTCCACTACCTTTCCCATCTCTCTGATAACCATCCTTCTTCTCTCTATGTACATGGGTTCAATTGTTTTGATTTTTAGATCCCACAAATAAGTGAGGACATACCATGTTTGTTGTTCTGTGGCTGGCTTATTTCACTTAACGTAATGACCTCCAGTTCCACCCATGTTGTTGCAAATGACTGAATCTCATTCTTCATGGCTGAATAGTGCTTTATCATGTATATAAGTACCACATTTTCTTTATCAATGGATATCTGTTGATAGGCACTTAGGTTGCTTCCAATCTCTTAAGATGTGCAAATATGAATTTAAAATAAGAGCAATCCAAACAGTTGTATGTTTTTCTCCAGCCAGGTCCAGCTGCTCTACTTTGGGCCTAGAGTTGGTACACAGTTTGTTTTCATAGAGTCTGAAATCTTACAGGACTATAGAATAGAGATGAGCAAAGGAATTAAAGATGTATAAAAGACATAACTATAATGACAAGTCATTGACCCTAACCTGGGGTGGGGAGATAAATGGGACCAGGTAGTGGATGATATGTGATTTTTAAAAATGGACAGGATCAAAGAGTTATGGAGTGAGGGAGCAGGGGATCAGAAGGAGTAAGTGGCAAAAATATGACATGCCCTTGGAGCCTGGTGGTGCCACCACTGGTAATGGCCAGATCTAGGGTGTGACCATAGGACTAAATGGTGAAATGTCCACCAGGAGTATGGATCTAATAAACCAGATGCAAAAATCTTCAAATAGTGGTCAGATGATTAAACAAGGAAAATATTTTTCTTGGCACACACACTTTATTTTTAAAGTAGAGATGGGGTCTCACTTTGTTGCTCAGGCTGGTCTTAAACTCCTGGACTTGAGCGATCCTCCTGCCTCAGCCTCCCAAAGTGCTGGTATTACAAGCATGAGCCACCATGCCTGGCCAACACACACACTTTTTAATGTGCTCTGTAAGAGGTTTCATTAACATCCATTTTAAAACTCTGCTTATCTAATGAATTAAATTGAGGCAATAAAAATAATATTTTATAAATATTAAAATGCACCATATTGATTTTCTTCTCTCTCTGAATTTAAGTCATTAAGTTTTATTTGTCCCAGTGAAAGAAAGAGTAAACAATGAGGCCACTGATCTCCTTTGAGTCTCAAAGTTGGTTTTCTTGACCCCTTTGGTGAGACAATGGTCTTGAAAATAGAGGCTTTGTGTTCTAGTTTCATTCATGCGCAGCATGTATCAGAATTAATTCCCTTTGAATAATATCCCATTGTGTGCATATTCCACATTTTTGTTTCTCCATTCATCTGTTGATGAATATCTTTCAGCTGTTGTGAAAAAATGCGGCTATTAAGCCAGACACAGAAGCACAAATATTGTAATGATTCCACTTGTACAAGGTACCTGGAATAGTCAAATTCATAGAAATAGAAAGTAGAATGGTGGTTATCAGGGGCTGGGGGAAAAGGCCATAGAGAGCTAGTGTTTTCATCAATACACAATTTCAGTTTGGGATAATGAAATGGTTCTCAAGATGGACAGTGGTAACGGTTGCACAACAATGTGAATGCACTTAATACCACCAAAGTGTACATGAGAAAACATTTGAAATACTAAACTTTATGCCACATATACTTTACCACAAATAATCTCATGAAAAAGAGGGCTTATGAAGGGAGGGAAAATGTCTTAATAAAATAATCCAACTCCCACTTTGGGAGGCCGAGGCAGGCAGATCACGAGGTCAAGAGATCAAGACCATCCTGGCCAACATGGTGAAACCCCGTCTCTACTAAAAATACAAAAATTAGCTGGGCATGGTGGCGCGCACCTGTAGTCCCAGCTACTCAGGAAGCTGAGGCAGGAGAATCGGTTGAACCTGGGCGGCGGAGGTTGCAGTGAGCCGAGATCGCGCCAGTGCACTCCAGCCTGGGTGACAGAGCGAGTCTCCATTTCAAAAATAAATAAATACAGAAAATAATAATAATAATAATAATAATCCAACACCACTCTCCACACCCTGCCCCCACTGAGTGCTGCTCATTCTTAAACACATCAATAGGTAGAATTGGCCAACTGGAGCACAGAGGTTTCCTGTAGAGAAGTCTATTGAAGACAGGAGGAAGAAGGGAGAAAAGCTACCTTTTCCTGAACCAATGGCCTGTGGGAAGAAGAAAAGAGAGACTGGTGGAAGAGATGGGGAGGGAGGCAGCGTGCCTTGACCTCTCTTCCTGGGCCTTGACCCTTGGTGGAAATGATATTAAATAAACTCAATAGAACAGTGAGGCCAGGAGCCTTTTGTCAACATTACTCTACATTTTTAAGAGATTACAAATTGTGGAAGTTGGACTGGGAGTATAAACTTTAAATTCAGGAGAGAGTGCCTATAGGTTGGAGAGTGAGAAGGAGAAATAATAATAACAAAATAAATAAGGATCTATACTAACTAATCATTTAAATGTATCATGAATTACAGAATATAATCAACCTACTTCTGAAGTAAATTAAAAATATACCATACTACCAAATTAAATTATCAGTTCTCTTTTAATTTCTGACTTACACATATGGACTTGTGAAGAATCAGGTAAGTTATATATAAAATAAAATGACGGCCGGGCACAGTGGCTCACGCCTGTAAGCCCAGCACTTTGGGAGGCTGAGGTGGGCGGATCACGAGGTCAAGAGATAGAGACCATCTTGGCCAACATGGTGAAACCCGATCTCTATTAAAAACACAAAAAATTAGCTGGGCATGGTGTTACACGCCTGTTGTCCCAGCTACCTGGGAGGCTGAGGCAGGATAATTGCTTGAACCCAGGAGGTGGAGGTTGCAGCGAGCCGAGATCACACCACTGCACTCCAGCCTGGTGATAGAGCGAGACTCTGTCTCAAAAAAAGAAAGATATATCATTTGCTGTCTGAGAATAGTGTGACCAAAATTGGTGACTGTCCTAAGTTTGGTGACTAAATTTTTGTGACAATTGATATTATTAAGATTTTAAAACTAAAATAAGCACTACATTGTCTAAAGTCACAGTGTAATGCATCAGCTAGTCACGCTTGGTCTTAGCACTAACCAGCCACAATGAAGCCACTGGATCCACTTGGAGGCAAATGCCAAGCTACTTCAATACCACTGAAGGAGACTGGCTGATATAGTTTGGCTGTGTCCCCACCCTAATCTCATGTTGAACTGTAGCTCCCATAATTACCATGCGTTGTGGGAAGGACCTGGCGGGAGATAATTGAATTATGGAGGTGGTTTCCCCCATACTGTTCTCATGCTTATGAATAAGTCTGATGGTTTTATAAAGGGTTTCCCTTTTCATTTGGCTCTCATTTTCTCTCGGCTCTCATTTTCTCTTGCCTGCCACCATGTAAGATGTGCTTTTCGTCCTCTGCCATGACTGTGAGGCCTCCCCAGCCATGTGGAACTGTAAGTCCATTAAATCTCTTTTTCTTTATAAATTACCCAGTCTCAGATATGTCTTTATCAGTAGCATGAAAACAGACTAATACACTGGCCTTCTAGCCTCAGCCAAGCAAAAGGAGTATGTCTTATGAATTTGGATGTGGGTGGGAAATGTGATAAGAAAATGAAAACCACGTAGAACATGGCCAGATTAGAAACAGCTATCCAAAGCTTGTTCACTCCTTTTGGAAAAATGGAAGTTGCAGGATGGGACAAATATTGATTTACCAGGAAAGTTCAAAAATAATCTTAAAAGACTATTACCTGTAGACTGTGGGTATCAGAAAGCTGTTAGATAAGAATGAGTGATCCCATTATAGTTCAAAATAATGGTTATCATGGACATATAATTCTGACTAATCAGAAACGTGTTGTTGTGTGAATGATGGGTGCAAATCTCTCATATGCTAAACAATATCTCCAGGAGAATAACAAAGTGTTATCTGGAATAAAAATTCAGGCAAATTTAACAAGTGCTCCTTAAGTGTATAGATCAAAGGAGCTCTGGATTGAATGTCAGGTTGAAACTTAAACAAGACACAAAAGTTAACAAGAATCTAGGTAATATAGCATAGTGGCTAAGAACAAAACCTTTGGAACTAAGCCATTCTCTGGGTTTCTAATCTTATTAATGATGTAAACCTGTGCTAGTGATCCACCCTCTCCAAAATTCAGGTTCTTCACCCATAAAACAAATAATATGATTCCAGGATCAAGAATAAAGGGATAACAAAACACTCAGTAATCAAGATAAATATATATATTTTATTATTTATTTATATATCGATATATATATATATATGTCTTGCTCTGCCTCCCAGGTTCGCACCATTCTCCTGCCTCAGCCTCCCAGTAGCTGGGACTACAGGTGCTCACCACCATGCCCGGCTAATTTTTTGTATTTTTAGTAGAGACGGGATTTCACCGTGTTAGCCAGGATGGTCTCCATCTACTGACCTCGTGGTCTACTCGCCTCGGCCTCCCAAAGTGCTGGGATTACAGGCGTGAGCCACCGCGCCCAGCCTATAATATAATTTATATTAGAAGGCGATAAATTCTATGAGCAAAAAAAAAAAAAAAAAGCAAAATGAGAGAGATTGGGAATCTTGGTGGGTGTGTGAGGGGGTTAAAATTTGAAATAAGATGGTTAGAGTACACCTCACTGGAAAGTTGATATTTGAAGGAACTGAGGGAGTTAGCTATGCAGAGAAAGCATTCCAAGCAGGGCAAATCCTCTAATGAGGAATATACTTGGCATGTTCAAGAAACAATAAGGTCACTTGATTGGCATGAGAGTGAGCATGAACAACATACGACATGAGAGCAGAAAGGTAATCGGGAAGGAGAATGAGAAATAGATGATGTAGGACCTTGCAAATCATCATAACAACTTTGTTTTTTGTTGGTGGTGGTGGTATTTGGAGATGGGGTCTTGCTCTGTCACCCAGGTTGAAGTGCAGTGACGCTCAATCATAGCTTACTACGGCTTCTAACTCGTGGGCTCCAGTGATCCTCCTGCCTGAGCCTCCTGAGAAGCTGGGACTATAGGCACTAGCCACCACACCCACCTCACTGTAAGAACTTTGGCTTTTACTTTGAGGAAAATGTTGAGAACAGGAATGATATGATCTGACTTGTGAATAAAGAGGATAACTCTGGCTGCTGTGTTTGGGGTGGTAGCAGGTGCAGGTATTGAGAAATACACACAATCTGGATATATTTTGAAGGTAAATCCAAATTATTTCCTAAGCAATTGTTTGCACAGTACCAAAGACAAACATTGAGAATACTCCCAAAGCTTTTGGCTCAAGCAAGTGGATGAATGGAGTGGCAATCAACTGAAATGAGGAAGGCTGAAGACAGAACACATGTGGGAAGGAACATTAGGAGTTTTGAGTATGTTAAGTTTGACATTTATTTAACATCCAAGCAGAGATGTCAGGTAGACAGTCATCTGGAGTTCAGACTGATTTCAATGTTAATCTGTGAGTTAACTACACGTTCATGCACAGTTTTTAAGTCATGAGGCAGATGAGATCATCACAACAGTAAGTTTAGATAGAGAATAGGACAGGAGCCTAGGAGTACTTGGGAATTAAAAATCAAAATATCTATAATTTAAATGAATAGAAATATCAAACATTTGTGAGCATATGGAACAATTGGAACTCTCTTAAATTGTTGATAGGAGAACACATTAGTACAGCCACTTTGGAAAAATGTTAGACAGCAACTATAAAACCTGAATATATATTTAATTTATGACCCCACTATTCCACTCCTAGGTAAAAAAATCCAACATTAATAAATGCTGTATTCAACAAAAGACATCTATAAGAATGTTTATAGCATTTTTATTTGCATTATCCAAAAATTGAAAAGAAAAATCCACAAATATCTATCAACAGTAGAATGGATATGTGAATCACAGTATATTCATACAATGGAATACTACCCAGCAATGAACAAGGAAGAACTATTGATGCATGAAACAACAAGTATAAATCTCACAGACATAATGTTGAGTGAAGGAAATCAGACAAACCGGAACACATGCTATATTGTTCTCTTAGTATTGTGTTCAAGAACAGGCAAAATTAGGCCATAATGACAGTGGTAAGAATAGCAGGTAAACTTTGTACTGCCTAGGAAGGAACACGAGAGAGACGCCCGGAATGTTGTAAATGTTCTACATCTTAATGTAGGTGGTGATTACATAAGTAGCATCTTAATACTTAAGCTATATACACTCTGCTATGGCCAGGCGCGGTGGCTCACGCCTGTAATCCCAGCACTTTGGGAGGCTGAGACGGGTGGATCACGAGGTCAGGAGATCGAGACCATCCTGGCTAACACGGTGAAATCCCGTCTCTACTAAAAATACAAAAAAATTAGCCTGGCGTGGTGACGGGCGCCTGTAGTCCCAGCTACTCAGGAGGCTGAGGCAGGAGAATGGCATGAACCCGGGAGGCGGAGCTTGCAGTGAGCCGAGATTGCACCACTG
Source organism: Gorilla gorilla gorilla (assembly GCF_029281585.2). Taxonomy (NCBI): domain Eukaryota; kingdom Metazoa; phylum Chordata; class Mammalia; order Primates; family Hominidae; genus Gorilla; species Gorilla gorilla. The sequence goes on from NC_073236.2 coordinate 105,933,510, forward strand.
CACTCCAGCCTGGGCGACAGAGTGAGACTCCGTCTCAAAAAAAAAAAAAAAAGAAAGATATATACACTCTGCTGTATGTAAGTAATCCCTCAAGAAAACAAACAAGAATCAGAAAAGGATGGCTCAGCAAACAAAACTAAAAAGAGTTATCAATAAGGTGAGAGAAAAAAACAAGATTCTTGTACACTATAAGCCAAGAAAAGAAAGTGGAATAAAGATAAGGGAGTCATCTACTGCCAGATGTTGTGGATTAACATGAAGGCTGACAAATAGCCATTGGATTTAGCAGCGTAGGTCATTAGCAACTTTCATAAGAGTAGTTTGGTAGAGTGGTGAGCACAAAAGCTTGATTGGTATAGGTTTTTAGATTACAAATAAAGGAATTGAGTCAACAAAGGCAGATAGATGAGTCTTTTAGAATTTTGTTGAAAAGGTAAGCCAAAGAAATAGGGTGAAGGAAGTGTTGTTGCATTTTCTTTTTCTTTTTTTTTTTTTTTTTTTTTGAGACAGAATCTTGTTCTGTCTCCCAGGCTGGAGTGCAATGGCGCAATCTTGGCTCACTGCAACCTCCACCTCCTGGGTTCAAGCGATTCTCCTGCCTCAGCCTCCCAAGTAGCTGGGATTACAGGCACCTGCCATCATGCCCAGCTGATTTTTGTATTTTTGTAGAGACAGGGTTTCACCATATTGACCAGGCTGGTCTTGAACTCCTGGCCTCAGGTGATCTGCCCACTTTGGCCTCCCACGGTGCTGGGATTACAGGCGTGAGCCACCATGCTCAGCCTGCTTTTTTTAAGTGAGAAAAAATCTGCATTTTTGTATACTATTGGAAATGATCTGGTAAAGAGGAAATAATTATAAATTAAGAAAGAAAAAATTATAGGAGAGTCCTTGAGAAGGTGGGAGAAGCTGACATCTAGTGTACATATGGAAAGAGTGGTTTTCTTCTTTTTTTTTTTTTTTTTTGAGGCAGAGTCTCGCTCTTTCGCCCAGGCTGGAGTGCAGTGGTGTGAATTTGGCTCACTGCAAGCTCCACCTCCCGGGTTCACACCATTCTCCTGCCTCACCCTCCCAAATAGCTGGGACTACAGGCACCTGCCAACATGCCCGGCTAATTTTTTTTTTGTATTTTTTAGTAGAGACGGGGTTTCACCATGTTAGCCAGGATGGTCTCGATCTCCTGACCTCGTGATCCACCTGCCTTGGCCTCCCAAAGTGTTGGGATTACAGGCATGAGCCACCACGCCCAGCCAGGAGTGGTTTTCTATAAGAGTGTGGACACTACATTCACAGTAACGATGCAGAAATTAGTATATGTCCATGTAGATGCTGGTAGATGAGTAGATGTAGTTATGGAGTGTGAGATGTTCTCTTCTGATTGCTTCAGTTCAATTTTCCCAGTAAAGTAAGAGCAAGGTCTTAATCAGAATGAAGATGTGCTAGGTTTGAGAAGAGAAGGAAAGGTATGAAATAGTATCTAAAGGGGCCAGGCATGGTGGCTCATGCCTGTAATCCCAGCACTTTGGGAGGCCGAGGCAGGTGGATCACCTGAGGCCAGGAGTTTGAGACCAGCCTGGATAACATAGCGAAACATTGTCGCTACTAAAAATACAAAAATTAGCTGGGCATGGTGGCACACAGCTGTAATTCCAGCTGATGGGGGGCTGAAGCAAGAGAATAGCTTGAGCCCAGGAGGCGGAGGTTGCAGTGAGCTGAGATCATGTTACTGCATGCACTCCAGCCTGGGTGATAGAAGTGAAACCCTTATCTAAAGGAATGAGAGAGTAATTGGACTAAAGAAATGTAGCATGACTGCCATGACTGCCAGGCAGCATTAAAAGCCAGTTTAGGATCCATGTCATGAATTTGATTTGAGGTCAGCTGGTATGGTTGAGTAAACAGAGTTGGAATTTAAGTCAGAGTTGTGGTTTCGCCAAGTAGAACAAGGTCGGTGAGGTCATGGCAGTGTTTACCTGGTCTGTGAGGTCCTAAGTGATCTGGATCAACTCTCCGAGTGGATTATCTACTCCACTCCAGCCACATTGGACTGGTCATCTTTCTGTTCTCAAAAGCACACACTCTCCCACTCTAAGGCCTTTGTGCTTATTATTTCTCTTACTTCAATCTGTCTTCCTCTGACTCAGAATCTTTCCTAATCCTGGGTCTCAGCTCTAAAGTTCTATTCCCAGAAGCACCTTCCTAGACTACCTTCGTTCTTATCATATCACCTTCTTCATTTATTTTTAGCACTCATGAGTATCTAAAACATACTCAGCCCTTCATTTGCTCACTATCTGTCTCTTCCCTAATAGTAGAATGTAAGCTCTCAGAGCAAAGACTACAACTGTAATGTTCATTGGTGGATTCAATGCCTAGAACAACACCTGGGATGGATCAGGACAAAGATAACTGTTTCTTAACTGAATATATTAATTATGATTTTTTTTCTTAAAGATATTATGATCTGGCTGGGGAATTAGAGATACATGCAAGTAAAATAAAATTTCTTTTTTTTTTTTTTTTGAGATGGAGTCTTACTCTGTTGCCCAGGCTGGAGTGCAGTGGCACAATCTCTGCTCACTGCAACCTCCACCGCCTGGGTTCATGCTATTCTCCTGCCTCAACCTCCCGAGTAGCTGGGACTACAGGTGCCCACCACCACAACCATCTAATTTTTTTTATTTTTTAGTGGAGACGGGGTTTCACTATGTTAGCCAGGATGGTCTCGATCTCCTGACCTCGTGATCTGCCCACCTTGGACTCCCAAAGTGCTGGGATTACAGGCATGAGCCACTGCACCCAGCTGTAAAATAAGATTTCTAAAGCTTCATAGCTCACCAGGGAATTCTTGTGTTGAAAAGCAGGGTCTAATCAGGAAATGCATGTTTACCCCAGGAATCCTAGAGATTCAATGCATTGTGTCCAGAACTTGTTTTATGCAACTTTCTAAAGAAAATTATAGGCTAGGCGTGGTGGCTCACGCCTGTAATTGCAGCACTTTGGGAGGCCGAGGCGGGCAGATCACGAGGTCAGGAGATCGAGACCATCCTGACTAACACAGTGAAACACCATCTCTACTAAAAAATACAAAAAATTAGCCAGGCGTAGTGGCAAGCGCCTGTAGTCCTGGCTACTCGGGAGGCTGAGGCAGGAGAATGGCGTGAACCCGGGAGGCAGGGCTTGCAGTGAGCCAAGATTGCGCCACTACACTCCAGTCTGGGCGACAGAGCGAGACTCCATCTCAAAAAAGAAAAGAAAAGAAAATTATAACAGAATATTGAATATGATATCTCTCCCCCACCCCAATCCATCTAAATAAAAACTAAGTAACTGTTAGAGCAGCTGTATTCAATATGCAAAATTATGATTATTCCTGCTCCAAGGCAAGTAAAAAGCAACAAAATATTTTCCATTTTAAAAAAATGTATTTCATTTCAGAATATTCTTCCTACAGATTATTTTTTAAATGCCTTTATTTAGTTATTTTCTTGTTCTCAGTTTTTCGCTCAAAAATTCTGTCATTTCTCTGATGTGTTCATTTTAGCTGCAAACACCTAATCAGAATTTTAAGGAGAATTAGTAGGTTGGCTAACTTTCAGAAAGAAATACTAGTGGTGTTTTCAACAGGCCGGCAGGATGTCTCCAATTATAAAGACAGAGGAAATAAAAACAACAGGATGGTAAAATCCATTGAGGGACAGATTGCATTTTATAGGAAGAGATGTAACTTCATTTACCTTCGGTCTTTATGTCTTGCAAATGTGCTCAGCACCCCTGCATCCCATGGGTCTCACCGTCAATATTTATGTGCTGGAATACTTCATTGCCTCATAAACCAAGAGGTAACTGAGTATTTTCACTCTCTGGGAAAAAAAAAAAAAATGTGTTATACTAGGTAGTTTCCAACAGCTCCACTTCTCACTCACACTTTTATGCATTGACTTGCAAGAAGACACAAAGCTAGATAAACAAGAAGCGTTGATCTTTTTCTTCTTGCTCCTTGAATTAGACATTAACCATTTCTAATTTCTTGTTAAACGTTATTCAGCTCCAACCAAAATTTCAATCATGGATAACCTAGGGGTAAAGGCTTGAAGCTTTTTTAAATTTTGTTTTAATGTAAATTTCAAGTCTTTATGGGGGGAAGTCCTAGTACCTTAAACAGCAAATTCAGATTCAAAGTTGATGTCCTTCCAAAAAGAAACACAGAGGACTTCTAAATAAATGATCCCTAAAAGACTTTTAAAAATATCGACAAACATTGCATTCAATATCCAGAAACAGTGAGTATTTCTCAAGGGAGAATCACTCACCTCATGAAGAGTCCTCATGTGGAGTCCCAGATTACAAGCCTCCTTTCTCAATTCCACAGAGGGTTCTCAGTCTTTAAGTATCATACATCCAAGTTACCTGGATGCTTACCTTCTGGTTTCTGCTCCAAAGCCCTTCATTCCATCAATATTTTTCATCTGTATTAAATTTGAGAGCAGAATCCAGGCTCCTGACAGGGATGAGCTCATACATCTAATAGGTGGTCATGTCGTCTACCAACCAAACCAGTCTCTCAATAAATAAGCTGTTTTCCATATTGTGTTCTACAGACTTGTATTCTATGGGATGTTTTCTCTCCCTCTAGTCTCCCTATCTGTCTCCCCACTTCCTTCTTTTCTCTCTTCCTCTCTTTTATACAAACACACACACACACACAAAGGAGTTTATAATGAAATAAGCTTGAAAGATGTAGACTTAAAATAGTTCTATTTATTAGATGATATCTCAAAGCATATATGTTAATATGCATTATGAATCTCCAAAAAAGTGATACAGGAGGTAGTGTTTTCCAAATATACTTGAGCACGGATCATTTTTTTCAAGGAATGTTCTTTATTGTCACAACAATTATTTCTTGAGCTACTACTACATGTCCTCTGTTGATTTTCCTAAGTGCATACGAAGATAAATAAGACAGATTTCCTGCACTAAAGAAGATTATAATTCAATGAACATACCACATTCTCCACAACTGTGCTGTCTAGAAAGGTAGCCACCACCCACATGTGGCTATTTTAGTAAACAAATAACATTAAAAACTCTCAGTTATTTTGTCCCACTAGTCACATTGCAAGTTCTTAATGACCTCATACCGGCTACTGCTGCCACACTGGATGGTGCAGTTATACAACATTTCCTTATTTCCACTGCAGATATTCTACTGGACAGAGGTGCTCTAAGCACTACTTTATTTGTATTAATCATACACTAATAAGCATGACATTTCGCTTTTTATATATTTTTTCCTTGAAAGACTACAAACTTTTTCAGATCTCATACAATCACAGTCATCTTCTTATTGCAGTTTTAAAAATTCACTCAGATTGGTAGAAATTATTTCTAGTTCTGTTAATTTATTCTTGCAGTGGGTTGTTTTGGACGTAATCTATTACCTAATTTCAAGGGCACTGACATGAGTTTACAATCAGACCAACTCTATGGTTGGTCTAATCTGATCTGATTTTACAGATCCTAAAATCAGAGATTTCAGAGTCTGCAAAAGCACCTAGATGTTATTTAATCCTATTCTCCCAATTTTGTAAAGTAGCAATTAAAGCTCAGAGTCATTAGGAACTCACACTGGTTTACAAAGATGTTAAGTAACAGGGCCCCTTGGATTCATCTAAGTAAAATTTAGTGGCTGTATACAACTCCCTGAGCCTTATATATTGTCCTCAGAAGGAATAAATTGTGGCATAGCACACTTCTGGCTAACAAGTACACCTGTACAAAGACAAGATTTTTCTGTTGATATTCCTATGCTAATGATATAAAATGGAGCTCATTTCCATGAGATTATTATCATAGACATTAACTTTTACTGAAACTCTGTGGGTATCACAAATGGTAAGCCTTATAGAGAAATATTTGCTCAATTACAAAGTGTGTGTGCATAGGGTGTTTACACGTGTGCACTTGTATGCATATGTGTGCAGAATCAGGAGAAAGGATGTGTTTTTTTTAACTTTTATTTTAAGTTCAGGGGTACATATGCAGATTTGTTACAGAGGTAAACTTGTGTCATGGGAGTTTGTTGTACAGATTATTTCATCACCCAGGTATTAAGCCTAGTACCCATCAGTTATTTTTCCTGATCCTCTCTGTTCTCTCCCACCCTCCACCCTCTGACAGGCCCCAGTGTCTATTGTTCCCCTCTATATGTCCATGTGTTCTCATCATTTAGCTCTCAGTTATAAGTGAGAACATGTGGTATTTGGTTTTCTGTTCCTGCATTAGTTTGCTTCCTGCTCCATCCATGTCCCTACAAAGAACAGGATCTAGTTCTTTTTTATGGCTGCATAGTATTCCATGGGGTATATGTACCACATTTTCTTTATCCAGTCTATCATAAATGGGCACTTAGGTTGATTCCATGTCTTTGCTAGTGTGAATAGTGCTGCAATGAATATATGCGTGCATGTGTCTTCATAATGGAACAATTTCTATTCCTTTGAATATATACACAATAATGGGATTGCTGGGTCAAATGGTATTTCTGTCTTAAGGAAATCCAGCAGCACATCAAAAAGCTTATCTAGGCCAGGTGCAGTGGATCTCACCTGTAATCCCAGCACTCTGGGAGGCTGAGGCGGGCTTATCACAAGGTAAAGAGATTGAGACCATTCTGGCCAACATGGTGACACCCCGTCTCTACTAAAAATACAAAAATTAGCTGAGTGTGGTGGCACGCACCTGTAGTCCCAGTTAGGAGGCTGAGACAGGAAAATTGCTTCAACCTGGGAGGCAGGGGTTGCAGTGAGCTGAGATCATGCCACTACACTCCAGCCTGGCGACAGAGTGAGACTCCGTCTCAAAAAAAAAAAAAAAAAAAAAAAAAAAAAGCTTATCCATCACAATCAAGTAGGCTTTATCCCTGGAATACAAGGTTGATTCAACATATACAAATGAATAAATATGATTCATCACAAACAAAACTAGTGAGTTTTTGTTGTTGTTGTTGTTGTTTTGTTTGTTTGTTTTGAAGCAGAGTCTCACTCTGTTGCCCAGGCTGGAGTGCAGTGGTGCAATCATGGCTTACTACAGCCTTGACCTTCGGACCTAGGCTCAAGCAATCCTCCCACCTCAGCCTCCTGAGCAGATGGGACTACAGGCACATGCACCACCACGCCCAGCTAATTTTTGTTTTTTTGGTGGAGACAGGGTTTCACCATGTTGCCCAGGCTGGTCTTGAACTCCTGGGCTCAAGCAATTCAGTTGCCTTGGCCTCCCAAAGTGCTGGGATTATAGCTGCACTCTACTCCTCAGTACCAATTTTCTGTGTTAGTCCATTCGTGTTGCTATGAAGAAATATCTAGGCAGGGTGCGGTGGCTCACACCTGTAATCCCAGCACTTTGGGAGGCCAGGGCAGGCGGATCACTTGAGGTCAGGAGTTCAAGACTATCCTGGAGAACATGATGAAGCCCCATCTCTACTAAAAATACAAAAAAGTAGCCAGGCGTGGTGGTGGGCGCCTGTAATCCCAGCTACTCAGGAGGCTGAGGCAGGAGGATTGCTTGGAGGCAGGAGGATTGCTTGAACGCAGGAGGCAGAGGTGGCAGTGAGCTGAGATTGCACCATTGCACTGCAGCCTGGATGAGAGAGTGAGACTCCATCTCAATATATATATATATATATATATATATACACACACATACATACATATACATATATATATGTATATATGTATATATGTATATATCTGAGGCTGGGTAATTTATAAAGAAAAGGAGTTTATTTCGTTTACAGTTCTGCAGGCTGTGCAAGAAGCACAGTACCGGCAGCTGCTTCTGGGAAGGATTTCAGACTGCTGCCATTCCTGGTGGAAGGCAAAGGGGAGCTGGCATGTTCAGAAGTCACACGATGAGACAGCAGAAGCAGGGGGCGGGTAGTTCTAGACCCTTTTTAACAATCATTTTTCTAGGGAACTAATATAGCAAGAACTTACTCATTACCACGAGGATGGCACCAAGACATTCATGACGGATCCACCCCCATAACCCAAACTCCTTCCATTAGACCCCCAACCTCCAACATTGGGAATCAAATTTCAACATGATATTCTGAGGGGACAAATATCCAAACAATATCAGATGAATATGTTTTTAAAAGAAGCAAGACATTTGGCAAGTCTGCCTCAATTTTTGGACAGATGGAAAGTGTCTTTCATCTTAGCAATACCATATAAATGTAGTATAGTCTCTGGACAGTTGAAATTATGTGTTCTCTTGATGAGACTTATGAGATGGCTGCCCAGAAAAATAACAAAAAGCAGAAGAGCCTCAAGGGGCACATCTGGAAATTGAGTTGCATGCATTGAAGAATACAGAAATACTTCTGGGGACTTAAAAATTGAACACTAACAATTATTGAGATTTTTTTTTTACCTTAAAGCAGACACCTGTGCAAAGTGAATTTTTAGATAAAACTTAAGGTTATTGGCTAGTAAATACTATTGTAAATAAAGAAATCTTTTCAGCCTCTTTGATCCAGAAGAAAAAGAGGTGAAAGACCCCTTTCATATAAAAGGGCTATGGATTAACTTAGAGAGTTTTAAAACCCATCTTCCTTGACATATATGAAACTTGTGGCCCCAAGAAAGAAGCAGCTGCTGATATTGGATTGCGTGCCCATCCATGTTCCTTTCATTTCCCAGGGCAAGCATAGATCTCCAAGTCAGCAAAATGAGGAACTCTGCTCTCACATCTGGTTTCTAGAGCTGAGTGGAAAGACAGAAATGGGGTCTCTGTGGAAAAATCAGGAAAATTATAGGAAACATACAAATAAAATTTTATTGCTCTCCATCAGTTCAAGTTCATTTCAAGATTGAGTTATAATAAGAGATTATTTTGTAGAGTTCCAGAGTTGGACAAATACTTCAAGATCACACAAAAAAAGGTAAAAAAATAGCTAAGAACATGAGTTCTGGAGTCATACAGACTTGGCTTTTTTCCTGGTTCTAAGATGTCTCCATTTTGCTTTCAGATAGATGAAGTCAACAGGGTTAAAGACCGGCTCATAAAAATATCTCAAAAATGTATCCATGCTCTTTTCCCCTTCTAATTCAGTGGGATGGATATACCTGCAGCAGCCATGGAAACGAGGTGTTATATTGGCACAGTCCTGATCTGCTGAAGGCCCTGAATAATGGCAGAGCCTCCATCGATGGGCATTCCTGAATGACCACAAGAAGGAAACCTCGCTGGTGACATGCTCACCTGTCAGAGAGAGCTACAAGCACAAGAAACAAATTCCTATTACTGCAAGCCATCTTATATGTAGGTCTATATGTTACAGCTGTCAGCATTACCCAAGAAAGACACACCCATTTGCATGTGCCCCTAAGTCCAGGAGAATGTTTTCCAAGCTCTCTAAGACTTACATGTGACATTTTAGGTGTTTTCCAGTTATTCATTTAAAGTTTTGCAATTCCTGCAAAAGCGAAGCTTTCTTTTACCTATGATGTGTCATGGGGAACAATAAAGAGTGTAGGATCAGAGAATGACTAGAATTTTATTGATGACCCAAGGCAAAATAAAATTCAGCCTGCTGTTTTGCAGCAATATGAGATCTGCTGCTCTTTCAGCAGTAAAATCTTGTTTTGTCAGCAGCTACTGAGAGTGGATATGACTCAGAAGACACATAAAAGCATATATGTAAGTAACTAGCTATTATGTTTAGAAAATCTTTTTTTGCAACTTAAATGCACTCTAACATTTCCTATTTTAAATAATCAAGACCGCCTTCAGAATGCAGAATCTCAAAAATATTATGCTTTTCTATTTATGTCCTAATTGAATAAGGCAGAAGAAAGTACAAGTCACACAAGGACATACAGAAAATCACAAATTTTAGATATGAAAGGGAACTTTAAAGATCATTGAGCATAACAGCTTCATGCTATGGAAAAGGAAAGTAATGCTTAAAAGGATTATGTGAACTTCGTAGTATCATTCCAACAGAGTTAGGACTAAAATTCTCAGTAATTATTTAATTCTCAGTAATTATTTTTTTCTCAGTAATTCTCAGTAATTATTTAATTCATTTTTTGCAGAGAGCCCAGCTCCCAATGCTTTAGAATTATGGAATCTTGTTTGTTTTTGTGACATTATTCAACTTTTCTTCAAAAAGTGGTATTAGAATATCAAGATTTATTATATAATATTGAACTTGCAAGAGCAACAATTCTGAGATCCACCAGCATCTGGTACATAGGTGATGCTCAATAAATGTTGATTGGTTGATGTTATAACACTCAAGTTTCATGGCCTAAGGTAACCCTTTGCTACAGCCTCATAATCCAATGGTCTAGGACTTACATTTTTAAAGGTTTTGAAAAGACAAAGTGAAATTTAAATATTAAACATTTCTTGGGATTCAAATATGATTTTGTATGAATACAATGTAAGCTAATCACCACTTCTATTTTAAACACATACAAAAGATTTCTGGATCTGTCCATGACAAAAATCACAGGTATAGGATGTATTCTCATGGTAAAAATAAATAGATAACTAAACAAACTATGTAAAGTAACTGTTTTTAGATACTAGAAAATAGGCAATGTAGGCTGCTCATAGGAGAAGAGAAACATATGAGGTGATTTTTGCATTTGCAAAAAGTATTCTACCTTTCCAAGATGCAGCTGTGGAAACCAAAGACTTCACTTTGTGGCAGAGGAAACAGAGCATAGAGATATGACTAACCAGGAAACAACAGAACAACATCTTTTAAGTGCTGACAAACAAAAATCTGTCAACCTAGAATCCTATAGCCCATGAAAATATTGTTCAAAACTGAGGAAGAAATAAGTTGATTTTCAGACAAATAACAACCAAAAAACTGTCATTAGTAAATCTGCACTAAAGAATATTACAGATTACTAAAGAATATTACAGAATATTACTATTAAGCCTTTAAGTTGAGGCTTAATAGTACCAGAAATAAACATGGATCTATAGCAGAAGTTAGCAAATTATAAACTATAAGCCAAATCCAGCCATCTTTTATGTGGTCCATAAGGTAAGATAGTTTTAACATATTGAAATAATTAGAAAAATCAAAAGAATAATATTTTGAAAATTATGTAAATTTCAAAGTTTAGTGAAAATATATGAAATTTAAAGTTTGGTATCTACAAATAAAGTTTTATTGGAACTCAGCCATGCTCAATTGTTTATAAATTATCTATGGCTTATTTTACTCACATGAGCATAGATGAGTCATTATGACACAGATTGTACTGCCCGCAAAGCCTAAAATACTTATTAACTGGTATTAAAAAAAAAAAAAGTGGGTAGAATAAAGAGCACTGAAAATGGTGAATATATGAGAAAACATTTTAAAAATCTTTTCTCATTTTTAAAATTTGTTTGAAAGACTGTTTAAAACAAAAATAATGGCAGTGAATTGTGGGTTTTAAACATACGTAGAAGTAAATATGTGACAACTACAGGAGCAATTATAGGAAAGAAGTAAATGGAATCACTGCAGTGTAAGGGTGTATTAGTCTGTTCTCATGCTGCTAATAAAGACATACCCGAGACTGTGTAATTCATAAAGGAAAGAGGCTTAATTGACTCACAGTTCAGCATGGCTGGTGAGGCCTCAGGAAACTCACAATCATGGCAGAAGGGGAAGCAAGCATGTCCTTCTTCACATGGTGGCAGCAAGGAGAAATGCAGAGGCCGGGGGTAGAGGGATACCACTTATAAAACTATCAGGTCTCATGAGAACTCACTCACTATCACAAGAACAGCATGGAAGTAACCACCCATGACTCAGTTACCTCCCACTGGGTCGCTCTCACAACACAGTGGGATTATGGGAACTACGGTTCCAGAAGAGATTTGGGTGGAGACACAGGCACACCATATCAAAGAGTCTTACATCGTACACAAAGAGGTACGTCTTAGTCACTTAAGGCTGCTATTACAGATACCATACACTGGGTAACTAAGATAACAGACATTTATTTCTCACAATTCTGGAGTCTGGAAAGTCCAAGAAAAATGTGCTGGCCAACTCAGTCTCTAGGGAGGGCTCTCTTTCTAACTTGCAGATGGACATCTTTTTATAAACAGACTGATTATATTTAAAAATTAGACAAAAAGTGCTTCAAGAAAAGGAATAATAGTAAAAACAAAGAGGAGCATATCACAATGTTTTAAAAAATCAAAGGATCTTGATGATGTGAAATGCACTGTTAAACAATTTTAAAATACTAAATGAAATTAATTGAAATTATATAGACCACTACTCAAAGCAATTGCATTCTTTTGATGTGCACAAGATAGACCATATGTTGGGTCAGAAAACATACCTTAATTTCAAATGATTGAAAACATACAGAATACATTTTCTAACTAAAATAGAATTATATTAGAAATCAGTAACAAAATTATATCTGGAATATCCCCAAATATTTGAAAATTAAACAACATAATTCTAAGTAAAACATGAGTAAAAGGAAAACATTACCAAAGCAAATAGAAATATTTTTACCTGAATAATGGAAATACAACAAATTAAACTTCGTGGGTGGCCAGAAATTAGTCCCTATAACTATAGCCAACTGATTTTTGCCAAAAGAATCAAGAACACACAATGGGGAAAGGACAGTCTCTTCAATAAATGGTTCTGAAAAAACTAAATATATACATGCAAAAGAATGAAACTAGACTCCCCACCTCTTCCCCTATAGAAAAATCAACTCAAAATGGATCAAAGACCTGAACTTAAGACCCCATACTATAAACTACCAGAAGAAAACATAGGGGAAATGCTTCAGGACATTGGTCTGAGAAAAGATTTTATAAAGAAGACCACAAAGTCACAGGCAACAAAAGCAACAACAAACAAATGAGATTATATCAAACTAAAAAGCTTTTGCACAACAAAAGAAACAATCAGAGTGAAGAGGCAACCTACAGAATGGGAGAAAATATTTGCAAACTCTCCATCAAATAGGTGATTAATATCCAGAATATATAAGAAATTCAAACATCTCAACAGCAAAAAACAATCTGATTTTTAAACGGGTAAATAATATGAATAGACATTTCTCCAAAAAAAAAGACATAAAAATAGCCAACAAATATATGAAAAAAAATGCTCAATATCATTAATCACCAGGGAAATGCAAATCAAAACCACAATGAGGTATCATCTCACCCCAGTTAGGATGGCTATTATCAAAAAGACAAAAAATAACAAATGCTGAAAAGGGAACTCATACACTCTCGGTAGGAATGTAAAGTAGTATGGTTACAATGGAGAACAGTACAGAGGCTCATCAAAATACTGCCAATAGAACTTCCATAAGATCCAGCAGTACCACTGCTGGCCATTTATCCAAAGAATAGGAAAATCAGTATCTAGATGACACATCTGCATTCCCATGTTTGTTGCAGCACTGTTCACAACAGCCAATATGTGAAATCAACTTAGGTGTCTAACAACAGATGAATGAGTTTTTTAAATGTGGTATATACACACAATGGAATACTATTTGGACATTAAAAAAAAATAAATCCTGTCATTCACGGAACATGGTTGAAACTGGAGGACATTATGTTCAGTGAAATGAGCCAGGAACAGAAGGTTAAACACCGCATATTCTCACTCATATGTGAAAGCTAAAAAATGTTCATGTCATAGAAGTGAAAAGTAGAACAGAAGATACCAGAGGCTGGGAAGAGTAGAGGTAAGGGGGTTATAGGGAGAGATTTGTTAGAGGATACAAAATTACAGCTAGATAGAAAGAATAAGTTATAGTGTTCTATAGCACTGTAGGACGACCAAAGTTAATAATTCATAAATTCAAATAGCTAGAAGGAAGATATTGCATGTTCCCAACATGAAGAAATCATAAATGATCGAGATAATGAATATGCCAATTACCCTGATCTGATTGCTATACATTATATATATATATCAAAACACCACTATGTACCCTATAAATATGTACAATTATGTTAATTTTAATATAAAGAAAAATACCATAAAATATAAATTAATTTTTAAAATAAACTTTGTGTGTTACAACTAAAGCAATCCTTAAAGGAAAATATATATCTTGAGATGCTTACATTAGAGAAAAAGCAAAGTTAAAATTAATAATCCAGGTTCATTTTAAGAAACTAGTAAAATAATGGGGTGGGGGGAGGGGGGAGGGATAGCATTAGGAGATATAGCTAATGCTAAATGACGAGTTAATGGGTGCAGCACACCAAAATGGCACACGTATACATATGTAACAAACCTGCATGTTGTGCACATGTACCCAAAAACTTAAAGTATAATAATAATAAAATTTAAAAAAAGAAGCTAGTAAAATAAGAGCAAAATAAGCCCAAAGTAAGTAGAAAGCAGAAAATAAAAAACTAAATGTGGAAATCAATGAAATATAAAGTGGACAAACAAAAGAGAAAAATCAATGAAACTGAAATTCACTGGTAAATATCATCAAACATTTGAGGAAGAAGTAACTACAATCCTCCAATCTTAAATAAATGTTTTCCTAAAATATAAATAGTCCAAACATTCCAATTAAAAGGTAGACATGTCAGACTGTATAAAATATAAGACCCAACTATATACTGTCAGAAGGAAGGAAGGAAGGAAGAAAGGGAGGGAGGGAGGGAGGGAGGGATATTTCCAGCATATTTCCAGAGCCCCAAAGTGTGGTGAAGGTTGTAAATGCAAACTTCACCCAGATACACATAGGGCATCCTTGTTAACAGGCAAAAGAGCAGCAAGATGGGCATGAAGCTGACCCAAGATCCTGCTCATGATCTTGTGGAATTGCCCAAAAGCAGAACTGAGGGAGGCAGGGAGGGAGGGGAGGGGAGGGAAGGGGAGGTGAGAAAGAAGGGAAGAAGGCAGGCAGGCTACAAATATAAAGACATATATAGACATGTTGAAAATAAGTTTGTGGAAATATATGTGCCAGGCAAATATTAATCATAAAGCTGGTGTGGTTACATTAATACTAGATAAAGTAGATTTTAAATGAAGATATATTACCAAGGATAAAGATAAAAGAATCATAATGATAAAGGAGTTCATCAAGAAGGCATAAAAACCCTAAATGTGAGCGCACCTAAAAATAGAACTTAAAAATAAATTAAAAACTACAGATTTTATGGAGTACAAATAAATATAATTTGACAAAACTATAATTTGACATTCAAAGAATACCCCAACAGTAGCATACCATTCTTTTAAAACACAGATGGCATATTAACCAAGACAGTCCATATGCTGGGCCTTAAATTAAAAATGTATTTAAAAAATAAAGTTTATGTTAATTTTCCTTCTTATTAAAAAGAAAATAGTTTTGAAAGAAGCCTCTCTCAATAGGCTTAAGAAAGCTTACATCAGAAGACGAAATCCAGCTAAAATTATCAAATGGATTTTTAAAATTATTACTTTCTTTTCCTTTTACAGGTTATTTTACAAACTGTGTGATATCCCACAATTTATGAAAGAAGCCTCTCAGTGAGGGAAATGTTTCCAACCAATAAATCAAAAGATAAATGATCAAAACTCAAATTCTCTGAAAACCAGTTGCAGGCATTGTGTTCATGTTATATCAAAAGCAATAAATAATAAAATGTCCTAACATATTTTTCATATCATTGAAATATTTTAAGGAAATTTTATCAGTCATTTCAAAGTAAAGAAGGGTTCTGGTAAGGCAAACTGTTTTCTACTTCAAATATTATTTATGAATACAACTCAAGGTAGTTTTTCATGTTGTACATGGAGCTCTGCAGAAAGTATTTCCGTTTAAGGTAGACAGCAATCTATCAAAATAAACCTGGTCAGGCTGTGACATAAATGCATATAAGGCTATCTACGTATACGACCCTGTTTTTTCACTAATCCAATGATGGTAGGGTGCTTCTAAATGTTTCTTAAGTATGTATGGTTTGGTTTGGTTTGGTTCTTGTTTTTATTTGAATGTAGAAGGCTTCTGGCATTGACATTTAGTCTTGGATTGAGATAGGAAAGAATGAGGATAGTTTTAGATGTTCAAGAGGTATTGAAAAGGTATTGGTTAGCAAGATAATTGAGATGAGATTGTTAAGGGACCCAGAGAACCAGAGAAAAGCCAGGAGGGGTGAAGGAATCAAGACACTGGCATCTGTATAGAGGCTAGGAAATGATTTGGGAGCAGTAAGTACGCTAAGACTGAATCAGATCCTAGAAGAGGCTTCTTACTCGTATAACAAGTAAGAGAAGTTTAATGATCACGACAGAATGCAAAGAAGTAGAAAACAGGTGAAGAAAATAAGTTGTGCAGATCAAGCTCCACACCCATAATTTGCATAGAACTAGAGATCAAAACATAGAATGTAGGTTTCAGGTATTCAGGAAGGAACCTCGGATGACAGCTCAGAAAGGCCCAGAGTTATACATGAGTCAGGGTTCAAAAACCCACCCAAAGTAACTACATCTCAGCAAGCAGCACTCCCAGAAATTAGATCAGCTGAGATCCTATAGAATGGAATTATTGAGTTCCCACCTTGGGGATGTAAATATAATCATTGCACCGATAAGGATATGCCATTGTTAGGCATGTGAAGCTTCACCCAGATCCACATATGGACATCCTGGTTAACAGGAAAAAGAGCAGCAAGATGGGCATGAAGCTTACCCAAGATCCTGCTCATGATCTTGTGGAACTGCCCAAAAGCAGAACTGAGACCAAGCAAAAGAAAGCACTCTGGTAAGCAGGCTCATCTACTGGGAGCAAAGGTGAGTCAAGAAAGGACCAGATCACTTCCACCTCCGAGACTGGGTTTTTCAATGAGTTTTAAGGAAACGTTACATTTTTTAAATACTTTTTATGATTTAGGTATTTATACATAGCAATAGTGCTAATAATCAAATGCCGACACAAGAATTGCTGAAGCAAAACCCACTGGCTGATACTCTGATAACCCTATGAGTGCAAACTTAAATACATAAAAGGCCATTTCATTTTCTATAGCTCTACCATATTAGTAATAGGAATTTATGATATGGAATGCTATTGTCTATTCTTTCCTCTGCAATAAAAGCAGTTAAAAAATGTTGTCTCCAGATTTCATGAAGAATTGGTTTTCACAGAATCACAAAACTTTCCAAATTGAAAATCTCTGCAGAGAAAGTAAGCATTGCTAGACTCAACAGACCATGTAAAAAACAGACAGGGCTCATACACAATGATTAAGGATAATCTACATTGGAGTGACAGGGGCAGACCAGGCCACTGCCCTCAACCCTGCCTTTGCTACCTCTGCATATCTGTTTGAGTGACTTCATTGAGAACTCACTCCCTAAGGCCAAACAGAGGAAATATGAGCTTAAATGTTTAATTACTCAGCTTCTTTTCCTCCCCTTTCTCATTGCCTTTTTTCCATTACAAGGTTTCTGGGCTTCTCTCTAGGTTCCTCTCCCCTAGAATGAGTTCTAGAAAATTCTCATTCCTAGCCCTCTAAACCCCAGCTGAGGATGTGGATATGTCTTGCCAGAGTTCTTCCCAAAAGTTGGATCCTGCCCCAAATCCAGGGATTAGTTCTGCAGTTTCGCACAGTTTTGCTGCCTGCCCAAAGACAAATATTGACCATTCTCTCTGTGACACAGTTGCCCCAACTAGATGCCTTTATACTAACTGACCATTCTCTCTGTGACACAGTTGCCCCAACTAGATGCCTTTATACTAACTGTTGCTTCCTGTACCCATTGACCTCTACCCCATCACTAGTCTTTTTGTTTGATTATTTGTTTGTTTGTTTGTTTGAGACAGAGTCTCGCTCTGTCACCCAGGCTGGAGTGCAGTGGCACGATCTCAGCTCACCGCAAGCTCCGCCTCCCAGGTTCACACCATTTTCCTACCTCAGCATCCCGAGTAGCTGCGACTACAGGCACCTGCCACCACGCCAGGCTAATTTTTGTATTTTTAGTAGAGATGGGGTTTCACCGTGTTAGCCAGGATGGTCTCCATCTCCTGACCTCATGATCCTCCCACCTTGGCCTCCCAAAGTGTTGGGATTACGGGCGTGAGCCACTGCGCCAGGCCCAATTTACTCTCTTAGTAAAGGTAACATCCCAATCCCCACCAGTATGCAATATACCTATGGAATAAACACATACATGTACCTCCAAATCTAAAAATCAAATTTTAATTTTTTTTAAAAAGTAACAATATTAATGGAATAGTTTCTAGCATCAAGATCCAAAGCCATGGGCTAAGTGAAAAGAAAGTTCCTAATCCAACCCGCTTGTGATTTCCTGATCTTTCAGATATATTTATGAGAAAAATAGAGGCTATAGAAAAGACGCTGAGAATAATTTGTCTCTCTTACAAACCGCTGACCAAGTATTTCAGACTGTATAGTGGAGGACCAAGTTTCAGTATAAGGTGAAATAGAAACCACCTATGGCCAATGGTGAAACTAATGAATTACAAGGTCACTTCGCTGTCATTTCCTTCAGGTGTAAAATCAGGAAGTTGGGTTAGGTCATCTCTGAGGCCACCTTAAGCTCTAAAAATCTATTATCTGTACAGAGTAGCGCCACTTACACTGACATTTAATGTTAAACCTAAAAAAGCTTATTGACAAGAGGATGTACTTTTGTGGAAACTGATATGGAATCGGTGAGTATAAAATGCAAAGTTTTAAAAGAAGGTGGAAGGCAGATACTTCAGAATTGACATGGCATAACTTAAGCTTAATAATTTGTGGAGTACCCACAAGGTCTGAATAATAAGAAACTTAAATCCACAGAGTATTTGACAAATTCACATTCAAATTCATAACCATTTGTTTATCAGCATATTTCCAGAGCCCCAAAGTGTGGTGAAGGTTGTAAATGAAGTTATAGAGGAATGCACTATTTATTATCATTGAGAAAATGATGTCACAGAACAAGAGATACAAACTGTCTTTCATCATTTTAAAATCTATGACCATAAAGGCAACTGGGCAGTGCTGGAACAGAATGATCCATCTCCCTGGTCACAACTAAATAGCTCCAATTTCCAGTCATTCATGTTTTCAGGGATATGGTTCTCCTTTTCAAAATGTCCTAATAGTTTTAAATGGCTTGTTGTCAACATAAATACCTAATGTGTTTTTCTATTCAGATTACTTCATTATGGAATAATGTACATCGATTTCACGCACAATTTGCACTTTTGTCACTGAAACATCAAGTAGAAACATTATCATTAAATGTTGATTCATGAAGCAAAAAATAATATTTTTTAGTCAAGCTCAGGCCCATGATTATTGGGCCAGCGGGAGCTGAGAATTCTGCAGAGATCACACGGCTTCCCCCAAGGAAACTTCTCTTCCCCATATAACTCTCCACTCTGCCTGCTTGTTGCTGCTTGCAGAAGAATATCTAGACATAAAAGCTTGCTCCTTTCCTTGTAGGAACAGAAGCTGCACTCTATATAACAGGGCTTGGCAAACAGTGAAAGGGCCACATATAGCTCACTGCCTGTTCTGGTACAACTTTCAAGCTAAGAATGGTTATTACATTTTTAAATGGTTGACAAAAAATATGTATCAAGACATGTGGAAACTATATGAAACCCAGATTTCAGTGTCCAATAAATAAAGTTTGGAACTGTCTCAGACTCGTTTGTTTACATATTGTCTATCAATGCTTTCATGCTATAATGTAAAGTCAGCAAGTTGTAAGAGACCATATAGCCCATAAGCTCTTTACCACCTGGCTCTTTAGGGTCAAAGATTGCCCATCCCTTCCCTAGAACATCCAGGAAGTTCCCTTGCTGTGCCGTACACAGAACAACAATATTCGACCCAGCAAAAGTCTTCTGCTTCTCATGCCTGATGGCAATGTCAAATTTTGAAGTCAACACTTTGCTTTAATAACAGAAGTCCTCTACAAAAATACTTATTTTTCCCTAAGACTTCTGCCTGTTATCCATGCTTAGTCATTTGCTTAAAACCAATGTCTCTACTTCTGTCCCTGTTCCCATCTTTGCCAGGAGCCCACCACACTGATTCTACCATTTAAGTAATCCTTCTGTTCTTTGTCCCAAACCCAACTAGATTTCGTCATAGCATTTAATCCTGCAGTGAAGATTTGTTTTCTATTTGTCTGTGTCTGCAGAAAGAAGCAAATTGTTTACTTTCAGAAATACATTAATTCTCTCATGCCAGTAGGAAGGAGAGTTTCACAAGGAACTAACATTTGAATTTTAAGCCAAGCAATTTGAGGGAGGATGGGGAAACACACACAGTTTATATTTACTAGTCTGTCATTGACACATCTGACTCAAAGTGACCACATAAAAAGTCCTTTATTAGTCCTATTTCCTTGTCACTATGAGAGATGTTCAAGTGTCATTTGAATCCCAATTTTTTTTTTTTTTTTGAGACGGCGTCTTGCTCTGTCGCCAGGCTGGAGTGCAATGGCACGATCTCGGCTCACTGCAATCTCTGCCTCCCGGGTTCAAGAGTTTCTCCTGCCTCAGCCTCCCGAGTAGCTGGGATTACAGGCGCGGGCCACCATGCCCAGCTAATTTTTGTATTTTTAGTAGAGACGGGGTCTCACCATGTTGGCCAGGATGGTCTCGATCTCTTGACCTCGTCATCTGCCCACCTTGGCCTCCCAGAGTGCTGGGATTACAGGCGTGAGCTACCGCACCCGGCCAAAAGTGATTTTAAGCATCAGCATTTTATTGCACAGAATTGCAGGTCAGAAGTCTGAAATCAAGGTGTTCACAGAACCACACTCCTCCAGATCCTCTAGAAGAGATTCCGTTTCTTGCCTCTTCCGGCTCCTGATAGTTGTTGGTTTTCCTTACCTGATGGTTGAATCACTCCAGCCTCTTCTTTTGTCTTCACCTGGTCTCCTCTCTGTGTCTGTGTCTTCTGCCACTGGATTTAGGGCCCACTTTGGTAATCCAGGATGACCTCAAGATTCTTCATTATACCTGCAAAGACCATTTTTGCAAATGAGATCATATTCACGGTTCTGGGAATTTATACCTGGACATATCTTTTAGGGGGCACTATTCAATATACTGCATGTAGCAAGAGAATACTAGCGCATGTATCATCTCATCCAAGTCTTCAAGAGCCTTGACAGTTACTGTTATTTCTCACATAAGAAAACCGTAGTGATAAAAGTGAAAACCTAACATTTAAAACTCTGTCTGTCAGCCGGGTGCAGTGGCTCACGCCTGTAATCCCAGCGCTTTGGGAGGCCAAGACAGGCGGATCACGAGGTCAGGATATCGAGAACATCCTGGCTAACACAGTGAAACCCCGTCTCTACTAAAAATACAAAAAATTAGCTGGGCGTGGTGGTGGGCGCCTGTAGTCCCATCTACTTGGGAGGCTGAGGCAGGAGAATGGCATGAAATGGGGAGGCAGAGCTTTCAGTGAGCCAAGATTGCGCCACTGCACTCCAGCCTGGGCGACAGAGCGAGACTCCATCTCAAAAAAAAAATTTAAAAAAACCTCGATCTGTCAGGATTTAAGTCTATTCCTTTAGCCGCTATGGCATTTTACTACCAACAAAGCAGACAGGGCCACTTTCTAAATTGCCCAGCCTACAGGCTGAATATACCAGAGCCCTAAGCCACCACAAGGTCCCTCTGTGCGCCCTCCTTCACCTATTTGTATAGCCATATGGCCCACCAGGAGTGCAGAAATACAGGCTATTTCACAGGTCAGCAGGAAATTCCCAATTGCCCTCAGGGCTAATCAGACACTCTCAGCCACCTTCTTTAAAATTAAGTTCCCATTTCTCTTAGTAAGTTCTGCTTGATGCTTCATAAGGTTCATGGCAAGTTAAATGCATTGCATATTCACCACTGGTAAGCAATGTAGATAAGAAATTCTAAAGAGAATATTTCATCTTCATTTCAATCTAGCAAACTTATAAAAGTATGGATTTTTAAATGGGATGCAAATGACACTAGAGCATAACTCATAGTAACAAGGAGAAAGGACTAATAAAGGAGTTTTTATGTGGTCACTTTGAATTAGACCTGTCAGTGACACTCTAGTGAATATTAACTGTGTGCATTTTTCCATCCCCCTTCAAACTGCTTGGCTTAAAATTCAAATAAAGTTGGTTCCTTGTGAAAACCCCCCTCCTGGTGGCATGAGAGAATTAATGTACTTTCAAAGGTAAACAATTTGCTCCTTTCTGCAGTTGGAGCAGAGCTGTTATAGATCATGCCAACTCAAAGGGAAAATAGAGTCAAGGAAATGGAAGGGTCAAAAGCCAACCACCTGGAAATTTATGTCAGTTTTTAAGCTTAAGATCCTTCACTGCAAACAAATATCGCACTCTAATGCCACAGCACAATAAAGAAAAACCTTTGACTTGTGGGCTTGTGGAAAAAGAAAAATGAAAAAGCAGCATTCATGTGGGAGTCGAAACCTATCCTGCACCTTAGGGAGGAATAAAAAAGCCTGTATGTTATTCCTTTTATCTCTGTTGGAGCCAAGGCGCAGATTGACTCAATGGACAGGAAACTGACAGTGATGGAGCAACTGCTGCTTACCTGATTGTTTCATCATGATTATATCATTTAACTCTCATGTCCACCCTTGAAAGTAGGCAAAATGCCCTCATTTTAGAATTGAGAAAAAATTCAAGCTTGGAAACCTAAATGATTAATCAAAGGTCACTCTGTTAATTTGCAGTGATACAGAGCAAGCCAAAGACATTCTCAGACACGAAGCTTACCTAAACCAACTTCTTTTTCCTGCTCCTGCCAGCATATATAAACACACGCTTTTAAAATAATGACAGGCTAAATCTAGCAATCAAGTCATTATAGCATTCCAGTAAGTCTGCAAGTGACATGTTGTTTTCACCAAAGATGGACCAGGATATGACATTGTCTCCTTCTATTATGCCCAGCCAGCAGACTGACTGTCAGATGCCCACTGCTGTGATCTGTTTAGCAAGGTCAGCTGCTTGATTGCTATGAATAATTGGATGCCATTAATAATGGTCAGCTCCAGGATATAGGAAAGTGGTCAAGCGTGGTAATTGTATTTTGAATTCCAGCAGATTATTTCCTGGGGAGCAGGAAGACAACCACTATATAGGATACAGTTTTTCTAAGTAGAATAGAAATAATTGCTTCCCTAGAGGTGAAGGGGAGAAGCCAAGGGCTCCCGTAATAGTGTGTGACCATATCTAGTAAGAAACATGGAGGTCAAGGTTTTGCAAGTGATGGCTAATGCTATGAAGCCTGGCCACTACCATCACTAAAAGTCTTCACAAGTTTACATTCTTGTTATTCTCTTACTGAGATTAACACTAGAGCTTTACATGTTGAGGGGCCACCATCTAAATTCTGAAGCACCAGTGAGGTTAGACCAATGGCTAATTAGGAAATCTAATACAACTGATATCCATCTGAAAAGGTCAAGCATAAATCTTTTGCTGTTTAATGTGTATTAAATTCTCACCACATATTAAGGGCTGTAGATACTGCAAGATAATTAGGCAAAACATTATTATCTTAAAAAAAAAGCCTTGTCAAAAAATGAAGGGTTTTTAAAAATCTCCCAGGACATAATAATAAAAGTGAGAAATTAAAAAGAGATTGAAAAAAAAGCACGTGAAAAGGAAAAACTAAAAGTGATTTTAGAGGATAGACCGCAGTATAGGCAACACATAAAGAGCAAAACATTTCACAGAAAAATATAATAGCTATCAGTTTCAGACTTTACTAAGGAAACTATTTCTTAAATTGCCCAGCAATGTGGGCAGAACAAATTAAAGTTAAAACTTATTATAGCAAAGGAAATATGGATGGGAGCATGGAATCGTGATACAACTGCCTGAAATGAAATATTCAACACAAGCCTCAATTCTTGCCAGCTTTTCCATTATTTGAAGCTACCAGGAGTTGGATCATTTTGACCATTTTTTTTTTAAAGTATTCAGTGTTTGGATGAACTCTACAATGAAAAGAGATAAACAATCATAGAGCTAAAACTATAAAACTCTCATAAGAAAACATAAGGAATAAGTCTTTGTAACCTTGGGTTACACAATGGTTTCCTGGATCTGGCACCAAAAGATAGGTGACAAAAGAAAACACTTAGGCTGGGCGTGGTGGCTCATGCTTATAATCCCAGCACTTTGGGAGGCCGAGCTGGGCGGATCATGAGGTCAGGAGACCATCCTCGCCAACATGGTGAAACCCCGTCTCTACTAAAAATCCAAAAAATTGGCCAGGCGTGGTGGCTTACACCTGTAATCCCAGCACTTTGGGAGGCCGAGGTGGGCGGATCAAGAGGTCAGGAAATCAAGACCATCCTGGCTACAGTGAAACCCCGTCTCTACTAAACACACAAAAAATTAGCTGGGCGTGGTGGCGGGCGCCTGTAGTCCCAGCTACTCGGGAGGCTGAGGCAGGAGAATGGCGTGAACCCGGGGGGCGGAGCTTGCAGTGAGCCGAGATCACGCCACTTCTCTCCAGCCTGGGTGACAGAGTGAGTCTCCATCTCAAAAAAAAAAAAAAAAAAAAAAAAAACTAAAAATTAGCCGGGCCTGGTGGCACATGTTTATAGTCCCAGCTACTCGGGAGGCTGAGGCAGGGGAATCACTTGAACACCACACGTGAAAATTGCAGTGAGCCAAGATTGCACCACTGCACTCCAGTCTGGTGACAGAGTGAGACCTCATCTCAAAAAATATATATATATTGGACATTGGACTACATGAAAATTAAAAACTTTTGTGTTGCAAATGAGATCATCAAGAAAGCTAAAAGATGACCCACGAAACACAAGAAAATATTTGCGAATCATATAAGTGATAAAGGATTTGTATCTCAATAGAAATAGCCAAAAAATAAAAAGAACCCAAATGCTGGTCAACTGATAAGTGGATAAAGAAAATGTGGTATATCCATCCAGTAAAGTATTAATCAGCCATAAAAAGGAATGAAGTACTGACACTCACTACGTGTTTGACTCTTGAAAACATTATGAAAAGTGAAGGAATCCAGTCACAAAAGGCCACATATTGTATGATTCTATTTAGGGTACATGTCCAGAATAAACTAATTTACAGAGACAGACACTAGGTTAGGGGTTGTTTAGGGCTGAGGGAAGGACACAGGAGAGAAATGGGGATTGATTGATAATGGGTACAGGGTTTCCTTGAAGGGGGATGAAAATGTGCTAAAACTAGATTATGATGATGGTTGTGCAACCCTGCAAATATGCTAAGAAAACATACAATTGTACACTTTAAATGGATGAGTTGTATGATGTGAATTCTCTGTCAATAAATTCAAAGCTCTTTTTGAAAAAATCAAACACAAATAAAAACAGCATTGGATATTGGGTGCTTCCCTAGGGACAAAAATTACTGTATTCTCAGAATACGGGTCCAAAAGGGGAGAAGCAACTTGTCCTAGGCCCCACTTTGAGCCAGTAATGAAACAAGATCCCTAAGATTTCTGCTTCCAGGTGATTCCCTAGACTCCAGTAACACTGGCAAATTTCTTAACCCTTTATGATTCAAATTTATTTTTTATTTTTCTGTTGGTGTCTTTTTCCCTCAGTGATGGTAGTCTTACTGACATATTTGCCCAGAAACATTTCTTTAAGATGATATAAACGGAAGACATGATAACCTAAAGGAAGTAGGCAATATCAACCTACAGAAGTCTATTTCCCTGGACAATAGTAAGTTACAAAACCTGGGTATGGTCTAAATAGTTCCCTGAAAAGAGTATTAGATGGAAACATGCATGGTTTTTAGGCCTGAGAAAATTATAGAAACAGGTGATGATCTGTCTATAGAAGTAAGGACCCCAAATCCATATTTCCCAGTCTTTAATAACGCCTACAGGTTAAGCAGGACAGAAACCAGGGTACAGAGGGTCAGTTCTTTGACTTCTGCTCTTAAAGTTAATGCCTTTTCCCAATAGAGAACATCCATTTCCTTCAAGAGCCACTTTTAAGCCCACACAAAGCTTTGAGAAGCCAGAAAGGAAAGAAAGAGCCTCATCTCAGCTGCAATATTTCCAGAACCTTCAAGCATCTTATTTTAAAATCAGAAGAGACAAAATGCCTCAGACACCAATGGTATCCTCATTTGTACAATGGAGAAAGTGAACACCACCTACCCGAAAAAAAAGCCCAAGTAAGAAAAAACAGCAAACGTGTGTGCGCGCGCGTGTGTGTGTGTGTGTGGCCTATGTGTGCTGGTAGCTTGGGTGCAAAGGTTTCTGGGAGAGCTAAGGCTGAACATCATAACCTAGAGTATTTTAAGAGTTTTCTAGAACACAGCAGAGATGATACAGAATTTCCTTACGCCTGAAGAGGAGGCGTACACGAGATGGAAGACTGTAAGTTACATCTTTGTTCTCCCTACTGCACTCTAGGCTTTAAAACAAATTCAATAATTACATAAAATTCAAGAATTATTTTGTCCTCTGTTCGTTCTTTTATCTGTAATACACCTGCAATTTTCAAGCTCCTATTTTCCTTGTTTTCTTTTACTTCTAGATTATTTTTATTTATTTTTCTTTTCATAAAATAAAAATGTTTCTCCAAGAGAGCACTGGCAAGCCTTGAGGTAGAGTAAATTAGCCAGTAACCATTTCTTTGACATCTATTCAACCACTACAAACCCACCTGAGGGTGAGGAGGAGAAAAGGTGAGAGAGGAGATTGGTAGGAATAGCACTCCATGTTTTATTCATCTTTTCAGGACACTGTAGAGATTAACTAATTACCCTACACTATGCATCTGTAGGAAAAAGAAGAGTAGTCCAGCTGTGCTCTACTTTAAGAAAAACTGATTTATAAAAATAGAATTTATCAAAAATATAAATTATGAAATGAATCAGAAAACATTATTTATAGAAGTGTTCAATATAAGGTTGAATTTTAATAAGAGTGCACCCCTAGAGCATGTAAAATATGACATCATTTATGAAACTTGAATCATTCTTCTACCAAAACCCATTATTTAAAAATCCAAACTTATAAAAACAGATGTATTAGGGGGTTATTTGTTAAATTCATTAAAATATTTCTTTAAATAGCATGCCAACGCAACATCCCACCTCCAGGTACTAAAAATATCATTTGATTTGCTAGCAATTAATTAAATACAAATTCAGGGAAACACAAGCTACTGTTAGAACTGAATATGCCTGTCTTTGTGTCTTTGTTCCTGTGGGTAAATAGGAAAATTGAAGATCTCAGGAATTCAGTAGTCACTCTCAGATTAATATTTATAATTAAATTCTCCTACTCTCTTATCTATAAAATATCTATCTTCTGTAATACTGATACACAAATAGACATAAATTATTCATGATCGGCCAGGCGCAGTGGCTCACGCCTGTAATCCCAGCACTTTGGGAGGCCCAGGCGGGCGGATCACAAGGTCAGGAGATCGAGACCATCCTGGCTAACACTGTGAAACCCTGTCTCTACTAAAAATACAAAAAAATTAGCCAGGCATGGTGGCGGGCACCTGTAGTCCCAGCTACTCAGGAGGCTGAGGCAGGAGAATAGCGTGAACCCGGGAGGCGGAGCTTGCAGTAAGCCAAGATGGCACCACTGCACTCCAGCCTGGGTGACACAGTAAGACCCTGTCTCAAAAAAACAAAAGAGAAAAAAATTATTCATGATCATGGAAAGAGCAGAGAAACATGACATTAAATAGTGAGTAGCAACAAAATAATTTCATTTTAACTTTTGGCTATATTTCTTATTTGCTTTAGATGTGTACCCAAAATAATTCAATAATCCAAAGATTGGCATTTGAAATACAATTTTCCATGTGCATGAATTGAAGTTGAATAATACTAAGCAGAATTTCTATGAGAAGTAGACCCAGGAATAGAATCCCAACAAGTGCTGTAATTTGAGGGTAGTTCTTAATAAAATATCATCGAGTGTGACAAACGGCAAGTCCTCTGATTTTAACTGATCAAAGAATAAAAGCAAAGTAAAAGATTTCAGGGGCAGAGTATTACATACTGATGCTTTTCAAACAAATTGCATTTAAAAGTGAAACCCCTTCAAAATATCTGTACCTTCAGCATTCCTTTGACCAACCTGGGACTGACTTTTTAAAAGACAAAAGATGAATTCATTGGCCAGCTTGCATTTTTACTTTTGGAAGCAAAACATGGCAACAGACCTGCTCTCTCTAAAGTATAAGGCCCCAGCCAAGTACTCTGTAACACTCTAGAGACCACAGTCTTTTGGGAACAGGCTCCCCAAAATCTGGCCATAAACTGGCCCCAAAACTGGCCATAAACAAAATCTCTGCAGCACTGTGGCATGTTTATGATGGCCATAATGCCCACACTGGAAGGTTGTGGGTTTACCGGAATGAGGGCAAGAAACACCTGGCCCACCACCCAGGGCAGAAAACCACTTAAAGGCATTCTTAAACCACGAACAATAGAATGAGCGATCTGTGCCTTAAGGACATGCTCCTGCTGCAGATAACTAGTCAAACCCATCCTTTTATTTTGGCCCATCCCTTCATTTCCCATAAGGAATACTTTTAGATAATCTATAATCTATAGAAATAATGCTTATCACTGGCTTGCTGTTAATAAATATGTGGGTAAATCTCTGTTCGAGGCTTTCAGCTCTGAAGGCTGTGAGACCCCTGATTTCCCACTTCATACCTCTATATTTCTGTGTGTGTGTCTTTAATTTCTCTAGCACTACTGGGTTAGGGTCTCCCTGACCGAGCTGGTCTCAGCAAGTGGCGTCCATCGTGGGGGCTCGAATCCAGGTTGAAGGGTCACCGGAATGATGGTTGGAGAATGTGGAACTAGCTGGAGGACACCTGAGTACTCTTAAAGCAATCCCCGTGGTGAGTAAGAAGGGGAGCTCAGAAGCGTCAGGGTAACAATGGGACAAGTATGGGCTCTGGTTCATTCTACCTTGGAACTTGTTCACACTGATAATGAGGAGGAAGGAGAGTATAACAAAGTAGCAGAAGAGGTTACAGAGCAGGTTTATTTGCCAGCTAAAGCTAAAGCAGCAAAGGAGAGAGAGGTTCATCCCTTCCCTTCTGCACCCCCCTTGTTATTATTTTGAAGAAAAAGAGTGGCCTGACCCTCCAGATCTTTCTTTTCTGGAGGACACTGGGCAAAAAGTAGTTGCCCCAGTGACTATTTGAGCAGCACCTCAAGTGACCGCTCTTAGTTCTATTCAAGCAGGAATTCAGCAAGCTAGATGAGACGGTGATTTAGAGGCTTGGCAGTTCCCTGTTAGAATATACCCCCCAGATCAACAGGGAAATATTATAGCTACATTTGAGCCTTTTCCTTTTAAATTAGTCAAAGGATTTAAAGAAGCTATTAATCAGTATGGACCAGGTTCTCCTTTTGTAATGGGACTGTTAAAGAATGTTGCTGTTTCCAGTCGGATGATTCCTACTGACTGGGATGCTCTTACTCTAGCTTGTCTAACTCCTGCTCAGTTCTTACAATTTAAAACTTGGTGGGCAGATGAAGCTTCCATTCAGGCTGCTTGCAACGCCCAGGCCCAACCTCAAATTAATATAACTGCAGACCAACTTTTGGGGATTGGCAGCTGGGCTGGTTGAGATGCACAAGTGGTCATGCAGGATGATGCCATAGAACAGCTTAGAGGAGTGTGTATTAGAGCTTGGGAAAAAATCACTTCAAGTGGAGAACAATATCCTTCCTTTATTGCTATGAAACAGGGACCAAAAGAACCATATGTGGATTTTATAGCTCGTTTACAGGAGTCTCTTAAAAAGGTGATTGCAGATTCAGCTGCTCAGGATATAGTGTTGCAGTTATTAGCTTTTGACAATGCTAATCCTGATTGCCAGGCTGCTCTGTGACCTATCAGAGGGAAAGCACATTTAGTTGATTCTTTCAAGGCCTGTGATGGTATTGGAGGTAATTTGCATAAGGCTATTCTGCTAGCACAGGGAATGGCAGGACTGAGAATGGATAAAGGAAATACTCCGTTTCCTGGAGCTTGTTTTAACCGTGGGAAGCACGGTTATACTAAAAAAGAATGTAGAAAAACTCAGCGAGTCAGGCCACCAGATAGGGGAAAAAAGAAAACTGCTGAGTCTGAAATATGTCCAAAATGTAAAAAAGGAAAACGTTGGGCTAATCAGTGTCACTCTAAGTTTGATAAAGACAGGAACCCGATTTCAGGAAACAACATGAGGGGCCCGCCCCAGGCCCCATTCCAAACAGGGGCATTTCCAGCTCAGGCCATTCCCTCACCCCTGTACAATGTCTGTCCCCTGCCACAGCTGGTTGTGCCACAGTAGATTTATGCTGCACAAGAGCTGTGAGCCTTCTGCCTGGGGAACCCCCACAAAAGGTCCCAACAGGAGTCTGTGGACCCTTGCCAGCGGAGACAATAGGATTACTTCTAGGCAGGTTTGGTTTAAATTTAAAAGGGGTACAAATACATACAGGAGTCATTGATTCAGATTACAGTGGGGAAATTCAAATTGTTTTATCTACTTCTGTTCCCTGGAAATCAGAGCCAGGAGAGTTCATAGCACAGCTCCTTATTGTGCCATATGTGGGAATGGGGAAAAGTAAAATTAAATGAACAGGAGGATTTGGAAGCACAAATAAACAAGGCAAAGCAGCTTATTGGGTAAATCAAATTACTGATAAACGTCCTACCTGTGAAATAACTATTCAGGGAAAGAAATTTAAAGGTTTGGTAGATACAGGAGTGGACATTTCAATCATTTCTCTACAGCACTGGCCATCCACGTGGCCAATTCAACCAGCTCAACTTAACATAGTTGGAGTTGGTAATGCCCCTGAAGTATATCAAAGTAGTTACATTTTGTATTGTGAAGGGCCCAATGGACAACCTGGGACTATTCAACCAAGTATAACTTCTGTACCTATAAATTTATAGGGGAGAGATTTATTACAGCAATGGGGAGCACAAGTTTTAATTCCAGAACAATTATACAGCCCTCAAAGTCAACATATGATGCATGAAATGGGGTACATCCCTAGTATGGGACTGGGAAAAAATGTGCAAGTTTTCAAAGAACCACTTCAAGCAGAAGGACAAAGTTCCTGCCAAAGATTAGTATATCATTTTTGATGGTGGCCATTGTTAAGCCTCCAGAAGCTATACCTTTAAAATGGTTAACAGATAAGCCCATTTGGATAGAACAATGGCCACTAAGTAAAGAGAAACTGGAGGCTTTAGAGAAATTAGTTACTGAACAATTAAAAAATGGGCACATAGCTCCAGCATTTTCCCCTTGGAATTCTCTAGTTTTCATAATTAAGAAAAAATCAGGTAAATGGAGAATCTTAACTGACTTAAGAGCCATCAATTCAGTTATACAACCTATCAGAGCGTTACAGCCAGGATTGCCTTCTCCTGCTATAATTCCAAAAAACTGGTCTTTAATAGTCATAGATTTAAAAGACTGTTTCTTTATTATCCCCTTAGCTGAGCAAGACTGAATGGTTTGCATTTACAATTCCTGCGGTAAACAACCTGCAGCCTGCTAAGTGTTTTCATTGTTTTACAGATAGGTCTAATAATGGTAAAGCTTCCTATTCTGGCTCAAAAAGTAAAGTTTTACAGATGCCCTACACTTCAGCTCAAAAAGCGGAGCTTGTAGCTGTAATTGAGGTATTGACTGCTTTTGATATGCCTATTAATATAATTTCTGATTCTTCATATGTGGTTCATTCCACACAGTTAATTAAAAATGCTCAGTTATGATTTCATACAGATAAACAACTGATGACAAAAACAAAAAAGGGGGAGAAATAGGGATTACGGGACAGCCCATACACAATTGAATCTAGCATTATTAACTTTAAATTTTTTGAGCCTGCCCAAAGGCCAGATGTTATCAGCAGCTGAACAGCATCTACAAAAACCAGCTGCAAAGACAGAAGCAAAACAATTGGTTTGGTGGAGATATCCGATAACAAAAAGTTGGAAAATATGTAAAATAATAAACTTGGGGTAGAGATTATGCTTGTGTTTCTCCAGGCCAAAATCAACAGCCAATTTGGATACCATCAAGACATCTGAAAAGTTATCACAAGCCAGATGCCAAGGAAGAGATTCTGGGGAGGATCCCGAGGACCCCCCAGTTGCAGCCATGTTGATACTGACACTGAGGAGGACCCCAACTGTCACGAGCAACACCCATTGAACACAGACACCCACCTGGGGACAGATCAAAAAGCTGTCACAGATGGCAAAAGAAAACCTAAGGAAGGCGGGACAACCAGTCACAATAAGTAATTTAACGGTAGCTATGATAACGGTGATCACCACTGCCGTGAGTATTCCTTCAATAAGGGCTGACACAGAGAACAATTATACTCATTGGGCATATTTATCAATCTTGGCTGGCAATAGTGCCTGGATGTAATCACTCTATAACACAGTTACACATGCTTTCTGATCTCAGTATTTACCATAATAAATCTGCTCCTATAATTGAAGTATATCACCCTCAAAAACCTTTTTGTAAACAGGATTGGACCCAGTCAGAAAAAATGAACAAACTTGTTTAGGAAGATTGCATTGCAGAACAGGCAGAGGAGCTGCACAACGATTCCTATGGAATCATTATTAATTGGTCCCCTAAGGGGATGTTTAGCTTAAGTTGCACCTCTCAGCCTGCATGCCATGGCCACACTATGTTCAGCTGATCCAAACAAAACGGTCAGATGGTAGAAATGGCAAGAAGTACGGCCAGAGTTCCTATTATCTGGAACCATGGTGGTATAGTGGCACCTCAACCTCAAATGATATGGCCCGCTGTAGGAGCTAAACATAAGGATTTATGGAAACTATTAATAGCTCTTAGTAAGATCAAAATTTGGGAAAGAATAAAAAAGCAACTAGAAGCACATTCTACAAACTTGTTTTTGGATGTTGCAAAATTAAAAGAACCAATATTTGAAGCATCCCAGGCACACCTGACCTTAATGCCAGGAAATGGAGTGCCTGAAGGAGCTGCAAACAGATTAGCAGCTAGTAACCCATTAAAACGAATAAAAATACTTGGAAGCTCTGTGATTTAAACGATGACTGTGCTTTTAATCTGTGTTGTTTGTCACTGTATAGTCTGCAGATGCAGATCCTGACTCCTGCGAGAAGTAGCTCACCATGACAAAGCTGCCTTTCCTTTTATCGATTTGCAAATCAAAGAAGGGGGACATGTTGGGAACAACCCCCTCCCCCAAATCTAGCCATAAATTGGCCCCAAAACTGGCCATAAACAAAATCTCTGCAGCACTGTGACATGTTCATGATGGCCATAACACCCACACTGGAAGGTTGTGGGTTTACCGGAATGAGGGCAAGGAACACCTGGCCCACCCAGGGCAGAAAAGAATGCTTAAAGGCATTCTTAAACCACAAACAATAGCATGAGCAATCTGTGCCTTAAGGACATGCTCCTGCTGCAGATAACTAGCCAAACCCATCCTTTTATTTTGGCCCATCCCTCCGTTTCCCATAAGGAATGCTTTTAGTTCATCTATAATCTATAGAAACAATGCTTATCACTGGCTTGCTGTTAATAAATACGTGGGCAAACCTCTGTTCGAGGCTCTCAGCTCTGAAGGCTGTGAGACCCCTGATTTCCCACTTCACACCTCTGTATTTCTGTGTGTGTGTGTCTTCAGTTCCTCTAGCACTGCTGGGTTAGGGTCTCCCCAACTGAGCTGGTCTCGGCAATGGTCAAAGTGGCTTCGAAATTTGTGCAAGCATTATCATCTCCCAAATCAAAGTCTAAAATACCAGTTCAAGGTGACAAATACGTACTATAAATTCTCTTAAGATGATTCATTAGAAGTCCAGAGAATTTGAGCTTTGTAGCAAAAGAGCTGAAGGTTTGACCAACAAAAAAGCAATGTAACGAATTTAAAACTGAATACATGCCCAGTATTCCAGATAATTCCAAGGTAGGCAAAACATGAAGCTTCATGTAAGATTCTCATATTGACTAAGACTTTTAACTTATTAATGCACTCCCTCTCTAATAAAGTCTGACAAGGCCAGGTAAAAGGAAATATTCTTGATAAAATAGGAGCATGGAACTAAATAGCACAAGGGAATAAAATTGCTTCTAATATAATCTATTTAAAGACTCTATTAAGTAATACTGGTTCACTTTGAATCTGATATTGGAGCTACCTATGAGTTCCACATGAATATGGAGTGATTAAAAACAATACTCTCAGACAATGAGTATTAAAGCAGGTTCTGCTTGTGGAAAACAGATAAGGGGCCTTTTGGCAAAATCAAAACACTAGGACTGAATATACATATGGGGTATCCTTTGAGAGGGAAGCTATGGCTGAATGGAGATTTAAAAAACAAAACAGTGCTATGAATAGGGACAGCCATGCATGCAATTTTTGTCAAGACAAATTGGCTGATTAAAGCTGTTAGATATTGTGATAATACAAAAGAAGAGCTGGTGAGAAAATTCAGTGAGCTCAAATGAATAATAAAACTGAAAATGAACAAAGATTATAACATCACTTCAAAAAATGGAGCTAATAATAATGCTCTTTGTGTCCATGGCATCTTTTATCATAGCAGTTCAGAGCATTTCACAGAATCACTGAATCATGACTTTTATAGTTGATAGCGGCCAAAAAGATGATCATGTCCAAACATGTGTCCAAACCTTCTGTCTCCTATACAACATCCCACACACACAGTCACACAATCTATGTGAACCCTCCAATAATCTTATTTTCTCCTGAGTGCACCATGTGAGATCCATACGAGCAGCGTCCAGAATATTCATACTTATCATTTTCTTTGCAATGAAGCACATAGCAAAATTATATATTGGGCAGAGCAGTAAGTTGGTAAGACAAGAGAACAGGAAAACAAGAGAAGACTACAAAAGTTTGTACTCCACCAGTAGGAAGTGTCTGATGTCCTGGGCAGGAGGCAGGTCACTGGTTCTGGCAATACCTCTGCACTTCAGGTGAAAGAATCATCATTAATCATTTCCCCAACCATGAGAATTTGTGGCTTCATGTCTAATATCATGTGGGTTACCTTGTCCTGATATTTACAAATCAAAACTGGTGTAGAGGTAATCATCTCAATAGGTAGCGAAGAAAATCAATTTCATTTCTTCTTGAAGGAAACACTTTGATATGTGAACAAATATTTCTGTGGCTTGGAGGCTGTGATTGTAGCCACCATGGGGCCATTTTGATGTACATGTAGGAATTACGTCAGCCCACAGTTATCCCCTAGGGGCCTCTTCTAGGGCCAAGATTATGGGTCACTGGGGAAGCAGGTCAGTTGGAAAAGTCTGTGGATTGTAAACTTTAGTCCAGCTGATTCTGGTGATATCCTTCAGCATTGATTACCCAGCACATGCTCAGAAAACATTAAGCTTCCAGGTATTATCAAAATTCTTCCATATTCTCAGGGATCCTTTAACCCTAGAGAAAGAACCCAGAACCAGAGTACATTCTACCAATTTAAGGATGGATAGGCTGGCCACCTAATTTTTCTACCTCAGAGACCTCCTAGGGCAGAGATTCTTAACTCTTAACCCAAGGTCCATGGATAAATACAGGGGGTCTATGAATTTGATGGGAGGTTATATATATTTTTATTTTATTTTTACTAACAACTAGCTGAAGTTTAGCATGTTATTTAACTATGAATAAGCAAAAAAAACTATAGTGGAATCAATGGTACCTGTTACTTTGTCACCAATGGAAATCACAGATATTTTTATACCATATTACTACTGGTCCAGATATCTCAAAATATGCTCATCCTGTTGCAATATAATGGAAGTTACTAGGCACATCAGATCTTGTTATTTAACATGTTAACAAAATGCATATGTATTGCTATATCACATGTTTGTTTTTTAATATGATGATATATTTCAATATAATTATATATAGAGAGAGAGAATTTGTAATATAATTGGGTTCCTTTGTAGCCCTAGTTATTTTAATTTTTACTTCACCTGGCCTCCAAGGTAAACATGGTACAAGGGGGTACAGGGTACCAAAAAACTGGAAGAAAAAAAAGAAAGAGAGAGAAGTTCAGAGGCATTATTCAGGGCTGATGTGGGGGTTGTTTGCACAGGATAGTATATGGCCCTGCAGGAGAAATAAGGCCACATAACATTGCACTTGATTAATGTTACACTGCTAATCAGGAACCACCAGAGGACAGCCCTGTTTGAAAGCTGTGCCTCCACATGCACAAGCCCACTTCCTGAGAGGGCTGTGGCAAAGACTTGGACTCTAAGTGTTACAGACACAGTGAACGGGCACAGATGTGCATATCCTGTCCCTCTCCCCAGTCCCTACTCCATCATTCATTTCCTATTTCTTCACATGAAATTAGAATGATCTCTTCTGTGTCCTCTCAATTTCATTTTTCCCCGTCCTATCCCTATTTCTCAATGTTGATCTGCTAGGCTTCCTTCCTTGTACCTCTGATATATATATATATAATACATATAATAATATATATTAATATATATTAATATATATTATATATATTACTATATATAATATATATTATATATATTACTATATATAATATATATTATATATATTACTATATATAATATATATTATATATATTACTATATATAATGTATAATATATATATATTTACTATATATATATTTTTTACTATATATATATATTTATTATGCTCCCTGCCTCCACCATGGATGACTCTTATAGCCACCAGCTGCTCTCTGGGAGCATGTGACTTTAACAGTTTCAGATGTCCCCAAACCACACCAGCTGTCCTATAACAGGTACCATCAGAGCACAGAGAGGAGGAGTGCCCATAGGTGGAGGCAGCACAGCTTCCCGTCTGGGAATTCCCTGGTGAGTAAGTCTGGCTCACAGCTACTACGCAAGCCCGCAACAAGTATTTCCCAGGTTCAGATTCAGATCTCCTCCCATTATAGTCTTCGAATTCTGCTAACTGGAAGAAATTAAATTTTATTTTATTTTATTTTGAGATAGGGTCTTGCTCTGTTGCCCAGCTGGAGTGCAATGGTGTGATCTCAGCTCACTGCTACCTCCACCTCCTGGATTCAAGCGATTCTCCTGCCTTGGCCTCCCAAGTAGCTGGGATTACAGGCATGTGTCACAAACACCTGGCTAATTTTTGTACTTTTAGTAGAGACAGGGTTTCGCCATGTTGGCCAGGCTGGTCTCTGACAGCTGGAGGACTTCATAAGCAGACAATAAAATCAGTGCCAAAAGAAAAGAAATCAGTGCCCAGAAAATAAACCTAGAACAGGATGAATCTGCATAGCGAAAAGAGCACGTACTCACAGACAACAGAATTCCTCCCTCATTAGAAGGGTTGTTACAAGGAAGGAAGGGAGAGAGGAAGGAAGAAAGGAAGCTGCAAGTCACTTCTCATTAAGACATCATCAATATTATCTGAACAACAGAGAAAAAAGATGGGCAATCACCAACAAGTGGCTGAGTTTCTTCACTGACTAGACACGGGTTAGCTACAAGCAAAGCTTAAATTTGTATTGCCATTCTATTCTGATTATCTGACAGAGCAGCTCTTCCAAAACAAATTTTAAATTGACCCTTCTACAGAATACGTTGTTTCCTTCTGCCTCAGGAAGATACTCAAGTCAGAGAGAGACACAGAATCCCAACTGTTGAAAGCGGTATGTGTTGCTGCCAACATGATTATTTACAAATGCCAATCAGACCATGTCACTCTCTTGCACAACACCCTGCAAGAGAGTCACATTGCACTGGGAATAAAGGCCAACCTCCTTTCCATAGTTTCCCTTTCTGACCTGGCTACAGTCGACTTCTCCGTCTCATCTTGGGCCAACCCCACCCAACATCAATCACTGGCCTCTTTCTTTGTTGCTCAAGAAAATCATATTTTCCCATTCAGAGCCTTTTCTCTTCTTATTCCTTGGCCTGGACCATTTAATTCCCAAATCTTTCCATGACTAACCCTTTCTTGCCATTTACGTTTTAGCTCAAATGCCACTATAGCAAAGAGGGTTTCTTGACCACCAAACTATACTACTCCACGTCCTGATCCCATCCATTTCACTATCTTACTTCATTTCTTCAGAGTAGCAATCTTGTATGGAATTCTTATTCTTTGCTTACCTTCCCGTCTTCTCCATGACAGCAAGAACTTTATCAGCCTTTTCCACAGCCATACTCCCAGCCATTAGGGCTCCTAGCACATAGCACTCAATATATATTTGTGTGGATCAAGTAAATGTTAAATGACTATCCTGGCTTGGAATGAGTTAAGGGTGTAACCCATTTTCCAAGCTCTGATAGTTGGAGCTTGAATCTGACATCAGAGGTCAGCACACAAACACTCACAGTTGCAGAAGGAATCTCCTTTCTGGAGATAAAGTATACCAGTAACATCAAAGTATTTTATTTTGTATCATTTAGTTAGAATCGTTGGCCATTCCTACCTACCACAAGATGGGGATTGGAGGGGAGTGCAATACAGTTAATTCTGAGCTATGGTACAAAAATATACATTAATTTGATAGGGAAAAATACCACTATTGCCACGTCATACACTAAGAAGCAACAGGCACCAAAGAATAAGGATGAGTTTCTAAGTCAGACTCAGAGTCACATCAGGTCTTCCATCTCTGTTACTGACTGAATTGCGACCCCCCCCCCCCAAAAAAAATCATATGTTGAAACCCTAACCCCTAATGTGACTGGATTTTGAGATAAGTCCTTTAAGGAGGTAATTAAGGTT
The DNA here is from genome assembly GCF_029281585.2 of Gorilla gorilla gorilla. Taxonomy (NCBI): domain Eukaryota; kingdom Metazoa; phylum Chordata; class Mammalia; order Primates; family Hominidae; genus Gorilla; species Gorilla gorilla. The sequence continues at coordinate 105,972,347 of NC_073236.2, forward strand.
AAATGAAACCTATACAGTATGGCCCTAATCAAGCAGGACTAGTGACTTCCAAAGTAAAGAGGAAGATAATGCCAGAGATCATTGATCTTGATCTCTCTTTCTCTCTCTTTTTATGCAGAGTATCACAGAAGGTGCCCAAAGGTCATTGTGAAACCTACTAAAACCTACTATGATCAGCGCCTCAGCGAATCACCTGTTTGCATCCCACTGATCACTGAATGTATTTGTCAATATGAAGGCAACTGAATAACCAATTAAGAAGCCAAAATGGTTTGTCAGCACCATGTAGAACATACAATTTAGTGGCAAGACTAAATCAACTATCACACAAATAAATTAGAAGGAGGCTTTTCAACTCTGGCCAATAGATTTGTCTTTATAGATGTGGCATTTATGAATGTGGAATATTTAAAAAACTAAATAAATTATCTGGTAATAAATATTTAGTAATCATCTGAATACCAAATAACGTAATTTATTTTTAAGTAAATGTTGTTCCTTTAGGTAACTCACATCATATGTCTATGCCTCAGGTCCCTCACGTGTAAAAAGGGGAAGCTGACATACCTTATCGTAAAGGCATTTCTAGCTCTCAGGGTCTAGTAAGAATCCTCTCTCCTACCTGACCCCCACTGCCCCTGCCTTTTGATCAGTTGCACACGCTTACAGGTCAGCCACCTACAGTTAGCAGTACAGTCTGGATCAATGAAATCAGACAAAGTTTATGTCTTCAAAACACCCCCAGTACTTTAATATCTCAGTAATTCAACCTCTTCTAAAGCTAGGGATTGAAGGGTAATATTAGCATATAACTCTGGGGCTTGTGTTCATTCTCTGGTGGGGAATGTAAACTGACAGTGCTAATAACACATTTTTCATGGCTCAGATCATCATCATTGCACCAGAAAACCTGTTTGAAATAACTTAGCCCACCCCTATATGAGCTAAATTCCAAGTACTATTCGAGATTTATATTGTGTCTGGTCCCAGCGGAGCATGCAAAGAGCCTCAGTTCCTGGGAAAGGCTTACAGAGGCTTTATGGGTGCTTACATCTGGATCCTGAGTGCACAACAAAAGAGAAGGGCTGGATTTGCTGTGCATGTTCACTAAAATAGCCTGAAGGATGTGTTTTTCTCTTTTTAAAAGATGAGGGTGTTAAGTGGGTAATTTTTTTTCTTGAAAGGTTTGAACTTGCATATGAAGCATTTGGTCAGACAACCGCAAGGATATGTGTCCTTCTGATAAAACCCAGAATTGTGTTCTACGCCCTGCAGAAATCTCCACAGTATTCTCTTGATGTGATTTCCAGTCAAGAGTCTGACAACATGAAAAAGCACATTTGGGTCCCTAACACCTTCCTATTGCTGAAGCTTCCAATAGCATGTCCAAAACAATTCTTAATATTTATTTTGTGCACTTTTTCTTTGTTAACTGACAAATAAAAATTATAAATATTTATGGTGTACATGATGTTTTGAATGTGTATACATCATGAAATGGCAAACTTGAGGTACTTAGCATATGTACTACCTCATACTTTTTTTGTGGTAAAAACATTTAAAATCTACTTTCTTAGAATTTTCAAGAATAAAATATATTGTCATTAACTATAGTCACCATAATGTACATCTTTGAACTTATTCCTCCCGTCTGAGTAAAATTTTATATCCTTTAACTAATATCTCTCCAATCTCTCTTGTGTACTTTTAAAAAAATCACTCTGATGTGAAGAATGTTTTCCCACTCATCTTACCATGAAATAAAACCCATTTTATACCACAATTATAGAAACAACATTTAATTTAAATACTGAAATATTTGTGTAATTGTTTTCCATATATTTGTATGCTTCAACAGTTATTAATTATAAACACGGAGGTTTTATCTCTGCTTTTAAGAAATTAATACCATTTAATGGACTCGTGCTTTTGAACGACTGTAAAGCAAGAAAAAAATTCATTGGGATGAAAACTGTCTCTCTCTGTATATACATATAAGTCTAGAGATATCTAAAGAGAGTCTACAGTTAGAGATATCTATACATAGATATCTGTCACGCATCTAAGTGATTTTCATTATAGAAAATAATATTGTTCATAATATAAATCATAAAATAAAACATTAAGGCCTGGCGCAGTGGCTCACGCCTGTAATCCTAACACTTTGGGAAGCCAAGGTGGGTGGATCACGAGCTCAGGAGATTGAGACCATCCTGGCTAACACGGTGAAACCCAGTCTCTACTAAAAATACAAAAAAATTACCTGGGCATGGTGGCGGGTGCATGTAATCCCAGCTATTTGGGAGGCTGAGGCAGAAGAATGGCACGAACCTGGGAGGTGGAGCTTGCAGTGAACCAAGTTCACGCCACTGCACTCCAGCCTGGGTGACAGCGAGACTCCATCTCATAAATAAATAAATAAATAAATAAATAAATAAATAAATAAAGGCCGAGAGCGGTGGCTCATGCCTGTAATCCCAGCATTTTGGGAGGCCAAGGCAGATGGATCATGAGGTCAGGAGATAGAGACCACCCTGGCTAAACACGATGAAACCCCATCTCCACTAAAAATACAAAAAATTAGCCAGGCGTGGTGGCGGGCACCTGTAGTCCCAGCTACTCTGGAGGCTGAGGCAGGGAAATGGCTTGAACCTGGGAGATGGAGCTTGCAGTGAGCTAAGATGGCACCACTGCACTCCAGCCTGGGCAACAGAGCAAGACTGTCTCAAAAAAAATAAATAAATAAAATAAAAATAAATAAATGACTCTGTCTCAAAAAAATAGAAATAAAATAAAAATAAATAAATAAAACAAATCAATATAAAACATTAAATCACATAGAAAAATATACAATAAAATGTAAAACTTTAACTTTTTTATTCTTCTCCCCATTTTCCATTTTAACTCTCCAGAAATAACAAAAAGTTTTTTCCTTCCAGAATTTTTTTCCAAGAAAACAAGTGCGTGTGTATAAAAATATATGTGTATATATAAGCATGCATATATACACACATACACACACAGCCCCTGTGTGTGTTTAGGTATATATACTACATATATCTTTCTTTATTAACTGGTGCTGATAATTATGCTAGAAGCCAATCATATAAACCAGATTTTTGGCAGGGAACTCAGAAATAAAATCTTGCCATTTTACATAGCTGTATTTTCCCATAGGAAAAAAATATGTGGCTGGGCACTATGGCTCATGCCTGTAATCCCAGCACTTTGGGTGGCCATGACAGATGGATCACCTGAGGTCAGGACTTCGAGACCAGACTGGACAACATGGTGAAACCCCGTCTCTACTAAAAACACAAAAAAATTAGCCAGATTTAGTGGCGGGCACCTGTAATCCCAGCTACTCAGGAGTCTGAGGGAGAAGAATTGCTTGAACCCCAGGAGGTGGAGGTTGCAGTGAGCTAAGATTGCGCCATTGCACTCCAGCCTGGGCGACGAGCGAAACTCCATCTCAAAAAAAATTGTGTGTGTGTGTGTATTCTATTGCTGAACATATATTATGTATGCTAAACATATCTAATATTTATATTATCTATATCTAAATTTACTATATAAATATATCATACTAATTATATATAATTATAAGTATATTGTAATTCTTCATTAATTATATGTATATTTATATTAAACATATTTATATCACGTATATTATATTATATATTATTTCATATTTACATAACATTTAATATATATTATATATGTTTAGCAATAGAAGTTATAAGAATGATAACTATTCATTATTTAGTATTTACTCTTTACCAGGGCAGTGCCTAGCACTAAACAAGCACATTACCTATATTATCTCACTGAAAACTTACAATAACTCCATGAGAGATGTGTTATTCAGATTTTACAGATAAATAACTGAAAATTAAAGAAGTTAAATAATTTGTTCACGATCAAACGATTTGTGGTCAATGCAGGATTGCAGAGCCAACAATGTTCATTCATATACCTTTTTGTTAGATTTGTAACTTTGGGAACAAATGATAAATAAAAAATATATTTTCTGGAAAAATATGAGAAGACAAAATAAACTATTTGCTAGTATACCGGTGAAGAAAAAAGAATTTTTGCCCACATAGCAATTTATTAAACAAATTCCAAAAATGAAAGTTATTTTATAAGCAAGTTATGCCATACAGTCAGAGAAAGACAGAGAGAGGAAGAAACAGAGAGACAGAGAAGGAGTCAGAGAGAAAGAGGGACAGACACAGAAAGTCAAAGAGAGAGTTAGGAAGAGAGGAAGAGACAAAGAAGAAGTCGAAGAGAGAAAGAGAGAGAAAGAAATAGTAAAGAAAAAAGCAGTGTACCCTATTCCTTTAAAAGCCAGGGTAAATTTCTGTCTACCCAGCCAAGGCATATTCTACTTATGTGGATCTTCAACCCATATCTGCCTCTCAGACAGTTTGCAAGAAATAACGAAATCTATCCTTACTCTACAATCCCAAATAGACTCTTTGGCAGCAGTGACTCTCCAAAACCGCCAAGGCCTAAACCTCCTCACTGTCGAGAAAGGAGGACTCTGCACCTTCTTAGGGGAAGAGTGTTGTTTTTACACTAACCAGTCAGGGATAGTATGAGATGCCACCCGGCATTTACAGGAAAAGGCTTCTGAAATCAGACAACACCTTTCAAATTCTTATACCAACCTCTGGAGTTGGGCAACATGCCTTCTCCCCTTCTAGGTCCTGTGGCAGCCATCTTACTGTTACTCACCTTTGGAACCTGTATTTTTAACCTTCTTGCCAAATTTGTTTCCTCTAGAATCGAGGCCATTAAGCTACAGATGGTCTTACAAACGGAACCCCAAATGAGTTCAACTAACAACTTCTACCGAGGACCCCTGGACTGACCTGCTGGCACTTCCACTGGCCTAGAGAGTTCCCCTCTGGAGGACACTACAACTGCAGGGCCCCTTCTTTGCCCCTATCCAGCAGGAAGTAGCTAGAGTGGTCATCAGCCAAATTCCCAACAGCAGTTGGGGTGTCCTGTTTAGAGGAGGGATTGAGAGGTGACAGCATGCTGGCAGCCCTCACAGCCCTCGCTCGCTCTCGGCGCCTCCTCTGCCTGGGTGCCCACTCTGGTGGCACTTGAGGAGCCCTTCAGCCTGCCGCTGCACTGTGGGAGCCCCTTCCTGGGCTGGCAAAGGCCGGAGCCAGCTTCCTGGGCTTGTGGGGAGGTGTGGAGGAAGAGGCGTGGGCGGGAACTGGGGCTGCACACGGCGCTTGTGGGCCAGCACGAGTTCCAGGTGGGCATGGGCTCGGTGGGCCCCACACTCGGAGCGGCCGGCCCGCAAGCCCAGGGCAGTGAGGGGCTTAGCACCTGGGCCAGCAGCTGCTGTGCTCGATTTCTCGCCAGGCCTTAGCTGCCTCCCTGCAGGGCAGGGCTTGGGTCCTGCAGCCCCCCATGCCTGAGCCTCCCCACGCCACTGTGAGCTTCACTCACGAGACCACGAACCACCAGAAGGCCAAACACATCCCAACATCAGAAGGAACAAACTCCCGACACGCCGCCTTTAAGAACCGTAACACTCACTGCGAGGGTCCGCGGCTTCATTCTTGAAGTCACTGAGAGCAAGAACCCACCAATTCTGGACACAATACCATTCCCAGGCATTTCCTCTTTGAAGACAGTGGGCAAGGTTTGTCAACTTTGGTGACTTCCTCTTTTTAAAGTTCCCTTTCCTGGTTCTACCACATTTCCCAATTCCTTGGATTGAGACAAGCCAGTAGACCTTGCTGACTTTCTTTCCTCATACTGCCTCTCTTCCAGTTCTCCTTTGCAGGCACTCAAGTTATGGATCATTCTCTCCTTCCCCAGCCCCCAAAGTTCCACCCCACCATAACCTCACCAGCTCAAAACAAAAGCCAACACTCCAGAGGAAAAGACTTCACCGGGGGGGAAATATTGCAATTTTATTCTTCCTGGGAGAAGATGGCTCTTGCCCACTGCAGCCCATGCCAACCCTCCTTTCTCACCCCAAGAGGAGGATGGGGAGCCATATTCAACCAGAGACAGGGCCACAAAAGTAAAAACAGATCTGGAATGCTGTAGCAAAGAATGCTGTAGGGGGCAGGGAGGAAGGGAGAAATGCTATAGCCCTAGAGGAGGGACAGAAACACTTGTAAAAGACATACCCCAAGACACAGGCCTAGTGATAGACTGAGACTTAATCAGAAAATTAAAGCATGCTCTTTCTTCCCAACATCCACCATGACACTAGCAAGTCCCAGTATAATAATGGTGGATTAAAGTTAAAAGAACTGCAAGACATACTCTTCCTTGAGAGCAATACAGAGAAAAGTCCCAAAGCCAAGAAATGAAAAGAAACAAGGTATTACTGGAATTTGATGCCTCTGATAGCTGTCACTACAACAAACATTAAATAACTTTCTATCTCCTCACCATATTTTAACACAAATTCTTGTAATAAATACCTATTTCTCTCAGTATCTGTTACCCATAAAACACATCCAGCTTTCAGAAAAAATACAAACTATGCCAAAGACAAGACACACTCTGAAGACACAAAGCAATCATCAGAACCAAACTCAACTATGACACAAATGTTAGAATTATCAAACAAGGAATTAAAAATAGCTAAAATTGGGGCTGGGCGCAATGGCTCACGCCTGTAATCCCAGCACTTTGGGAGGCTGAGGCAGGCATATCATTAAGTCAGGAGTTCCAGACCAGCCTGGCCAGCATGGTGAAACCCCATCTCTAGTAAAAATACAAAAAAAAAAAAAATTAGCCAGGCATGGTGGTGCATGCCTGTAGTCCCAGCTACTCAGGAGGCTGAGGCAGGAGAATTGCTTGAACCTGGCAGGTGGAAGTTGCAGTGGACCAAGATCATACCACTGTACTCCAGCCTGGGTGACAGAGCGAGACTCTGTCTCAAAAAAAAAAAAATAGCTAAAATTAATATGTTAAAGGCTACAAGGGAAAAGATAGATAACTGGCTAGATTGGTACTGTCTGCAGAGAGAGAGAAATTTTAAAAACAAACCAAAAGGAAACGCTAGAAATCAAAACAGAGTAAGAAAAGTAAAGAATGTCTTCAATGGGTCCTTCATTAGACTCAATACTGCTGAGGAAACAATCAGTGAACTTGAAGACATGTCCTCTGAAACTTCCCAAACTGAAATTACAAAAGAAAAAGGAATGAAGAAAAAAAAAGGAACAGAACATCCAAGAACTGTGAGACAACATTAAAAAGAGTAATGTACATGTAATTAGAATATCAGGAGAAGAAAAAGGTAATAGGGCAGAAGGAATATTTTATGTAACAATGAGAAACAACTTCTCAAAATTAATGACAGATGGCAAACCACAGATCTATGAAATTCAAAGAAAAAAAAGTTACTTTGGCCGGGCGCAGTGGCTCACACCTGTAACCCCAGCACTTTGGGAGGCCAACGTGGGCGGATCACGAGTTCAGGAGACGGAGACCATACTGGCTAACACAGTGAAACCCTGTTTCTACTAAAAATACAAAAAATTAGCCAAGCGTGGTGGCGGGTGCCTGTAGTCCCAGCTACTCGGGAGGCTGAGGCAGGAGAATGGCGTGAACCCGGGGGAGGCAGAGCTTGCAGTGAGCCGAGATCGCGCCACTGCACTCCAGCCTGGGCAACAGAGTGAGACTCTGTCTCAAAAAAAACAAAAATCAACTCTCAGTGATTTTTAAGAATACACTGTTATTAACTATAGTCACCGTGATGCACAATAGATCTCTTGAACTGATTCTTGTTTAGCTGAAATTTTGTATCCTTAGACCAACATCTCCTCCACTACCTTTCCCCTGTCCCTAGGTCCCTAGTAACACCATTCTACTCTCGGATTCTGTGAGTTCAACTCTTATAGATTCCTGTGGACATGAATTTAGGGGACACTAATCAGTCCACTACAAAGATTAAGGTCAAAAAAACTGATTTAATGAGTTTTATGTTGATTTGGTTTTCTTTGTGGCTTTTGTCCTAATAAAATTGTGCCCAGCAGGGGCAAGGCAGAAGAGAGCTTCCCCTCAAACACAGCATTTCCAACTTTTGTCAATTGTCAGCTGTTCCTGTAAGTGGCTTTTTCACTTCTTAATATCCTCACAGGTTTTTAGCCTTCATCTTTTTGTCTTTTGTTTTTTGGGACAGGTTCTCGCTCTTTTGCTCAGGTTGGAGTGCAGTGCTCCAAACACAGATCACTGCATCCTCCCCTGTCTGGGTTGAAGCAATCCTCCCTCTTCCCTAGTAGCTAGGACTATAGGCATGTGTCACCAGGCCCAGCTACCTTTTTTAATTTTTTGTAGAGATGGGGGTCTCACTATGTTGCCCAGGCTGGTCTCGAACTCAAGCTCAAGCAATCCTCCCACCTCGGCTTCCCAAAGTGCTGGGATTACAGGCATGAGTCAGGCACCCAGCCTTTTTAGCCTTCATCTTACCAGATGCTCAAATGCTACAGGTAAGAAACCCCAAGCAGGCCTTCAGTTCTGGCATTGTTCCAGACACCACTCTGATCCTATTTGGTCCTCCAAGGGTAAAAGCACTGTCCACGATGGAACCCTAAAACCTTGAGCACTCAATTTGCATGAGAGGAAAGAAAAGAACATAAGGAAAATAACAAATGTGGACTCTTTTCTCTCCCTAGGCAGGCTCCATTCTCCAAGGAAATGGCCTACCTGTGTGCCGTAATTTCCCACATAAATCTCTTGGTCCTGGTGGTGAAACTGATTCCAAAGGGCAGGGAAAAGTTGCCTGTATCAGTGTCCCATGGCTGTTGTAACAAATTATCACACTTTTGGTGGCTTAGAATAATACAAATGCATTCTCTCACAGATCTGGAAGTCAGAAGTCTAACGGCTGGCAGGGCTGGTTCCTTCTGTAGACTCTAGAGGAGAATTTATTTACTTGCTTTTCTAGCTTTTGGGGGCCTCCTACATTCCTTGACTCATGTCCCTTTCCATGAGTCACTCCAATCTCTCGCTTCCATTGTCACATCTCCTACTTTTCTTCTGAGTAACATCTCCTTCCATTATCCTCTTATAAGGACACATATGATTACCTTTAGAGCCACTCAAATGCTCCAGGATAATTCCTCCATCTTGAGATCCTGAACTAAATTATATCTTGAAGGTCCCTTTGGTATCAAAAACATTGACAGGTTCCAGAAATTAGTATCTGGACATCTTTGGGAGCCATTATTCAGCCCTTTACAGTAACCTTTTCAGGAAAAACAAAATGACCACAGGTATTACTGGAAAGGGTTCTGGATCCAGACTGGAAGAGAGGGTTCTCGGATCTTGCACAAGAACAAATTCAGTGTGAGTCAATAAAGTGAAAGCAAGTTTATTAAGAAAGTAGAGGAATAAAAGAATGACTACTCCAATGACAGAGCAGCCCCGAGGGCTGCTGCTTGCTTTTTTTTTTTTTTTTTTTTTTGAGATGGAGTCTTGCTCTGTCGCCCAGGCTGGAGTGCAGTGGCACAATCTCGGCTCACTGCAAGCTCTGCCTCCGGGGTTCACGCCATTCTCCTGCCTCAGCCTCCCAAGTAGCTGGGACTACAGGTGCCTGCCACTACGCCTGGCTAATTTTTTGTATTTTTAGTAGAGACGGTGTTTCACTGCTTTAGCCAGGATGGTCTCGATCTCCTGACCTCGTGATCCGCCCACCTCAGCCTCCCAAAGTGCTCGGATTATAGGTGTGAGCCACCGCGCCCAGCTGGTTGCCCATTTTTATGGGTATTTCTTGATTATATGCTAAATAAGGGGTGGATTATTCATGCCTCCCCTTTTAGACCCTATAGGGTAACTTCCTGACATTGCCAAGGTATTTGTAAACTGTCATGGTGCTAGTGGGAGTGTAGCAGTGAGGACAACCAGAGGTCACTCTCATCGCCATCTTGGTTTTGGTGGGTTTTGGCTGGCTTCTTTACTGCAACCTGTTTTGTTTTGTTTTGTTTTGTTTGAGATGGAGTTTCACTCTTCTTACCCACGCTGGAGTGCAATGGCGCAATCTTGGCTCACTGCAACCTTTGCCTCCTGGGTTCAAGTGATTTCTCCTGTCTCAGCCTCCTGAGTAGCTGGGATTACAGACGCCCACCATGCCCAGCTAATTTTTGTATTTTTAGTAGAGACAAGGTTTCACCATGTTGGCCAGCTGGTCTTGAACTCCTGACCTCAGGTGATCCACCCACCTCGGCCTCCCGAAGTGCTGAAATTACAGGCGTGAGCCACTGCACCCAGCCTATTGCAACCTGTTTCATCAGCAAGTTCTTTATGACCTGTACCTTGTGCCGACCTCCTGTCTCTTCCTGACTTAGAATGCTTTAACTATCTGGGAATGCAGCCCAGTAGGTCTCAGCCTCATTTTACCCAGCCCCTATTTAAGATGGAGTTGCTCTGGTTAATACACCTCTGACACAGGTATATTTTCTGGATCTGAACATAGGTATATTTCTGGATCTGGCCATTCACATGCAGAACAGAAGAGTAGGATGCAGCTTAAAGCCAAGCTTCTCAGTAACTACAAAGGACACCAAAGAACTCTAAGACAAAATTAACTAAAAGACTTCAGTTAGACAAGATGTACACATAAAAAATGTTGGTAAACGCTAGCCTCCTTAGTTTTGCAAAATAAAGAAGTCAGTTGTCATTGTCCTTTGTAATTCCAACAAGTTCTACAGACACTAATTGCAAAATAATTGTCTTTATAAATTTTCAACATTAACTCACAGGCAGGGTTTGATTTTTCAACTTGAAGGTTTATTTTGAAAAGCAGAAAAAAAAGTTTATTTTCCCATGGAAGTTGTCTGGGTTTGCATTCTTTAGTGAAACAATAAACTTGAACTTCTCAGAATTTATTTTAGGGCATAAAGATGTCTTTGACACATTCGTGTCACCCTTGGTGATGGGGACCTGGTATTATTAGAAGGGGCCTGGGAGAAGCTAAGAGAAGGTGGCTTGTTTAGATGACAGGGAAGGCAAGGGGAGTGGGAGGTTATTAGTCTAAATATAGATACAAATGACATGTGTAACATTGTAACAATTGGTACCATTGGCACCAACCACTAAGAATGAATGCCAGCTGAAAACAAGTCCCACACCCTTACTTGCACGTATCTGTTGCTATCAGCTATGAACATGAAGCAAAATTATCACAAGGAAATAAACATATTCATAGTGTCGGTTCAGTAGTCTTACATTTCTGGACTTCTTTTTGGCACTACAGCTCATATAATTTTTCTAAATGTTTTTTAAAATCACATTCATAGGGATGGGGAATAAGAAAGCTCCAAAAATATCAGCTTTAAGGAGACATAGCTTCGCTTTGGAGATAGGGATGGAGATGGGGATGAGAATGAGAATTTGATGGTCAAGGTAACTGGCAGCTGGGTTCCATCCCACAACATAAAAAGTGTCTTACTGTCTCACTCTCTTTTGTTAAATTGTAATTGTGGATATATATCTGAAGAGTCCAGAAGCAGCCTGGGTAACATAGTGAGAACTCATCTCCACAAATGAAAAATAAATTAGTCACATGTGTTGGCACGTACCTGTGGTCCCAGCTACTCAAGAGGCTAAGGCAGGTAGATCGTAGATCACTTGAGCCCAGGAGTTCAAGGCTGCAGTGAGCTGTGGTCAACCACTGTACTCCAGCCTGAGTGATAGAACAAGACCCTGACTCAAAAAAAAGAAAAAAAAGAAAACATAGCTTTAGTAATAAATGTAACATATGCATGTGCTGAAAGCTCCAAATGAATTGGAATATTTAATGGAAATGAAGCAGGAAAAGCCTCAAGAAAATAACCTAATGAGCCTAATGACGTATTGTTAAATCTAACACCTTACTTTCATACTGGGCTGTATAGTTTATAAAGCACTTTCACTTATTTCCTTGTTAACATTATCTTATTAAGACCTGTGACATTCGTATTAAATCCCTTTTATTTTCTTTTTTCTTTCTTTTTTTTTTTTTTTTTTTTGAAATGGAGTCTCACTCTGTCACCCAGGCTGGAGCGCAGTGGCGCAATCTCAGCTCACTGAAACCTCCGCCTCCCGGATTCAAGCATAAATCCCATATTTGACTAATGAAGAAACTGAGGCTTGGATTCTGTTCTGTTCTCTTTCCATTTGACTGTTGTAAAAAAAAAAAAAAACTGCCATTTTGCCTTTTTTTGTTTTGTTTTCCTTTGTTTTGAGATGGAGTCTCACTCTGTCGCCCAGGCTGGAGTGCAGTGGTGCCATCCTGGCTCACTGCAAGCTCCGCCTCCCAGGTTCACGCCATTCTCCTGCCTTAGCCTCCCAAGTAGCTGGGACTACAGGCGCCCGCCACCACGCCCGGCTAATTTTTTTGTATTTTTAGTAGAGATGGGGTTTCACCGTGTTAGCCAGGATGGTCTTGATCTCCTGACCTTGTGATCCACCCGCCTCGGCCTCCCAAAGTGTTGGGATTACATGTGTGAGCCACCGCGCCCAGCCCATTTACTTTTGTAATAAGACAATCGACTTAGCTGATTCAGAGAGCCATGAAAATAAACAAAAACTATGTGTAACTGATTTTTTAATGACTTGATAAGTCAATTTAGTCAAAATTACTGATTCAGAATCTGCACGTAGACAAATTAAAATGTCAGAGGGCCTGTGTTGGAAAAATGCTGCTTAAACTTTCACCACATCTCACCAGCTGCTCCATCTCATCACACAGTATAGGCTAGAGCTCCACTCTTATGAGCACTTAGGGCCGCTAACATTAGTCACTCCATGTCCTTGTGAAACAGAGGATGATAGCACTGATCATAATACATGCAGGCAGGGTAACAGCTAATTAACAGATGAAAGATGAACAGAAGCTTTAAGGCATTCTGCACATTTCGCCAGGCCAATCTGAAACAATAACAACAAAGTCCTCAGAGATCAATAATTTTCAATACATTGAGCAAGATTTATTCCTTTTCCTCCTACGCTTCTGGCTGCTTACTTCTGAAAGTGGCACTTCTAGAAGCTTCTTTCCTGTAGAATACAAACTCATATATAAAGAATAAGACTAACCAGGTCTCTCAACTCCTCCAACCACCTGGGAAGGCAGGCAGGTGTGGCAGAGTCTAAGAGCATGGATTTCCAACTCAGATCCTAAGTGTCACGTTTGTACAACATGACCCAACATGCTACCACTAAAACCTGGTACAAACATAGAGAAGTTTCCTTCTGTTCAGACTCCAAGACAAGCCCCACATTGGCAGGCAGCATGCATTTCTGCTGGCTTCGTCTCCTCTGAGGCAGACTGCCTGAGTTGCAGAGGGAGTGTTGATTTTATAACAGACCCAAATGAGCTACAGGGCCGGGACCCACTTAGTACATTTAAATTAGGTTGAGTGCCAGGTAAGACTTTTGTGGCAGAAGTAATGGGAAAAGCCACGTCCCCAGTCCCCAGGTCCTGGAACACATCCAGAAATCCATAAAGCAAAGGGTTTCTTAAACTAAAAAGTCATACAGAAACATTACCATAGTTATTTTCCTTACTCTCAAAAACACTGAAAAGTGAAACAGAGCATTATTATAACAAGGTAACACCTATGTCTTTAGGATATGAATGGTCCACATCATCATGTTCAGATGTTACTTGATAATGATAGATGCTACATAATTTGATGACAACTAAAATCTGCTGAGCACTTACTGTATACTAATAACTATAGTTGAGAGCATTTTCCAGTTTGATCCTCAAAAAACCCTGAGACATAACTGCTATTCCTTTCCTTTTGTGTCTGGAGTTGGTTCCTTCTGGGGGGTCCGTGGTCTCGTTGACTTCAAGGATGGAGCTGCAGACCTTTGAGGTGAGTGTTACAACTCTTAAAGATGGCACAGACCCAAAGAGTGAGCAGCAGCAAGATCTACTGTGAAGACCGAAAGAACAAAGCTTTCACGGCACCCAAGTGGGTTGCCACTGCCGGCTGGGGTGGCCAGTTTTATTCCCTTATTTGGCCCCCCCCCATGTTCTGTTTCTGTCCTATCAGAGTGCCCTTTATTCAATCCTTCCCACAATTGGCTACCTTTAGACTCCTGCTGATTGGTGCATTTTACAGAGTGCTGATTGGTGCGTTTTACAGAGCGCTGATTGGTGCGTTTTACAGAGCCCCGATTGGTGCGTTTTGCAGAGTGTTGATTGGTACGTTTTACAGAGCGCTGATTGATGCATTTTGCAGAGTGCTGACTGGTGCATTTTACAATCCTCTTGTAAGAGAAAAGTTCTCCAAGTCCCCACTCAACCCAGGAAGTCCAGCTGGCTTGACCTCTCACTTTTAGGGTTTAAGAATCTGATGCTTCAAGGTCACATAACTAGTGATAGACTTTGTTCTCTTAACATTTATACAACATTGCCTCTTACTTATTTTCAATGTTTTAGAAAAATGATACTAAATGTCATAGAGTAAGACTGTAACTATATTTGCTTATTTTCATGCAGTTTATTAATGCCCTAAATACTTTCCAAAGATGGTATTTACTTACATGCACACAGTGCATCACTATCCCTAGATTGTTTACCTCCAGAAAAATATATTTTATGTATTACATTTGGAAATTATACTAAGTACCTTTCTACAAAACTCTTTTAAGTACAAATTAATTCTATTATTCTAAATCTAGCTGTAGCCTTCCCACTCAAATACTATGAACATGCTGAGAATCATGTGTCCCAAGTGTTCCATTTGTGGACTGGAAAACGCAGTCCAGTCCCCAGTGGCAGATATTATTGTCAGATACAGCAGAAGAGAAACATCTCAATTTCCTTATATGATTTCCAATTTCTGTGGATAATCAAAGATGCATGTAGAATTGTAATATTCTAATTTCCATTTGCCTTCGTTTTCCCAATTCCACTTTCCACTTCAGCCCTGCCTTGAGTCTTTTGCTTTAATTTAGTCAAGTTGATAGAGAAGTATTCTAGAGTGGGAGAAAAAAATAGAGAAGGAGGAAGTTTTAGAGAGAGATTAAGAAGAAATTAGACAGTAGTTCAATAGTCTAAGAGTATTGAAATAGTTTTAAGATAAAATGTATTTAGTCCAAGAATAACAAGAAACAAGGTTAACCTGTCATCATCGTAGTAACTAGCATAAATGTAGGATTATCATGGGCTGAGTGTTATAGAGTATCTCACTCGATTCCGAAAACAAACCCGTAAGTTAGATATTATTGTCTCATTTGCTTTGGTGAGACTTCTTCAAACTTTCCTGGCTCTGTAACATGTAGCTTACTCTCTGAAGGGCTTTATGGAGATCTCTGTTCCTGCCTTTATCTCATCATGGTGCAATTCATTATTTCTTTTTTTTCTTTTCTTTTTTTTGTGACAGAGTTTTATTCTTTCGCCCAGGCTGGAGTACAGTGGCACGATCTCAGCTCACTGCAACCTCCACCATCCGGTTTCAAGCGATTCTCCTGCCTCAGCCTCCCAAGCAGCTGGGATTACAGGTGCATGCCACCATGCCTGGATAATTTTTGTATTTTTAGTAGAGATGGGGTTTCATCATGTTGGCCAGGCTTGTCTTGAACTCCTGACCTCATGATCCACCTGCCTCAGCCTCCCAAAGTGCTGGGATTACAAGTGTGAGCCCATCATTATTTATTTATCAATTAAAGTCTGATAGATTGTGACCCTACTGCTCCCAGCCCAATTCATTATTTCTTCATTAAATAATGCCTGATAGACTGTGAGCTCCATAAAACTAAGAACTGGACCATCTTTATCTCCTTCTCCCCAGATTTTTTAAGGGTTCCAGACCATGGTGAGTACTCAGTTAATGCTTGTCAAGCTGCGTCCATTAAAAGTAGAGAAAGGGAAAAAAAAGAAAATACAGGAGATCCAAAGTGCATTTGGGGAGTTTCCAAATTCGAAACATAGTCTGTTTTGCTCTTGTGAGAGAATGGTGACCTCCAAACAACCTCCTGTTCCTAAATATACTTAAATTCCTAAAATGGCATGCATTAACAAAAATTGTATTTGAATACAATTAATTTTGCTCAACAGTATGTCCCTGGGGCGTGGCACATAGTAGGAAGTAAATGCATTCTGGTTTTGTTTTTGGTTTTTGTTTTGTTTGTTTGTTTGTTTTTGTGGAGACCAAGTCTCACTCTGTTGCCCATGCTGGAGTGCAGTGGTACAATCTTGGCTCACTGCAACCTCTGTCTCCCTGGGTCAAGTGATTATTGTGCCTCAGCCTCCCCAGTAGCTGGGACTACAGGTGCACACCACCACGTCTGGATAAGTTTTTGTATTTTAGTAGAGATGGGGTTTTTCACTGTGTTGCCCAGGCTGGTCTTGAACTCCTGAGCTCAGGCAAACCACCCACCTCAGCCTCCCAAAGTGCTAGGATTACAGGTGTGAGCCACTGCACCTGGCCTGAGTGCATTCTGTTTTTAAATGAACATCAGCAAGACTAGGGGATAGAGGGCTTCAAGCTATTAATATAAGCTTCACTTTTCTAGCAGGAGTGTTTTTTCACAGCTTATATAATCCAAATAGCTGAGTGCATGTTGCTGCCCTTGACTACATCTAGCTGAGGGCCACATGAAAGTCATTCCTTTTCCCAACTGTGAGCTACCCATCAGCACAAGCTTTCTCTACTTTCTCATTTTCTCATTGTCCAGTCATTGTGAAAAACAAAGCAAAGACCTATTCAAAGGAAGCACTTGACACCTCTACCATATCCCCTTCCTCCAGCAATAATGTTCATTTCCAGGTATGTTCAAGTTATAACATATGCTGGTCCTCAGAATACAAATTGTGCCCTTTGATGATTCAATCCTGTTATAATCAATTTGCATTATGAAAGCTGGAGCTATAGGAGCAATGGCTGCATGTGGATTTCAGATGATCTACCATTCCACATAATAATGAATTGTAGATGTTTTCCTTCAGCCTAAGACACTGTGTTAGGTCCTAAGCACTGATGTCATATCCCTATAGAATAGAGGTAGAGAATTACCACAGACACAGACACACACACACTTAGGAGGTCAGTGAGCCTGGGCTGGAGTCTATGTTCCAGGCATGCAGTAGCTGCAGGAGAGACCCTGGGCCTCTTCCTCATGGAAGCAGAGCTATGCCAGTCCCCATACAGTAGGGAGAACAAAATTCCAACTGCTTGCAACCAGGGAAGGTAGGATGACTACAGCACACAAATGTGGAAGGGGGAGAGCCAGCACAGAAATCTTTCCAAGGGCTCTGTGAGACACAAAATAGGATTTGGGAGATGACCACAGGAGACCATGGGATAATGCTTCTTAACTCATCCACAGCCTGAAAAATCTTGGCTTTCTCCTCTTAACCAGAAGGACTCCAAAGATTTTCTCAAGGGTGATGATGGGCTGCCTGCATCATCCAAACCCTTTTCCATTCTGGCCAGGTAAGTTAAGAACACTGGCAAAAATGTTTGGAATCCATCAAACTCTTTGGATTGAAAGTCAAAATAAGTCTCTTTAGGTAATGATTTTCTGATTCTAGGGTCTGAGACAGCTCTCTTTCTGAATTAGAACAGGACGGAGTCAATGGGCAATAAGTCTATTATTTGCAAGCTTAACCAAGCTGTGTGGAGCTGAGCTAATTAACAGATCTTATTGTTAGAAAAACTCCAGGCAGGATTAATTTGTCCAGATAAAGCCAGTAATCACTGATATACACTTCTGTTTCATATAGCAGATAACTCATAATCTAATTTTGTGGCACATACAAATATCTGTACACTCGTTCTTATCTGAATACTACATATGAAATACAATGAGTATGTGTCTGACCAAGTTAAAAGCCATTCCTGTTGAACTAATCTTATAGTTTAACAACATTCTCATTAATAAACCTTGACTAAAGAGGAAAGATACTCTAACTTAGTGAAATCTCTGAGTTACAAAATATAAAGAATCATTACAAAAATAGGTACTTTTCTGCCGGTTGCAGTGGCTCACGTCTGTAATCCCAGCACTTTGGGAAGCCAAGGCAGGCGGATCACGAGGTCAGGAGATTGAGACCATCCTGGCCAACACGGTGAAACCCCGTCTCTACTAAAAATACAAAACATTAGCTGGGCGTGGTGGCGGGCGATTGTAGTCCCACCTACTGGAGAGGCTGAGGCAGGACAATGGCATGAACCCAGGAGGTAGAGGTTGCAGTGAGCCAAGATCACACCACTGCACTCCAGTCTGGGCAACAGAGTGAGATTCTGTCTCAAAAAAAAAAAAAAAGTTACAAGATAGCACTACTATTTAGGAAATTCCTACTCTCTAGACCAAGAGTTACCTATTTTCATTTAGTTATAACACCATATATGCACGTACACACACACACACACACACACACAGGCACCTACACCCCATTATATACTACCCAGTTCCCTCCTCCTTTGAGGCTTGGTGACTAACACTATTTTATTACCTTTTGGCAAAGAATACCTGAGTTAGATTTCTCTGAGTTGAAGCAGGAAAGTTTTTATATTGCTTTGGTTCACCAGACCTCAGTAGACCCACTTTACACTTTGAGAAAAGCATTATGTCTTCTTCCAGCCTGATATAATAGTTTACCTCATGCTGTCCTTTGAAGGGAGGGAGAATTTGGCTTTTAAGATGAACACACAGTTCAAGAAATGCTTTTTCAATAATTCCTAAAATCTTGCTGTTCTGGGTTCTGTGGGAGAAAGTTACATTTGTTAGTTTAGTAGGCTCCGGAGTTGTGGAACATAATAATCACTACTTCATACTAATCAGTTTGTCATAAGGCACATTGGTACTTGCTAGAATACATTTTCAAGTCATCATTAATTAATCCCCTCTTGAAATCCCAAAATTTCACTGGTGTTCTGGTATCTGCTATACAAGATTCACATTTTATTGCATGCAAACTTTGTCAAAATATCTCTCCATAATAGTTATAATAAATGATACTTCAGAGTTATATTTTTATTGCCTGTCATTTTTGCTTGATTTTTCCCAATTTTAAATTCATTACTGACATTAATTAAAGATAAACTACTCAGTAAATCTGGAAACATCTACAAAATAAAATAGGGCACTTGTAGTTTGAAAGCAGATTTCTCAGACTAATTTCAAATTTTTGATATCAGATGAGACTGAATTAACTAGCTAACACAACATTATTTTTCAAGCAAGACTACAATTAAAACAGACATCTAAAATGAGGTTTTTTTCTTTTTTTGAAATGGAGTTTCACTCTTGTTGCCCAAGCTGGAGTGCAATGGCATGATCTCGGCTCACTGCAACCTCTGCCTCCTGGGTTCAAGTGATTCTCCTGCCTCAGCCTCCCGAGTAGCTGGGATTACAGACATGTGCCACCACATCTGGCTAATTTTGTATTTTTAGTATACAGGTCGTTTCTCCATGTTGGTCAGGCTAGTCTTGAAATCCCGACCTCAGGTGATCCACCCACCTCAGCCTCCCAAAGTGCTGGGATTACAGGCATGAGCCACCACACCCGGCCGAGTTTGTATTGTTCAAGATAAGGCTAATATTGGGCCAGGAGTGGTGGCTCACGCCTGTAATCCCAGCACACTGGGAGGCCGAGGCAGGAGGATCATGAGGTCAGGATATCGAGACCATCCTGGCTAACACGGTGAAACCCCGTCTCTACTTAAAAATACAAAAAAATTACCCAGGCGTGGTGGCAGGCACCTACAGTCCCAGCTACTCGGGAGGCTGAGGCAGGAGAACGGCGTGAACCCAGGAGGCAGAGCTTGCAGTGGACCGAGATCGTGCCACTGCACTCCAGCCTGGGGAACAGAGCAAGACTCCATTTCAAAAAAAAAAGATAAGGCTAATATTACATGTGGGTTATATGGAGAGAGAAAGAGAGGGTTAGACTGTGAGGGAATATAGACTATATAATTCCTGTAGTTATAGTCTACATTTAGAAAATGTCACCAATGGTGGCCATTGAGAGATGGTGTCTTTATTAGTCCATTTTTGCATTGCTATAAAGAAATAACCGAGACTGAGTAATTTATAAAGGAAAGAGGTTTAATTAGGTCACAGTTCTGCATGCCTGGGGAGGCCTCAGGAAACTTACACACGCACACACACACACACACACACACACACACACAGGCACCCACACCCCATTATATACTACCCAGTTCCCTCCTCCTTTGAGGCTTTGTGACTAACACTATTTTATAGTGTTGCCTTCTGCATGGCAGAAGGCAAAATGGAAGCAGGCACTTTCTTCACAAGGTGGCAGAAGGGAGTGAGTGCAAGCAGGGGAAATGCCAAGACACTTTACAACCATCAGATCTCATGAGAACTCACTCACTATCACGAGAACAGCATGGGGAAAACCGCCTTCATGATCCAATTACTTCCCTCCCTCAACACCTGGGGATTACAATTTGAGATAAGATTTGGGTGGGGACACAGAGCCAAATCATATCACAGTGCAACAGGCTAGGGATAAAAGCAAAGAGATCAGCATCCTGAAGAAGATCCTTGCTTGATTACACCATATCGGAGGGAGCAGAAATCCTGGTTATGCCAAATTCCTATCAACTCCAGTGGGGATGGCACCAGGTTCAAGAGGCCAAGGAAGAGACCCAGAGCCACAAAACAAGACATGGCATTTTACTGAAGGCTTATATGGAGGGGAGAGAGTCCAGTGGTGGCAGGCTGGACAAGAGAACCACCTTACATACAGTCCAGTGGCAGCAGGCTGCACAGGAGAACCACAGCCACTTGCAAAAGGCATGTAGTTTGTGTGTCATTTTCACTTAGCACCCTTTCCCTAATAACCTCTACCTGGCAATCTTCAACCCAAAACTCAGAACCTCCATTATGGGATGAGGGCTCAGATGTTCCTCATAGACAAAGAACAAATCTCTTGGTTAGCCAGTCCCAGATTACCTAGCTCAGAACTCACATTCAGGTACATCTGCCATACAGGGTAATTCTCAGCATAAGTGTATGTTACTGCTAACAGGTGCATTTACTATACAATCCTCGGTTTGGAGGAGCCACTATCCTTGGAAAAAGTGACCTTCAGTTTTTTTCTCCCAGTGAAGAGTGCTCTGATGGGCATTTTTCCCGAAGACAAGTACCTGGGAGCCTTTTTTCTAGTTTAGTGCAGGTATGCTCAACAAGAAATTTTTTTATTGTAAAAGTAAGTCTCTTAAGTGGGAAATGAAAACTTAATAAAACCGTTCAACAACAAAATTATCTAAATAGAAAATTGTGAGCTTCCTTTCTCTAGAGGCATTTGACTATTCAGATGCTTAAAATGGAGTCCTACATGAGTGATGGACTAGCTTAGAATGGCATCCCAAACAGCCATTTCGAGAATATGGATGAATATCTGCACTCTTTACAGTGATAAGAGTCCTACTGTGGGTATCTGTTTGAATCTGTTAAAAGTTTAGCCTAAAGCTGCCTATTTACATATTTTAAAGGTTTCTTCATACATCATGAACTGTAACCAAACTGGATGTTTGACCAGACTCACCAAGTTTCAAACAATTAAAACTGTTCAAACTGGGTTCAAATAAGGTGTATTAGGGTTCTCCAGAGGGACAGAACTCATAGGATATATGTGTATATGAAAGAGTTTATTAAGGACAATTGGCTCACATGATCACAAGGCGAAGTCCCATGATAGGCCATCTGCAAGCTGGGGAGCAAGGAAGCCCGTAGTGGCTCAGTCTGAGTCCAAAGCCTCAAAAGTAGGAAAGCCAGCAGTGTTGCCTTCAGTCTGTGGCTGAAGGCCTGAGAGCCTCCAGCAAACCACTGTAAGTCCAAAGGCTGAAGAACCTTAAGTTTTATGTCAAGGGCAGGAGGAACAGAAGGAAGCATCCAGCACGGGAGAAAGACGAAAGCAGGAAGACTCAGCAAGCCAGCTGATCCCACCTTCCTCCACCTGCTTTGTTCTAGCTGCGCTGGCAGCTGATTGGATGGTGCTCACCCACATTGAGGGTGGGTCTTCCTCTCCCAGTCCACTGACTCAAATGTCAGTCTCCTCCGGCAACACCCCCACAGACACACCAGAAAGGATACTTTACCAAAGCCATATAGGCATTATTCAATCCAATCAAGTTAACACTTAATTTTACCATCACATAAGACAAACACCCAAGTGCAACCATTCTGGCTGTTCCCATACCTTGTTTCTGTTTTCTGTCCATGATTTTCCTTTTTCTGTTCATAAATCTCCTTTAACCACTTGGTAGCACTGGAGTCTCTCTGAACTTATTCTGGTCGGGGGCTACCTGATTCTCAAATCGTTCTTTGCTCAATTGAACTCTGTTAAATTTAATTTGTCTAAAGTTTTTCTTTTGACAAATACAAGTTCAAATTACTCTGGAGCCTTATTATTAAAAATAATAATAAGTGTCATTTAAGTACTGTTGTACTCTTTCCAAACTCCAAAGGAAATCATTTGCTTTACTGCCCTGTATATAATGCTGCTTTCCTTTCAATTCATTTTTCAGTCCTGCTTTTCAAATGGATATCCTGTAGTTCTTTTTACTGTCTTTTGAGATGTGACTTGCACTTCTACCCACTTCGTTGAGAATACTGCTGTTCATGACCTATATCTTCTCCATCTTTCTATTGCATTTGATACCAGGGACTCCTTACCTACCCTCTCTTTTTTTACAACACTCCAAGCTCATGAAGAGGGAAACTATATCCTAAATATCCTTATATTCCTTCTAATATTATTTTGCTCATAAGAGGCCTCAAAAGATATGTTAAATGAAAAAAAATTGATATCTCCATCCTAGTACTTTAATTTTAAGCCTCAGAGGCCTTTCCAATTTCTCCTTTCCTTTCCACACACCCCCCAAAACGCAATCCATACCCAATGTGTATAAATTTAATTCAAAAATATATATTGTATGTTTCAACTTATACTTCTCTTCCCAGAGATTTTTTACAAAGTATAGACATAATTATCTTCTGAGCTAGGCTGTTCTAACAACTTCTAAATTACATTTCAGACCCCCTGTTCCATCCCCAAAATTGATCTTAGAGAAGATGAAATCATCTTCAACAGATCAGTTTTCATCACATCACTCCCAACCTCCCAAAAACAGACCTACTTATTGCATTCCCATTCTCTGAACGCACTCTGGCCCCATAGGTATAGTCTGTTATCTACTCTTTCTGCAGACTCTAGTGATTGGAATTAGCATTGACCTCACAGGAAATATATATACAAGGCACTTGAAGAGCCAAATTGTTTCTTAAACTCAAGGTCAAGATGATTACATTAGTTTGATTGATTACTCTTTGTGGTAGGCAGAATTCCAAGATGGCCCCCAAGATTATCAGCCCATGGTATACATGCCCTGTGTAATCCCATCCCCTCGAGTGTGGCTGGGATCTGTGAATATGACCAGTATCACTCTGTGATTAGATTACTTTATGTGGCAAAGGTGAAAGGACTTTCCAGGTGTCATTTATGTCCCTAATAAATTGACTGTGAGTTAATCAAAATGTACATTATCCTAGGTGGGCTTGATCTAATTAGGTCAGCCCTTTAAAAGAGCATCTAGAGGTAAGAGACAGGAAGCATCAGCAAATGCTCTTCCACTGGCCTTGAAGAAGGAAAGCAGTATGCTGCGCAGGGGGCAAGGAATGGTAGGCAGTCTGTAGGAGCAGAGGACTTCAGCCCTACAGGGCCAAAAAATTAAATTCTACCAGCAACCATTGACCTAGGAATAGGACTGTGAACCTCAGATGAAATTGTATGTCTAGCCAATACCTTGACCACAGCCTGTGATAACCTGAAAAGAGGACCCAACTAAACTGTTCCCAGACCTCCAACCCACAGAAACTGTGAGATAATAAATGTGTATTGTTTTAAGCTACGAAATGTGTGGTTAGTTGTTACACAGAACAAAAAAGGAATGCAAACTTTGTCTCCTCTTGCTGACTTGCCAAGACCTTTTTTCTTTCGCCATCTTAACTTCTCTGATTAGATCTCGACTACCTGGAGTCTTGATTTCTTTATAATCTTAGCCTCGAGAAACTGCATGTTAGTAACTCATACTCAGCTTGTATGGATTCCCGATTCTGGAACCTGCACATGTCTGCTTTCTGTGAGCTTCCCTCGGCTCCTCCCTCTTCAGTCTATACACTCTCAGCACAACACTGTTTCTCTCAATAGCTGCCTTATGACACCCCTGCCCTGCCACCTGTATCTCTGTCCCCTGAAGACCCTATCCACAACCCTGTGCAAAGTATTCAAATCCAAACTATGCCTCATCTCAGGCTCAATCAAGTACAGAATCACAGGGCAAAAGACCAAGTCTTCACTGGGGCCAATTTGCATCTGGCTGTCATTGAGTTCTCCTTTTTCCTTGAAATCATAATTATCTCTTTGAGGAAAATTCAGAGGATTATTTTATTTTACTTTATTTTGAGACAGAGTTTTGCTGTTATCGCCCAGGAGGGAGTACAGTTGGCGTGATCTCCACTCACTGTAATCTCTGCCTTCCAGGTTCAAGCTATTCTCCTGCCTCAGTCCCCTGAGTAGCTGGGATTACAGGCAGCCACCACCACACCTGCCTAATTTTTGTATTTTTAGTAGAGACAGGGTTTCACCACGTTGGCCAGGCTGGTCTCGAACTTCTGACCTCAGGTGATCCACCTGCCTCGGCCTCCCAAAGTGCTGGGATTACAGGTGTGAGCCACCATGCCTGGCATAGAAAATTCAGAGGATTCTTTTTTTTTTCTTTGAGATGGATTCTCGCTCTGTCGCCCAGCCTGGAGTGCAGTGGCGTGATCTTGGCTCACTGCAAGCTCCACCTCCTGGGTTCACGCCATTCTCCTGCTTCAGCCTCCCGAGTAGCTGGAACTACAGGTGCCCACCACCATGCCTGGATAATTTTTTGTATTTTTAATAGAGACGGGGTTTCACCTTGTTAGCCAGGATGGTCTCGATCTCCTGACCTCGTGATCCGCCTGCCTTGGACTCCCAAAGTGCTGGGATTACAGACGTGAGCCACTGCAACCGGCAGAAAATTCAGAAGATTCTTAAAGGGGAAGCAGACACTTGGCCTTGGTTACCAGATACATAAACCTTGACAGACCTGGACAGTTTTGTAAATAAAGGCTTTGGTTGGATACAACTGTCCTTCGGTGCCATCCTATTACCAAAGGCCCCAGTGCAGCTGTAGCCTCTTCCCTCTGATTCTCCTGAACGTCAGATATGTGGGCTGATCACATCTTTGTTCCCTTTATTCTCCAAATCAGCTTAGTACCGGGCCTCAGGTCTCCCTTAGATCCCCACAACCGGGCGAATTCACTGGTGGTCCCCACTCATGCCTACATGATTCAACTGGAAGTGGCTCTTGCTGCCATGTTGTCCTGTCCTCTTTGAGCTCCATCATATCCCTGAGAAGGGGCACAGAGCTGCTTAATCTCACTCAGCATTTAAACACAAGCTCAAACAATGCACATCAAAAGCGTTGTCCCTTGGTATCCATGGGGGATTGATTCCAGACTCCCCTCAGATACCAAAATCCGTGACTGCTTAACTCCTTTATATAAAATGCCATAGTATTTGCATATAACCCATTCACATCTTCCTGTATATTTTTAATCATCTCTAGATTACTTATAATACCTAACACAATGTAAATCCTATGTAAATAATTGTTATATGTATTGTTCAGCAGACAGTGACAAGAAAAAAAAGTCTGTACATCTTCAATACAGACTCTTTCTTTTTTTTTCAATTATTTTTGATCTGAGGTTGGTTAAATCTACATATACAGAATCCACAGATACAAAGGGCCAACTGTATATAAGTTACTTGGTGTTTTTCATGTTCTTGTCTGCATGTACTTATTGTATCGGTTAATTTTATGTGTCTGGTTAATTGGGCCACAAAGGACCCAAATATTATTTAAACAGTATTCTGGGTGTCTCGGTGAGGATGTTTTTGAATGAGATTAATATTCGAATCAGTAGACTGAGTAAAGCAGATTGTCCTCCCTGATGTGGGTGGCCCACTCTAATCAGTTGAAGGCCTAAATAGAACAAAAGACAGGACAAGAGGGAACGTCTCTGACCTGACTGCTTGGGACACTGGTCTTTTTCTGCTCACAGACTGGAATTGATTCCGTTGGCTCTCCTGGGTCCCTAGCTTGCTGACTGCTGATCTTGGTACTTAGCCTGCACAGTCACGCGAGACAATTCCTCGTAATAAATCCATCAGTTTCTCTCTCTCTCTCTCTCTCCCTCTCTCTCCCTGTCTCTTTCTCGTCTCTTTCTCTCATCTGCCTCTCTCATCTCTCTCTCTCTCTCTCTCTCTCTCTCTCACTTGCTTCCTCTCTTTCTCTGGAGAACCCTGTCTAATATACTTATCAATCTCTTAACTATTTAAGATGGCCCTAAAGAGCAGGAACCATTCGTTGTGATTCTCTTGCTTCTTTGTCCTGTCTAGTACCATGCATGCTTTACATGCTGTGAGTGTTGTATAAATATTGTTGACTGAATCCCCAGAGAAAGAAAATTTACTGGTGAAATCCCTTACCAAGAGTGTGATGTATCGGTAGAAGCAATATTGATTGTCATGCCCATTAGTGCTCCCAGCAAGCCAAGGCATTTCCTGAAGACAGATAATTTGAGTGGCCCTGGTCACAAAGAAGGATGAAAAGGAGATAGGCTTGTCTCTCAGCAGAGGGCTGCTGAGTCATTTCTCCTAAGGAGGCTTCCTCTGTGTTTGTAATCACTTCAGTGTTTCTAAAATGGCCAGGAAAGATGTGAAGGAGTAAAAAACAGATTGCCATTTGTCAAACAAGAATCAGAGTGGAAATTAAGGGACCAGAGTTCCAGAAACTGTGTGGATTATTCTATTCAAAGGATAAAACCTCATTTCTTTTATGTACAAGAATGATAAAGGGAGAAGGAGGCAAAGAATAGCTAGTACAGCCTGCAAAGAGGCTCACTCCAGAAAGCACTGAAAAATCTACAGAACTCAATCAAATGAAAGAAGAAAGAGCCAGGCGTGTTAACCTCTAAAGACAGCCTTGCTAAACTGTAACGTTTCTCTCTCCATAAATATTGGAAACAGGGTAACTGAGCCTCAGCTGGGGCCATTTATCAGCCCAGTCAAGAATTCAAGGGCAAGTAGGTAAGCCCCTTTAAAAAGATTCATTATATTTAGCCAGGCTAGCCGATTGATGAGGCATTGGGCTGAATAAAAATCATCCTGACCCTGGCACAGTAAAAATTGTTATTCATGCAACTGATTCAAACTTGGGCTCTCAAACAACCTTCAGGGAGAGCCTGACTCGACCTTATCAGGACTCTGGAGAATTTTCCATTCCCATTTCCAAAACAATGCCATTGATTTCTATAAACAATAAACAACTGGGATTCCAGGTTTAAAAAGAAACATCGAAACATCCTGGTACAAGTGCTGAACCTCTTGCTTCTTGGGAAATGAACCTGAAACTTAAATATAACCTGGAATTGGCACAGAGAATGTTTATAGTTGGAATGTTGATTAAATCCCTCCAAGTCCCACAGGCTCTTATCTACAAAGCAGTAAGTTCCAATTGCTGTGGCTCTATAAACACTCGTATTCTCTCCAGTGGTTAGACTGCCTCCTACAAATATGTTATATCAGTAGAGGGAACCAATTGCCTTTTTGTTTTCAGAGTAAGGGGCCATCATTTAGCCCAAGTCTACACATAAGGTTCTGAGTGTACTGACATACATTACCTGTTTTCCATCATTTTTTACCATTTCAGAAAAAAATTCGTTAAAAATGGGATAAAACTTGATTGAACATTGTTAACCTCAAAACCAAAGTCAAAATAAAGATCCAGAGAATTGAAAGGCATATTGACTGCTTCATGTAAAGGACATAACTGTTGAGTTTAAACCAGAGTCCTCTAACTCTGTTCTCTTTCAAAATCATTTTGGGGGGAAAATGTTTTTACTGTAGGATAGTACATGTTTAAGAGACACTTGAAGGTTAAAGAACTGGCAGGCCTGTTGCACTACATTAACCTATCCATTTAAACCAAAAAGAAACACTAGATGCAGCATTTCTGCATAGACAAATACACGGTTGTGCTATCTCAACATCAGAACTCTTCTCCGCTGGTTGAAAAGAGTTAAACTTCCAATTAATATCAGAAATGTACTTAGGAACCAAGCCACAAGAAAAATACCAATACATAGCTTAGAATACTGTCCAATACTGTGATGCCAGGGCATGTCTCAAGGTGGAGCATGATCTTATTCCAAAAGAAGTATACACAGAGCACAAAGAAGAATATAGAGTGCAAGTGTTTCAGCAAACTCAACTGGAAAATATGGATACAGAAAATCTCAAGCTCAAAAGTTAATCTGGGGCTGGCCGGAATAGAACATAAATCCAAAGATGAAGTGTTGGGCAGGTTTAATAATGAAGATTAGCAGATGAGAATAAGCTAGGTGAACGCAAAATTGCTACAGCACATGCAACTGGACGAACAGACTTTTTTTTTGTTTGTTTGTTTGTTTGTTTGTTTGTTTGAGATGGAGTCTCCCTCTGTCGCCCAGGCCGGAGTGCAGTGGCGTGATCTCGGCTCACTGCAAGCTCCGCCTCCCGGGTTCCCGCCATTCTCATGCCTCCGCCTCCCGAGTAGCTGGGACTACAGGCGCCCGCCACCATGCCTGGCTAATTTTTGTATTTTATGTAGTAGAGACGGGGTTTCACTGTGATAGCCAGGATGGTCTCGATCTCCTGACCTCGTGATCCACCCTCCTCGGCCTCCCAGAGTGCTGGGATTACAGGCGTGAGCTACAGCGCCGGGCCTGGAAGAACACATCTTTAACAGCATGAGCAGCATTTGAGTCAGATTTGTTTGATTGGAAGGCCCCAGGATAGAAAAAAGAATGTACGATTAAAATATTTAGGCCTGCCATTTCTTTAACCTTAAAGTGCCTCTTAAACATGCACTATCATACAGTAAAAACACTTTCCCCCCCAAAATGATTTTGAAAGAGAACAGAGTTAGAGGACTCACATTTTTCCATTTTAAGACTTACTACAAAGCTACAATAATCAAGACTGTGGTACTGGAAGGGTGGTAAACATGGAGATCAATGGAATCAGATTGAGAGTCAAGAAATAAACCTTCACATTTATAACCTGTTGATTTTTGACAAGGGTGCCAAGATAATTCAGTGGGAGGAAGAATAGTCTTTTCAACAAATGATTCTAGGACAACTGGATTTTCACATGCAAAAAAAATGAAGTTGGACCCCTACATAACACCATAAGCAAAAATTAACTCAAAATGGGTCTTCAACTAAAATATAAAACTATGAAACTGTCTTATTAAAAAAAATGGGTAAATCTTTATGACCTTGGATGATGCAGTGGTTTCTTTAATAGGACACCAAAAACCCAAACAAAAAAAGAAAAAATAAATTGAACTATAATGAAAATTTTAAATGGTGATTCAAAAGACACCATCAAGAAGGTAAAAATAAAACCTACAAAATGGGAAAATATGTATAAATCAAATATCTGTTAAAAAACTTACTGCAGACCATATAAAGCACACTTATAATGCAATAATAAAGTGACAACCCAATTTAAAAATGGGTAAGAGATCTAAGTAGAGATTTCTCCAAAGAAGATATGCAAATAGCCTATAAGCACATAAAAAGATGCCCAATATAATTAGTCATTAGGGAAATTAAAGTCAAAATGACCTAAGAGAGGATGATGCCATAGCCAAGCTTGGTTGAGCACACCTAATAACCCACCCACATGGCCACACAGCACTGCACCAGCAGGAAACACACATCAACCCCCAGCACAACGATGCATATGCCAATCTTGCATGGTCCCTGGTTCTGCTTCACCAGTCCCTAGGCAATGCGATCGCAGCCCCAGTCAAAATCCATCTACGAAAAACACTCTCAACAAACCAGAAGTAAAAGGTAATTTACTCAATCTAATAAAAAAATCGACAAAATCAAAAAGGCTATAATAATAATAATGAAGCACTGAGTGCTTTGCTCTAAGATCAGCAAGAAGGCAAAGGTTTTCATTCCATTCACTCCTATTCAACATAATTCTGGCAGTCTTAGCCAAGGCAATAACAATATAAAATAAAATAAAAGATGTGCACATTAAAAAGAAAAAAAGAAAACTGACCCTACTCATGGATGACATGAAAGTTCATGCAGAAAATCCCAATAATTCCACAAAAATAAATGTCCAAGTACCAGTAAGTGAGTTAACTAAGGTTATAGGATACAAAGTCAAAACTAAAAATTCAATACTGTTTCTATATACTAGCAATAAACAATTGAAAACAAGAATTCTAAAAGTGATGCTATCTACGATAGCTGCCCCCTAAAGTGAAATACTTCGGTATAAGTCTAACAAGACATGTAAAGAATCTGTACTGTAAAATGTTGATAAAAGAAATCAAAAAATCGTAAAACTGATAAAAAAGAAATCAAAAAAGACTAAAATAAATGGAGAGACATAATGTGTTCAGGAAGTAGAAGATTCAACATAGTTAACATGTCAATTCTTCCCAAAATGACCCACAGATTTAACGGATTTCAATCAAAAATCCATGCAGGAAATTTTGTAGATATATACAAGCTGATTCTAAGATTATATGGAAATGGAAAAAAGTAGAATAGCGAAAATCATTTTGAAAAATAAGAAAAAAGGTGGAAGAGTGACACTCATCTAAGACAGTTTGTATTGGTAAGGAGATATGCACACAGATCAACAGAAAAAAAGAGAGCC
Source organism: Gorilla gorilla gorilla (assembly GCF_029281585.2). NCBI lineage: Eukaryota > Metazoa > Chordata > Mammalia > Primates > Hominidae > Gorilla > Gorilla gorilla. Next base: position 106,003,122 of record NC_073236.2, read on the forward strand.
CAGAAATAAACCCACACAAATATGGCAATTCACCCACATAAAGCATGCAATTCAGTAACTTTTAGTATATTCGCAGATGTGATAATCAATCTTAGAACGTTTCATCACCTCAAAAGGAAATGCCACATTAGCAGTCTCTGGTCATGGCTCCCCAGTTCCCCCAGGATGATGAATGGTTTCCTAGGTTTCCCTAGGAAAGGGGGGAAGGGGAAACACTTAGGAAACCATTCATTTACTTCCTGTCTCTACAGATGCTGACTCTAGATGTTTCCTATAAATGGAATCATACAATTTACAAAAACATACACCCATGAGATACCACTTCACACCCACTAGGATGGCCATGGTCAAAAAGATAGATAATAACAAGTGTTATCAAGGATGTAGAGAAATTGGAACTCTACCTTTCTGGTGGGAATACAAAATGGTGCAGCCGCTTTGGAAAACAACACGCATATGCCAATCTTGTCTGACAGTTCCTCAAAAGGTTAAACATAGAGTTAGAATATGACCCAGCAATTCCGCTCCTATACACCAAAAAGAAATGAAGGAATATGTCCACAAAAAAAGCTTGTACATAACTGTTCACAGCAGCATTATTTATAATAACTGGTAAATGAAAACAATCTAAATGTCAATCAACTGATGAATGAATGAATAAAATGTAGTATATCCATATAATGGAATGTTAGGTGCTGCAACATGGAAGACCTTTGAAAACAAGCTAAGTGAAAGAAAGCAGTCACAAAAGACCACATATTATATAATGCCATTTATAGGAAATGTCCAGAATAGGCAAACCTAGAGAGACACAAAGTAGATTAGTAGTTGCCTAGGGCTGGGGAGGATGGAGAAAATGAGGATGACTGCTAAGGGATAAAGGATTTCTCTGTGGGATGATGAAAATGTTCTAAAATTGTTGCATAACCCTGTGAATATACTAAAAACCATGGAACTGTACACTTTCAATGAGTAAATTATATGGTATATGAATGATATCACAACAAAGCTGCTGCCAAAAACAAAGCCACACGCTTCCTATTGTGGCTTTATTTCTCTATTACTTTCCTCAATAGATGCATTTTGGAGTTCCCTTATTTTGAGGGACACACATCATCTTCCAAAATTAACTTTCTCCCCCTTCTACCATGTGAAACCATTAGGAGGGGCCATCTGTGAACCAAAAAGCAGGCCCTCACCAGACACCAAATCCACCTTGATTATAGATTTCCCAAGCTTCAGAACTGTGAGAAATAAATTTCTGTTGTTTATAAGCTTATATGTATGAGTTTCTAATGAGAGGTGATTGTTGGACTGCACACTGAAAAGGGCACAAAAATCTTACTTTGAGAAAGCAGAATGGTTGTAATCAATATTTCTAATCTATATGACACAATTTCTTTCTTAATTTTTTTTTGAGACAGGGTCTTGCTCTGTCACCCAGGCTGAGTACAGTGGCACCATCATAGCTTGATGTAGCCTCAATCTCCCAGGCTCAAGCGATCCTCTCACCTCAACTTTCCAAGTAGCTGGGACTACAGGCATCTACCACCATGCCCAGCTAACTTTTTATTTTTTGTTGAGATAGAGTCTTGATATATTGCCCAGGCTGGTCTCAAACTCCTGGACTAAAGTGATCCTCTAGCCTTGGCCTCCCAAAGTGCTGAGATTACATCTTTCTTAATTTGTACTGCAATTAGTTAAGATATGCAGGGAGGGAATTAAATATAGAGTGTATAACTGTGGCTTCTGGGTGGTCCAGGTTTGATATGGCAACTGGGAATATAAAAGGGAGTAAGAACAAAAAACAAACGAGCAAACTCAATTTCTCACCCTTATATACATCATAAAGACTGAGCTCTAATGAAATGTAAGAACTATTTTGCATATCGTTCTAAGGCTTCCAGTGCCTGTGCAATCTGTTCACTTATCTGTCTTCATATTGGGTCATGTTCCTCTTCCTTCTGGGCCTCTTCTGGAAATCTCTTCCCTGCATATTTTCTCCACTTACTCACTGATAATTCCTAATTGTCCTTCCAATCTCGGTTTTAAAATCATTTCTTCTGGATAATAGTATTGAGATGGGAGAGTTCCCTGGCCCTCCTCACAGGATATGGGACAGGGGTGTGGCTCTCTGTTTGGGCTGGGCCACCACAAGCTCAAATCCCTTACGAGATGGGGGAGCACAGAGATGGGCAAGTGTGGGGAACCAAGGTGAGCACTTTTGGGCTCCGGCCCCACGGCAGCATCTAGGGGTGGTTGCCTGTGACTCCCGAAGCCCCAGTGTTACTGTGCTTTTTTAGCTCTGCCATTCGCAGATAGCTTAAGTGTTAAACAGCTCAGTGGACCCCCTTGGGACCCAAGTCCTTGTTCAGCATCCAGGAAGAATCAGGTCACACATGGACTTGAAGGATGAATGCAGGGATTTTACTGAGTGGTGGAGGTGGCTCTCAGTGGGATGGATGAGGATCCGGAAGGGGGAATGGAATGGGAGGATGATCTTCCTGCTGGAGTTTGGCCATCCAGCAGCTGATCTCCTCTACAGTCGTCCCCAGCTGAACTCCTCTGGGCATTCAGATGCTCCTTCTCCACTGAGCCACTCTGCCGTTCGTCTGCTCATCTCCTTGTCATCTAGCTTCTGGACCCTGAGATCTGAGGTTTATATGGGTACAGGATGGGGGGGGCTTGGTGGGCCAAAGACAACTTTTGGGCTTGAAAACAGCTGGGCTTGAAAACAGGAATGCCTGTTCTCATTTAGGGCTGTGGGTTTCCAGGCTTGTGGGTGGGGCCTTTAACAGGGAATTGCCCTCTTCTACCCAGTATTACCCTGTCTCCTCTTTGTATCAGTATCACATGCTTACTCTTAGCATAACATTGACCACATTATAAAATGAAAAGTGAACCTTTTTTAGTGTTTACTAGATGCTAGGCACTGTGCTAAACTGTTTACATATATGAAAACAGCTTCACAGAAATCACATGAGGTAGATGCTCTTAATTACCCTACTTCCCAGATGAGGGAACTGAGGCTTAGACAGCTTGAACAACTTGCCCAACATCACACAGCAGTAAGTAAGAACATCAAGAGTTGAAGGCAGACCCACCCCCTGAGCCTCTAGGCATCATGCTCATTTACTTTTCCATCTCCTCCACTTAATCATAAGCATCTTAAGAGTCAGGATGGTATTTTGTATACCCTTGCCACATCACTAGCTGCTATATTATAAATGTTGAATAAATATTTGCTGAATCAATAAATAACTATATTTTCAAATATACACTTAATGTTTTCTTTGTTCACAGACTTTTTTGTTTCTTTCAAAACTTGGGGAACTTCCATATGGCAGCAAATACTCCTGAAAACCAATGACAAACAGGGCAAAATTTTCAAAAGCAATCATTTCAGGGTTCTGGAAATTGATGAAAGGCATACAAAAAATTAAGAAGTGGTTATTGATGGAAAAACCACTCAACTTTAAGTAAGAACAGTGGATGTCTCTGGTGTTCTGGCCTGGAGCTGCTCCATGGTCACTCTACCAGGGCAGGGAAAGCAGCAAAAAATCAACAGTTTCACTTTCAGAGGGGTATGTCTGGGTCTATATCCCATGTATTATTTTTATTTTTATTTTTATTTTTTTCCTTAAGACAGAGTCTTGCTCTGTAGCCAGGCTGGAGTGCAATGGCACAATGTTGGCTCACTGCAACCTCCACTTCTGGGGTTCAAGTGATTCTCCTGCCTCAGCCTCCCAAGTGGCTAGGGCTACAGGCCCCCCACCATGCCCGGCAAATTTTTGTATTTTTAGTAGAGACAGGATTTCAAAATGCTGGCCAGACTGGTCTTGAACTCCTGACCTTGTGATCTGCCCACCTCAGCCTCCCAAAGTGCTAGGATTACAGACATGAGTCACCGCGCCCAGCCTATCTGATGTATTATTAATGCTACCTTCTTATTTTACTACTCCAGGATTTCTCAGCCTTGGCACTATTGATTTGAGGCCAGTAATTAATTCTTTGTGGCAAGGGGTTGTTCTGTGCATTGTATTAATAGGATGATATTCTGTAATATCTCTGACCTCTACCCACTAGATACCAGCAGCAACTCTTATGAAGTTGTGAGAACCAAAACTGTTTCCTGACATTGTTACATGTGCTCTCAGGAACAAAACTGCCTCCAGATGAGAATCACTGGTTTCAGTTATTACCTCACAGTGTACTGTACAAAAATTAACTCAAAATGTATCATAGACCTAAATGTAAGAGCTAAAGCTAGAAAACTTCTAGAAAGAAACAAGGAGAAAAATCTTTGTGTCCCTGGTTCAAGCAAAGAATTCTTAGATATTATAACAAATATATAACCCATGAGAGAGAAAAAATGATGTATTGGGCTTCATCACGATTAAAAACTTTCTCATGTCAAAAGTCATCACTAAGAAAATGAAAAACAGAGACTGGGAGAAAATACTGCAAATTATATAATTAATAAAGACCTTGTATCTAATGTACATGAAGAAACATTAAAACTCAAGAACAGAAAGACAAACAACCCAAATTTAAAATAAGCAAAATATTTCAATCAACATTTCACTGAAGATTTATAAAAGGCTCATAAGTGCATGCAAAATGTTCAACATCATTAGTCATTATGAAGCCAGCCCAATTGTCCCATAGAACTGATGTTTATGGTTTCTTTTAAATAAACATAGAAATGGACCCTCCTAGTCTTATAAGTTATGAAAGTTAAAAATGTCTTATCTGAGTTCCTTTCTGAGGAAACCAACTATCAGTTCTCCCAGACAGTATTAAGGAACTAAAACTTACCAGATCATTGCATCTGGACAGTAAGACATAAGACCCCTCACCCATCATGATTGCCTATCTAGCTGCCTGCTTTCTGTTGACCAACAGCTCTTCCTTAACCTTCTCTAATTCCTGTTTTAGTTTCTTCCCTGCTATATCAATGCCTGATTTTAGTTGGTGAGGGAGATGAATTTGAGACTGACTTTCTGTTCTCCTTGGCTGCAGCACCTGATTAAAGCCTTCTTCCCTGGCAATAATTGTTGCCTTACTGATTGGCTTTCTATGCAAAGAACAATGGGACCTAGATCAAACCCCTGGCATTTCAGTAACAATTAGGGAATCAATACCACCACGTGATACCATTATGCACCCACTAGGATGGCTATAATTTTAAAGAACAGATAAGTTTTGGTGTGGATGTGGAAAACCTATAATCCTATTCACTGCTGGTAAAAATGGGAAATAGTGAAGCCTTTTTGAAAAGAGCTTGGCAGTTACTTAAAAAGTTAAACTCACTAAACATAAACATAAACCTGGCAATTCATGCATAGAAATCTTCCAAAGAGTAAATATCATATGTCTACACAAAGACTTGTATGTGAATATTTATAGCAGCATTATACAGTAAAGCCAAAAACAATCCAAATGTTCATTAAGTTGTGAATAAACAAAATGTGGTATATACATACAATGCATACTATTCGGCAATAAAAATCATCAAACTACTGATACATGTTAAAACATGAATGAACCTTAACAGCTTTTTGCTAAGTGAAAGAAACCAGACGCAAAAGAAAAACTATTGTATGATTATATTTATATAAAATGTCCAGAAAAAGCAAATCTATAAATTCAGAAAGCAAATAGTTTCCTGGGCCTGGGTATGAGAGGGATAACTGCACATGGACATGAGAGAATATTCTGGAGTAATGAAACTTCTAAAACAGGATTGTTGTGATGGTTGCACAACTTTGTAAATTTACTACAAATCATTGAATTGTATACTTAAAATGGATTAATTTGTGGAATGTAAATTGTGCCTCAATAAAGCTACAAGGGAAAACAACAGCAAGGAGTAGGCAGTAGAGGAGTTATAGGTGAAATAATATTGGCAAAATATTGATAATTGTTGAAGCTGGGTAATGGATTATGGGGATCTTATTCTATTCCTTCTACATTTGTTTATGTTTAAAGTTAAGGATACTGGCCAGGCTGGTGGTTCACGCCTGTAATCCTAGCACTTTGGAAGGCTGAAGCAGGAGGATCACCTGAAGTCAGGAGTTTGAGACCAGCCCGGGCAACATGGTGAAACCCCGTCTCTATTAAAAATACAAAAATTAGCTGGGTGTGGTGGCACATTCCTATAGTCTCAACTACTCTTGAGGCTGAAGCAGGAGAATTGCTTGAACCCGGGAGGTGGAGGTTGCAGTGAGCCGAGATCGTGCCACTGCATTCCAGCCTGGGTGACAGACCCAAGACTCTGTCTCAAAAAACAAAAAAAAATAATTAATTAAATTAAATTAAGGATTCCAATAAACACAATTATCAGTATACTTCATGCCCAAAGCAGCCATATAAATAATCGTCATTGTAATGTAGACTTCCAAGAAGGCTCAGAATGGTTCTATTTTCCTAAACATTTCAATGTCTATAGGATACTTTACATAATATGATATTAATGACAGCAGAGCTTCCTAAGGAAATCTTAAATGTCTACTAATGGGTAGATCTTGGCAGGTTCTTCTCTAGAAAAAGCTTGCCAAACTGAAGCATTATTTGAAATTCACTGACTAGGCTGAAGTTGTAGCAAACAGCTTCAGCATTCTAACACCCTCTTCTGCTAACTAGTCTGGTATACCCAAAAATGTCTTGTTTTTTTTTTCCTGAGAGTTGACTTTTTTTAGGAGTTTTGCCTTAGAATAAGCTCTACTTTTCTGGAGAATCACTAACCTGGTGGAAAGAACGTGGAATTTGGATTCAGAACTGGGTCAGATCCAGTTCCAAACTTTACAACTGTTTGACCTTCAGCAAATTGACTAATTTGTTTCTTCAACAATAACACAGTAATACTAATCCTGATCCTGCAGAGCTATTGTGACTATTCAATTACATAACCCATATAAAGCACATTGCACATTGTGGGTATCAAACAAATAATATATTTATAATCTAAGCCACTTTAAAATTGAGAACTGTGGCCGGGCGTGGTGGCTCATGCTTGTAATCTCAGCACTTTGGGAGGTCGAGACGGGCAGATCACGAGGTCAGGAGTTCGAGACCAGCCTGGCCAATATGGTGAAACCCGGTCTCTACTAAAAAATACAAAAATTAGCCAGGGGTGGTGGCGCATGCCTGTAGTCCTAGCTACTCGGGAGACTGAGGCAGGAGAATCCCCAGAACCCAGGAGGTGGAGGTTGCAGTGAGCCCAGATCACACCACTGCACTCCAGCCTGGATGACAGAGACTCTGTCTAAAAAAAAATTGAGAGCTATATCTCATAATAAAAAAATGTATTGACTGTTGTTACAACCTTAATAGATTGTGAAAAATGTCAAGATTTTTTAATCCAACTTTACTGATGATGATGCTAAAATCTAAGGACAGATACCCCAAAATTTAGAAGTAGAATCTGGACTAGAAATTCAAAAATGGAATCCCATGACTTTTGAAGTAAGTTTAGCAAAACGATTAAATGCCAGCTTTTAGTCAGATAGCTTCAGTTTGGTCTCTAGCTTTACCACTTCCCTTAACCTTTGTATGCCTGTTTCCTCATCTGAAAAATTAGAATACTATTAGTAGCTATCCCAAAGTTTTGTTTTGATGATTAAATGAGTTAAGCATACCAAGACGTTAGAAAATCAGAGCCCAATAAATTTTAATTAATGTTAATTTTTAAAATTCTAATATATATTTCTTTATATTCTGTATCTAAAAATCAACCAGTCTTAAAACTGAAAATGTTAATTTTAGTAGCATTTTCTTTTTTCTCATAAAGTTATTATGAATTCTGTTTTTTACAACTGATGGTTAGACTCAAGGAAATATCAAGTTATCAACTTGATATCAACTTGGCTGAGTTCTGTTTCTTCTACACCTTAATATATCAAAAGTTATTAAGATCATGAAGTGAGCTGAAGGCTGGGGTCATATCTTACTCATATGTATAATTGCAATACCTAGAAATGACATATACTGACCTGAAGTATATATAATTATAGTCAAGGATGCTGTTTTAGAAAAAGAAATAAGATCACAAACACAAAATTAGGTTAATATTTATGTAGAATGAGAACAGAAATTACAGCAAATTACTGGAGCTCTGGAGATGTCTTTGAAGTCATCTTTCATTTTCTTTGGAGTTTCAGTGTTATGACGAATGCACTTACAGAGAAATATTTCCTGAAAGCAACCTGGCCTCCACTCCCCACTAAGAATGCTCTGCAGTGTCCCGCAAGTCCCACCACTCACAGAGACCCAAGCAAGTGAAAGTTCCTGAATTTTAAGCTTCATTTGTTTCACAATGAGTCCACTTCTGCCCATGGCTCCCTTACTCTTCCAAGTCTCTGAAGCAAAGCTACCATCCTATTTCACCATCCTCTTACCCTGCTTCACACTTTTTCATGGCATTTTACATTTTGACAGCACCTGAGATGTTAAGTTGTTTTATTTTTCTTTTTTTCCTTTTTTTTTTTTTGAGATGGAGTCTTGCTCTGTCACCCAGGCTGGAGTGCAGTGGCGCAATCTCAGCTCACTGCAGTGTCCACCACCCGGGCTCCAGCGATTCTCCTGCCTCAGCCTGCTGGGTAGCTGGGATTACAGGTGCATGCCACCATGCCTGGCTAATTTTTATATTTTTAGTAGGGACAGGGTTTCACCATGTTGGCCAGGCTGGTCTCATACTCCTGACCTCAGGTGATTCCACCCGCCTTGGCCTCCGAAAGTGCTGGGATGACAGGCCTGAGCCACCGCACCGAGATGTTAATTATTTTTTGTTGTTGTATATTGCCTGTTTCCCTCCCTTCCCCCAACTGAAATGTGAGCTCTAGTGTTAGTGTAGGGTTTGTGTTGTCTCCTATATCACCGGTGTCTAGAACAGTGAGTGACACATAGTTGGATCTCACAAAATTTACCATTTGTTGAGTAAATGAATGAATAAACAAATGAAAATCAGGTGGAAATACTGTATTACAGCTTGAACTAATTATTTGCCTGAAGTACTTTTCCTTTGGTGGAATGGGTATCTATTATGCATGCCTAGAAACAAAAATGGTAACATGATATCTTCACAAGTGTGTCTAACATTTTGGAATACATTAATTTAATGTTGGCATTCCAGGCAAAATAATTGCAAATTTAATAAATCTCTTCAAAGAAGATAATCCTTGCAGTCATCTGACATCTTTTTCACACTGTATAAATATTATGATTGAAACTGCAGACATTGATGGATTATACTCATTAATTTATATTTCAGTTTCTTAATCTACTAAATTTACTAGGTTAGTTAATGTAGTCAACAGAATGGCTAATAAACAGAATTCAGAAACCATGGTAAACTAGAAAGTGATCAGTGTGGGAGGAAAAATTAAAATACTCTTTCTTTTCAAACTCCATTTCTTATCAATTTTCAAATAGAGAAGAATTCATAGTTTATTTCAAAACCCTAAAATAATCATAAACAGCTTGAGCAATTGATAACCAGGAATTAACAAATTATTCCCAATATGTCTCCTTGTTATAAAACAATAAAGTAAACTGCTGTTATAATTATTTATCTATATCATTTATCATGCTCTCTTAGGGATAACCCATGCATAACTGTATAAACTTAGCAGATGTGGGAAAATAGTTGTTAGTAGGGCAGATTGCAGATTGTATGTCAAAGGAATGCCTTCAAGATATGGATTAACTGTAATTGTCTCAGTATGTCTGTCTTGGGATTCATTAGGTTTCTCTGCTTCAAGCTTCCTGATGTCCCCTGTACCTAGATCCATTTGCTGTTCTCTGGGCAGGTGCTTCTCTGACTTCCAGCATTTTCTCATCAAGGCCAATCTTCTATATTCCATAAGATTCTAGACCTCTCACCATCTATACATCTAAAGCAGAACCTTCAGGAGCTTATATAAATTTTACTTACATAAATTTTCTCTTATTATTATCAGTGTATACCAGTAAACAGATGTCTACAAGTTCAGAAAAGAGGATGAGAGACTAATTAAAGACCAGAAATCAAGTTTAAAAATCTGGAAAGAAATTCATGCAGTGACTATCCTCATCCTTTGTTTCTTTTTCCTTCTTTCCAGAGTATCAGTTTTTGATGAATGAAAAAAATAGATTTTTCCACTAATGGATTACTCGAGGTTAGATATTTTTAAATGAGAACATTTCAATCGCTCTGTATTAGCAGCATATCACTAAACTATTTTAGCAACACCCAGACAGGACTTTTATTCTAGAGTGAAAGGCAAGGAGTTATTATCCCTTTTCAACTAGATTTTCACTGGATTTTAGAAGTGTAGGTCGCATTGAGAGGTGAAGCCGGCTGGGCTTCTGGGTTGGGTGGGAACTTGGAGAACTTTTCTGTCTAGCTAAAGGATTGTAAATGCACCAATCAGTGCTCTGTGTCTAGCTAAAGATTTGTAAACACATGAATCAGGGCTCTGTGTCTAGCTAATCAGGTAGGGGACTTGGAGAACTTTTCTGTCTAGCTAAAGGATTGTAAATGCACCAATCAGTACTCTGTGTCTAGCTAAAGGTTTGTAAATGCACCAATCAGCACTCTGTAATACGGACCAATCAGCACTCGATAAAATGGACCAGTCAGCTCTCTGTAAAATGGACCAATCGGCACGCGGTAAAATGGACCAATCAGCTCTCTGTAAAATGGACCAATCAGTAGGATGTGGGTGGGGCCAAATAAGGGAATAAAACCAGGCAACTCGAGCCAGCAGCGGCAACCTGCTTGGGTCATCTTCTGCAATGTGGGGAGTTTGTTCTTTTGCTCTTCCCAATAAATCTTGCTGCTGCTCACTTTTTGGGTTCACACCACTTTTAGGAGCTGTAGCACTTACCAAGCAGGTCTGCAGCTTCAATCCTGAAGTCAGCAAGACCACGAGCCCACCAGGAGAAACAAACAACTCTGGATGCACTGCTTTTATGAACTGTAACACTCGCAGTGAAAATCTGCAGCTTCACTCCGGGAGTCAACGAGACCGTGCACCCACCAGAGAGAGGAAACTCCGGACACGTCTGAACAACAGAAGGAACAAACCCCAGACACACCATCATTAAGAACTGTAACACGGTGAGGGTCTGCAGCTTCATTTTTGAAGTCAGTGAAACCAAGAACCTGCCAATTCCAGACACAATATACTATATCTCAATTGTAAAACTCAATTATAAGCAACAGTTTAAGCTAGGGAAATTTTCATAAAATAAGAATGTAGGTGTTGGTCTAAATTCCTCGGTGGGACTTATCAGGGTGCATCTCTGCAGTGTCCTTGGCAGGGAGGACTCAAAGTGCTCCCCCTGCCTTCTGGAGTTAGTCCATTAGCGTTGACAACTCCTCTACATTATCTGTTTGTACCGAATACATGGGAAGGGTGTGAAGACTGTCCACATGTGAACAAAACAAATAACTGAGTCCTATATAACAAACCTCGATAACATCCCTAAAAAAAAAAGAGGTCTCCATCCTCAAAATGCCAGCCTCAGGTGACTGAATAAACAAAATTTCCAGATGTTGAAACTGGCCCAATTGTCTCAGAACTGATATTTATGGTTTCTTGGAATAAACATAGAAATTGATCCTCCCAATCTTAAAACTTGAGAAAGTTACAACTGTCTTATCTGAGTTCCTCTCTCAGGAAACCAACCATCAGTCCTCCCAGATAGTGTCAAGGAACCGTAACTTACCAGATGATTGCATCTGGACAATAAGACGCCAACTCCTAACCTATCATGATTGCCTAACTGACCACCTGCTCCCTGTAGACTAACTCCTCTTCCTTATGCCTCCCTAATTCCTGTTTTCCCACACATGGTTACATTTCATTTCTGCTATATAAACCCCTAATTTTAGTCAGGAATATGGATTTAAGGCTGATCTCACATCTCCTCTGCTGCAGCACCCTTAAAGCCTTCTTCTTTGGCAATAATAATTGTCTCAGTATTGACTTTCTGTGTGGTGAGCAGTAGGACCTAGACCGAACTCCTGGCATTTGAGTAACAATATGTGATTGACATTTTCACATCCGTATCATGTATACTTAGTTTAAATGAGTGAAAGACAACTTTGTGGGTTACATAGTGTCCTCCAAAATTTATGTCCACCTGGAAACAGAATGTGACCTTATTTAGAAATAGGGTGGGCCGGGTGCAGTGACTTACGCTTGTAATCCCAGCACTTTGGGAGGCCGAGGCGGGCAGATCATGAGGTCAGAAGATCAAGACCATCCTGGCCAACATGGTGAAACCCTGTCTCTACTAAAATACAAAAAATTAGCCAGGCATGGTGGCGCACGCCTGTAGTCCCAGCTACTTGGGAGGCTGAGGCAGGGGAATCACTTGGACCTGGGAGGTGCAGGTTGCAGTGAGCCGAGATTGCGCCACTGCACTCCAGCCTGGCAACAGAGCAAGACTCCGTCTCAAAAAAAAAAAAAAAGAAAAAGAAAGAGGGCCTTAGAGGCTGTAATTAGTTAAGGTGAGGTCACACTGGATTACAGTGGGCCCTAAATCCAACAACTGGTGCCTTTATGAGAAAAAGACGTACAGAGAGACTCAAAGGAGAATGCCATGTGAAGACAGAGGCAGAGACTGAAGCAATGCCTCTACAAGCCAAGAAATGCCAGGGAGTGCTGGCAACCCCCAGAAACTAGGAGAGAGGCAAGAAAAGATTCTTCCTTAGACCTTTTAGAGGTGATGCATGGTATTTTTGCTCCTTAGCTCAGCTAGGTCTGAGTTCTTGCCTCTCAACCAGGAAGAAGTAGGCACATAGACACTTGAAGAGTGAGTGGAGTAGAATTGATTAAGCGAAAGGAAAGTCCTCAGCAAAGAGAGGGGTCCTGAAACCAGGTTCCCAGTTGCCCCCCTCACAGTTGAATACAAGGACTTTTTATAAAAGCTGATAGCGTTATATAAGGCATGAATTTCTGGTACCTCCACCCCCCACCTCAGTGCATGCTGGCCTTTAGTCTGCTGCAGGTATGTTTAGGCAAGCCCCCTGTGCAAGTTCCCTTACTTGCACAAAACATCTGATGTAGGCACTTGTGAGGTGAGTCGGATGTTCTCTGCAGGCCCTTCCCTCGCTCTCTGCCTAAAGCAAGCTGGCTAACTCCTTCAGAAGAGCATGGCCCTACCAACAGCTTGACTGCAGACTTCCAGCCCCCAGAACTGTGAGAGAATAAATTTCTGTTGACATAAGCCACTCAGCTTGTGGTAATTTGTTATGGCAACCCTAGAAAACTAACATAGCAGCCAACACAGAAGATTGCAGAGAAGTTCCTAGGAGGATATGGGAAGGACTTTTCTGAAAACAGACTTTAAAAATAAATAAATAAATAAACTATAGGCCAGGGCCATATGAAATGAAATAAAAACATTTCTTCCGATTAAGATGAGAAAAATATAGATTTCACTCTATTGAGAGGCTCTGTAGACAACATTGGAAGTCAGAGCTGTCTCTACCATCACTTAATTCCTTCTCACTTCCCTTACCTAATTGTATTTAAACAAAATAAGGTTGTGCTACCAATTACTTGTCAAATGGAGACTTGATTTTTGATTCACGGTCTTTAGGATTTTGTTTTCAATACTAAAGAATAGTCTGTGACCATAAGGCTGCACCCTGGTGTTCAAATCAGGCCAACTGATTGGCATTGTTTTTTTCAACTTTTTTTTTTTAATGTTGACATTTCCAGAGTAATGCTGCGGTAAAATGTTCCAGAAAGTCAAGAGTTAACCAGCGTTCAGGAAATCAGAAACTAAAAACCTCCCCTAAATAAGGTGGAAAAACTTAAGGCAAATATAATTAAGGCAAATGTATGACCTTGTTTACATATAAATTAGACAGCATGAAATTGAGGGTTGCCGGCCAAAGGTTAAGGAATTTGTATCCAATTTGTGACTTGTAGTTGGCAGCAAACAGGAAAAACAAAGACAAAACTTTAGCCTCCAAGATCCTCCCTGCATATCTACGCAGGGAAGTTTGCTCGCTGATGAATGGCCCCGTTCCAATGTTCTGCACATCCTGTTTCAGTACTCCGAGCACAACCACAAGTTTTAGAAGTCATTTTAGCCACAGAAGATGGTCACAAAGTATTCTGGTGTTGGCTTCTCACAGAGACACAAAAAGGGAGAATTATGTTGTTTTTATTCATACCGAGCTTTTTTAATGCCAAAGTACTGAATGGAGTTTTCAGAGGAAAAACACAACAAAGAAAAAGAATCGATAGTAAAAGCCAACTAATGGCTAGCCACTGTAAATGTTTGGTGTGCACAATACACAGCCGCAGGAGGGGAAGGAAGGAGGTTGAAACGCTGATCAGAAGACTTCCGTTCAGCTAAAAGGATCAGAAGTGAGACTGAAAATGAGATGGCAAAGAAAATACCCTTCAAATCCATTCTCTGTGCTTACCTCTCTCACATTCCCAACTTCTGAGCCCTCCTGAAGAACATAGCCACCGACTTTCTGAAATTTTTGCGGAGGAGAAGGGGAAATAAGGGCGGGTTTTATAAAGTTTATGCATATTGCAAGAGTGGTAGAAAAATGTGTTTTCTTGCTGCAGGTGGGCAGTGATTCAAGTTTGGATGCAACCTGGATTCTATTTTCTTTCTTTCTCAACGTCTGCTCATTAAGTGGAACGGAATTGCTCGTCTCAGATAAGACTTTGGACCTGGACTTTTGAGTTAATGCTGGAATGAGTTAAGAACTCATTAACTGCTGGGAAGGCATGATTGGTTTCAAATGTGAGAATGATGTGCTTTGAGTCTGTGTCCCCACCCAAGTCTCATCTCAAATTGTAATCCCTACATGTCAGAGGAAGGGCCTGGTGGGAGGTGACTGAATTATGGAAGCGGACTTCCCCCTTGCTGTTCTCATGATCGTGAGTAAATTCTCACAAGATCTGGTTGTTTGAAAGTGTGTGGTACTACCCACTTCGCTCACTGTCTCTCCTGCTCCACTATAAGACGTGCTTACTTCCCCTTCACCTTCTGCCATGATTGTAAGTTTCCTGAAGCCTTCCAGTCATGCTTCCTGTTAAGCCCGCAGAACTGTGAGTCAATTAAACCTATTTTCTTCATAAATTACCCAGTCTAGGGCAGTTCTTTATAGCTGTGTGAAGATGGACTAATATACTGCCCATGGCTACTTTGGCCTCCATCTATATTAAAATAATCAAAAGGCCATGTTGGTTCAGAGTACAAGCACTTTCTCAACACTGGATCCAGCATTATTTTGAGTCTTCCCTAAACTTTATAATCTTTTGAGGTTGACTTCCATTCCTGTCTTCCTCATGGAATAGAATTTCCTCTAATCTGCTCAATCAAGTCAATAAATATTTTCCTCTGAATGCTGCTCTTCATCAAAAGCAAAACCAGCTTGTTCCATGATGCCTAGACAGGTGTCTATCTCTCCTAAAGCCCTCTTTCAGTCTTCTGAACCAGCGTTGTTTAAATCTACCGTGCATGTTTTGCCATTGTGTACTAATTGCGTGAGTGCAATTAGGATACCTATTTTGCACCCCAAAATGATGGTCCTCCGTACTGGGGTTAGATGAGTGGTAGTCACACCTAGATTAATTTACTTTGACTAAGCCATAAAGCTTTCCATAGCCTTCCTCCTCTCAGGATGGGGCTGTCCCCCAGGGAATTCACACTCTCATGTGATGCCTACTGCTTTAATCCCTTCAGAAACCTATTGTCTTTTCCTATTCTGTTTAATAGCTTTCCACCCACAAAACACGTGTTATATGTATTTGTAGACAGCACATGGCAAGATGTTCGGCATACGATTGCTATATATTTTTTCATTATAATCGGAGAACTTTCTAAGTATTTGATCATCAGTGTTTGTAGTTACACAGTAAAGAGTCTTGCCAAGAGTTGTACACCAAAGTATGATGGCCCAGTAGGGAATAGTTCCCGGAAATTCTTTCCCAAGTGATATTATTTGTAATCGTTGTATCCTGAAATAAGAATCCACAGACATGAGCATATTACTAGAGTTCCACTCAGTTACTAACAATTGATCCAGTTCATCATTCTGTCACCAAAATATCTCCCAGAGTGATGCTACTTGGTTTTGCAGGTTTCATTTGACCTTGTCAGGTTCAAAAAGCAAGAGTAATCTCAGCAAACACATGGCTCCACCCTTTTGGGTATCTGATATATTGTACCAAAAGAAAATATCGTTCTCTTGCTCTCAGCCTCTCTCAAAGGGCTGTTGTAGTATTGGATTTCCCTCACTTCATAACCCATGTATTCATTCCTTTCTTTACCCTCAGCTACTATTTCTCCTCTTTATTTGTCATTCTTTTTTTTTTTTTTTTGAGACAGAGTGTTGCTCTGTCGCCCAGGCTGGAGTGCAGTGGTGCAATCTCAGCTCACTGCAAGCTCTGCCTCCCAGGTTCACGCCAATCTCCTGCCTCAGCCTCCCAAGTCGCTGGGACTACAAGCTCCCACCACCACGCCCAGCTAATTTTTTGTATTTTTAGTGGAGATGGGGTTTCACTGTGTTAGCAGGATGGTCTCGATCTCCTGACCTCATGATCCGCCTGCCTCAGCCTCCCAAAATGCTGGGATTACAGGCATAAGCCACCACGCTCGACCTATTTGTCATTACTTTTTACCTAAACTTTTCCACTTTTGGAATGGATGTTAGGTTTAGCCGAAGCCATCCTCACCAGCTTAACAAGAATTCTGAACAGAAATATAGTTATACTTAAGCATTAATTGGACTGCATTTTGACCCACTTCGTTGTAATTGAAAGCCATGTAGCACTAGATACTAACCATTTGCATCCCCATTGTTCCTATAGATAAGATTTCTGATGTTAGAATCACAAGGCTTTTGTTTAAGATAGATAGGATCTCTGACATTAGAAGAGTAAGGTGTTTGTTTAAGAATTGCTTAAGATCATAGGATGTTCTTTAGCTTTGTTTTGAATTGTCATGAGACAATTGTCATGTTTTGCATCCTTGCTACTTTGTGATAGCCTCTCTATCTATGCCTCAGGTGAGAAGTTGCAGCTTGACGTCATGGATGCCAGTCCTCTTAGGTGTCACAGGGAAGCTGTTCCCTCAAGGAAGGGCAGTGGTGATGACTGTGCTGTGTTTATGGTTCTTCGTGGACAAACATATTTTTACCTGATCTGCCTAAGAAAGAATGGGTGTTTGGTGATGGAGAAGGCAGGGACAGGCTTTATCTCCATTCAGAGCTTTGAAACCCTTCATCACTTAAGGAGAGAGAGATCTCATTGTCAGAAAGCCAAAAAACCAGGTCATGTAATACCTGATCACTGTGTAATATAATGTGGAGTAAAAAGTAAAGGGGTTTTCTGGGGGGAAAAAAAGAATTGCTTAAGATATTTTTCAGATCCTGAATTCCAGTATAACAGCTGACCCCAGGCCGGGCGCGGTGGCTCACGCCTGTAATCCCAACACTTTGGGAGGCCGAGGCGGGTGGATCATGAGGTCAGGAGATCGAGACCGCGGTGAAACCCCATCTCTACTAAAAATACAAAAAAATTAGCCAGGTGTAGTGGCAGGCACCTGTAGTCCCAGCTACTCGGGAGGCTGAGGCAGGAGAGTGGTGTGAACCCGGGAGGTGGAGCTTGCAGTGAGCCGAGATTGCACCACTGCACTCCAGCCTGAGCGACAGAGCGAGACTCCATCTGAAAAAAAACAAAAAACAAAAAACAGCTGACCCCAAATAATTTGAAGATGCCCCACAGAGAAACAGAATAAGCATGTGTATTAGTCTGTTTTCATGCTGCTGATAAAGACATAACCCAGACTGGGAAATTTACAAAAGAAAGAGGTTTAATTGGACTTACAGTTCCATATGGCTGGGGAAGCCTGACAATCATGATGGAAGGCAAGGAGGAGCAAGTCCCGTCTTAAGACAAATGGCAGCAGGCAAAGAGAGAATGACGAAGATGCAAAAGCAGAAACCCCTGATAAAACCATCAATCTCATGGGACTTATTCACTACCATGAGAAGAGTATGGACGAAAACACCCTCATAATTCAACCTCATGAATTACCTCCCACCGGGTCCCTCCCACAACAAGTGGGAATTACGGGAGTACAATTCAAGATGAGATTTGGGTGGGGCCACGGAGCCAAACCATATCAGTATGAGAATATAGTTTATTTCCCTGTCCCATGACTTCACCCTGCACTCTTCAACCCATCAAAAATCTCTACACTTCTACCCACTCCAAAACCCCATTCCCAAACTCCTTGGGGAGATGGCTTTGTTCATCATTCAGCAGCCATATGATTAAGCCTCTTTCTCTGTTGCAAGCCAGTGTCTTAGCATGTTGACTTGCTGTGTGCATTGGACAATGAACATATTACAGTTATATAGCCACTCCACTGCTCTGGATTGTGAGCACAAACACCAGGCTGTCAAGTGTCTCCTCAGTTCATTCTTTTCTGTTTTAGTCCATTTTGTGCTGCTATAACAGAATACCACTGACTAATTTATAATGAACGAAAATTTATTTTCTCACATTTCTGGAGGCCAAGATCAAGGGGCCAGCATAAGCATAAGGTGAGGGTCTTCTAGATGTGTCATCCTGTGGCAGAAGGGCAAAAAGAGGACAAGAAATCAAGAGATCAAACTTGCAGCCTCAAGCACTTTTGTAATCAGCATTAATCCACTCATAAGGGTGAACCCTTCATGACCTATACACCTCTCTTTAGGTCCCACATCCCAGCACTGTTGCACTGGGAATTAAGTTTGAAACATATGCTTTTTGGGAGAAACAGTCAAACCATAGCACCACCCATACAGGGTAGGATTACATAGGTACAGAATTGGTAGGCCGTTACAACCGCTAAGCAATACCAATACAGCTGCATTTACTGTCAACTCCAATTTTGCCAGATAGGATGAAGGCAAATTCCATTCCATCAGGCCTTCAGGAATTCCAGCATAAAAGTTTAAAGATATTGTTACAGTTTCTTGCATAGCAATCATCCCTGCTTCTGGCATCTGCAGTTGCAGCCCCGGTCCTGGGACTACTGCATCAGGTAGGAAACAAAATAATTGAGGGCATGTAGGAAAGAACTGTGTTGTTGTACCAGCATATTCCCCTAGCTCCCTTCCACAAGTTCCATGGAAAGGCAGAGGAATCTATCTAGGTGAAATTACCTGTCTTCTGTTTTATAGTACAAGGTAGGGAATTATTCTCAGTCAGACATAATATCCATCCCTCTCCTAGCCCCCCATCATATTAAATGTGAGCACACACTCATGAAGGCATGTAAGCCAGCCCTTCATGCCTTTATCCCCCACCCTCATTTTAAACAACAGTATTCAATTAAACCATTACTTTGAGGATAATATGCAACATATGTTTACTTGGTTGATCTATTTACTTGTTGTTGGACACTATGGGTTGTAAAGTATGATATTTGGTATAAAAAACAAAGTAACTTGGTGGTCCAAGTTGGCACAGTATCTTCTTTTACAGTCTGATATAGTTTGTATATTTGTCTTCTATTACAATCTGTATTGTTTGTAGATTCGTCCCTCGCCAAATCTCATGTTGGATTGTAATCCCCAGTGCTGGAGGTGAGGCCTGGTGAGAGGTGTTTGGATCTTGAAAGTGGATCCCTCATGGCTTGGTGCTCTTTGTGATAGTGAGTTCTCACAAAATCTGGTCATTTAAAAGTGTGTGGCACCTTCCTCCCACTCTCTGTCGCTTGCTCCTGCTTTTGCCATCTGAAGTGCCTCCTCCTCCTTCACCTGCCATGATTGTAAGCTTCCTGAGGGTGCCCTAGAAGCAGATGCCACTACACTTCCTGTACAGCCTGCAGAACCATGAGCCAATTAAACCTCTTTTCTTTTAGATTGCCCAGCCTGAGGCACTTATTTATAGCAATGCAAGAATGGCCTAAAACAAAACATTAGTTCAAGAGTGAATCTAGGAATGGTACATTGGTATAAAGATAACTGAAAATGTAGAAGCAACTTTGGAATTGGGTAATGAGAAGAGGTTACAAGAGTTTGGAGGGCTCAGAAGAAGAAAAGAAAACGAGAAAATATTTGGAACTTCTTAAAACTGGTTAGATGGTTGTGACCAAAATGCTGATAGTCATACAGTCAGTAAAGTCTAGGCCAACAAGGTCTCAGATAAAAATGAGGGACTTACTAGGAACTTGAGCAAAGGTCCCACATGTTATGCTTTAGCAAAGAAGTTGGCTGAATTTTGTTCCGATCCTAGGGATCTGTGGAAGTTTAAGCTTAAGAGTGATGATTTAGAGTATCTGGTGGAAAAAATTTCTGAGCAGCAAAGTGTTCAAGATGTGGCCTGGCTGCTTCTAACAGCCTCAGCTCACATACAGGAGAAAAAAAAAAGACTTAAAGATGGAATTTCTATTTAAAAGGAAAGCAGAACATAAAACTTTGGAAATTTGCAGCCTAGCCATGTGGCATAGAAAGAGTCAGGCAGGCTCTGGAACAACCACTTGCTAGAGAAATTAGCATAACTAAAAGGGAACCAAGAGCTAATATCCAAGACAATGGAGAAAGGCCTCAAAAGCATTTCAGAAACCTTAGTGGCTGCCTCTCTCATGGCAGGCCCAGAGGCCTAAGAGGATGGAATGGCTTTGCACGACAGAATGGTTTTGTAGGCCAGGTCCGGGGACCGACTGCCCTGTGCAGCCTGGGAACACTGCTCCCTACATCCCAGCTGCTCCAACTCCAGCTATGGTTCAAAGGGGGCCAGGTACAGCTCAGGCTGCCACTTTGGAGAACACAAACCATAAGACTTGGCAGCTTGGTGATAAGCTTGCAGGTGCACAGAGTGCAAGAGTGAATAAGGCTTGGCACTCTCCACCCAGACTTCAGAAGATGTATGGAAAATCCTGGGTGCCCAGACAGAAGGCTGTTGCAGAGGCAGAGCCCCCAGAGAACCTCTACGAGAGCCCCCTAAGGAGAAATGTAGGGCTAGAGCCCCCACACAGAGTCCCCAGTGGGGATCTGCCTAGTGGAACTGTGAGAAGAAAGCCACCATCCTCTAGACCCAAAAATGGTAGATCCACCAGTAGCTTGGACACTGCACCTGGAAAAGATGCAGCATTCAACTCCATCTCAAGAGAGCAGCTGTGGGGGCTGCACCCTGCAAAGCCACAGGGTTGCCTGAGGCCTTGGGAGCCCATCCCTTGCACTAGTATGCCCTGGGTACAGGATATGGAGTCTAAGGAAATTACTTTGGAGCTTAAAGATTTAATGACTGCCCTGCTGGGTTTCAAACTTCCATGGGGCCTGTAGCCCTTTTCTTTTGGCCAATTTCTCCCTTTTGGAACAACAATGTTTACCCAATTCCTATACCTCTATTGTATCATGGAAGTAACTAACTCATTTCTTATCTTACAGGCTCATAGGAAGAAGGGATTTTCCTTGTCTCAGATGAGACTTTGGACTTTTGAATTAACACTGGAATGAGTTAAGACTTTGGGGGACTGTTGGGAAGGTATGATTATATTTTGCAATGTGAGAAAGATATGAAATTAGGAGGGGCCAGGGCAGATTGAAACAGTTTGCATATTTGTCCCTGCCCAAATCTCATGTCAAATTGTATTTGAATTGGGGGGGTAGATCTCTCATGGCTTGGTGCTGTCTTCATGATAGTGAGCGCTTGCACAATCCTGTCATTTAAAAGTGTGTGGCACTCCCCTTCCCTTGACCTCTCCTGCTTGCTCCTGCTTTCACCATGTGATGTGCCTGTTCCCCCTTGCCTTCTGACATGATTGTAAGCCTCCTGAGGCCTCCCCAGAGACAGATGCTTCTAGGCTTCCCATACAGTCTGAAGAAACGTGAGCCAATTAAACCTCTTTTCTTATAAACTACCCAGCCTGAGGCATTTCTTAACAGCAATGCGAGAATGGACCAGTACAGACCTTTTAGTCTTGTTAAAATCAGCCCAACTGGCCCATGGAAGTAATGTTTACTATTTTTTGGATAAACATAGAAATTTACCTCCTCAGTCTTAAAGCTTGAAACTTACATTTGTCTTATCTGAGTTCCTTTCTTTGAAACTGACCCACAGACCACCCAGACAGTATCAAGAAGACAAAACTCACCATATCATCACATCTAGATAGTGAGACACCAGACCTGTCACCCATCATGATTGGCTAACCGACCACCTGCTTCCTGTTGACCAATTCCTCTTCCTTATCTTTCCCAAATTCCTATCTTTTCACATGTGGTTACATTTCCTCCCTGCTATATAAACCCCAAATTTCAGTCAGTTGAGGAGACAAATTTGAGCCTGATCTCCTGTTCTCCTTGGCTGCAGCATGCAAATAAATCCTTCTTCCCTGGCAATACTCCTTGTCTCAGTGATCGTTTTTCTGTGCAGTGAACAGCAGGATCTAGACTGAAGTCTGATGTTTGGGTAACATTGTGAGCATTTTCTTCTCCCATCAGGTAGGCAAAGTCCAGTCCTAAGTTAGTGTTTATTCTTGTCAAGATACAATTACAGTCTCTCTGAGATACTGGCACCAGTCCAATGTAGCCTATTTTCCAGCTCCGTGCAGGTCCTTCTCCCTGGGGAGCCTGTCCCATAGCCCTCCACAGTCTCTGTCTTTCTTGCTGGTAGACTGGACAGTTCTTGTTGACATTTTGTGCCACAGAGGTGTAAAAGGTGTATGTTGATGACCAGACCATCTTTGCATTCCTACAGCTCCTCCATATTCATTCATTTCATGGACCTAGGTGGCCCCCTCAAGCGAGCACACCAGATTTGGTGGTTTCAATAACCTTCCAATCTTAGAAGGATGTTCTTCTGATGGGCATCAAGATTTCCTACTTTAATGCATCATTTATATTCCCGTAGTCATTTCCATAGGGGCGTACCCTATACAGGAATCTCTTTATTAGTCTAATTTTTCATTGCCCATCTAACTGACCATATAGCCAAACCATTGGCCAATGCCCATGAGTTGGCAAAAACCCAAACATAGGGGCTATTATCATTGTTCAATTCTTCCACCACTGCAAGAAAACCACCATGCTATTCAGTCTACTAAGGTGATTGGCTCTTGCCTTCTTCAATCAGTTTTTCCATCAGTCAATCACAGTGTGACAGGCCTTCAAATAAGGTGATGTTGGTCTGCCTGGCAGCTGCCATCCATAAACCAAGCAGTGTTTTCTTGGCCAATAGAGAGCTGTTCATAGAGCACCACTGGTGTGACAGTAACATCCTGCAGTTCCTCTTGTGGTTCCAAAGTCAGCTATAGGGGGAAGAGGGGTATCTGCTCTTAAATGTGATGACTACCTCCTTGCACTTTCCCAAGTAGCATGTTCCCATATAAATCATTTCCATTTTATTATGGAACTATTCTGGGTCTGCATTCCATATTAGAATGTTTCTCTAATATCATCCAAGACATTATGGATATTTCAGGATTCCACATTATTTTATGTCCTTCAGTCATAGGGGCAGTTTCGATTATTGTCAGTGCAAGCTGGTAATTGTCTCTCAAAGGGTATATACAATACTACTGCATATGGAAATTTTCTGTTTCTAAATTCCAGCAGTCACTCCTGGTGGTAGTGACAGACTTTTACCATAAGCTCTAGTCTACATAAGTGTGTGTTACAGATGCTTCCAAAATCCTATCTGAGTGTGGATCATAAGGGCCAAAAGGATTGAGAGGGCTACCACTTTTTGCAATTCAGACATAGTCTGGTTTTGTTGAGGATTCCATTCAAATATGACCTTCTTTCAGGTAGTTTTATGGATAGAATCTAGCAATATTCCCAGATGTGGAATATGTATCCTCCAAAATACAAGGAAATTGGCAAGGTACTGTGATTCTTACTTAGTTCTCAGGATAGACAATAACAGCAGCTTATTTTTAGTCATCTGTGGAATGCCTGTGGTGGCTCCTGTCCAGGTTATTACTAAGAATTTTATCATTTGGGCAGAACCCTGAATCTTTGCTAGATTTATCAATCAGGTTTTTGTTGGCAATGTGCGCCAGCATTGCATTAATGTCAGTTTTGCTCATTCTACTGTTTCTGATTTTTTATATTATTAATACATGTGCATTATTAAACTTCAGACCTGCATCAAGTCTGAATCTCTTCTAATCAAATTATGAAAATAAGCTGGTTATATCAAATAACCCTGTGGCGATACAGTAAATGTAAAATGGGATCCTTCCATGTAAAGCCAAACTATGGTTGGCTCTTTTCTGATTGATACAGGAAAAAAAGAATTTGCAAGATAAATCACTGAGCATCATTCTCTTTGGCCTACTGTATTTTTGCACTATTGAAACCATATCAAGGACGGCTGATGCTACAGGCTGCACATCTTTATTCCAGCCTCAGTAGTATACTTTGAATCTCCTAGTCATGTACTTTTTCATGGGTCACCCAGGGCTATTGTACAGAGAACTTTTGATACCAGCACTCCAGCTTCTAATATTGTCCTTAATTAAAGTAGTAAGCTCTTTATTGTCCACCAGGTATTCTATACTGTTTCAGATTAACAACCTGTATGGGCTCAGGCAATTCTATAGGTTCTCATTTGGAATGTCCAATTAATACTAGCTGAAAGATAACCTACATGCCTCATGTTTTACAATACTAGGTAGACAAGTGTTCCCCAGTCAAGCATAATATTTACTCCAATAATACATTCAGGGAAAGTAGACACAATGACTTTACTTAAAGTACATTTGAATATTCTAATTTTTATCCAAACTTTCACCTAAATCCCATCAACCACTGCATCTCCATATCCTTCAATCTAACTGTAGCCCTATTAGAAATTCACCAAAAGGTTCTGGAATCACAGTGCATTTGACTCCCATATTAAGGAGTCCCAGGAAAATTTCTTTTCCACTTGATGGCCATTTTACCTACATATGTGTATGTAGGGATTGCACAACAACACCCTCATTCCTTTATAAATCTTCATCCTGATTAACTGGCCAGACCATCACCCCCAGCAATTAAGTCAGGTTTCTCATCATCACCTTTGCTTTCTAACTTTTTAAATTCTTTAAAATTAAGTAAATAGAGTGGTTTTGTTTATGGCTTTTCAATGCCGGGGTCCATCAGGGGCTCCCATATGTACACCCAGCTTCCCACAGTGCTGCTTCAAGACCTTGTTTCAACCCCATCAATGTTTGCTTTATTCATGCTACTTAATAATAGCCACCTAAAATTTTTCACCCTGCTGGGAAGAGTCCCTTGAATCTACCCTTCGTCTTTGCCTCATTCTTTTGTGAATTGCTCTTTCTCAGCATCTGTAGACCCAGAAGGCAAAGCTGAGACAACAAACCTAACAAGGCCCACCCACAGACCATTGCTTGATTTTACAGCAGTAGGCTTACATAGGGTGCCCACACAAAAGAGCTTCCCTTAATCACTGCATTTACCATGACCTGGTTATGAGACATCCTGATCATCATAAAGTCAATCTAGCATGGCTTGCATATGCAACATATCGGCCACTTCATCTGTGGAGTTCTATTTCGCATTTAAAGGAGGAGAAGAATTCATATGCTCAGATGAATTCCACTCAGTCCTCCACGCAATCTGTCTCCTTGGAAATAACATGCTATGTGTCTGAATCATATACAGTCATCTGTGACTAGTCAATAGCTATGTGTCAACCCAAACATGCTCTTTCATTCTGCAGAATTCGAAAGCAAGGAGAGTGACTTGCCCCTGAACTGGACACTCTCACGATCCATTTTAGTAAAGGTTCTTTAGGAATTTATTGATATTAATCCACAAAATGAGACAACTCCTTCACGCCATACCCTCTGCTTTCAGTAGTTTCTTGGTTTGGCCCTCCTCTCCCACTTAGACTGCTTGCTTGGTAAACAGAGATTGCAGAGGTTCTATCTGTTGTCCCTGCATAAATTATCCTTTTGGTGGTGGCCCTGAGGCTTAGTGGCTGAAATCTGAGCTTGGTATATATGCGGTGTTAGGATCTGCCCCAACACTATCTTTTACTTTCATTTTAGCTATTATGGATAACACTAAGCAAGGAATTGTACATTTGGCTAGTTTCTTGTTTTGCATTTCCTGATGTATACAGGGAACCCAAATACTTGAGAGTTGGACTTACCATTTCTAAATTCCACTGGAGACTTTTACCTATAGTAAAGAATCATGGCACAGCCACTGTTTCAAACTGTTTCATATCTAGTGGCCATATAGGAATCAAAAGTTTGTCCATCCCTGTCCTCTCATTCTTTCATTTCCCAAACTATGCTTTTGCCGTGTTTCAGCGAGTAAGGGTCATCCCAACAAATCCTACTTACAATCCCAACTATATTGGGGGGTCTTCCAAGGCCACCTTCTGGTTTAACATCCCATTAGAATGATTCACAGAGCTCAGAAAAGCTATTAAACTAATGATTATGGCTTATAACAGCTAAAGGATACCAATTAAAATTAGCAAAGGAAACAGGCACCAGGTGAAACCAGGTATAAGCTTCCAGTTGTTCTCTCCAAGTGGAGTCACACAGATAGGGCTTAATTCTCTCAGCAGTAGCGTTTGACAGCATATGCAAAGTGTTGCCAACCAAGGAAGTTCACCTGAGCCTTGAGGTCTAGAGTTTTTATTAGGAGTCAGTGGGCATGTCTGCATGGCTCACCTTAACTACTCTTTCTCTAGAAGTCAAACTGATACAGCGTGGTCCATGGCCCCAAGCAAACAAGAGCAGAAATTCACCATAAATCATATTGTTAGCATAAACTATCTGATGTGGACCAAAGCCTCAGATATACAAAGACACTGATAAAGCAGGATATTACAAAGGCTTAAGGGTTATCTCCTAGGAGGCAGGTGAAGGGCCAGTCCTTTCCAGGGAATATGTGGTGTTTGAGCAAACCAAGCCCACTGAGCTAACAGCTTATGGCACAACTTTTAACTCCTATTCAAGGTTTCCTTGAAATAGAAATATATTTCCCAAATATCCAATAATCAAAAAACAGAAAAATAGCAATGTGATTTATAGTTCCTCACAGATATCACACTGCATATGAAGAAGTTATCTGTGAAGTTTCAAGGAAAAGTTTACTTGTGATCTAGCTAGACAGGTATG
This sequence comes from Gorilla gorilla gorilla, assembly GCF_029281585.2. Taxonomy (NCBI): domain Eukaryota; kingdom Metazoa; phylum Chordata; class Mammalia; order Primates; family Hominidae; genus Gorilla; species Gorilla gorilla. Next base: position 106,030,230 of record NC_073236.2, read on the forward strand.
AAAATTTATGCTGAAATTGAAACTTACATAAAAAGCAATGGTAATAATTTTACACATTTTTCTAGCATGAATCAACATGAAGATTTGATTGATGACAGTAAGTAAAAGGAATAACACATTGTTGATATTTGTAAATTTAGAATTAATACAATACCCTTTCAATTAAATGTTAATACTGAGTTGAAAAATAGTAAAGTTATTGCACTTACAGTTTGAAAATGATATACTTTTGCTTCAAAATCAAATCAGCTATTCTAAAACAGATGAATTAATTTTGTTAATGTGGGTTTAAATATTAAAGGAAAATTTCTTTCTTTTTTTTTTTTTCTTTTTTGAGACAGGGTCTCATTCTGTTTACCCATACTGGAGCACAGTGGTGCAGTCATAGCTCACTGCAGCCTTGAATTCCTGGGCTCAAGTGATCCTCCCACCTCAGCCTACCAAAATGCTGAAATTACAGGCGTGAGCCTCTGCACCCAGCTGGAAAAGCAGTTTTTGATACTCAGTTCAATTACTAGAAAACTTTTAATTATGTGAATCTACTTTTGAAATGTAAATTTTGTTAAGTTTAAATACAGATGAAGAATCTATAATGAAAATTTAGTGTCCAAATGAAGATGTATTTTAAGAATAAAGGGGCTAGGCGCAGTGGCTCACACCTGTAATCCCAGCACTTTGGGAGGCCGAGGCGGGTGGATCACCTAAGGTCAGGAGTTTGAGACCAGCCTAGCCAATATGGTGAAACCCCATCTCTACTAAAAATACAAAAATATTAGCCAGGCATGGTGGCAGGGGCCTATAATCTCAGCTACTTGGGAGGCTGAGGCAGAATTGTTGGAACCCGGGAGGCAGAGGTTGCAGTGAGCCGAAGTGAGACTCTGAAAAAAAAAAAAAAAAAAAAACAATAACGGCCAGGTGCGATGGCTCACACTCATAATCCCAGCACTTTGGGAGGCCAACACAGGTGGATCACAAGGTCAGGAGTTCAAGACCAGCCAGGCGAAGATGGTGAAACCCTGTCTCTAGTAAAAATACAAAACAATTAGCCAGGCGTGGCGGTGGGCGCCTGTAATCCCAGTTACTTGGAAGCCTGAGACAGAGAATTGCTTGAATCCGGAAGGGAGGCAGAGGTTGCAGTGAGCCAAGATCATGCCAATGCACTCCAGCCTTGGTGACAGAGCAAGACTCTGTCTCCAAAAAACAAAAAAGAATAAAATATACACCAGATGTCAAAGACTTAGTAGAAAACAAAAAGTGTAAAATAATAATACAATAATTTTCATACTGATTACATGTTAAAATAACTTCGTTTATATTGAGTTAAATAAAATGTTATGTTAAAATAAATTTCATTTTTTAATTTCAATTTTTATTGTGGCTGCTAAAGTTTTTTAAATTACACTTGCTTACATTATATTTCTAATAAACAGCACTGTTCTACATAACTACTGAGTTAAAGAAGAAATCATAATAAAAATTTTAAAATATATAGAACCAAATGGTAATAAATATAATACATATCTAATTCCTCACCAGGAAATGTATGACTTTAAATGTGTATATTAAAAAAGAAGAAATGATAATGAGTAATTAGGTAGGCATCTAACCCAAAAGCAACTCAAAGATAGTAGGCCAGGCATGGTGGCTCATGCCTGTAATCCCAGCACTATGGGAGGCTGAGGCAGGCAGATCACCTGAGGTAAAGAGTTCAGTACCAGCCTGGCCAACATGGTGAAACCCTGTTGTACTAAAAATACAAAAATTAGCCAGGTGGGGTGGCATGTGCCTGTAATCCCAGCTACTCAGGAGGCTGAGGCAGGAGAATCACTTGAACCCGGGGAGGCGGAGGTTGCAGTGAGCCAAGATCGCACCATTGCACTCCAGCCTGGATGAGAGAGCAAGACTTTATCTCAAAAAAAAAAAAAAAAAAAAAAGATAGTAGGAAAAAAAAGAAATATTACAGCTAAAAGTAGAAATTCATGGAAGAGAAAAATATATAAAGAACAAACAAAAGCAAAAGTAAGTTCCTTGGAATCACAAATAAAATAGACTCTGTCAAGATTGATCACAAAAAATAGAGGTGTTAAAAATTATATTAGTAGTGAAAAGGTAACCTAATAGCTACAGTCAAAATGAAAAAGAAAAGAAGGATTTTGTATGTTAAGCCAGTAAACTTGAAAGTCTAGCTATGATGTACAATTTCTGAGAAAATAATATGTAACTTGCCAAACTGACAAAAAGAAATAGAACATCTAAAATTTTTTTGGAATCCTTAGAGATGTTGAATCATAGTTAAAACATATTTACACATGAAGTCTCCAGTGCCTGATACTTTACAGGTGATTCCAATCAACTGTCAAGTCAGAGATCATTCCAACATTGTGGAAATTATCCAGAGAATAGAAAAAAAAAAGTAAACGCTTACCAATCCACAGTATGAAGCTAGTATAACTGAAATCAAAACCAGGCAAGAACAGTGTAAAAATAGAATATTATAGGCCAATATTTTCATGAACATAGTCACAAAATTGTAAGATATCAACTAGCTAAACCCAACATTTTTTTTAAATAATACATCATGAACAAGTTGGATTTGTCACACAAATGCAAGAATGGTTCAACCTTAGAAATTCTAAAGATAAAATCCGCCCATTTAAAAGATTTAACATTTTAAAACACCACATAACAATCTCAATAATTGTAGGAAAATATCATCTAATACCTATGAATGATTCAATAACAAACTTACAAACGAGGAAGAGAAGGGAATTCCCTTAATCTAAGAAATCATATCTACTATAAATGGATGTTTTAAATCATAGTTAATGATTAAACCTTAAAAGCATGCCCTTTAAAATCAGTAACAAGTCAAGCTTCTCAATATCATTTCTGCCTTCCAACATGTCTATGCATCACACAGATACACTCACACATGAATTTGAAGGTAAAGATTAGAAAGAAAGAAGCAAAACTATAATTATCTCAAGGTAAACATTGTTATTCAGAAAGCCACAGAATTCACAGAACATCTTGTAGAACAATGAATAATTTAGCCAGTTTACTAAATATAAGATTTATGTACAAAATGCAATCATTTTCCTATGCATAGTTAGGAAATGCAGTTTTAAAAAATATTCTGTTTAATAACAGAAGATTCTGAAAGATACCTATAAATAATTCTAAGAAATAACATACAACCTTCATATTTAAGAAATATTTCACAGTGGCTCAGGCCTGTAATCCCAGCGCTTTGGGAGGCCATGTTGGGCGGATCACTAGGTCAGGAGATTGAGACCATCCTGCCTAACACAGTGAAACCTCATCTCTACTACAAATATAAAAAATTAGCCAGGCATGGTGGCACACATCTGTAATCCCAGCTACTTGGGAGGCTGAGGCAGGAGAATCTCTTAAACCCAGGAGGCAGAGGTTGCAGTGAGCTGAGATCACGCCACTGCACTCCAACCTAGTGACAGAGCCAGACTCCGTCTCAAAAAAAAAAAAGAAAAGAAGACAAGAGACCAAAGGCCCAGCTCTCATGGGCCTTTCTTATATTATAGTCATGGAAAACAGACGATAGACAAAATTAGTAAATGAGTGTACGTTATACTAGAAGACGATAAATGCTATAGAGAAAAATAAAGCAGGAAAGTGGTATAGGGAAAGCTGGGGGCAGGAACTGCAATTTTGTTTGGGTATTCAGAGAAGGACACATTGAGAAGATGATACTTTAAACAAAAACTTGAAGGAGGTAAGGGAGAATGTCATGTGAATATATGAGGGAAGAGAATTTCAGGCAAGTGGTAAAGCAAGTGCAAAATACCTGAGGTCAGGGCATGCTTGGCAGGCTTCAGTGTAACAAGACAGAGTGAGCAAGAGGTAAGCAGTAGGAGACTGGATCAAAGAAATCATAAGCAGCTAGATGGTTAGGTCCTTGCAGGACCTTAAAGGACTTTGAATTTTACTCTGAGTGTGATGGAGAACCATTGAAGAGTTGCGAACAGAAGAGTGATCTGATTTAAATTTTTAACAGAGTCACCCTGGTTGCTATATGTATTAAACTGTTCTCATCCTGCTATGAAGAAATCCCTGAGACTGGGTAATTTATAAAGAAAAGAGGTTTAATTGACTCACAGTTCCTCATGGCTGGGGAGTCCTCAGGAAACTTACAATCATAGCAGAAGGAGAAGCAAACACATTCTTCTTCACATGGCAGCAGCAAGGAGAAGTGCAGAGTGAAGAGGGGGAAAAGCCCCTTATAAAACCATCAGATGTTGTGAGAACTCACTATCATAAGAATAGCATTGAGATAACCGCCCCCATAATTTAATTACCTCCCACTGGGTCCCTCCCATGACATGTGCTTACTATGGGAACTACAATTCAAGATGAGATTTTGGTGGGGACACAGCCAAACCATATCACTATAATAAAAACTAGCCTATAAGGGTGCAAGCGTGGAAGCAGGAAGTTAGAAGTCTTGTAACAATACGGGAGAGGTGATGGAGGTTTGAACCAGGTAGAAACCAAGAAATGAGGTAGTTGGAGGGACAAGAGAGATGCAGAGATTTTTGTTTGTGTATGTATGCGTGCTTTTATTTGTTTCAAGAACCTAAATGCGAGAAACTCCTACACGTTTATGTGCTTGAGTACATGAAAGCGAATGGCATTACGTGAAACAGCATATGGCTCAGATTTATACAGAAGCACAGATGGTCATTTTTTAGTAGCCAGGAGGGAACACAGGGTACAGGGGCATAGACGCTGGTAGGTAGTGGATGTGGCAGGAGCTTGTGGAAGTTCTATTTTGCTATGTCCCCAGTAAAATAAGAAGCAGTTCATCAGATGATAGCCAGGAGCGTTGGTGAGGTGTTGGAGTTTTGAGAAAAGAAAGGCAAAACAATCACAGTAGAGTAAGAAATAGACAAGGGAAACAAGATTGTCAGACAGCATGAAAGATCCATTGACACTAAGGATGAACTTAAAGTGAGACCAATAAGCATGCTATGTATTTTTCTTCTGCTGTGATGACGCTAAGTAGGAGGAGAGTTGGACTTCACCAGGATCAAAATTCTGCCAAGCAAGTAAGCACCACAGGAAAGGGGAAAGGGTGTTGAGGGTATATGTGAGGAAATGGCTATAATGATTAATGATGGAATTTAAACCGTGGGAAGAGTCAAAAGTACATGAGTGTGAATCAGGGATACTGAAAAATTGCACCAGGAAGTGGACTGTAGATCCTGGGGCTTGTTCAGGTGGTGAGACTAAAATGAGCAAGATAGGACAAGGCATACAGAGGGTGGAATGGTTGAACCTGCGATTATGAAAAGGTGATGGAAATTCTGTGCTATGACCATGTGAGTGAGTGGCTGAGATAGGCTGAAGGGGAGGAACCTAAAAAATTCAAGGCCATGGTGGTAGAGAATCATTTATGTGGATATTAAAATTACCAAGAATTAAGGCAGGAATGTTGTGGGGTTTTTCGTTTTTTTGTTTGTTTGTTTGTTTTTGAGACAGAGTCTCGCTCTGTTGCCCAGGCTGGAGTGCAGTGGCGTGATCTCGGCTCACTGCAAGCTCCACCTCCCGCGTTCACGCCATTCTCCTGCCTCAGCCTCCTGAGTAGCTGGGACTACAGGCGCCCGCCACCACGCGCTGCTAATTTTTTTTTTTTGTATTTTTAGTAGAGATGGGGTTTCACCGTGTTAGCCAGGATGGTCTCGATCTCCTGACCTTGTGATCCTCCGGCCTTGGCCTCTCAAAGTGCTGGGATTACAGGCGTGAGCCACGGCGCCTGGCCTTTTTTTTTTTTTTTTTGAGAGGGAGTCTTGCTCTGTCGCGCAGGCTGGAGTGCAGTGGCACAGTCTCGGCTCACTGCAAACTGCGCTTCCTGGGTTCACGCCATTCTCCTGCCTCAGCCTCCCCAGTAGCTAGGACTACAGGCACCCGCCACCGCGCCCAGCTAATTTTAGTAGAGACGGGGTTTCACCGCGTTAGCCAGGATGGTCTCCATCTCCTGACCTCGTGATCCGCCCATCTAGGCCTCCCAAAGTGCTGGGATTACAGGCGTAAGCCATTGCCCCGGCCCAGGAATGTTGTTTAAAAGACTGACAGTGTATATACTATGTACTGGTACTATGTACCCACAAAAATTAAAATTTTAAATTAAGAAAAAAGGCTGGAATTGACAAAAATCATTGAGAAATAAGGGACAATGAAGTGGGGGAAAGCAGACAACTCAACGGGGGGACAGTGGGAGTGATGGTCTGTTAGGACATTCAGACCTTATAGAGTCTAAGTAGGAGAGAGGGAGCAGGGTCTCACAGCATCAACAAAACACTGAGGAGGATGCATATCCCACCTCCATGGCCCGATATGAGCAGTGTAGGACATTAAAATGGTCCTTCTCACAGCCCGAGTCAAAGCCAGTTCCCAGCCCAGTCCCGTCCCTTAGCAGCCTGCCTCCTCTTTCAACATGACAGATGCCACTGTGTCCTTTGCCAACGACTTCCTGGCAGGTGGAGTGGCCGCAGCCATCTCCAAGATGGCTGTAGTGCCCATCCAGCGGGTCAAGCTGCTGCTGCAGGTGCAGCATGCCAGCAAACAAGTCACCGCAGATAAGCAATACAAAGGCATTATAGACTGCGTGGTCTGCATATCCAAGGAGCAGGGAGTCCTGTCCTTCTGGAGCGGTAACTTGGCCAGTGTCATCAGATACTTCCCCACCCAGGCTTTCAACTTCGTCTTCAAAGATAAATACAAGCAGATCTTCCTGGGTGATGTGGACAAGAGGACCCAGTTTTGGCGCTACTTTGAAGGGAGTATGACATCAGGCAGTGCTGCTGGGGCCACATCCTTGTGTTTTGTGTACCCTCCTGATTTTGCTCTTACCCATCTAGCAGCCAATGTGGGTAAAGCTGGAGCTGAAAGGGAATTCCGAGGCCTCGGTGACTGCCTGGTTAAGATTTACAAATCTGATGGGATTAAGGGCCTCTACCAAGGCTTTAACATGTCTGTGCAGGGTATTATCATCTACCCAGCCGCCTACTTCAGTATCTATGACACTGCAAAGGGAATGCTTCCGGATCCCAAGAACACTCACATCCTCATCAGCTAGATGATCACACAGACCGTCACTGCTGTTGCTGGGTTGACTTCCTATCCATTTGACACCATTCGCCACCACATGATGATGCAGTCAGGGTGCAAAGGAACTGACATCATGTACACAGGCATGCTTGACTGCTGGAGGAAGATTGCTCATGATGTAGGAGGCAAAGCTTCCTTTAAGGGTGCATGGTCCAGTGTTTTCAGAGGCACGGGTGGTGCTTTTGTGCTTGTCTTGCATAATGAAATCAAGAAGTACACATAAGTTGTTGTCTAGGATTTTTGTCCTGGTGAACAGGCATGTTGTATTATATAACATGTCCTGAGCATTCTTGACAGACTCCTGGCTGTCAATTTATCTGTGGCAACTATTTGCTGTTGAAAATGAGAAGCAATAATGTTCATCTGACCAGTTTTCTCTTAAAGCCATTTCCATGATGATGAGGATAGGAGTCAATTATATTTTTTGTTTCAGTTACTCCTGATAAACAACAAATTTGGAGAAATAAAGGTATCTATAATAAAGAAAAAAGAAGGCCCTCACTTGAGCAGGAACAAAGCTGTGTGCCCAAAGTGATCTTAAAAGAACATGAACTGGGCCTGGGCATGGTGTTTCACGCCTGTAATCCCAGCATTTTGGGAGGCCGAGGCAGGAGGATCACTTGAGCCCAGGAGTTTGAGAACAGCCTGGGCAACATAGTGAGACTCCTGCCTCTATAAAAATTTATTTTTTTTTTAATTCAAAAGAACATGGACTGCAGAATTATATATAACAATAAATTTTAAAAGAAAACAAAAAACAAGTTAATTTTTTTAACAATGAGAGAATGAATAAGTACATGGATTGTTCGTATAATGGAATACTACACAACACTGAAAATAAGCTGAGCTATGATCATGTAACATGATTATGTAAATAAGCTATGATCATGTAACATGGACAAAATCTGCAAAAATAATTTGAGTGAAAAATGTAGGTGGCATAAGAATGCCCCAGCATGATATAATTTATATTATACTGTGTATACAAGGGTTGCTTATGAATTGCCTAGACAAATATATATATATGTTACTAAATTATTTCTAATTATTTACTAATTATTTCACTTTGGGAATGCTAAATAAATTCAAGATCATTAATTACAGAGACAAAAGGCGAGTGATTGGATCAGGGAAATGTATACCAGGGTGAGATGAGAGGGACCTGAAATTAGCAATCTGTTATTTTTGTTGTTGTTTTGTTTGTTGTTTTTGTTTGTCTGTCTGTTTTGAGACGGAGTCTCGCTCTGTCGCCCAGGCTAGAGTACAGTGGCGTGATCTCGGCTCACTGAAACCTCCGCCTCCTGGGTTCAAGCAATTCTCCTGCCTCAGCCTGCCAAGTAGCTGGGACTACAGGTGCACACCACCACGCCCGGGTAATTTTTTTGTATTTTAGTAGAGATGGGGTTTCACCATGTTGCCCAGGCTGGTTGCAAACTCCTGAGCTCAGGCAATCAGCCCACCTTGGCCTCCCAAAGTGCTGGGATTACAGGCGTAAGCCACCACGCCTGGCCCAGCAATCCGTTATTTCTTAGGCTGTGTGGTAGATACAGGGGCGTTCATTTTATAATTCTCTATAGTTTTTGAATTTCTGAAGTAAGTGCTAAATATAAAAGATAAAGATTGTGTAATACTTTCAGTGTCTATCGTGCTTTCAAATAAATTCTCTCATTTGATTTGCAAGGTAAACTTGTGAGATAGTGAAGGTAGTTGTTATTAATATTTTCATTTCATAAAGGAGGAAACACCCAAGGCTAAAAAAAAAATTCTACAAGTAATAAACAGATGAGAAGCAGGTCCACAACTAAGCTCTTTGGGATCCAAATCATCATGCCTCCTTAGATATGCTAACACTTGGTCAGTGAGACTGTAGAATCAGGGGTACAACCATCCTACTTTATCCTTTTTTTGCCCTTGAGTTAAATTATATTGTCTTAAATCAAATGGAGATAAGTATATTTATTGAGGCGCCGCTGCTGCGTCCAAGGTTATGAAATGCCTTTCTTCTTCATAGTTTTCTGAAATTTTATATATTGTCAATTCCTCTCCAGCATCACAAAACAATGGAGAAGGTATCAGTTATTATTCAGAACCATGGAGTCAATTTTTTTTCTCTAGAAATAGAAACTTTCTATAGCTACTCAAGTGAAAAGAGGTAGGGGCATCAGAAAATCTGGGCAATCAGAAACCTGAATTGTATTTTCACTTGTCTTCTTCACTTTAGCTTTGGTTTTACATTGGACTTTCTAGAAGTCATTTTGTATATCTGTGTCTCACTCTATACAACTGGGACAGAAATACAGACAGCTGACAACTTTAAGCACTCAAATAAAAAACTATGCATGATCATAAAGCATATCAACATACCTCACATAGCCCTTTGCATTGTGGCAACCGTTTGGTTTGCTGATAACAAAAGAGTATTGGAAAGAGTTAATTTGCACTAGCATGTAATAAATCTCCTCAATCACCTCACGTTATAATTCTTTTTTTTTTTTTTTTGGGATGGAGTCTCACTCTGTTGCCCAGGCTGGAGTGCAGTGGCACAATCTCGGCTCACTACAACCTCCACCTCCTGAGTTCAAGCTATTCTCCTGCCTCAGCCTCCCAAGTAGCTGGGATTACAGGCACCCACCACTATGCCCAGCAAATATTTGTATTTTTAGTAGAGACAGGGTTTCACCATGTTGCCCAGGCTGGTCTTGAATTACTGACCTCAGGTGATCCGACTGGCTTGGCCTCCCAAAGTGCTGGGATTACGGGTGTGAGCCTCGTCACCCAGTCTCATGTTATACTTCTATAAAGATTGGCCAGTCATTATGTAAGGCAGTATGTATAGTAGTTAACTGTACAGGGTACACTGACCTTGGTTTCTGACTTATAAAATAAGACTACTACTACCTACTTTTTAAGAGTTGTGATGACTAAAGGAGATAATGTATATAAAACACTTGGCACAGTACTGGTTGGGCTCATTAAAGTTGGCTGTTTTCATTATTGCACATAATCACCACATTAATTAATACTCTTACTGGACCTTTCGCCTGGTGCTATCGGATTCTGGATTTTGAGAGTAGTTGCGGTAGAATTGTCTTCCCTGTACCACTTTCCTAGAAATTGCCACTCCTTACCCCATCCACATGACAGCAAAACCTGCCATGTTTCTAACACGTGTCACTGTCTGTGCCACAGTTGGTCCAGGGCTTAACACCTTACCCATGCCGCTATGATTATTTATTCCTGGAAGTTGTGGGACTTGAGAGGAGAGCAGGGAGCAAAAACAAGAAAATAAGAGAAAGAAAGAAAATGCAAGAGTGAAAATCCGAAGACTAGTCTCTGTCTTAGTTACTGTACCTCCTACATATAAGACTAAGAGCATCTTAGTGCCCATGCTTCCTGCCCTGTGGACCACCAGCTGGAGGGGAGGAAAATAAGGCAGAAAGAAGGAAGCACAGAAGAAAGATGTGGAGAATGGCAATCCTATTCAGGTCCCTAGCTGCAGGTTATTACCAAGAGGCAGCCGCACTCCTGTCTTTGAATACTGTGAGAAGACACCCAAGCATTGTCCTCCTTTACTTAGCTTAGCCAAGTTTAATTATGGAACTTGCAACAACAAAAGTCCTAACTAATACCCATTTTTTATCCCTTCTTCACCATGTAATGGAAATATAGTCTGTCCCCTAAGTCAACCCCCACATATCCTCCTAAAATCTTCTGTCATCACATCAGATCAATTCCTGGTCTCTCAACCCTCAAGGATAGATCCCTGCCCTCTTCCCCTACTCCTGTTATTCTGAGCATCAATCCTTCCTTCTAATTGCTCTGACAGCTGGTCAGGAAGAACTGCTGGGCTGAACAAATCAGAAATGGCTGAAACCACAAATCCAACAACTTGGATAACAATCATCTCTCAGAATATATGTCAGTTCGCAAAGCAGGTCAGGGCACGTGGGTACATTCAACCCAGCTAGTGAAGCCAAGTTCATAATCTGAGCCACCATGGCCAGACAAAGGGAAGAGAAAAGGAGGACAGAGCAAGGTATTTAACCTCTATGAGCTTTCATGTTCTTTTCTGTAAGATGAAGATAATACTGTTGATTTTCAGGGTTACTATAAAGATTAGAATAATGTACATAAAATGTCTGGAATGTGGCTGATGCACAATTAATGGTACTTTTTATTAGCATGTCTACTGTTAAGCCTATAAATGCTCTGGAGCAACAAAATCAACTGAAAACATACAGGTTGTATTTATCAACATCCTCTCAGTCCACTTGAAAGGTACAAGAAAGATACGCATTTTTAGGAACAAATGCTTTTTTACTTTAGCCCGTTAGCATTGCAGCCTAGAGCTTTCTACAGTAATCAGTATTCAGAGGTTATAATGCTAGAAACTTTCTACAGATGTTCCTTGTGTTCATCAGTGCAAGGTGCCTGAAATTTGAGTTTTAATGCCTAATAGAATTTAGCCTTACAGAATCAGAAATTGGCTGGACCTGATTCCCTTAAAAATGCCATTGCATTCAAATAGGATCACTGCTAGGCATTGCCTCCGCTTTCAATAAAATGAATCTTTTAAAAAACTCATTGTACACAGGAGATTAACCGCACTCTGAAGTCACCTTCGAGTTACGTACATACCTTAACTTTCTGAAATCAGTTCATCGTAAAGACCCCAGAAAATGCAGGGCAATTATGGAAACTACAGCAATCAGATACCAAGCTCCAGAATATGCTCCACACCGTTATTTTCTGGCTGAAAGTTTATTTGAAGCTGTTTTTGTAGTAGGGCAGAGAAAGAACTTCTCATTGGGAGTAAGACAAAGGATTTGGTCCCATCTGAGCTATTAACTCATTGTGTGTCAGCGGACATGTTTTTTTCTATGACCCCAAGCCCCCAACCCAAGGCCTTGGTTTCTACTTCTATCAAGTGAAAGGGTCAGACTACAGAGATGTCCAATAGGTTTCAGCTCATCAACTGTAATCAGCCACTAGTGATTATTGCAGTAACTATGTTATAAGAAGAGTGTGGACTTCCCAAGTTGGGGAATCAGGCTTTCATTTATTCTTTTTTTTTTTATTTCAGTGTGCCCACTGCTACGGTTTGAATGTGTCCCTGAAAAGGCATGTGTTGGAGACTTAATCCCCAATGCAGCGGTGTTGGAAGGTGGGGCCTAATGGGAGGTGTATAGGTCATAAGAATGCAGCCCTCATGGATTAATGAATTTATGTAGATTATAAAAGGGCTTGAGCCTGTGAATTCCGTCTCCCATTATCTCTCTTACTCTCTCAACTCACCAGATGTCAGTCCCTTGATCTTAAACTTCCCAGCCTCTAGAACTGTGAGAAATAAATTTGTTTCTTATAAATTACCCAGTCTGTGGTGTTCTGTTATAAAAGTACAAAGCAGACTAAGATATCCACATTTTCCACATAATCTTCATTTGATATTATTTTTATAATCACATATACACTTAAATCTTAAAGGACACATGTATTTTCTTCCCCAAGAAGACTTTTTGCCTCCCCTCTACAACTCCCTACATACCTCTTCTGTTTTTTTTTTTTTTTTTTTTTTGAGACGGAGTCTCGCTCTGTCGCCCAGGCTAGAGTGCAGTGGCGCAATCTCGGCTCACTGCAAGCTCCGCCTCCTGGGTTCACGCCATTCTCCTGCCTCAGCCTCCCGAGTAGCTGGGACTACAGGCGCCCGCCACCACGCCTGGCTAATTTTTAGTATTTTTAGTAGAGACGGGGTTTCACCGTGTTAGCCAGGATGGTCTCGATCTCCTGACCTCGTGATCCACCCGCCTCGGCCTCCCAAAGTGCTGGGATTACAGGCGTGAGCCACCGCGCCCGGCCCTCTTCTGTTTTTTAATCCCTTGAAGAAAGTTATTCTCTTCTAGTTCTCTCCAAGCACCTTGGACTCACATGCTTTAAAGCATATACTCTGTCATTAATGAGTCTGTGACACACATTCAGCTATGGGTTCTGTAAGAGCAAGGTCTATGTCATAAGAGTTTTGATAACTGCCTCAGAGAGCACCATAGTGGGTAGGAATGAAGAATAAAGAGAGAAATGGATAGTTAAAGGGATAAGTGAACAGATGAGTAAAAACTTCCTGGTCTCTCATGAATGCAACACCCTATTATCAGCCAATTTGATGCATTACATTGAAAAATACACCTTTTATGTCTCCTGAAATTCTAGTTGTATATTTAGGGAAAATATTAGGAAAAATTGGGTACATGAGTGCATTAGTCCATTCTCATGCTGCTAATAAAGACATATCTGAGACTGGGTAATTTTTAAAGGAAAGAGGTTTGACTCACAGTTCTGCAGGGTTGAGGAGGCCTCAGGAAACTTACAATCATGGCAGAAAGGGAAGCAAACATGTCCTTCTTCACATGGTGGCAGCAAAGAGAAGGGCCGAGCAAAAAGGGGAAAGCCCCTTATAAAACCATCAGATCTCGTGAGAACTCACTATCACGAGAACAGCATGAGGATAACTGCCCCCATGATTGAATTACTTCCCACCAGGTCCCTCCCATGACCTGGCAGGGATTATGGGGTTACAATTCAAGATGGGATATTGGTGGGGACACAGCGAAACCATATCAACAAGTCTCCTCTTAAATATGTAAAGATTCACAGCCCAGTTTCTTCACTTCTCCAAATCTACTGAAGTGTATTTATACCTTTTGTTTCTAACATCTAAACCATTTCAATTTTCTAATGATAAAGGGAGATTGGAAGGCAATGATGGATGACAGATCATATGATAATGAGGTATTTCCCAACTAAACACTAAGTTTCAAGTAATTAAAATTTCTTGCCAATATTCTTTCTGTTTTTTTTCTAATGCTCACCCATTTTGCATTTCCCAGATATGACAACTCTTCCCGGCATACAATGAGCACTATTCATCAAAAATGGCATGTTCACTTATAGGGCTTATAGGGTCCTTTAACACACTCTAGGTGGTGCTCACCCTAACGTGAGGGAAATAGTTCTGCGCTAGATTATTCTGTGCATGCCTCTCCTGTGTACACATTGCTTGGTTTTTAAACTGCAAAAATTTCTGTTTCTTTTCCCTGGTCAAAAGTGCAACCAAGAAGAGGCAGTGCAATCAAGGGGCAAAACAGGCCAAGTTTCTTCCACGTTTTCCCCAGGCAAGGTTTTTCATGTTTCATTTGCTAAAATGTGGCTTCCCTGTAGGCTTTGCTTGGAATTTGATTGATTTCTGTAGCCTCCAGTACAGCTAAAGGGTCATAGATGTATATGTAAAAGATCCCACAGAAAGTTTCATTGAGGCCTACCAGGGCTAGATCAAAGGGTAGCCAGCTGGGCACCTGACCGGGTCACCAATCAATAAGAGGCATTAAAACATCACTGGAAATGCAATTAAATGAAGAAGGCTACATTTACCAGAAGTCCTCTCAGGGAGACTGTAAGTCATTGGAATTTCTGATAAGCCACTTGGGATGGGACTTGAGACCTCCAAGAGGCACACCCCAGAAACCTAAGGAATCAGTATTACATTACATCAGGTGTGACCAGTTGGTTGCATACTCTTGTCTTAATGAGTGTGATGTGAATATTTGGGATCAGAGATGACCACAAAGGAGAGGTTGAGTGCCACCACCAGAGTTCCTTCTCCTCCTTCCCTCATACATTTTCTGCCTCTCCTGTACATAAATAATTATTGGCTTTTTAAAAAATATCATTTTTAAAGTACATCAAAGTATTGGACTCGTGTCTACTTGTGAAAACATTTATCAGCAGATGACTCTAAACCTCAAAGTATCAGCAGTTTGTAGAGTGGAGCACCAGGGAACAGTATCCTTCAGGATCTCAAAAAGCCATATGAATACTGCCTAGCTGCAGGTACAGATTCCCAGGACCATTCTCAGGAGTTAGGACATTCAAGGGGCCAGAAGTGACACAGAAATGAGTTCTGGAGAGACAGAGACAGAGAGAGAGAGAGAGAGAGAGAGAGAGAGGGATGGATAGATAGATAAATAATATAGCATGCAAGGATATGCGCCAAGGGGCTGCCTTTTGACCCATGCATCTGAAAAGGCTGAAGGTGTCCTTCCAACAATGATCAGTGGTGAAGTGACATTGATTTAATTCAATGTCTGGTACTTCCTGGCTCTTTGGTCCACAGCCTCCATGAGACTGCTCACCGTAAGGATATTAAGCAATCTAATGAGATAATTTTAAAGAAAACCATCTTCAACTGAGTGAATTTTTCTGCCCAGTAAAAGTTGTAAAAGCCCGAGTGGTATACAATGAGACTTTCATTCTCCTGGGAATTCTTAATTCTATCCTTAGACCTAGTTGGTTCACCAAGGAGCAATGTATTCTTATCTCATTTGCAAAACCCTCAAAGAAATACCTTTGCTAATTAAAGATTTATGTTATAACCTCATAATGCCTTGTCCCTGCCCTGCTCCTTTTGTCTTCCCTTGGCTTCCAGGAAGACCTGAACCTAATTTAATTTTCAATTGCTGTAACATTAACCTACATTTTGGCACACTTATTTCTCCCATCTGTATAGTTCATTGGTGGTGTTGTTGATTATCTTCTTTCTGCTTAAAAATAGTATTGAAAATGTATCTTTGATTGTAAATTTCTCAAGTCCTTTATGGAAGCAAAAAAGGAACACTTCATAACCTATAAATAGAAAAAGATCATATTTTGTCATTCGTTATTGATATTTAATGTATAGTCCCTTGTGAATTTCTCATTAAAACTACACCATTATTGATCTTCCAGAACAGAGAAATTTAGAATATTCAGTTTTTTTAATCAATTGGTTTATTGATTTAATAAGGGATCCATATCTGACATTCTGCAAAAATAGAGTCCTAGAACATTCAAATGAGGCTCAACTTGAAGTCTGAGACAAGAAATTTGAGGGCAAATAAGGAATGTTATGCTTATAAAACAGTAAATTTTTTAATTATTCATAATTTTAAAAAATCCAATGGATTCAAGAAAGACTTAGAAAATGTTTAGGAGGGGAAAATAGAGTCATAATAGACTAATAAAGAAAACCAGAGATACTATTTTTCTAAGACACCACAAATACTTGGAGATTAATTAACATCTCACAAAACAAACATGATTCCTATAATGCATTCTCTATGTTACTTCCACGGAAAAAAATAAAATCAGAACACTCAAGGATCTTAGAATTTGCTTTATGTCCTGACACTGAATGAAGTCTAAGTCAATTCCCAAGCTGTGTTCTTTGAAGCATTACTGCTCAGGAAGACAGTAAAAGAAGCACCCTGAAAAGGACATTCTCTGATCAAATAAGTATGGAAAATACTGTGTACCATCACCCCATTCTTTGAGATTCAAAATATTCATTAATATATTAAAGTCTTTGAGAGATCCCGCAGTCACTCAAGAAAGTTGTTTCACATTGCTTAACCTAGCTTTTCCTGAAACTTTTTTGAGCAAAAAAAAAAAAAAAAAGACTGTTTAGATGAAATCTCTATAAACATTCTGCCCTCAAATTTGTGACACTATGGTATCAAGTAGCCCATCCCCTTTGTTGAGCTAACACAGCTCAGGACCACCAGGAACTCCACAGTCTGGCCTATCATGTCTATAGAAGCCCGGCCAAGTGTGAGTCCTGCCAGCCCAGGAATGGGAAATGCCTGCAGAAACTGTGGTTTGGGTTACTATAACAAAATACCATATACTGGGTAACTTTTAAACAACAGAAATTTATTCTAACAGTTGTGAGGGCTGGGAAGTCCAAGACCAAGGCACCAACAGATTTAGTATCTGGTGAGGGATCAATTTCTGGTTCACTGATGACACTTTCTAGCTGTGTCCTCGCATGGTGGAAGGAGAGAACTCTGGTCTCTTCAGCTCCTTATAAGGGCACTGATCCCATTCTTGAAGGCTCTCCCGTAAAGACCTAATCACCATCCAGAGACCCAATCTCCAAATACCATCACATTAAGGCTTAGGTTTCAATATATAAATTTGGGGGAGACATATTCAGTCCATAACTTACAGGAAACTGCTGTTATTCCAATTCACAGTTGAGGAAACTGAGAACTTAAGAAAAGTTAAGTAATCTACCTAAGGTCACATACCTGCAAATGTGGCAGTGCTGGATTTTAAATGTAAGTCTGCCAGACCCCAGAGACCATGTTTTAAACCCCTGAAGAAGGAAATGCAGAAGAGAGTTTTATTAAACCATTTCAGTTAGAAGAATGGACACATACGTTATATTTTTCAGTGGTTACAAAAAGACACCACAATTGCTATATATGAGTAGTGGGCACCATTTATTCATTCAATTCTAAGGGAAGAAAAATTATGATAGCCAGGTGATTTTTCTCCCTCAGTTACTTTGCTGACCAATCCACTTACAGTTTGCTGATCATACTATTCCCTTTCAAAACACCCCTGCCTGTCTTTATACAAACGAATCCCTTTATAAAGGTGGTTCTCCACTTGGCTCCCAGGAGAATTCATTCTTTCAAAAGCAATTCAAGTGTCACCATTTCCTCTGTGCAGGCTTCCCTAATCGCTATCTTTCCGTTTTCATCGCCTCAGTCCCTCCTCCCTGATCCTAAAGCACAATGTACATCTCCAAACATCACACAGCTCTGGTTGCAGACTCACTGCTTGTTTGTGTATCTGTCTTCTGCTTCATACTACACCCACGTGTTATCTATCTCTGCACAGATACATGGGACTTGACAAGCTGGAAGGCACCATATCAACATTCCTTAAACAGAGGCATTTGATGTGTTTGTAGATAACTGAATAAACTCTATGGCTATGCTGCTAAGTAATCTGGGAGAATTTTAGATTTAAAAATGCACAAAGTAGAAGGGAAAGTTGAATAATTATTGCAATCCCTCTAATGATTCATACAATTGGATATATATAATAACAGCTAAAGGAAATGAAGGAAAGCTACAAGTATCAACATGGATAAATTTCAAAGTGTTAAGTTAAAGAAAAGTTGTAAAATGAAATATATGGTCCCCTTTATATAAATTTTAGAAGTGTGAAAAACAATATTCTTTTTTTTTTTTTTTTTTTGAGACAGAGTCTTGCTCTATCGCACAGGCTGGAGTGCAGTGATGCCATCTCAGCTCACTGCAAACTCTGCCTCCCAGGTTCATGCCATTCTCCTGCCTCAGCTTCCCGAGTAGCTGGGACTACAGATGCCCACCACCATGCCTGGCTAATTTTTTGTATTTTTAGTAGAGACGCGGTTTCACCATGTTAGCCAGGATGGTCTTGATCTCCTGACCTCGTGATCCACCTGCCTCAGCCTCCCAAAGTGTTGGGATTACAGGCGTGAGCCACCACGCCCAGCTGTGAAAAACAATATTCTATATAATGTATGGATAGTAATAATAATTGATTACAGCATCCATAGGAATTACAATCACTAATTCAGGATAACTTTCTTCAGCGCCAGAAAGATGGAAATAGAATCAGTGGGAGATACTCATGAAGCTTTAACTGTATCTGTATGTCTTAGCTGCAGGAAAAAAAATTATAAAGCAGGAAGTCCTAGCCAGAGCAATCAGGCAAGAAAAAGAAATGAAAGGCGTTTAAATAGAAACAGAGGAAGCCAAACTAGCTCTGTTTGCAGATGATATGATTCTTTACCTAGAAAACCTTACAGTCTCTGCCTAAAAGCTCCTAGATGTGATAAACCACTTCAGCAAGGTTTCAGGACATAAAATTAATATATAAAAGGCAGTAGAATTTCTATACAAAAAAAATGTCCAAGCTGAGAGCCAAACCAAGAATGCAATCCAATTCACAATAGCCACAGAAAGAATAAAATACCTGGGAATACTAGATATTTTACCAGCTAGCCAGAGAAGCAGAATATCTCTACAATGAGAATTACAAAACACTGCTCAAAGAAATCAGAGATGACACAAACCAATGGAAAAACATTCCATGCTCATGTATAGGATGAATAAATATTGTTAAAATGACCATACTGCTCAAAGCAACTTACAGATTCAATGCTATTCCTATCAAAGTACCAATGACATTCTTCACAGAATTAGAAAAAACTATTTTAAAATTCATATGGAACCAAAAAGAGCTCAAATAGCCAAGGAAATCCTATGCAAAAAGAACAAAGCTAGAGGCATCACATTACCAACTTCAAACTGTATTACAAAGCTACAGTAATGAAAACAGCAATGGTACTCGTACAAAAACAGACACACGCACCAATGGAACAGAGTAAAGAGCCCAGAAATACAGCTGTACACCTACAACCATCTTGTCTTTGACAAAGTTGACAAACACAAGCAATGGAGAAAGGACTCCCTGTTCAATAACCAGTGCTGGGATAACTGGCTAGCCGTATGAAGAAGACTGAAACTGGACCCTTTTCTTATTCTATACACAAAAATCAATTCAAGGTGGATTAAATACTTAAAGCCTAAAACTATAAAAACCCAGAAGATAACCTAGGAAATACTATTCTGGACATGGGCCCTGGCAAAGATTCCATGACAGAGACACCAAAAGCAATTGTTAAAAAACAAAAATTAACAAATGGGACCTAATCAAACTAAAGAGCTTCTGCACAGCAAAAGAAACTCTCAACAGAGTAAATAGCCTACAGAATGAGAGAAAATATTCGCAAACTGCACATCTGACAAAGGTCTAATATCCAGCATCTATAAGGAACTTAACAAGCAAAAAGCAAATAACCCCATTAAAACAAAGGACATGGGCAAAGGACATGAACAAACACTTTTCGAAAGAAGACGTACACAAGGCCAAGAAGCATATGAAAAATGTTCAACATCACTAATCAATAGAGAAATGCAGATTGAAACCACAATGAGATACCATCTCACATCAGTCAGAGTGGTTATTGCTAAATAGTCAAAACGTAACAGATGCTGGCAAGGTTGTGCAGAAAGAGAACAAACAAATGGAAGAACATTCCATGCTCATGGGTAGGAAGAATCAATATCGTGAAAATGGCCATACTGCCCAAAGTAATTTATAGATTCAATGTCATCCCCATCAAGCTACCAATGACTTTCTTCACAGAATTGGAAAAAACTACTTTAAAGTTCATATGGAACCAAAAAATAGCCTGCATTGCCAAGTCAATCCTAAGCGAAAAGAACAAAGCTGGAGGCATCACACTACCTGATTTCAAACTATACTACAAGGCTACAGTAACCAAAACAGCATGGTACTGGTACCAAAACAGAGATATAGACCAATGGAACAGAACAGAGCCCTCAGAAATAATGCCGCATATCTACAACCATCTGATCTTTGACAAACCTGACAAAAACAAGAAATGGGGAAAGGATTCCCTATTTAATAAATGGTGCTGGGAAAACTGGCTAGCCATATGTAGAAAGCTGAAACTGGATCCTTTCCTTACACCTTATACAAAAATTAATTCAAGATGGATTAAAGACTTAAATGTTAGACATAAAACCATAAAAACCCTAGAAGAAAACCTAGGCAATACCATTCAGGACATAGGCATGGGCAAGGACTTCATGTCTAAAACACCAAAAGCAATGGCAACAAAAGCAACAATTGACAAATGGGGTCTAATTAAACTAAAGAGCTTCTGCACAGCAAAAGAAACTACCATCAGAGTGAACAGGCAACCTACAGAATGGGAGAAAATTTTTGCAATCTACTCATCTGACAAAGGGCTAATATCCAGAATCTACAATGAACTCAAGCAAATTCACAAGAAAAAAACACACAACCCCATCAACAAGTGGGTAAAGGATATGAACAGATACTTCTCAAAAGAAGACATTTATGCAGCCAAGAGACACATGAAAAAATGCTCATCACTGGCCATCAGAGAAATGCAAATCAAAACCACAAGGAGATACCATCTCACACCAGTTAGAATGGCGATCACTAAAAAGTCAGGAAACAACAGGTGCTGGAGAGGATGTGGAGAAATAGGAACACTTTTACACTGTTGGTGGGACTGTAAATTAGTACAACCATTGTGGAAGTCAGTGTGGCGATTCCTCAGGGATCTAGAACTAGAAATACCATTTGACCCAGCCATCCCATTACTGGGTATATACCCAAAGGATTATAAATCATGCTGCTATAAAGACACATGCACACGTATGTTTATTGTGGCACTATTCACAATAGCAAAGACTTGGAACGAAGCCAAATGTCCAACAATGATAGACTGGATTAAGAAAATGTGGCACATACACACCATGGAATACTATGCAGCAATAAAAAATGATGAGTTCATGTCCTTTGTAGGGACATGGATGAAGCTGGAAACCATCATTCTCAGCACACTATTGCAAGGACAAAAAACCAAACACCACATGTTCTCACTCATAGGTGGGAACTGAACAATGAGAACACATGGACACAGGAAGGGGAACATCACACACTGGGGCCTGTTGTGGGATGGGGAGAGGGGGGAGGGATAGCATTAGGAGATACACCTAATGTTAAGTGACGAGTTAATGGGTGCAGCACACCAACATGGCACATGTATACATATGTAACAAACCTGCACGTTGTGCACATGTACCCTAAAATTTAAAGTATAATAATAAAAAAAAAGAAACAGAAACACTTATACACTGCTGGTGGGAATGTAAATTAGTTCAGCCACTGTGGAAAACACTGTGGCAAGTTCTCAAAGAATTTGAAACAGAAGTACTATTCGACCCAGACATCCCATTATTGGGTATATACCCAAAGAAATATAAACCATTCTACCATAAGAACCCAGGCATGCATATGTTCCTTGTAGCACTACTCACAATAGCAAAGACATAGAATCAACCTAAATCCCCAACAATGGTACTCTGGATAAAGAAAATATAGTACATATACACCATGGAATACTATGCATCCATAAAAGGGAACAAGATACTGTCCTTTCCAGCAACATGGATGGAGCCAGAAGCCATTATCTTCAGCGAACCAATGCAAGAACAGAAATCCAAATACTGCATGTTCTCAATTGTAAGTGGGAGCTAAACATTGAGTACACATGGACACAAGGAAGGGAACAATAGACACCAGAGCCTACTTGAGGGTGAGTGAGGGGAAGAGGGAAAGAATAAAAAAGCTACGTATCGGGTACTACACTTGTTACCTGGGTGATGAAATAATCTGCACACAAAACCTCTGTGACATGCAATTTACCTATTTAACAAACCCACACAGGCACCCCTGAACCTAAAAGTTAAAAAATATCTAAAGCAAATGTCAAAACAGATAGAGCTGACCCATGAGTAGGTGGGATTTGGTAATGAATTTCTTAAAATATTTTGAATGCTTGAAATATTTTATAATAAATATAAAATATATATAGCTTTACCCTGCCATCTTATGGAAGAGCATGACCCTAGGTATACAGGACTGGAGGGAGAGTGAATATAGCAATTCTCATGCAAACCCTGAGGGTCAAAGGGATTTTGCTGTGGCGGACTGCGGTCCAGAATTCAATGAGTTTTCTTGGGGGAAACGTTGGCCAACTGAGGCTGGGCAGATATCCAGGACAAACTCAGCTTAGGTCACTGTTGGGTTTAGGGCTGGCTACCTTAAGGAAAACATCATGGTCTCAATCTCCAGGGCCCTGGGCACTCAATCAGAGCTTCAGAAGAGGCCCAGGTTCCTGTGCCTAGTTTTGTCTCTCTATCGAATGCTCTTCACACAGCAATAAAAGTACTCCCCTCTGGGCCAAAGCTGGGCAAGTAAGTGGCGCCTTTTCCCAAAGAAATCATATCTTCTTTGTGCCAGAAGTAACCAGGGTGCCTGGCGCTCAGGCAGAGATCACTTTGTCGGGTTCTCAGCCCCTCCAGGCCTCATCTGCACAACAACTGGGCTGCACTGACTGGAGAGGGGTCCCTGTACTTCTCCTTGCTTGAGAACCCCAGAAATGCCAGGCTCCTCCTCACCCAATCCTTCCCCAAATAGAGTTGAGAGGATGACAAACTCATGTGGTGTAGTGTTTCATTTCATGAGACTGGAGGAGACAGAGAGAGAGAGGAGATTAACAAGATAATATTCAGTTGCTCCTGGCACCCTGCCCCTTCTCTGGCCCCCACCTCTACTCTTCCCCTTTCTTCCCAATTTTCCACTAGGAAGCCCCCAGGATGCCACTAAAACCATCTATAACCTTCAGCCTAGCCTACTGTGTGAGCCTCCAGGAAATGGGAACAATGTTTATACTTTTCAACTTCTTTCAGGCCTAAAACTTTGTCTTACCTTCAGAAAGATTTGTTTTTAGACTATTTTTTTTTTTTTTTTTTTTTGAGATGGAGTTTCACTCTTGTTTTCCAGGCTGGAGTGCAAT
The DNA here is from genome assembly GCF_029281585.2 of Gorilla gorilla gorilla. Taxonomy (NCBI): domain Eukaryota; kingdom Metazoa; phylum Chordata; class Mammalia; order Primates; family Hominidae; genus Gorilla; species Gorilla gorilla. The sequence continues at coordinate 106,053,721 of NC_073236.2, forward strand.
GGCACGATCTTGGCTCACCGCAACCTCAGCCTCCCGGGTTCAAGCGATTCTCCTGCCTCAGCCTCCCTAGTAGCTGGGATTACAGGCATGCGCCACCAAACCCAGCTAATTTTTTTGTATTTTAGTAGAGAGAGGCTTTCTCCATGTTGGTCAGGCTGGTCTTCAACCCCCAACCTCAGGTGATCTGCCTGCCTCAGCCTCCCAAAGTGCTGGGATTACAGGCATAAGCCACGACGCCAGGGCTTTTTTAGCCATCTTAAGAGTGTTTTTACATTGTGATTTGGTAATATCATTAAAAATTAAAATTTAATAACTCTACTAAAATAATAAATTGATACACGTTTTACTAAATATCCCTAAAAGTCATTAAACACATGACTAAATCAAATTCAATGGAAAAATCTCCTAGTAGATTCATTTTACATTACAAATCAAAACACACAATTGTTGATAGTCACAAGGTAAGATTTGTCACTACTCCAAATCACAAACGTGTATATGCCTACACTTATTGAGCACTTATTTTATGCCAGGATTTGTGGGAATTGCTGCAGACAAAAAGATGAATAAAGTACAGTCTGTGCTCTCAAGAATTTACTATCTATACATTATGAACGACTATTCTTGGATAGCTTTTAAATGTATTTGACAGATCACATAAACACTATCAGTTGAACTTGCAAGTCGAAATTAGCTATCTGCCTTGATTTGATTGGTTTGGATAGTACCATAATTGTCTTTTATAATTTGTATTATGTTACTCTCTTGACCTGTGCTGAACAGAGCCCACAGTCAGTAGATGAGCAATGAATTCAGAATATGCCTCAAATTAACTAAATAAATTGCCACTTACAGGAAGACAGAGGTCTTTGCAGCTACATGTGTTAGTAAGTGTGTGGTCACTGATCACTCACCATTATCTAAATTATAAAGGTTATGAGCACAGAAATATGCAAGGATGCTTGAAACAATCTTCTGCAAATTTAGTAAAACATAGGTTAAACTAAAATGTATCTAGAAATATAAATATGGATTGTTTTTCCTCATTCAGAAATTTATAGTCCCAGCATCAGTAGTGCATTAATGTTAAACATTCCCCTTAAACCACTAACTGAATATTGATGATCTGTACCTCTTACTTAAAAATCCATGTGTAGATATAATTTATATAAAAATACAAAATACCTTCAGATATGATAGCCAGAGATATGCATTATATCACTTAAAAGAACATGAGATGTCTTGGCCGGGCGCAGTGATTCATGCCTTTAATCCCAGCACCTTGGGAGGCTGAGGTGGGTGGATCACTTGAGCTCAGGAATTCAAGACCAGCCTGGTCAACATGGTGAAACTCAGTCTCTACTCAAAATACCAGAAAAAAAAAAAAAAAAAATTAGCTGGGCTTGCTGATGGGTGCCTGTAATCCCAGCTGCTCGGGAGGCTGAGGCAGGAGAATCACTTGAACCTGGGAGGCGGAGGTTGTGGTGATCTGAGATCGTGCCATTGCACTCCAGCCTGGGCAACAAGAGCGAAACTCCGTCTCAAAAAAAAAAAAAGAAAGATGTCTGAAAACAATTCTTTCTGAAGGTAAGACAAAGTTTTAGGCATGAAAGAAGTTGAAAAATATAAACATTGTTCCCATTTCCTGAGGGCCCACCCGATAGGCTGGACTGAAAGTTATGTATGGTTTTAGTGGCATCCTGGGGGCTTCCTAGTGGAAAATTTGGAAAGAAAGTGGCAGAGTAGAGGTGATTGCGCCACTGCACTCCAGCCTGGGTGACAGAGCAAGACTCTGTCTCTAAAACAAAACAAAACAAAAAGATCTGAAATGGCAATATGGCACCTTCCTTTAACAGAAAAGCTTGAAAGTTTACCTCTTCTTTGGGAAGACCACCAAACCCAACAATTATAGTGTTCCAAAAGAACCTTACGTGTCCCTTCCTGTTTAAGAATTCCTTTCATAACATGCCTAGTAATTGGTTATCTAATGTCTGCTTAATAAATATGGCAATCTTAGTACTTCAAAAGCAGCTTCTTGTGCAATCTAGCTCCTGAAATCTTTCCTTGTTCCTCACAATGCAATGAATAGTGAATCGTGGTGGTGAAATAGTTCAAATTTAGAGGAAAAAAAATCTGGATCTGATCTCATACCAGTGGTGTGATCTTAGGCACAATTCTTAGCCTCCGTAAGTCTCCACTTCCTAATCTGTAAATGGGAATAATAATAATACAATTTCACAAAATTTATGTGAGAATTAAGTAGGGATAGTATATAAAGCACTAAACAATGAATGAAATTTGATAAATGCTTAACAGACAATCTTATTGACAACAACCCCAGTTTGTTTATTTGTTGTTGCTCTTATCTTACATGACTACTCTGGATCATTATGTCTGTTGACCACATCCTCCTTCTTCAAACTCTCTCTTGCTTTGTTTTCCAATATATTCCTTTCTCCTCGTTCCCCACCTACGCCCTTGAGTCCTTTTTCTCTCTCCCCTCTTTGTTAGTTTCTTTCTCCAGCAGTCACACAAATGTCAGAAAAATTGACCATAATAGAAATAAAAGATATACATTAGCCACTACTCCAATCTGGTTCTTGTAAGGACTGAGGATTCTTACTTGCTAGGTCATCTCCTGAAGTTTCTTCCCTTTATATGCAGAAGCAAAGTAAGGTGAAGAAATCTAAAGAATTCAGATAATATAAATCGATTTTCCAAATAAAGATCTGACAGAAAAAAGATAAAAAGTTGTGCAGGTAGTTTACAAAGTGAGAGAAGAAAGTTGCTTTATTGATTTTCTTTTTCTATTTCAGTTGCTGTCAGGTATGTGGAAGTGAAAGAAAGACGAAGAAGGCAGATGTTGAGAAATTCCACTGCTTCTGTCCTTCCTACCTGCCCCTCTTCCTTCCTGAGCAATTATATCCAAAGGAAACTAGGCTGGGCTGAGGACGGCAGGCATTCATGCAGATGGAGGCAAAGGGAGAATGGGTGGAAGCAACAGCAGTGGCTCCGGCTCTGGTGTCCTGTGTCCAAGCGGGGTCAGAGTTTGTCCTTGCAGGGGATGGATGTGGTGGGGTGGCCACCAGGGAGCATCCAAGCCTCAGTGGGGTTTAAAAGATATCTACACGGGGCAAGTAGCAGCAGAGGCCTGGGTGGGAAAACTGAGCTAGAGTGGGTTAAGGAGGGTGTCCATCAAGCGACGGATGGTGGGTGGCAGTGACAGAAGCACTGGCCAGGGTGCCACAGCCCAAGCAGGATGAGCAGTGTTTCTGGGAGGAAGATGCTGGCAGCAGAGACAGGAGATGGGTTACATATAAGAGGACTGAGAAAATAAATAAGTATTTTTGAAGATAATGGAAGCCAGAGTCCTCGTTGTTAGAAAAGGAAGTTACAAGCCAGGCGCGGTGGCTCATGCCTGTAATCCCAGCACTTTGGGAGGCCGAGGTGGGTGGGTCACGAGGTCAGGAGATCAAGACCATCCTGGCTAACATGGCGAAACCCCGTCTCTACTAAAAACACACACACAAAAAAAATTAGCCGGGCGTGGTGGCGGCCGCCTGTGGTCCCAGCTACTCGGGAGGCTGAGGCAGGAGAATTGCGTGAACCTGGGAGGCAGAGTTTGCAGTGAGTGGAGATCGCGCCACTGCACTCCAGCCTGGGTGAATGAACAGGACTCTGTCTCCAAAAAAAAAAAAAAAGAAAGAAAGAAAGAAAGAAAAGGAAGTTACAAATCCAGAAAGAGAAATAACTAGAAGAAAAAAACCCTGTAGTGTTTGATTAGAATAGTGGATATTACTGAGAATTCATGAATCTGTTTTTTGTTTTTTGTTTTTTTTTTCCGAGGCGGAGTCTCGCTCTGTCGCCAGGCTAGAGTACAGTGGCGGGTTCAAACGATTCTCCTGCCTCGGTCTCCAGAGTAGCTAGGAGTACAGTCACGCGCCACCACGCCCAGCTAATTTTTGTATTTTTAGTAAAGATGGGGTTTCACCATGTTGGCCAGGATGGTCTCCATCTATTGACCTTGTGATCCACCCACCTCAGCCTCCCAGAGTGCTGGGATTACAGGCATGAGCCACCGTGCCGGGCCTCATGAATCTTTTTTTTTTTTTTTTTTTTGAGACCAAGTCTCACTCTGTCACCCAAGTTGGAGTGCAGTGGCGCCATCTTGGCTCACTGCAAGCTCCACCTCCTGGGTTCACGCCATTCTCCTGCCTCAGTCTCCCGAGTAGCTGGGACTACAGGCGCCCACCACCACGCCCGGCTAATTTTTTTTATTTTTCCTAGAGACGGGGTTTCACCGTGTTAGCAGGATGGTCTCGATCTCCTGACCTCGTGATCCGCCCGCCTCTGCCTCCCAAAGTGCTGGGATTACAGGCGTGAGCCACCACGTTGAATCTTAATAAGAGAGTCACAGAGATAAATATAGAAGAGAGTGTGTGTGCGTTTGTGTGTGTGTGTGTGTGTGTGTGTGTGTACATACACATATACTCTCTAGCTTTAGTCACTGAAAGGGCTTGGAAGCAACTATATCTAGATAGCAATGAACACGTTTAAAGCTTAGATCTTGGTTTCTAAAAGCCACTCTCCATTAAAAGTAAACAGGGCTTCTTGGAGAAATGACGAATTCCAGAAAAGGGACAGGAAAAGTATAAGATTAACTTGGAACTTTGTGTGCTAGAAAAAGGGAAGGGCTTAAATAATAATGAGGACAAGTCAAAAGAATACAGAAGCCAGCATAAAGAGTCTCCAATGACCAAATCTGGGACAATTTGAGCATGAAAGTAAATAATCATAGTATCATATTATAATCCACTGTATAAAATAGGTATTCATGAGTTTCATACCAATATAAATAAAGTAAAAGTTTGATTGAGATGTTTACAGTGGTTGGGTGTGGTGATTCATGCCTATAATCCCAGGAGGGAGGATTTGGGAGGCAGAAGCAGGAGGATCACTTGAAGCCAGTTTTGAGACCAGGCTGGGCAGCATAGCAAGATCCCGTTTCTACAGAAAAAAAAATGACAGACAGGTGTGTACAGAGTCACAATGAAACTCACCAAAAAGAAAAAAAACACTTATTAATTACAAAGGGAAGAGTTATCATTTGACAGTAGAGAAGCCCAGCAGACCGGCAGACACCACCTTCCTCAGTTAATTAAAGGTAACATCACCAGTAATGGGATGTTAAAATCACTGCCACTCGATAACATGGTGAACACAGCCTTATTTGTATGATACTCCTGTCAAAGGTGAATGAGCTGAATCTAATCAAAAGGAAACATCAGATAAACCCAAACTGGGAGATATTCTACAGAGTAATTTATCTGCAAATGTGTCAAAATCATAAAAGTTAAGGAAAGACTGAGGAATTGTTCCAGATTGAAAGAGACTAAAGAGTCATGAAACCAAAGCTACACATAACCTTTGACTGGATCCTGAAGACAAATGGAGACAATTGAAAGGATTCTGATGATTAGATGGCAGTATTAGATTGATGTTAACTTCCTGATTTTCATGGTTGCATACTGGTTGGGAGAATGTTCTCGTTGTCAGAATTCCATGCTAAAGTATTCAGAAATGATTGGTGCATCATAGCAGTAACATAACACTCAAATGGTTCAGAAAACATAATTGTAACTTTGTTGACACTTTTCTGTGCATTTGGAATTATTTCAAAAGAAAAAAAAATTTCCCTGTACATTTTGAGTAAGATAACTTTTGTTATCTTTAGAAGTCTTCAGTAATTATTTTAATTGATTTCTAAATATTCTACATGGACGGGATAACTTCAAGGCAAGATCAAGTCTTTTGCCTCTCTGTTGTTAAAATGATAGTGTTATATGTCAGGAAAAGGAAAAATAAATAAGAACTAAATAGGAAAGAACCGGGCAAAGGTCTTAAAGGGACAATTTGCTGACTGTAAAGTATTCTAAACTCTTAGTTATCTTTAAACTCTTTAGTAGTCAAAGAAACTCTTTTTTATTGATACATAATAGATGTACATATTTTTGGATACATGTGATAATTTAATACATTCATATAATTTGTAAAGATCCAATCAGTGGAATTGGGATATCCATTACCTTAAATATTTGTCTATTCTTTATGCTAGAAACATTTGAATTATTCTCTTCTAGCTCTTTTGAAATATACAATATATTATTATTGAAATGGTTTGGATCTGTTTCCCCACCTAATCTCATGTCAAATTGTAATCCCGTGTTGGAGGCAGGGCCTGGTGGGAGGTGATTGGAACATGGGGGTGGTTTCTCATGAATGGTTTAGCACCATCCCCCTTGATACTGTCCTAGAGATAGTGAGTGAGTTCTCACAAGATGTGGTCACTTAAAAGTATGTAGCAGCTCCCCCACCCCTCACTCTTGCTGCTGCTTCTTACATGTAAGACGCCTGCTCCTTACATGATTGGAAGTTTCCTGAGGCCTCCCCAGAAGCAGAAGCTGCCATGCTTCCTGTACTGTCTGCAGAACTGTGAGCCAATTAAACCTCTTTTCTTTATAAATTACCCAGTCTCAGGTATTTATTTACAGTAATGTGAGAATGGACTAAGGCAATTATAAACTATAATCCCCCTAGTGATAGATCAAACACTAGGTCTTATTTTTTATCAAACTGTGTATTTGTACCCACTAATCAATCAAAGATGCTCTTTAGTACTCAAGAAAATGCAAATCAAAACATATATGTCGGGCGTACATTTACAATTATATACACACGTGTACATATATGGCCATGGTTTCAATATCCCCTGCAAAACTCATGTGAAACTTAATTGCCAGGCCAGGCCCAGTGGCTCATGCCTGTAATCCCAGTACTTTGGGAGGCCAAGGTGGGAGGATAGCTTGAGTCCAGGAGTTCAAGACCAGCCTGAACAACATAATGAGACTCTGCCTCTACCAAGTTTTTTTTTTTTAAATTAGCCAAGCATTGTGGCATGCACCTGTAGTCCCAGTTACTTGGAAGGCGGAAATGGAGGGATCACTTGAGCCCAGGAAGTCGAAGCCAAAGTGAGCCAAGATCACATGACTGCACTCCAGCCTGGGTGACAGAGCGAGACCCTGTCAAAAAAAAAAAAAAAAAAAAAGGAAAGGAAAGGGAGGGGAGGGGAGGAGAAGAGAAGAGAGGGAAAAAAAAAAGGAAGGAAGGAACGAAGGAAAGGAGGGATGGAGGGAGGGAGAGAGGGAGGGAATTTAATCACCATTCTAATAGTGTTGAGAAGGGGGGGCCTTCAAGAGGTGATTAGGTCATGAGGGCTCCACCCTCATAAATAGATTAATGTCATTATAGTGGAAATGGGTTAGTTATCTCGAAAGTGGGCTCCTAATGAAAGAACGAGTTCAGCCCAATTTCTTATCTTTGTCTGGTGCACACTGTTTCTCACCATGTGGATGCCTTCGACTATGCTATGACACAGCAGAAGGCCCTCACCAAATGTGCCCTTTCGATCCTGGACCTCCTAGACTCCAGAACTGTGAACGAAATAGACTTCTATTATTTATAGATTACCCAGTCTGTGGTATTCTGTTATAGCAACAGAAAACAAACTAAGACATATACATGCAAACTGATGTGTATACGTATATTTATATAGAAAACATGATAAAATGAAAATATCACTCCTGTAATCCACTAGTGGAAGTGTAATTCTGGAAAGAAATTAGTGAAAGTATGAAGTCTTACCAATCATTTCACTCTAGAAATCCATCCAGAAAATATATACAAAAGATATGAGTTACGTCCTCAATAAAGTTATTCATTGCAGCATTACTTATTATAGCAAAAACTGAAAACAAGCATCTAACAATAATAGATAAGTATTTCTGAGTTATGATATATACGTAGATGGAATATTATACATCTAAGAAAGTGATATTATAAAGGAATCTAAAATAATATGGAAGGCTGGGCACAGTGGCTCATGCCTGTAATCCCAGCACTTTGGGAGGCTGAGACGGGTGGATCACCTGAGGTCAGGCATTTGAGACCAGCCTGAGCAACATGGTGAAACCCCATCTCTACTAAAAATACAAAAAAATAGCCAGGCATGGTGCCGGGCGCCTGTAATCCCAGCTACTCAGGAGGCTGAGGGAGGAGAATCGCTTGAACCCGGGAGGCAGAGGTTGCAGTGAGCTGAGATCAAGCCACTGCACTCCAGCCTGGGTGACAAGAGGAAAACTCTGTCTCAATAAATAAATAAATAAATAAATAAATAAATAAATAAATAAATAAAATAATATGGGAAAAAAGACTCTTGGAATAATATTAATTTTTAAAAATACATTACCAAATTAGTGAAAATTAGTGGAAAATGGAAAAATACATCCCAAATATGTGAAAAATGCATATATTATACATACGTTCATTATTTTTAAAGATTTGAAGAAATACCACAAATGTTAGCAGTAATTGGGATCAAAGATTAGGGCTATATTTCTTTTCTCTTTCTACATTTCTTTACATTCCACTTTTTACAAATATGTGCATAATTTTAATGGCTAGAACAAGAAAAGTACTCGTTTATTGCAAAGACAGCCAAGTCTCTCCTTCCCGGGATTTCTGTCTCTTCCACACCATGCCTGCCAGCACTACGTTAACGCTAGGCCCTGATCAGCCTTCCCCTTGCTCCTTCCGGTGCCTTTTGAGAGCTGAAATTGTAAAATATTAATCAGATGTTCTGCTTTTAGCATACTAAAATTCTGAGCAGCTATCCAGAGAGTTGGATTGTGTTATCACTGGTACATTTTTCTGTTTTGCCTGTTTTATAATCTGAGCAATATGTACAATTCATAACTTCAGCTTAGCTGTGTAGTCTGTTGACAATTCCCACAATAATATCACTTAGCTGCTCTTGTCTTTCATCCTCACCCACCTCTCTCCTCTGAGCTCCACTTGTAGATATTTAAATAGTCCCCTGAATGCCTTCTTTACTTATGTCCTTACTATGCCACTACACTATTCTCTCCAAACTATGACTGATTTATTCATTTATTCAGTTATTGAACTTCAACACATTTTTTATTATGGAGTACCATGTGTAAGGCACTGGAGGCACAAAGATACAAAAAAAGTAAAATCTCCTTGTCTTCTGTAAGTATACAATCTGGTGGGAAGTCAAAGAAACAAGCAAACAATCACAATATTCTAACACTATTGTTTCAGTGGAGGGCTGTGTAAACATCAGTCTGAGCACTGAAGCCTTCCCTAATGGGGAGTCAGGAGAAGCTTTGCCAATGAAGTCAGATTTCAACTGACTTTAAAAAAGGGGGCAGTTTGCAAGATAGACAGTCAGGCTACAAACAAAAGAAACAGCATGTTTGAAAACAAGTAGGTCAGATTGTACTAGAAGCCCAAATGGGAGCAAGGGAGGATAGAGGGGCAGGAAACATTAGGAAAGAAAGAAGAGGTCACCTCATAAAAGCATATCTCGTATTTTTTCACTATTCTTTTCTTGTCATTAATCCCACCCCATCCCAGTAGTGGCCTGGGGCAACCAGAATATGTTACTTTAAAGCTGTTCCAGCCCAACACAGAAGAAATGAGACACAGCAGTTAAGAGTCAGCTGCCAGAAGTTTCCTGATCATTGACAGGCTTGGACATCTTACTCCTGCCCACTCACCCACCTGATGTATAAGAAGCATGCCATGACACTATTTCCAAAATGCCATCCTTTGCAGTGTGCCATCTAAGCAAACAATTGTTTCCCCCACTTTTACTCTGTTATCTAGTCCTGGAATATGTTTTTTTTAAGCCCATTGATTCCATAACCTACTAATTTTTAAAGCACCAATGAAATCTCGATTCTTTATTCTTAGCTACCTTATTATTTATTACTAGTAGAATAAGTTACATGGCATCTCTGAACTTCAGTTTCTTCAACTGCAAAACAGACGCGATAGGCTGGACACAGTGACTCACGCCTATTATCTCAGCAACTCGGGAGGCCAAGGGAGCAGGATCACTTGAGGCCAGGAGTTCGAGGTTACAGTGAACTATGACTGTGCCATTGCACTCAACAGAGTGAGAGCCTGTCTCAAAACAACAACAATAAACAAAACAAAACAAAGAACCAAGCTGCACAAACAGGATTACATCCCAGAGGAAAATAAAGATTTTTTAATAGATAATAATAATATTTACAATTGGGAATTATAGCTAGAGGCAGTGAGTACAGCCTAAGTTCTGAATAAAAGCTGTAGCTAGAATTATAATAGTTATTACTACTATTAGTATTATTATCACTATTCAGTGCCCTCTTCATAAATACTAACCCTCACAAGTTATGACACTGGAAATACTGAAAAATCATGCTAACCTGTTTTTGTTGTTAAAATTTTGGTTCATTTCTTGTCCACAATCCACATAAGTCATCTTCCCAAAACCTATTTGCTCCACACACCTGAGATTTATTGAGTTGACGCTGCTACCTCACATTGTGCTCTGTGGGTATGATTTTCTATCTTAGAATTTCTTCGTATCACATTGTTCTCTGTGAGTATAATTTTATATCTTAGAATTTCTTCTCCATCTCAGGATTTGGTTTAAAATGTTCTCGATTAATCATTTTGCCAAATATATGAATCATCTATAAATTTCGGATTTATACCTGTACTCTCTCAGAAAACAGAAAATCTGGCGTTATGTAGTTCAAACAACCAAACCAAATTAAACCAGACAATGCAAATGCTGAAGATGATCTTTCTCTATATCAAATATTAATATCCGTTCTTATCAAAGAAACGGAATAAGTGAAACGGATGTTATCTGGTCACTTATTACTGCTATATGTTTTTCAGCCTATGAGAACAATTCAAGAATCTCTTGGGAAATTCAAAACCACGTTCAGTTGTATCTTGAATTTAAATTGTGCCAAGACTTTATCTATAGAGGTGATATTTTCAAGCAATTTAAACATTCTCACGTTCAAAGCTCTTCTCTACATTTGATGAGTCACTCACAAATACTTACGTTCCAGATCAGTGGATAGTGACAGAGAGCCAGATCATTACAAAAAGTGAGGCTCCTTATACCTCTGTTCTGTTGCAGCTGACGAACACTTCACCATCATGCTCAGCAACCAGATGTCAAAAAACAACATCTGATAGAGTTTTCTGTACTGAGCAGACTACAGTCTTGGTTACTGAACCAAAAATATTTGAACATAAATAGCTAGTTAAAATTTACATAATTACTCCTTCAGTGTTTAGTGACTGGCAAAGGTAAAGAACAAATGAAATAGCTTTGGAATAATAAATTCTTCATCAATTTTTTGACCAAACTCAACATGAACTATTTAGTTGGAATGACTTTGCAGAGATTATATAAATTGCAGGCAGCCTGCAAATAGATAACTTCACTTAGCCACTGGCTGTAACGTATGGGAGGGAGGTGGTAATAATATTTTTATTTATAACTGAAATGAAGGAATGAATAACAATAAAGATTTTCATAATCTGTGAAACATTTCTAGAATGTAGGAAACCTGGTCTTGCAGCTCTCTACGTTCCTTTCTAGCAAATCACATGGGAGGAATCCCTTAGAAAAGGCCACTGTACAAACATATTTGAATTAATGAATTAATAAGGCTTTAGTTACCATTAAAGATGTACAAAGAATCAAAACATAAAGAACTACAAATTGTTCTGTTCTGTTCAAAGGTGAGTTGGAGATGAGGTGGAAGGTACAACGTCTTTAAGAAGTGCCTCAGATGGACCTGATTTATAGCCTAAGGTATTTTTCAATTCATATTCAGGTGCTATATCCAGCCAGACTTAAGCCATGCTTGTGTGTTGAAAACTCAGTCCTATGCTTTTCCTATGACTGGCACCTACACCTCATGGGTACCAATCAGAGGACTTTTTTCTTTCTTTTTTTTTGATGGAGTCTTGCTCTGTCACCCAGGCTGGAGTGCAGTGGTACGATCTTGGTCACTGCAACCTCTGCCTCCCGGGTCCAAGAGATTCTCCTTGAGTAGCTGGGACTACAGGTGCATGCCCGGCCCGGTTAATTTTTCTATTTTTAGTAGAGACGGGGTTTCACCATGTTAGCCAGGATGGTCTCTATCTCCTGACCTCGTGATTTGCCCGCCTTGGCCTCCCAAAATGCTGGGATTACAGGTGTGAGCCACTGTGCCCGGTCAGAGGACTTTTTTCTAATCATCTATCCTGCCCAGGAAACTTTCTGTCTTGCTTTGGGCCACGATCCAGAGCAAGTTGATGCTTCCCTCTAAGAGTTTAAGGTCCTTATAATTCTGTTCCAGTCTCTGACTAGCCTCATAGTCCACCCTGCTCAGAGCAGCAGCTGCCAAAATTTCAGGCAAAATGTTTCCAAATTTAGGAAGCAGTCCTTGAAAATTCGATGTATTTCAATGACAGCAAATGCTACAGCCTGTTTACCTCTTGGTGGAAAAAGAACGAGATAGCTTGATAAATAGTCAGCTCTTATATTTACATCAATTGTACCTTTCCAAATAATACTGTACTGTTGATGCCTAGGATAGGATTTATGCTGTAAATTCAATTTACAGGCTGAAGTGAGGCAAGTATTTACAATGTTTCACTGAAAACTTCCTTCTCCACCCCTACCCTATGACCAGGCCTATGCAAGTTAGTAAGCATGGAAGAGGCCAGTTATAAACCTTACTCATTCAATGATGGCCAATCGCAGGCTATCCCGTGTACACTAAACTGGGTTTGAGCAGTTGAACAACAGTCGTTCATTTGTTCATTCATTCATTGCTCATTCATTCAATATTTATGGAATGCCTATTTATTATATGAGAGTTATTTCAAACAAATATTTAGAAGAAAAGGTAAAATAATCCTTTAAATTTGTTTAGACCATAAGATCCCATTTAATTCCCTGCTAAACACTGTATTTACTGTTTGATCAACTCAGCCAAAAAGTTGGAAAATTATCTGTGATCAAATAAACCACCTATGAAACTCCGTATTTTTTTTTATCATACTTTAAGTTTTAGGGTACATGTGCACAACGTGCAGGTTAGTTACATATGTATACATGTGCCATGTTGGTGTGCTGCACCTATTAACTCGTCATTTAACATTAGGTATATCTCCTAATGCTATCCCTCCCCCCTCCCCCCACTCGACAACAGGCCCCGGACACATGGACACAGGAAGGGAAACTCCATATTTTTTTACTACAACTGCCTGAAATAACCCCATTAAGTATTAAACTAGTGGGCCTTATGCATTATTCTACGAGAAGAATAAACAGACACATGCAAATCTACCCCACTGGTATATGTGAATATGTTCACCCTTGCGTGAGTTTATTAAAGGCAAAGTGGTTCCTGGATCTCAATATAAAGACAGAGACCACGGAGGACTCCATTTCCAACAGTGTGACGGTTAAAAACCCAGAGAACTCTTTCTCTAAAAACAACTAAGAGGCTAGTTAAATTACTAAAAGCTTATTTTAAGATTTATCAAATGGAAAACAAAAATGGTAAGAAATATCCAGAGGCCAAAAATTAAGTGGAAACAGGAATTCAGAGACATGAGCCACTCACTAGAGCCAGATTTTGTCCTGAGGCATGTCAACACTGGTGAACTTGAGCTTCATTTGTCATGGCCTCTGGGGGACTGGGGGCAGAAGATAAAGCCAGGGCCCTTCAAAGGCAAGGAATCCCATAGAAGACCCCACCACATGAAGCTGACTATCCAACAGCTACAGCCCCAGGGAAAGAGTGAATTTCAAATAAACCCACATACCTCCCCACGCCAAGCACAACAAAAAACAGTGCCTGCTGAATTTCAGTGCTGAGTGGTAAGGAAAAAGTTTGCCCTTAAAAGTCCTTAACTACAAGCCAAAGCCAGCCTTCACAGAATTTTGTAACCCAAATTCACACTTCCTTAATGGCCTGTAAACCCTCACCAAAGAATTTTATGTAAAGTAGTATTTGGTTGGAGTTTCCAGAAGTGCCCAGAGAAAGGCAAAGAATTGCCTCAGATAAAGTACCCCAAAAATTGAGTCCATAGTCAAAAACAATAAAACATATAAGGAAATAACAAATAGAAAATTAGATCCAAGTAGATCAGATGTTGGAATTAACAGACATATAAAATACTAGCTAAATTTATTATATAGTATGAAATAAAAAACCTGGAGACAAGTGAAAAGGAAAAGTTATTTCTAAATGATCAAGAAAATTTGTTAAAGAACAAAATAGAACTTGTATCTACTTTTGGCAATGATAAATGTAGAAGGAATGACATAATAGTTAAAATATAATTGATTAGAAACCATAGGAAAAATAGTTGATTTTGGCAAGAATCATCAACGGATGTTAAAATTATTACATAAAATTTTGATAAATTACAAGACATTTACATAGTCTAAACATTTCTTTCCAATGATTACTTATTAATTGTATAGGAAAAAATGGAAAACTTTACAGTGGAAAAAATCGTATAACACCATCTTAACCAGGTAAACAAAAGTAACCAGGTAAAAAAAAAGCCTCAATAATAACAGAAACTGACATTTTGATATTAGGCACTGAGAAGGGAATGATGTAACTTACCTAACATTTCCATTAAAAATGCAACTGGGCCAGGCGCAGTGGCTCACGCCTGTAATCCCAGCACTTTGGGAGGCTGAGGCAGGTGGATCACAAGGTCAGGAGATCGAGAGGAGATCGAGACCATCCTGGCCAACATGGTGAAACCCCGTCTCTACTAAAAATACAAAAATTAGCTGGGTGTGGTGGCGCGTGCCTCTAGTCCCAGCTACTCGGGAGGCTGAGGCAGGAGAATCGCTTGAACTCAGGAGGCAGAGGTTGCAGTAAGCCTACTGCACCACTGCACTCCAGCCTGGTGACAAAGTGAGATTCCGTCTCAAAAAAAAAAGCAACTGTATCCACATTGAAGGGTATTTCACAGAAACAACTGCCCTGTACTTTCAGAGATGTCACTATTATAAAAGACAAGGTCAGGTGCGGTGGCTCACACCTGTAATCCCAGAACTTTGGGAGGCCAAGGTGGGTGGATCACGAGATCAAGAGATCGAGACCATCCTGGCCAACATAGTGAAACCCCATCTCTACTAAAAATACAAAAAATTAGCCGGGTGTGGTGGCGAGTACCTGTAGTCCCAGCTACTCAGGAGGCTGAGGCAGGAGAATCACTTGAACCCGGGAGGCGGAGGTTGCAGTGAGCCAAGATTGCACCACTGCACTCCAGCCTGGGCGACAGAGTGAGACTCCATCTCAAAAAAAAAAAAAAAAAAAAAAAAAAGACAAAAAAACTGAGAAAGTGTTCCAGATTAAAGGAAACTAATGAGATGTGTGACCCTAGATTGGATCTGGAAACAGGGAAATAATGTTGCTATAAAAGACATTATTGGAACAACTGTTGAAATTTGAAAATAAAATATATAGTAAATAATAGTGTTATATCAATATAAAATTTCATTACTGTGATAATTACATACCCTGGGATATTCTTGGGTAAAATGTCACAATATCTGCAACTTACTTTCAAATGGCCCAAAACAGAATAGATATGTTGAAGAAGAAAATAAAATGAGAAATGCCATAGCAGACAACAAAAAGTATTTTGAATCTATAGCAGTAAATACAGTATGCTTCTGGCAGAACAGAAAACAGACAAAAGGAACAGAATAAAGAGGACTCCAAAAAAGATCCTCACTCATATAGATAGATGTAATCAGGATGTATGGCAAATATGGCACTACCAGTCCATGTGGAAAGGGTGCTTTTAAAAAAAAAATGATTCTACAATAGTTGTTACTCACATGGAGGAGGAGGGATGGAACTCTCACATAATGCAAAGTCAATTCCAAAGAAACTGATGTGAAAATGTTTGGGGGAAATGTAAAATAAAGCAAAACTATAAAACCTATATAAAAAGAATAGGTCACATTCTTTATATGTGACCATTGGAATCAAAAAGGATTTCTTAATGCAAGAAGTTCAAACAATAAAGGAAATATGGATAACTTTAAGAACATTATAATCATGATCTTTCATTCATCAAAAGACTCTTATAGAAGAACGTGAACAGGCAAGTTATGAAAACGTGAAGATTAATTCAATATATAAGGAAACACTAAAAATAAAAGAGAAAAAAACCCAATGGAAAATGGCCCAAAGATTTGAACAGAAACTTGAAAGGGTAATAACTAAAAAGATACTCAACTTCATTAGTGATCAATTAATACAAAATAAAGCACTATCAATTACCATTGTAAATTTATGAGGCTAAAAATAATTTATATCTGGTTATCAAGAGTTGAAACGACATGCAGCAACAGGGATTCTTTTTTGGCACGATCTCAGCTCACGCAACCTCCACCTCCCAGGTTCAAGCAACTCTCCTGCCTCAGCTTCTTGAGTAGCTGGGATTACAGGTGTGCGCCACCATGCCCAGCTAAATTTTTTTGTACTTTTAGTAGAGACGGGGTTTCACCATATTGGCCAGGCTGGTCTCGAACTCCTGATCTTGTGATCAGCCCACCTTGGCCTCCCAAAGTGCTGGGATTATGGCGGTGAGCCACCGCACCCAGCCGCAACTGGGATTCTTCTACACTGCTGCTAGTAGTAGTTAAAATCACCTCACAAAATAATTTGGCATTTATCCATCCAGATGCATATCTATGACCCTTCAATTCCACTCAATCCAAAAAACATGGATAAGAATATACCTATCACTGTTCAATAACTATAAACACACACACACACACACACACACACACCATCAACAGTAGAATGAATCCATAAATGGTGATGTATTCATACAATGGAATACTACACAAATAAAAATGAATGGAATACAGTTATGTGCAAGAGCAAGGATAAATCTCAATAACATAATGTTAAGCAAAACTTAAAAGCATATTGAAAATTAAAAGCTCAGTTTGGTTTCTTTTATATAAGGTTCAAAAACATTGAAAACTGAATAATTTATGTAAGATGGAAGGGAAAGGTACAGAATTAGTAAAGATAAGTAAAAAGCCTTCAAAATTTCTAATAACTTAAGTACACAGTATAGTTAAATAGCCTGGCCTCACTGAACCCATAACCAGGAGTCCAAGCCAAAATGAAAGGCCTGGTGTTGGGTGATAAGGACAGGGTTGTGTGCATACAGGGAGAAGTGCTTAGAAGTAGTGCCTGGAGGAAAATAAATCAGGAAATGACAGTCAGTGGAATAAGTTTTGTAGTAGAAGATGAGAAAATTAGTCTAAGGGAAAATGGGAAGCAAGGAGAGTACATAATACAATTTCTTTTAAAGGGCTTTGCATGTGGTTGATATGATTTGGCCTTTTGCTCCTTCTCTAGATTTATCTCCTACCACTGCTCCTCTTGCACTTCCTAATTCAAGCTGCTTCCAACCACTAGTGGTTGTCTAAAAAGGCCCTGTGGATTCTTTCCTCAGTGCCTTTGCATGTACTCTGTCCTGTGCCATGGATGTCCTTCCCATCCCTCACTCAGCCTTCAAGAGTCAGCCTCAGCCTCCCTTTGTGAAGCCTCGAGGGACCCCCTTTCTGCCTTGTGATCCACCTCCATGGGAAGGCCTGGATCTCTGGACCACTGGAGAAAACATCTTCCTTGTTTTCTTATTTTTCACTCATCTATAACACAAACTTCCTCAGCAAGGAGACCTTGCCTATTTCACTTTAACAATCCCAGTGCCCAGTACAATGTATAGCTCATAATACATACTTCAAAAATATGAATTGATGAAACAAATTGAATTTCATGAAGATTTAAGATGACCAGTAAACAAAATAGTAGGTCCTGTATGTTCACCAACCCCAGACAAAAGACTAAAGCAAAGTGTCATCCTACTAAAAGATCAAATAAATATATTAAGCATTTACTATGGAATAGCACTAGAAAGAAAATTTCTCTACATTCTCACATCCAACGCACGGTCCAACCTTAAATGTAAAGCAGATCTTCCTCCAGCTCCCTGTTGCCCTCCACCCCACGTAGAGTCATCTTTCTGCCAGAACAGGCCTTTCATGTGAGTCTTAATTCATCTTACAAATGCAGCATGAGCTCAGCTATCATAATGCTTCTGTGTTTTGTCGGCCCCATATTTTGCTCTATATTTAAGCAAACACAGAATAATGACCAAATATATGTGTGTAATTGTCATTTTATTCTAAAGCACTACTTGTAGCTGAATTTTATTGAAGGGTTTTAGTGATTATGATCTGACGTTAAGAAAATGACAATTCCCCTAGGTTCTCAAACAGGTTTTCCTAAACAAAACAGGTTTTCTAGTAGGTTTTCCTAAATAAAAAGGCAAATTTTATTTTAGACTGAATACTGCTTAGGGCAGACTCTTTACAAATCTTCTAGGGGAACTAAGGAGTTTATTTAAAGTATTTAAGTACTAATAATGTAGTAGAAGAATTAAACTCAGAGTGGTTTCAACGTATAAAACAGCAATGAATGGAGATAAGTTAGCAAATGACAGACTTTAGCTTAAAGTAAGGAATAACTGTCCTACAATTAAAGCTGTCTAGCAACAGAAGGGGCTGAATTCCAAAGCAGAAAATTTATCAAGAGTCATAAAAAGAAATATTCCCGTAAATTGTATGTCTTCAAGATATTACTTCATTAATGATCATGGCATTTCGAAATATGTAACAAAGCCATAGGTCTCCTTTTTGTAGATGAAGAAATTGACAGGCTTAAATGATTTGCCCAGGGTCACATATTGATTGATGTAAGTCTGATGTTCTCTTTGTAATATTTCTTTATTGTCTTAGGAAATAATAAGCTTCCTGCAATTGCAGGTGATGTTACTTATGCGATTCAACTCTTGATCTTCTAAGCAAAATTCAAGATTTTTATTATCTGAGAGTTGGCCTTCTTGGAACCTTTTAATAGATAAGGCTTTTATAGTTCTGCAAATTCTTAGCATGGCACTTTAATTAGTTTCAACCAATTTTGCATTGAAAAAGTTAGATGATAATGATTAGCCTGCAAATTGGTAGATCTTCTGTCACAAGTGTTAAAACGTTAAATGTCAATATGTTATTACAAATACAGTGGCAACCAAGGAAATAAATGTCAAAGTTTTCATTATTTTGTTTGAGAGTTTCAGTAGTACCAACCAATGGTATCTGCAGTTAATACCTCAATCTTTTTGTTAAGAAAAAAGTACTAGCATTGAACCACAGAACAAAATCAGATACACATTTCCCTCAGCTCCCTGAAGTTAACAGGGCACTCTTTCTTCCATAGAAGGGTCACAATTCCAAATTAAGTTAGCATTACAAATCTATGGAGATGGGGAAACTAAGATCCTTAAGGAGGAAAAAGGGGGAAAATAAATAGTCAATTTAAAGAATAAAATTACAAATAATCAACCAGGCGTGGTGGCTCATACCTGTAATCCCAGCACTTTGGGAGGCCGAGGCGGGCGGATCACGAGGTCAGGAGATCGAGACCATTCTGGCTAACATGGTGAAACCCCATCTCTACTAAAAATACAAAAAAAATTAGCTGGGCATGGTGGCGGCCACCTGTAGTCTCAGCTACTTGCGAGGCTGAGGCAGGAGAATGGCGTAAACCCGGGAGGTGGAGCTTGCAGTGAGCCACTCCACTCCAGCCTGGGCGACAGAGCAAGACAGTCTGTCTTGCTCAAAACAAAAAAACAAAAATAAAAAACAATCAATCAATAAATAATAAATAGTCTTTTCTTCCTTAGTAATAAAAGAAATAGAAAATGAAATTACAGCAAAATACAATGACTTTTACATATCAAACTGAAAGGTTTTAACAACATACAAACACTCCAGGCTGGTGACGATGCAATGAAACTAGAGCTCCGTGGTAGGTGGCCTCTCAGATTGTCCCTAGTGATTCCTGCCTCCTTGAATTCATGCCTTGTGTAATCCTCACCCTCATGAGTGAACTGGACTTAGTAACTTGCTACTAACAAACAAAATAGAGCAGAAGTGGGAGATGTCATTTCCAAAGTTACCTACAAAAATAAATAAATAAATAAATAACCCATGACTTTCATGTTGCTTCCTCTCTCCTACTGTCTCCCCTGCTCCCTCTGAGAGAAGCAGCTGCCATGTTCTGAGCTGGCCTATGGAGAAACCAATGTGGCAAGGACCAGGTATCTCCGGCCAACAACCAGCGAGGACCTGAGGTATGCCAACAGTGACCTGAATGAGCTCAGAAGCAAATTCTGCCTCAGTGGAGCCCTGAGATAATTCTCCGGCCAAGAACCAGCGAGGACCTGAGGTATGCCAACAGTGACCCGAATGAGCTCAGAAGCAAATCCTGCCTCAGTGGAGCCTTGAGATAATTCACCACTGGCAGACACCTTGATTGCAGTCCTATGAGAGACCCTGAACCAGAGGAATTGAGTTAAGCCACGGCCAGATACCTGACCCATTAATAAATGCTTATTATTTTAAGCTCAATTTGGGGGTAATTTTTGTACACAGCAAAAGACAACCAAAGACAACTAATACATATTGTTAGTATGTATTCTAGATTCTGGAAAGTTAGTGTGAAAGTATGCATCAAGAGGCTTTTAGAAAATTAATTATTTTTACCCAATAATTCTACATCTAAGATTCTTTTATAAAGAAATAAAGCAGAATGCAATGAAAGATTATTTGCAAAAAAAAACCCAAAATTATCTTGATAGTAAATCTTAAAACCATTGCTTATAATAGTTAAAACTTGGAAATAAACGAACTTGGAAACAAACCAATGTCTCAAAATCTCGGACTACATAAAAATACCAACAAGATTTTTTTAAAGGAGACAATTCTGAAAAAGAAGAGTAACGAGGGATCACCAGTCCTACCAGATGACAAACCATATTTAAAAGTTACAATAACTGAAACAGGAAGTATTGGCACATGAATAGATGAATAAATGGGTCAGGACACTCCAAAGATAGACACAAATATATACAGAAATTTGAGATGATAAATATGATACTCAAAACAAGCAAGAAAAGATGGATTTTTTAATGTATATGTATACTACAGTCAAACTAAGTCGCCATTTGAGAAAAAAATATTTTAACCAGTGCTTCCAATTTTAGCCAAAGTAAAATAAAACAAAGAATGAAAAATAGAAGACAAATAAAAGTTTTTCTATATAATTTTAGAAGGAAGAAGGTATTTCCACAGAAAACAAAATCTAAACTCCACACAAGAAAATGCTGATAAATTTGATGACACAAAAACTTTAAGAATACCTTCATGGCACGCCAGGTGAGGCTGGGGGAGAACATCATTAATATTAAAAACACTCATTACAAAATGGAAAGGAAAAAACAATTTGCAAGCACATTAGAGTCAAAAGGCTATGTTCTTTACTTTAAAAGGTGCCTAAAAGTAAATGTTAAAAATATGACAGAAAATATAGAAAAATGGCTAAGAGATTGAGGAGTGAATACAAAGAAAATGAAATTAAAATAGTTTTTAAACATAGGAAGAGATGTTCAAACTCTTTCATAATGAGAAATGCAAATTAAATGATATAACAAGTATCGCCTATTGGAATGACAAGGTCCAAAGTGTTTGATAGTATGAGTGTGTGGGAAAGCAGACAGTTTGAAACTTTGGTGATGGAAGTATTCATTGCTACAACCTCTCTGGAGAGCAATCAATCAAATTTACAAATGCACATTCTCTGACCCTGCATTCTGCTTCTAGAACTTTCTCTTACAAATACACTCACATGTGGATAAAATTATATCATTCAGGGATATTCAGTGCCCCATTTTAAATAACGAAACATTTAAAACAACTTAAATAGGCATCAATAGAACACTAAACACCTTCAGGGACTACAACACAACAGAACACTGCACAGCCTCTAAAAAGAACAAAGTAGCTCTACATATGCTGATATAGGATGACTACATGATATATTGGCAAATTAAAATAAATGTAGAATTGTGTGAAAACGCTATCACTGTGTCCAACAAAGAGAATATATATACTATGCACATACCAGCATATAATTTATCAGTGATTGCAAAAAAAAATTAATGGTTATATCTGGATGGAGAAATTACTAATGGTTTTTATTTTCTTCCTAAATCTTTTCTCAATTTCTACATTTTCAAAAATAACCATATGTAACATTCACAATGAAAGAAAAAAACTTTAAAATACCCATATACATATTAGAAAATATTCGTGCTAAACATGTTCAGTTGACTCGGGACAGGGAGTCCCTGTTTGTAAAAAGGAGTCTCGCTCTGTCGCCCAGGCTGGAGTGCAGTGGCGCGATCTCAGCTCACTGCAAGCTCCGCCTCCTGGGTTCACACCATTCTCCTGCCTCAGCCTCCCGCGTAGGTGCGACTACAGGCACCCCCACCACGCCTAGCTAATTTTTTGTATCTTTAGTAGAGACGAGGTTTCACTCTGTTAGCCAGCATGGACTCCATCTCCTGACCTCGTGATGCACCCGCCTCGCCCTCCCAAAGTGCTAGTATTATAGGCATGAGCCACCTCGCTCAGCCCCGTTTGTTTTTTAAAGGTTCTCACGACTGAGCATTTTCTTCATGTCGTCATAAAAAATGAACAATATATTGACTTTCACAAATGTCATAGAAAATTGATAAGGACAGGGAAATGGAAGAAAAGGTATAATCAATCTTCCAGGTATAACAGTTTGCTTTTCTGTTAAAGTGTCTTTTCCAAAAGCAATTACTAAGGATGGAGTGAAACTTGCACCAAAAGAAAAACAAACAAGTCAACATAAACCTTCCTACGCTTTCGGAAGTTAAACCACCTTAGACTGGGCACGTAATTTTCTCTCCCTTTGGAAACAGAGTGCACGACAGAACTGTGTATTTTGTGGTTTGTGATTTAAGGTCCATGCTAAATGCAAAAATATTTACTAAGTTCAATCTGCCAACAATGCAAAAAAAATCTATTGGTCAATGTATAAAATGAAATGGTACACTATTCCTCATGTTTATAAAGGTATTGAAATACACGTATTTATAGAAACACCTCTCAATTTGGCATCCTGCACTGATAAACTGATCTTTCTCTGCAGGATCCTTTTTTTTTTTTTTTTTGAGATGGAGTTTTGCTCTTGTTACCTAGGCTGGAGTGCAATGGCACGATCTCCGCTCACGGCAACCTCCGCCTCCTGGGTTCAAGCGATTCTCCTGCCTCAGCCTCCCGAGTAGCTGGGACTACAAGCGCCTGCCACCATGCCCAGCTAATTTTTTGTATTTGTAGTTAAGACGGGGTTTCAGTATGTTGAGCAAGCTGGTCTTGAACTCCTGACCTCAGGTGACCCACCTGCCTCAGCCTCCCAAAGTGCTGGTGTGTCCGGAATTGGTTCCTTCTGGTGTGTTCTCGGTCTCGCTGACTCCAAGAATGAAGCTGTGGACCCACACAGTGAATGTTACAGTTTCTTAAAGATGGTGTGTCCGGAGTTTGTTCCTTCAGATGTTCAGATGTGTCTGGAGTTTCTTCCTTCTAGTGGGTTCGTGGTCTTGCCGACTTCAGGAGTAAAGCCGCAAACCTTCACAGTGAGTGTTCCAGCTTGTAAAGATACTGAGGACCCAAACATGACCAGCAGCAAGATTCATTGCAAAGAGCAAAAGAAATAACCTTCCAGAGTTTGGAAGGGGACCAGAACGAGTGACCGCCGCCGACTCGGGTGGCCAGGTTTTATTCCCTTATTTGGCCCCACCCACATCCTGCTGATGGGTCCATTTTACAGAGCACTGATTGGTCCATTTTACAGAGTGCTGATTGGTCCATTTTTACAGAGTGCTGATTAGTGCATTTACAAACCTTTAGCTAGACACAGAGCACTGATTGGTGTGTTTTTACAGAGTGCTGATTGGTGTCTTTACAAACCTTTAGCTAGACACAGAGCGTTCATTGGTGCATTTACAATCCTTTAGCTAGACAGAAAAGTTCTTCAAGTCCCCACCAGACCCAGAAGCCCAGCTGGCTTCACCTCTCACTGGGATTACAGGCGTGAGCCACCTAACGGCCCCAGGATCCTATCTTAAGGTTAGTGTAGGAGGGGGGTTCAGGAAGGCAGGTGCCACAGGCAGAAAGGTCTGTGTTTTGTGGTAGTGATAGGATTGATCAATTTTACTGATGCATGGGGAGAAGAGAGAGAAAGTCAGGAGAACCCGGGTGTAAAATGCACAGGATTTGGCATAGCAAAGGAGGGATACTAGATAAACTGAAATGAATTGAAGGGCTGTGGGCAGGGATTGCCCCAAATCATGTTTGGGACTCTGAGAAATGATTGCTTCCCAGAATAATCCCAACCCATCTGCACATACACTGGTGGGAGAGGGAGTGCTCAGCTTTTTTTAGGTAGGTAGAAGGCCAGAGCCCAGCTTCTTCTGAGTTAAGAGAGGTTTCCAATGTCATACCCCAAATGTCCAAAGTAGAGTCTGGCAGCCCATATTTTGGGAAAGCTTCCTATCTGATTCTGAGTTATGAGGACTGTCATCCACTATTTAAGAATGGCTTCTCAGCCAGGCATGGTGGCTCACGCCTGTAATCCTAGCACTCTGGGAGGCCGAGGCCGGTGGATTACCTGAGGTCGGGAGTTCAAGACCAGCCTGGCCAATATGGTGAAACCCTGTCTCTACTAAAAATACAAAAAACTAGCTGGGTGCGGTGGCTGCAGAGTGAGACTTTGTCTCAAAAAAAAAAAAAAATGATTTCTCTACCATATCTTAATCAGAATGACTCTTGTATTGTTCACCTCATTCTTTTCATTCTTTTCTTAGTCTTTGAGGGTGTTATGTTTCAGACCAATGCATTGCTCTGATAGTCTAAAACATGGAGAACCATCTGAAATTTTTCACTGGCCAATATTGTATAAATAGTTGCTAAAGAATTAAATCATGATTATCAAAAGACAAATTTCAGTAATATATCACTCAATTAAACCTAAACAAAAGGTAGGATGGATGAGCAATCAATATTTGTACTCCTTTTTTTCTATCAACTACAGTTTTCAAGTAGGAAAATCAGTATGTGATTTTATTCTGAGTCACCAAGGAAGTAGAATAACAAATTGTCATAAATGAAAGGGAACCTAAAAGTCATTTAGTTGAACATCCCTTCTAATTCCTAAGTCTCTACTACAGCTCCACTCATAGGTGATATTCTGAGCTAGTACATTCCAGAAAACAGGAATTTATTAGTTAATGCAGCAAGTAGAAAATATAAGCCTGCAGATGAAAAACAAAATTATAAACACTTACATGGAAGCAATTTCAGACCCAGAAAATTACAAGGCTGAAGATTCGCTCATGTTTTCCTGATGTTAATTTGACGTGTGATTTTAGGGTTTGCCTACACATAAGGGTAGCATCAAAGCACTAAGACTATCCACACAGAATGGGGCTTCCTTGAAATCTTGCCCTCACACTTAGGCAGAAATAGCATAATCACTATGAACTTCACAGATGAGAAACAGTTCTAAAGTTGGCCGCTCTTAGATAAAAGCTCACATGCTTATTGCACTATATGTCTCTTGAAAAAGAGAGAGAAATGGGCAAAGGGTGGGTCTGTGCTGGCCATTACAACAATTTAGTAGATTAAACTAAGGCAGATCCTTGCAGCAATAAAGGTGGCGATGGCCCTCCCTGATAACCCCAGTGTTTGGGCCAGGGTAAAGCAGGTGAACCTGTATTGAGAGAAATATCCTTAGTAGATATTAAATTTTATGCTTCCTAAACTACAAATATCTCGAGAGGCCAAGAGAACAGTTCACCCAAGGTAGAGGCTGTTAGTTGTGCATCTCTGCCACTTACACAGTTTCTACACAATCCAGTAAAGATGCACAAAGAAAAAATCAGTCCTAAAGTCAGGTTTTTAGATAGACAGTCCTTGACTTGCAAATTTTCAACTTAATGATGGAGTAAAAGTGATATACTTTCAATATATTATTCAACATATTACATGAGATATTCAACACTTTGTTATAAAATAGGCTTTGTATTAAATGATTTTGCCCAACTGTAGGCTAATGTAAGTGGTCTGAACACACTTAAAGCAGGTTAGGCTAGGCTGTGAAGTTCAGTAAGTTATGTGTATTAAATGCATTTTCAAATTACGATCTTTTGAACTTAACGGTGGGTAATTCAGGACAGACTCCCATCATAAGCAAGGAACATCTGTATAATTCTTAGTTGTTTAAAGTTGACTGTAACCACATGGCCTTTCTCCTGTATACAATAAGACAAGTCTGGTGTTAGGCAAATTACTTAACCTCTCTCTCTCTCTCCTCAGGTTCTTCCCATGGAAATTATGATCTAAAAACATGACACAGTGTTTCTTCCCCATGGTAATTTTTTTTTTTTTTTTTTTTTTTGAGACGGAGTCTCACTCTGTCGCCCAGGCTGGAGCGCAGTAGCGTGATCTCAGCTCACTGCAAGCTCTGCCTCCCAGCTTCATGCCATTCTCCTGCCTCAGCCTCCCAAGTAGCTGGGACTACAGGCATCGGCCACCACGCCCAGCTAAGTTTTTGTAGAGACGGGGTTTCACCATATTAGCCAGGATGGTCTCAATCTCCTGACCTCGTGATCCTCCCGCCTTGGCTTCCCAAAGTGCTGGGATTACAGGCGTAAGCCACCACACCCGGCCCCCATGGTGAAAAATTTTAATGGCTCCACACTAACCAGACAAAAAAAAAAAAAAAAAAAGCACAGACAACCGAGTTCAAAACTGGTTTTCCCTTCCATTCATTCTCAATTTACTCTTCTAGCTGAGACTACTTATCCCCTGACAATGACTTGAGCTTTTATACCTTCAGCCATCTGAAATTCTTTTTTTTTTTTTTTTTTTTTTTTGAGATAGAGTCTCACTCTGTCACCTAGGCTGGAGTGCAGTGGCATAATCTCGGCTCACTGCAACCTCCACCTCCTGGGTTTAAGCGATTCTCCTGCCTCAGCCTCCTGAATAGTTGGGATTACAGGTGTGCTCCACCATGCCTGGCTAATTTTGTATTTTTAGTGGAGGCAGGGTTTCACCATGTTAGTCAGGCTGGTCTCGAATTCCTGACCTCAGGTGATCATCCCGTCTTAGCCTCCCAAAGTTCTGGGATTACAGGCATAAGCCACCATGCCTGGCCAGCCACCTGAAATTCAATCCCTTCCCCATGCACACTTTTTTTTCTTGTTAGAGAGATGGGGCCTTGCTGTGTTGTCCAGGCTGGTCTCAAACTCCTAGCCTCAAGTGATCTTCCTGTCTCAGCCTCCCAAAATGCTGGAATTACAGGTGTAAGCCACCACTCCCATGCACACTTTAACTCTGCCTATTGATTCTTTGAATGTAGCTGAAGTTTTCTAATTTTTTTTTTTTATTTTGAGATGGAGTTTCGCTCTTGTTGCCCAGGCTGGAGTGTGGTGGCACGATCTCAGCTCACTGCAACCTCCACCCCCAGGGTTCAAGTGATTCTCCTGCCTCAGCCTCCCGAGTAACTGGGATTGCAGGTGACCGCCACCATGCCTGGCTATTTTTTTTGTATTTTTAGTAAAGATGGGGTTTCACCGTATTGGCCAGGCTGGTCTTGAAGTCCCAATCTCGTGATCCACCTGCCTCAGCCTCCCAAAGTGCTGGGATTACAGGCATGAGCCACAGCGCCTGGCCAAAGTTTTCTATTTCTGAGCTCATTGTTCTATGGCATTTTCCTGGCCCTTGTGAGGAGCTGCCTAGTACCAATACAGGCTGCACAGGTGACTCCATCCTCCCAATGAGGCTGTTTACTACTTGAGTTAAGGCATGTTCCTTAGGGTCTAGTGTTACCAAATAAAATTCAACTAGTTGTCCAGTTAAATTTGAATTTCAGATAAACAACAATTTTTTAGTGTAAGTTTGTCCTGTGCAATATTTCAATTTCAAGTTCATTCAGGGTAAAGGTTGTCAGCTGAGTTGTACATCTGGCACCCACACAGTTTCTATACAATCTAAAAAAAAGTTTCCATGCAGTATTTAGAACACACACTAAAAAGTTATTGTTTCTCTAAAAGTCACTTAAACTGGGTCACCTGTGCTTTTATTTGCTAAATCCAGCAACTCTACTTGGGACACCTGTATCACTTTAAATGCTCAGAACAGAACTTCACGATACTGAGTGCTCAAAGTGTATGTTGATTAGTTGAGCGACTGTAATTTAATCTAGACAAACTTGAAGACGGCTATTACAGAATACAGTGTTTCCAGCACTCAGCCTTTGGTGCCTCCTTGTTCCAAGGGATCAACCGTCAATTCATCTGACACCTCTTCTGAGTTAGCAGGATAACCCGGAGTCTGACCTAGGCTGGGTTAGTTTTCAAGCAGTTGCAGTGGGGCATGGAAGTTGGAAGGATTGATTCAATGCTGAGACCCAAGGAAACAAGTTCCAGACCCAAGGCAAGGCAGGATCCACAGCACCAAGTGTGGATGAGAAGGGAAGGGTCTATAGCAGAAGGGTGGGCATGACTGAGAGAGTGCGTTCAGGGGTTGCCATGGAAGAGGTC
This sequence comes from Gorilla gorilla gorilla, assembly GCF_029281585.2. Taxonomy (NCBI): domain Eukaryota; kingdom Metazoa; phylum Chordata; class Mammalia; order Primates; family Hominidae; genus Gorilla; species Gorilla gorilla. The sequence continues at coordinate 106,082,236 of NC_073236.2, forward strand.
CTGATGCAAGAGCATGTGACTGAGATAATCTCACAAAGCAGCTGTAGCCACACGGATAGCACTGAGCCCATTTGGACAAAACCCTTCCTCCCGTTTACTAAAGCAATCTTCTACATATTTACCTTGACTGTTCTCTGTGTCTTCCTTTAGACTGTTCTGTGTTAGCTTTCTCCTGAGAATGAAATAGTTGTGTCTTTCTAAATTTGTGCCACACCAAAGACAGAGGTGGGAAAAGAGATTCATGATCTTTAAAAGAATACCAAGGTGGTAATGCTTCCAAGGTGGTAATGCTCTAAACAGACGCAAAGTTTCCTATAGCAAACATGTAGAGGGAGGCACAATCAGAAAGTCTGCGGCACCCTGTAGGAGAATGGCAGGAGGTCTTGAAGGGAAGTCACAAATGGAGGAGGTGGCCACACAGGTGCTTTTTAGACCAGCCTTTTGTTTGTTTGTTTGTTTGTTTTTTGAGATGGAGTCTGGCTCTGTCCCCCAGGCTGGAGTGCAGTGGCACGATCTTGGCTCACTGCAAGCTCCGCCTCCTGGATTCATGCTATTCTCCTGCCTCAGCCTCCCGAGTAGCTGGGACTACAGGCGTCCACCACCACACTCCACTAATTTTTTGTATTTTTAGTGGAGACAGGGTTTCACCATGTTAGCCAGGATGGTCTCGATCTCCTGACCTTGTGATCCACCTGCCTTGGCCTCCCAGAGTGCTGGGATTACAGGTGTAAGCCACCACACCCAGACTTTTTGTTTGTTTGTTTGTTTGTTTTTGGACACATAGTCTTGCTCTGTTTCCCAGGCTGGAGTGCAGTGGCACAATCTTGGCTCACTGCAACCTCCACCTTCTGGATTCATGCAATTCTCCTGCCTCAACCTCTCGAGTAGCTGGGATTACAGGTGCTCACCACCACACCTGGCTAATTTTTGTACTTTTAGTAGAGATGGGGTTTTGCTATGTTGGCCAGGCTGGTCTCAAACTCTCGGCCTCAAGTGATCCACCCACCTTGGCCTCTCAAAGTGCTGGGATTACGTGAGCCACCACACCCAGCCTTAGAGCAGCCTTTTAAGTGTCACCTTCCCCATGAGATTCCTGAAGCCCTTCCAGCAGTACTCTATGGTTGCTTCATCCTCAGCGATGTGCTGACTCACTGGATATTTTCTCTGGGTTTTCACCAAGTAAACCAAAACCACTGGTAAAGAGCCAATGGGCCACAGAACAGTGTTGCTGCCTGGCTGACGGATTGGCCCTCCAGAGTCAGTGGTGCAGCAGGTATTGCCTGGACCTGCATCAAACCCATCTGGGCCAAGAATAAAGGTACTTAGCCTTTTTGCATCTCACCCTCAAAATCTACAAAACCTTCTTATGTGGGGGTGCTGCCTGTTGAATAAAATAATTTTTTTTTGAAACCGAGTCTTGCTTTGTTACCCAGGCTGGAATGCAGTAGTGTGATCTTGGCTCACTGCAACCTCCGCCTCCTGGGTTCAAGCGATTCTCCTGCCTCAGCCTCCCTAGTAGCTGGGACTACAGGTGCACACCACCACGCCCAGCTACTTTTTGTATTTTTAGTAGTGACAGGGTTTCACCATGTTGGCCAGGATGGTCTCGATCTCTTGACCTCTTGATCTGCCTGCCTCGGCCTCCGAAAGTGCTGGGATTACAGGTGTGAGCCCCCATGCCCAGCCCTGAATAAAAAAAATTAACATATTAAAACATAATAACTCCATGAATGTTGCCCTAGCCTCTACAACAATTTGACAATTTCTGGAGATGGAGGGGCATGTCCATCTTTAATACTGAAAGACTCTAAATATGGACAATTAATAAATAGGAATCATCTTATAAAAATAATTTCTTATGGAAAAGTAAAAGTGAAGGAAGACATAGGAAAATCTAAGAAGCATGCATGAATTAGCAGATCCAGATGACACACAAGGTAAAGTATTAATAAAACTGACAGATGCGTCCACAGGGTCCTTTCTCATTTTGCCTCAAAGACTTCTGTGAAACTGCAATGATGGGTGGAGTGCTGAAGTGTTAAATCTTTATATCTTAATGAAGACCTGGGAGATAGAGTGATCAGTAACTTAATGAGATTTTCTGGATGTTTCTAACCTGAGAGATGTTGCAAATACCAGTAAGCAAAGGTAAAATAACGCAAGTATATTTATATAAAATAAGCTTGGAAACACAGGTAAGACACAGCTGTATAAAATTCAATGTAAAAATGCTAACTCTTTCAACTGAGATATTCACCATGCCCAAGGGACTGGAAGAAATAGGAAACTAATAATGATAAAAAGCACCAAGGGGCAAACAAGAAGAGCAGATTAGAAAGAAGTTTATATTATGAGCTAGGCCAGGGAGGAAAACAAATGCCACTGTTTGGGTACATATACAAAATTCTGTTATTCCTCTGAGCAAAGAAATAGTGAGAATCTAATGAGATTTCTCTGAGGATGATGCACCAGATTTGGGGCTTCAGAAGGCCACAAAGTCATGTCTGAAGTGAAGGGAGCGCGTGACAAGGAGTAGTAAGAGGAACGCTAATTCTCCGAGAAACAAGAAAGAGTAGCTGAGTGGCTCATAAGAAATGGGAGGCTCATAATATTAGTCCATAAGTATGTGCAAATGATGTGTAATGGGGGATTGCAATTTGTCTGAACAGAAATTAAGAAAAGAAGGGATTTTTAAGAAAGAGGAATAAAGTGCAATAACCTGGCAAACCCATGAAGAGTGAAGCCATGAATCTACAGCTGCCCAGGGAGCAACAGCAAGTCCATGTCTCTAGGCCTTTAGCACCAGCTGGGATGAGATGCTAGACTGTGTCCTTCCTCCGGTGATAACAGCCTGTTGGTGTAATAGACCAAACGACCATAGAGCTCTTCTGAAGCAGAGTTTATGATAGGAAGAAACATATATCCTGCTCTCAGAGGAAACATCTCTCAAATAAGAATAAGGCTGAAATCCTGGTTCCCTGCAGTTATTACGTGTCCCAACACCCAGTTTCAGCAGCAACCCAGATCCCACGGCAATTCAGCTTAATACGTGACACTTCCACTAATGAAGAGGACATGTGGCTTCAACACATTTCTTCTACTTAGAAAGTTTCTGACAAAGGTCAAGTGATGTAGGAGAGTTAGTGATGTGTTCCAGGACTCCAGAAAAAGGAATAGTTGCATTACTAAAAAATGAATTAACTGCTAACTATTATAATGTCAAAAGTACCAGAATTATAAAAGTTATAGCTGAGAGTCTTGGGGTATAGGGAGAAAAGGGCAGGGATTCCATTACATTCGAGAAGTGAGAGGCAGGGTCTTTCTGTAGTCAGGCAGGACAGACTGGAGTAAAGGGAACTCAATAAATGAGTGCAAGAAGGAAGGAAAGTAGAAAAGCAAAGGGGAAAAAAGGAGGGAAGAATAAAGGACCTGTACTCTGATTCTGTGACATTTACTGGAAGCTCCCAAAGACTGCAGTGAGTAGAGCCAAGGGCCTCACTGGAATTCTGACCTAGAGGATCCAACGGTGCTTGAACTGTCTGCAGAAGAATAGATCATTGTAAGGACCTTACAGTTACCCCCAATGGGAAAAGTGACCTCAAGTATTTCGTAGTAAAATCATGCACTCTTCGTTAAATAACTAATTCTCATTTCAAGAAACAGCTCTTGACTTGCTATTTAGCCCTGGGAGAGACTGGACGACTTATCATAGGAAATCAGGCGACATGGAAACTAGGTATTATTTGCTTTCAACAATCCATAAATACAGGTGTGCCTAGGAGCACTCCATTTTCAAGTGGACATAGTATTTATGAAATCAGGCTTGAGGATGTCCTGAAGGCATAAGTCAGTGGTTCACACTCATGGTGTATCCACTGCAGAAGTCGTACTCTTACAGGCTATGTTATGACCTCTCCATCTACAGACTTAAAGTTTGGCGAGAAGTTTGCTACGGCCAGTTGACCAACAGGACATTTTAAGCCTGACTTACAGATACTTCTATCTAACCTGCTGGCACCAGATGTAGACTGCTGCAGCGAGTGGAACTTTAAGCAGTTCTTCCTCTGGGCCACTTGCCGAGAAGCAGAGAAAACCTAAAATAAGAATTTATATCAATTCACGGGCAGTGATTAGTAGTTCCACTAGATTGTCAAGAACTTGAAAGGGTCTGGGCACTGTGACTCAAGCCTGTAATCCCAGTACTTTGGGAGGTCAACGCAGGAGGATCACTTGAGGTTGGGAGTTCAAGACTAACCTGGGCAGCATAGCAAGACCCCATCTCTAAAATAATTTTTTTTAATTTTATAAAAACTAAAATTAGCCAGGCATGGTGGTGTGGGCCTGTAGTCCCAGCTACTCGGGAAACTGAGGCAGAAAGATTGCCTAAACCCAGGAGTTCAAGGCTACAGTGAGTTATTATCATACCACTGCACCCCAGCTTGGGCAAGAGCATGAAACCTTGTCTCTAAAAAAGAGAGAAAGAGAACAAAAACTTGAAAGGATCAAGTTCCTTGGAGGATTTTGGAATAAGATATTTGAGAAAGAGCTGTATGTACGTGGATTTATCACAATGGACCCACCATGAAGTGATATTTTTTGTTCCATATGAATGATGACCCAAAAGCTCCCACTGGGAAGGAAGCTTTCTATAAACAGTTATTTGTTCGTCTCTTTCCCCTGCCAACCCATGCTTGCTAATTAGGTTCATGAACAGGATGACTGTGAAGATAGGAATGGAGGTTATGCAGCAGCATAGACTTCCTCTCACCAAGGCTGACACTGTTGCATATCTGTGGGTCCTACTAGCTAGTAGCAGAGACCAACACTAAGTCCTGTCTATGGTACCATATCACAGGGGAACAGCCAGATACCTGGCGCTCTGATTTCCTTATATTCATTCTATCATGGAGGGAGAAGGTATTGGTGATTACTTTGCCCTCACTTATTTTGGATTCAGATTTACTACCCTTGATCACAATGTCTCTGGTAGCTTCTTTATCCCTGGACTTACCGAATGCTATAGTCACCATCATTATATAATACATACATAGGCTGGGCGCGGTGGCTCACGCCTGTAATCCCAGCACTTTGGGGGGCCAAGGCGGGCGGATCACGAGGTCAGGAGATCAAGACCATCCTGGCTAACATGGTGAAACCCCGTCTGTACTGAAAATACAAAAAAATTAGCCGGGCGTAGTGGCGGGCGCCTGTAGTCCCAGCTACTCAGGAGGCTGAGGCACGAGAATGGCGTGAACCCGGGAGGCGGAGCTTACAGTGAGCCGAGATCGCGCCACTGTACTCCAGCCTGGGTGACAGAGCGAGACTCCGTCTCAAAAAAAAAAAAAAAAAAAGAACTATAAAATACATACATACATACTATTGCTTCTAATTGAGGAACTCACTTTGCAGTGAAATAAACATGACAGTGGGCCAATGCCCATGAGATTTCTCATGGACACTGAGGAATTGAGTCAGGGTCTCACTCTGTTGTTCAGGCTGGAGTGCAGTGGTGTGATCATAGCTCACTGCAACCTGGAACATCTGGATTCGGGCAATCCTCCAGTTTTACTACGTACGCCACCCCACCCAGAAGCAGCTGACCTCACAAAACAGTGGGATGGCCTATTGAAGACTCAGTTTAGATACCTGTTTGTGAGATTGAGGTGCTCTCCAACAAGATACAAATATACTCTGAACCAGAAACCGATATGTGTGGGTGGTTGTCTTCTCCGCTAGTCAAAATATATGGATATATTCAAACCAAGAGGTAGAAGGCAGGAACACCTCTATTACTCTTAACAAGTCATCTCAAAATGTCTGCTTCCCATCTCGTCCACATGAGCTCAGATGATTCAGAGGGAGTGTTCCTCAGGAACCCAACAATAGCAACATTGAATTGGAAGCTGCGACATCTCATCTGGGGCTCGTCAGGAGGAAAGGCAAAAAACGAGTATTAGGGTGCTGAGTAGGATGAGTAATCCTGATTGTCAAGGGCAAGCAGTGTTATTGTTTCAGTATGGGGACAGTTTCCCTGAGGGACTTTATTATAGTTCCATATTCAGTGGTAAAATATACTAGAAGACAACAGCAACCCACACAGATAGGTTTTAGAACCCTCAGGGATACAGACGGAAAATGCTGATAAAGGATGCTGACCAGCTGAGGTGGCTGAAGACAAAGAAAAAGTATCAACTATGGCCTTGGGGTTAGTTCTAGAAATAAGGAATACAGTTTTGTAGGCTTGCAGCCCTGATATTTATTTATGAGACTCTTTTCTCTTATTTCCTCTTCCTTTCTCCTACTCTTTTATATATGGTGCTGTCACAGAAGTAAGCTTTAGAATTTAGTCCAGAATATTGAAGAATGACCTAATGGAACCAGAGATGCTGGTTCTGGGGCTAGATATAGTAACTGTTGTGCCTTGACCACATACCACCTGGATGAGGGGCGCTAACATTACTAGACAGGTACATTTTTTATTGTTTAATGTTAATAAGGGGAAAAGACAATATGTTAACATTGTACAGCCAAGTGGGCTACAGCGAACAACCATTATTCTTTGTGTTCTCCAACATCTGCACACTGTTACGATGGCTGGAGATACCCCAACTTTATAAGACTGACCTCACCGCTCACGAGTGAAACTGAAAATGCCGGACACTCACTTCCCAGATTCCCCCTCAGACTTTGGGAAGGTGGCTTGAAGAAGCAGGGATTGCAAAGAAGCTATTCTGGTGAGAGTAACAGCAGGCATGGAAGCTGCACTTGGCTTCCAGAGGCGGCAGCAGGTATGAATCTATCAGTAGCACCCATTGTTCAACATTGGTACGGTAGTATTAGGTTGCTGCAAAAGTAATTGCAGTTTTGGCCATTGCTTTCAATTGACCGTTGCCTTCAATGGCCAAAACTGCAATTACTTTTGCACCAACCTAATAACACTATCTTCACAGGCTGTGTTCTGATGCATAATGTGAGCACTGTGCTGGCTACAGAACCTCCAAGCCTGGATTTCCAGACTTATCAGAGATTCTGAGTCACCACCATATTTCAGCAAATCCCCTTTCTGCTTCAATTAATAAGAGTTGGTTTCTTTTGCTTGTAACTTAAAACCGTGACTGATGCTTTCAGGTTCTGGAGGAAGTAAGATTTTATAATTCTCAAATCCGGTAAGGACTAACTTTCAACATCTTCAGTTGAAACAACCTTTGTTCATTCTCTTCATTACTTCATTGATTTTGTTCATTCAGTCATTCAGTCATTTAGTTGTTCATTCATTCATTCAGCAAATACTTACTGAACCTTTACTCTGTGCCAATTGGCAAAAACAGACATGGTCCCTCCTCTCATGTACATGTAGTTTAGTAGGCAATAATCATACAAATAAATGTAAAGGTGCAACTGTGATAACTGTTCAGCAAAGAGCCATAATATAGGGAGAATTAATCATCATCAAATCCAGGGAAGACTTCTTTGAGCAACTGATGACTGAGCTGGAATCTGAAAAAAGAGTGAAAATTAGCTATGTGACAGGGCAGGAGTGAAAGATGTTTCAGACAAAGGAAATAGTATGAGCAAAGGCTCTATAGCAAGTTGAGCAAAGTGTCTTTGAAGAACTGAAATAAATTTACTATGGCTACAAATAAGAGAGCAGAGGGAAGCAGGCTGTGAAGAAACAAGTTTGTGGAGTCGGTGGAGACCATAACATGGCAAGCTTTGTAGCCCGTATTAAGGATGTTCTCCTTTATCTAAAAGAAGTAATGAATCATGGTAGTATTTTAAGTGGTAGCTGGGGAGGTGGGAGAAATGTAACATGCTCTGCCTGCATGTAAAATGTTTTGGAGAGGAGCAAGAGTAAATACAGGGAGACCGGTCAGGGGATCCCAGTAGCCCAAGCAAGAGGTGATGAAGCCTGGACTCAGAAGCAACAAGTAAGTGGCAGATGAGAGGATGGATGGGAATCATATTTGGAAGTTAACATTTTCAGGATTTGTGGTTGATCAAGTGTGGAAAGTGAAAGAGACAGAACAGTTGCAGTCACCATTCACCAAAACAGGAAAACACCAGAAAAGGACCAAAAAGGAAGAGAACTGTCTTTGGAGAGAATCATGGCTATTTCTTCTAATGTACTATACTCCTCAGCCAATCACCTCAGAATAAACAGATTTTATTTTCAGTGATCAAAAGTAGAATCAGGCTCTGACCTCAAAAATATCTGCCCTCTGCTCACAGATGCCTAGTCTTTTTACAGTAATGAAAGGCCAAAGCCTGAGTCAGCACACTCCACAATTAGAGATAGTGTTGTATTCAGTTTCCTAGAGCTGACAATGTTGCCACAGACCAGGGAGCTTAAAACAAGAGAAATGTATTCCTTCACAATTCTGAAGACTGGAAGTCCAAAATCAGAGTGTCAGTAGGGCCATGTCCCCTCCAAAAGCTCTCAGAGTGAATCTCTTTCGGCCTCTTCCAGCTTCTGGTGGCTCCTGGTGTTCCTTGGCTTCTGGTAGCATAACTCTAATCTGCCTCCTTCTTCACATGGCCTTCTTTCTGTATGTCTCTGTGTCTCCTCCTTTCTCACCTTTTATATGAACAGTCATTGAATTTAGGGCCCATCCTGAAGCCAGAGTGATCTCATCTTGAAATTCTTAATCTCACTATACCTGTAAAACCCTATTTTGAATTGCGGTCATATTCACAAGTACTAGGGGTTAGGATTTGGACATATCTTTTGGGGGCCACTATTCAACCCACTGCAGATGTAAAATGTTAACAGGTTGCTTAGATACACGTAGACGAGTTTTACCTGAAACAGCATTTCTCAGAGTGTGTAAGACAAACATTAGTTCCTCAAGATGCTCAAAAAAATTGTTACCATGGTCAAAGCTTGGAAAACACTGAACACTCTATACCCTTCTTATGATTCCTAATTTACATACACACATTAAAGTTTCTGAAAAGTCCTGCAGTAATGAAACCCATTCAAGTTGCTCAACCCAGAACTTTACAATCTTATTTGATGCATAATCTTTTCCTTTTGGTGACAAAGCACCCGCCCACTGATATCTGAAACACTGTCCAAGGGCCATACTCACAGTATGCTAAGATACCATCAGTTAGCAATCAGTGATAAATAGTTTGGGGTTCTGGATTCTTCTCAGTTTTGGTGAGGAAGAAAAATGAAAGAAGGTCTTAAACATTGAAGGCTGGGGAGGGAATGACCACTGGATTCAGGAGGGAGTGAGTGCTGGGGTTGACTGGGCAGAATGTTAGCAAGTAACAGAAAGGTGTGACTGGTGGCTCAAAAGAAATTTTGCTCAAAGAATTTTTTGTTCACCTCACACTGTGAGGAGACAACACAAGCTGGGAAACAGGTTTTTGGTTGATTGCTTGGACTTTTTATTTGTTGGGTATTTCAAGTCAAGTAAAAGCACGTACAGGCAACTTTGTGATTTATAGTCGTTTTTGTTTTGTATTTTCTCAAGCATGATGATTTCCTTGTAAAAGGGCATGTTTCCCATGGGTTTTATTAATCGAAGTGCCACTGTAACTACATTTCTGTCATCCTGAATTCCCCCTGTAGTTGCTGTGAAAAGCAGTCATCTTTTTTCCCTTAGTTTCTCCATTACTGAATAAATGTAACAGAGCAATGTCTTGGTCAATGAGAATCCTGATGCTTCATGAGCTATAAACCTATGCGTGAGCTATAAACCTATATATCCCTGCCTTGCAGCCGATGTGAGCAAGCAAGCCCAAGCTATCAGGAGATCTGGTCACTCCCCAAGCAGCCAAGATCAGACTGGGGGCCAAGGTTCCAGAGAAAACACAATTCTCTCATCCACCGTGATTCCTTCCTTGGCCCCTTTGATTCTTGCACTTCATGTGGGGCTGTGGCCCCACCTCCTGTGCCGTGCATTGTCTGGGCAAAAAGGACACAGAAGATCTCTAAGCCTCTGGTATCATTTCTTCTTTTGCCACACCAAAGCTAGGGCTTAACTTCCTTTTTCTGGGCTTACTGTCAACTATCTGGGAAGAAAAATGTGTGTTCTTCACTCTTCATTTGCTAAGAGCTTCTTTCTTCTCCTCAGTGGGCCAGCTGACTGAGCCGGCAGTCAACAGATGGAGGTACAGGCCCCTCCACTATATTCTTTATGCACTTCCGGATTTTAGCCAGCACTGCTGGGCATTAAGGTCTGTGTTGGGTCATGTGGGCGGATCCTTCATGAATGGTTTGGTGTTGTTCGCCCAGTCACGAATGAGTTCTTGCTCTTTTAGTTCCTGGGAAAACCCATTGCTAAAAAGAACCTGGCCCCTCCCTCCTCTCTCTCTTGCCTCCTTTCTTGACATGTGATCTGCACCTGTCAAGAGTAGAAGTTTCCTGAGTCCCATGCCAGAGTGGATGCTGGCACCATGCTTCTTGCACAGCCTGCAGAACATGAGCCAAATCAACCTGTTTTCTTTATAAATTATCCAGCCTGAGGTATTTCTTTATAGCAACATAAAAGGACTAAGACATGTGTGTCCCAGCAAGCTTAAATACACTATGTCAGGGTTTCCCAGTGTGGAGGTCCTGTACCATTGAAGAGACACAAGCTAATTGTATTTGATACAAGAATAAACATATTTTATGAGTTATAAATTCATCTTATGTGCATTGGGGTGCTGGGGCAGGGAGAGGGAACAACCAGCACACAAAGTCTGTGATTCCATGAATGTGATTGTTTGGAATAGGCCTAACTTTTTAAAGTAAATTTAAAGTTTGTATTTAATGAAAAACATTAATAGTAATACAGGTGGTACATCTCTGGGTTAGTTTTTGCCTGACTGAGATTCAGGAAGGACCACAACGCCATATCCTAGTGGCCACCACAGAATCTTAGCCTGAGAGGCACGTTAGTGGCAGCCCACAGAGCAGGACTCCCTTCTCCAACCTGCTTTGACAAATGGATTCTACCCTGAGTTCAATCACTGTCAACGTAGGAGAAATGCTGGTGGAGAGACTTTTCCATCACAGACAAATCCTTATGGAAGAAGGATTGGCAATGCTTTTTTTTTTTAAGAAAAAAAATTAAAAATAAGCCAAATTACCCTAAAGCAGGAGCCAAGGTTGACAAATATCAGGTCCTAGGGAAAAACAGCAAAAGATTTCATTTCGGAAGTTGTAACTTCAGAGAGTAACAGTAACAATCCAATGATTCAAATTCATAGAACCTTTGCTTCAGAACACTTCTGAGCAACTTAGAAAGAATAGCCACAGTGCCCAATTGTCCATGAATAGAATAGCCCTTGCCTCTTCCTTTAAACATCTCTACTTTGTTTTTTCCTGAACATATCCCCCAACACAAACACACACACACACACACACACACACACACTTTGCACATGTGCTATACATGCTGTCGCTCAGGGGCTCTGAGGACAGCAGGAACAATGGGCTCCTTCCTGTTTGTCCCCAACTGTCCCCACAGGCCCCAGGCTCTCCCCACCTGTAGATTTTTCCACCCTTCTGTCAGTGTGAGCCTCCTTTAAAACAAACAACACTTTCAGCTGATCATAAGGTCAAGAGATCGAGACCATCCTGGCGAACAACGTGAAACCCCGTCTCTACTAAAAATACAAAAATTAGCTGGGCATGGTGGCGTGTGCCTGTAGTCCCAGCTACACAGGAGGCTGAGGCAGGAGAATCGCTTGAACCCAGGAGGCAGAAGTTGCAGTGAGCCGAGATCACACCACTGCACTCCAGCCTGACAACAGAGCGAGACTCCATCTCAAAAAAAAAGAAAAACATTACTCATGTATGCCCACAAGGAAACTTTTGATGGATTTTTGTTACCCAAAGGGCAAAGTTATTTATCTATTCACTGAACATTTATTAAATGTGTAGCATTTGCCAGACAATGCTAAGCAGCCTCCTCACTGCTTAGACCTACTTGGTAAAGGGTAAGCATCAGTGTAGAAGCAACTTGGAGTTGAGTAGAACTTCATGCCTAAGAGGCTACTCGGCACTTGTTGAGAATATTCTTCTTGTTCTTACCTTCCTGGAAAATTTCTATGCAACTTTCAAGAAACAATGTTATCTGTCCTGTGATACCTTTTTGAATTCATCAGATTATGTGTTTTTATCTTCTCCAACAATATATTAGCTCAAAATAAGAACTTTGCATTCTCATCTATATATTCCAGTATCTAGAACACAGTGAGCATGAACTTATTTCCTGAATATGTAAAGTGCTAAAAGAATAAAATGCAATCCAAAACTCAACAAATACTTTAGTAACTAAACATTGTGTGGGGTTAGTCCTTCCTGCTATATAATCACATCAATTTTGAAGTAATCATATTTGCCCAGGTAAAACAAAAAAAGAAGGCCAGGGCTTGAGCTCAGGATAGACATAAAAATGGGATCAAGGGAAGAGCCATGAGTTTGGAAAAAGCAAACATACTCAATCAGAAGGGATGTGTTAAACACTTACACAAGGGAGTATACAAAGAAGCACATCTTCCCTGAGGATGTAGCAGTTCAGTCATTTGGACATTCATTCAAACATTAAATGATGTTTTATGGAATGTTCACTAATTATAATTACTTCAACATCATGTTCAATAGACTATTAGGAAACTTCTAATTCATTTGTTCCGTTAAAAGAAAAACTTTAGACAAATTAAATTTATAGAGTTTAATAGAGCAAAAAACAATTCGCGAATCAGGCAGCCACCAGAACCAGAAGTTCAGAGCAACTACAGGGCTACCACATGGTCCAATAACATTACGGGACAGAAAAAAGAAGGTGACCTACGGAAAACGGAAGCAAGGTACAGAAACAGCCAGATTAGTTATAGCTGGGTGTTTGCCTTATTTGAACCTGGTGTGAACAGTTGGCTACCTGTAATTGGCTGAAACTTGGCTACTTGTTACAAAAGAGGAGGTTACAGTCTGTTTACACATCAAGTTAGGTTACAGCCCACTATGTATGCAGAAACCATTAAGCCAAACTTAAAATACAAAGGGAGGTAGCTTTGAACCAAACTTAATACCTTATTAATTCATTTAATGTTTGATCATGTACCTTCTTTGAGTCTTGATCTAGATGCTGGAAATAGAGGTGACTCAGACAGACAAGGTCCCTACTATTAATACTTTGGAATTCACATAATCTTATGAGTAGCTGTGAACAGATATCTAAACAAGACCAGTATCTAAAACTAGAGACAAGGTGTGGTGGAGTGGAGAAGGGAAGAAAGAAAAAGGAAAGGGAAGGGAGGGGAAATACTCGATGACCATGAACACTATGCACAGAATTGAAAAGAGAAAGTGAAAGGGAGTGACCAGTAGCTATTTTTCATGGATCATCAAGGAGGGGCTCGCTAAGGTCTGAGTGACAATAAGGAGCAGCCAAGGGTGATCCTGAGCATTCCAGGGAATACCTAGCACAGGACGGTAATTCCTAAAATAAAAATAAAAAGCACAATTTAACAACAAAACATACACAAAGAGAAAAACATAAAGTTGCTTAAATTTCTAATGACCAGCCAAGCTTGGTGGCTCAAGCCTGTAATCCCAGCACTTTGGGAGGCCAAGGCAGGCAGATCACCTGAGGTCAGGAGTTCAAGACCAGCCTGGCCAACACGGCGAAACCCCTGTCTGTACTAAAAATACAAAAATTAGCTGGGCATGGTGGTGCATGCCTATAATCCCAGCTACTCGGGAGGCTGAGGTAGGAGAATCCCTGGAACCCAAGAGGCAGAGGTTGCAGTGAGCTGAGATCACACAACTGCACTCCAGCCTGGGTGACAGAGTGAGACTCTATCTCAAAACAAAACAAAACAAAACAAAACAAATTATGACTATAATTTCAGACTTCATTTGAAATTCCAAATTAAAAATCTCATTGCTTAGTGATGTAAAAATTTTAATTGAAAAAAATTCTACAATGAGCATTGTAAAACAATGAAAAAAAAGGGTAAGGAATCTTTTGTTATTTAAAGTAACCTAGTCTGGCCAAAATATGCTACCTTTAAAGGAAACCATAACTTAAACCTTGAAATGTTTATTTCCCTACCATTGTCTCAGTCTGCAAAAAATTGAAACTTCCCTTTGGACTGATTACCAGCAGGCTACTGAAATCCTGATCCAAGACTAAAGTGAACAATTACAAATCCTAGCCAAGTTTGTAGAACCCCAGGCTTTCTTCATAGATGACATCTGGTGAGCTTACATTGTCTCATCAATCATCACAACATCTATTAGACTACAAAAATCATCATAGATAAAGTTTCCAATTCCATAAACAGATAATCAGAAGCACTGAATAGCCAAGTTAATGGCTGACTTATAATCACTGATTAAGACATTGGCAAATCCTTGAAGAAAATCCCGGCACTGAGCCACAACCCTCTATTTCACCCTATATACCCACAGCTTTGCTCTAAATACAAACCAGACTGCATTAGACGTAACTCCAGTGTGCTCCGCTCCTTGCTTTGTTCCAAGCAAGATGTTGTACAAATGGGATAGTGAGGGTTACAGAGATTTGGGTCTATGTTGTTCTTTCACCATCCTGGACATTTTGGTGCAATAAAACCAATTAAATTGAAATGCCACAGGATCTCTGTAGCTCAGTTTCATATGTTTTTAACAACCTCCATTCACAGAAGTCATTTTCCTTCAAATGTAGGAAAACAAGATTGGGTTAACTTCAAAGGAACTTAAAGTAGTAAATGCAGAGTGCTGAATTTCTTATTACAAACAAGCTCTAAACCTAGACCATGAGTGATGGCGGACTTGGGAATACAAAGCTGGAAACTGGAGGGTGAGAAATTAAAAGCAAGATCAGTAACAACTTGGAAATTAGCTAAATTCAAGAGGTTCAGAAACTTGGCTAAAAAGGCTGAGAGTACAATCATGTATCCACAGAAACATGGGTCCCATAAGTCAAAAGAACATGAGTCAAAACCCTGTGGATTAGTCATGAGTTGAGGACCTCATGAAGTCTGGAGTGTCAGATATCCAAACAGCACACCCTAGTACTAGCAACAGGGAGTCTTGGAAATGGAGGTGACAGCTATCTCAAACAGTTTCATAAATATGTCCCATAGGAACAGTTGTCTCATTATTTATATTTTGTCTTAGAATAACAACTTGAGAATTTTTGCTAAAAGGTGACAAAATGAATGCACATTTACTTGGTTCCTTTGCCAGAAACTCACTGAAATGAATAACCACCACCAAAAACAGAGCCAGAGAACCATCACTCATGGTGAAACTAGAGAATGGTGAAAACGGCATAAAAGACACCATAATGAATATCTGTTCATGCCAAAATTCAGGACAAGTTAAAGATGCGTGGAAACCAACATCTGACTCCACACCCCATAGGAAGAATGTCAATTTCCCTTACAAAAAGCAAGAGCCCTAAAGTGCCCACACCAAAATTCTATGGATGTGAAAATGGGAGCAGGAGTTGTGAACAGTCAGTAGGAGGAGCTACAACAATCAACTCAACAAATATTTATTGAACTGTACATGCTAAGAGGAGTGGCTGCAAGACAGGGAAATGAAATCATGCTTCTTTTTTTTTGTCTTACTATCTATTCATTAAAAATCCTTGAGATGAGGACAGACAATAAATGGAAGCCTATACATTTGCTTGGCTAAATTAAATGAACTCTAATCAGCAAACAAAAGGTCTTGAAACTGAGTCCCAGGGTTACCACTCACCCAGACTCCTGCCAGAGTGAACCACAGACCTAAAGTGGGAAATGGACAGAAGCTGAGGGGTGATGGGCCGCAGAACAGAGGATCCATCATATGTAATTACAAAGAATGTGAAGACACTACACCTAAAATAAGATTCCTTATTTTGTCCGTCTGTCCCTCAAACACATGAAGGACTAAACAGAGTTTAACTTTCCACCTTAGAGTCCAGTAGCACAATTTTAAAGTTTGCAAATTTATCTGGAGAAGAATACATTCAAGGGAAAGACAATTCCACTCTCCACGTCTTGAGTAAATAACAGGCCAGACAGAAGTGCCTGCATTCAGACAGACAGAATAAATAAGATGAAGTTTCCAACGTGGCACCTATGCAGAGTTCATACCAAAACAAAAACAAACAAAAAAAAAGGAGGAGTTGGTGTAAGGAAAAAAAAAAAGACTCCACTAAACAAATAGGAGATAAAGACTATTGGAATATTGGAAGAACAGTTATTCCAAGAACAGTGCCTCATAATACAGAACTCATTTATATATTAGAACTTCTCAAAGTATTGGAAAAATCAGAGAAGACAAAGACTTTACAAAAATTGACATCAAAGAAGATTCAGATTCATGATGCATCTGGAACTGGTGGGTTCTTGGTCTCAATGACTTCAAGAATGAAGCCGCGGACCCTCGCAGTGAGTGTTACAGTTCTCAAAGATGGTGTGTCCGGAGTTTGTTCCTTCAGATGTTCAGATGTGTCCAGAGTTTCTTCCTTCTGGTGGGTTCGTGGTCTCGCTGGCTTCAGGAGTGAAGCTGCAGACCGTCGCGGTGAGTGTTACAGCTCTTAAAGGCAGCTCATCTGGAGTTGTTCGTCTCTCCAAGTGGGTTCGTGGTCTTGCTGGCTTCAGGAGTGAAGCTGCAGACCTTCCCGGTGACTGTTACAGCTCTTAAAGGCGGCACTCACCCAAAGAGTGAGCAGCAACAAGATTGATTGCAAAGAGTAAAAGAACAAAGCTTCCACAGAGAGGAAGGGGACCTGCGGGTTGCCACTGCTGGCTCAGGCAGCCTGCTTTTATTCTCTTATCTGACCCCACCCATATCCTACTGATTGGTCCATTTTACAGAGAGCTGATTGGTCCATTTTGACAGGGTGCTGATGGGTGCATTTACAGTCCCTGAGCTAGACACAGAGTGCTGATTGGTGCATTTACAATCCCCTAGCTAGACATAAAAGTTCTCCAAGTCCCCACTAGATTAGCTAGACACAGAGCACTGATTGGTGCGTTTACAAACCTTGAGCTAGACACAGAGAGCTGATTGGTGCATTTACAAACCTTGAGCTAGACACAAAGTGCTGATTCGTGCATTTACAATCCTCCAGCTAGACAAAAAAGTTCTCCAAGTCCCCACCAGATTAGCTAGATACAGAGTGCTGACTGGTGCATCCACGAACCCCGAGCTAGACACAGAGTGCTGATTGGTGCATTTACAATCCTCCAGCTAGACATAAAAGTTCTCCAAGTCCCCATCCAACTCAGGAGCCCAGCTGGCTTAGCCTAGTGGATCCTGTGCTGGGGCTGTGGGCAGAGCTGCCCACCAGTCCCACGCAGCACGCCTGCACTCCTCAGCCCTTGGGTGGTCGATGGGACTGGGTGCCACAGAGCAGGGGGTGGCGCCCGTCGGGGAGACTCGGGCTGCGTGGGAGCCCATGGGGGTGGGGGGACTCGGGCATGGCAAGCTGCAGGTCCCGAGCCCTGCCCCGCAGGGAGGTGGCTGAGGCCCAGCGAGAATTCGAGCGGGGCACGGGCGGGCCAGCAATGCTGGGGAAGCTGGCGCATCTGGGTGCTAAGCTGCTGACCTGGGTGCTAAGCCTCTCACTGCCCGGGGCCAAGTGGCGCCGGCCAGCCACTCCAAGTGCAGGGCCTGCAGAGCCCATGCCCACCCAGAACTCGCAGTGGCCTGCAAGCACCGGGCAGCCCCGGTTCCCGCCCATGCCTCTCCCTCCACACCTCCCTGCAAGCAGAGGGAGCCAGCTCCGGCCTTGGCCAGCCCAGAGAGGGGCTCCCACAGTGCAGCAGCAGGCCGAAGGGCTCCTCAAGCACGGCCAGAGTGGACGCTGAGGCCGAGGAGGCACCGAGAGCAAGCGAGGGCTGCTAGGATGTTGTCACCTCTCAATGAGATCAACTAAGAGGTAAAACAATAGAAGAAAATGAAAAGGAAAAAAATAAGATTAATAAAAACATTACATGGTGAAAACCACAATGATGGCAGCAAGAAGTCAAAATTAGCAAAAATAGTCAGTGATATGAAGGACTGGGTAGAGGAGAAACAGAATGCAAAAGGAAAAGTAAAATGTATAAAAGTGATTAGAGATAAAGATGATAGGCATGAAATAAAGATAATGGACATCTAACATCTGAATTGCAGTCCTAGAGAAAAAAGTAGTGTCAGTGAAAAGGAAAAAAATATAGAGTGATAATAGAAAACCATTTTTCTGAAATAAAAGAAGATAGGAATGCACATATTGAAAGGGCTCACACTATACAAGTAAAATTATTAGCAAACCATTGAAACAGAAATATAGTCAAGCTATTGAATGTCAAAGAAAAAGTCTGTAAGTAATTAAACAGAAGAAACAGAATCTACAAAAGAAGAAAAAATCAAGCTAAACTCATACATTTCAGCAATATTAAATGCCAGAAGACAATGGAATAATGTCTACAGATTGAGGGGAAAAAAATACATTATGAACTTTGAGAATCGTAATGTTCAGCTTTTGTGGTCTATCCTGTAATCAGTCTTTGTAAATATTCCATGAACTTTTTTAAAAAGACAAAAAGTGCTCTCTAAAGGTACTGTGGAACATTTTTGAATGAGTATATAATACATAGTAAAGGAAATCTTAATATAATTTTTAACAGAAATAGCACAAAACAAATTTCCTGATTATAATTAGTGCAATAAAATTAGAAATCCAAAACAGAGGTAGAAATTAAAAACGCAGATTCTTGCAAATTTTTGAGACAGATTCTTCTATATAACTTGTGGGTCAAAGTGTGAATCAAAGTGCAACAGCAGAGAAATTAGAAACCATGAGCATGAAGGCAACGTTTACTAAAACCTAAGGGGAAAACTAACACTGCAGGCAAAGAAAATCTATGGCCTGAAACACTTATATGTTACCGAACAAATATGAATAAAACGACTGGGACATTTGAGTTGGAAAAATTAAAAAGTGTACATAAAAACAGAATTTAAATCCATTTTAAATGAATGGATACACTCAGTAATATGAATGAATTAAAAAATACATGTTGGGCCGGGTGCAGTGGCTCATCCCTGTTATCCCAGCACTTTGGGAGGCCAAGGTGGGTGGATTGACTGAGTTCAGGAGTTCGAGACCAGCCTGGGCAACGTGGTGAAACCACGTCTCTACTAAAATACAAAAAATTAGCCGGGCATGGTAGCATGCCCCTGTAGGCCCAGCTACTCAGGAGGCTGAGGCACGAGAATTGCTTGAACCCGGGAGGTGGAGGTTGCAATGATACAAGATCGTGCCACTGCACTCCAACCTCAGTAACTGAGTGAGACTCTGTCTCAAAAAAAAAAAAAAAAATGTTGAGCAAAATAAGCCAGACACCCCCACCCCCCGCCACCCACACACACATTATAATGTAATGTAATTCCACTTATTAGAAGCTTAAGAACAGTCTGTTCTAATTTACGGCCATAGAAATCAGCAGAGGGATTATCTTTTAGGGTGAGGTTAAATGGTATTAATAGGAAAAAGGCACAAAGGGACTTTCAGGAAGTAATGAACAGCTCTATAACTTGACCTGGGTGGTGACCACAAGGGTAAACCTGAAGGTAAAAATTCATTAGGCTCCACACTTAAGCAGTGTGCATGTTACATTGGTAAATGATACTGCAACTTGAGGAAAAACTTTTAATTAAAAAAATAGTAATTAATGAATTGGAAAACAAAAAAGAAGTGATTGATAAATACAAGAGCTAGTCCTGTGGGAGGTGGGGGTGGGGTAGGGGCATAAATAAATAAACTAAATACACCACTATGCTACCAAAGATCTGTAAAAAGAGATAAAACACAAATACACAAATTTAAGAATGAGAAAGATAAGTGATAACTGATACAAGGAAAACTAAGATAATTTTAAAGTGCATATATTTTCTTTCTAAAAATGTCGAAACCCTCAAAAAATTAGAAAAAAAAAAAAACTAAAACTAAAACATGAAATTCCAAACAAGAATTTGTGTGTATGTGTTTGAATAAACACACACACAAACAAGTAAGAACCCAAATTTCTGCCATAAATTTCCAGAAGAAAAGAGGCAAAATGCTGGTATGGTGTGGCATGGTGCAGTGGGACCTTTAGTCCACATCACAAGAGGTGAGAGGGAGTTCAGGTGCAAGATAGGTTGAGAAGTTACACTAATAGCCCCAGTTCACAGACAAGCGAACTGAGTGACCGAGAAGACGACATTCCCTGGAAAGACTTGAACAAACTAATTCTGAGGGGAAGAAGCCCTGGCCAACTTTCTCTAGGCTCCCAGCGAGGTGGGAGGAATGCAGCTACCATCTCCACAGGCCAGGTGAAACGCAGACAGGGAAGGTGTATTTATTACTTCCACCTAGACTTAATCATCCCCAGCAAGGAACAAGGACTCAGCAGGGTTGAAACAGATGAGAAAATTAATGAAATGAGATCGTCTGAGAGAATAGTAAGCCAGGGGAGAGAAGGAATATTGCAAGGCCCCAGGCAAGTTCTCTTCACCCACTCACACCCCACCTAAGGCCAGAAAACAAGTAGTACCTAAGGTTGCCAGATTTCGCTAATAAAATCACAGGATTTCCAGTTGCATTTGGACACACTTATACTAAAAAAGGACTCACTGTTTTTCTGAAATTCAATTTTAAGTCACATGAATAGCCTCAATTCACAGAGAAGTGGACTGAGTGACTGCAAGATGACAGTATCATGACAGGGTATCTGTCTACCCTAATAAGACCAGAAGCTGAGAGATGGCCTTATTGTTTCCCGTTTGTGATCAGAGAGAGTGGGAAAGGCTTTGGGGAAGAGAGGGGTGGGTGAAAATGTGGATACAGGGGGTCCTCCTCTCTTACAGAAACTCTAAGGTATCATTAGAAAATAATAATAAAATGAGATAAAACTTAAAAACGGATGGCCTAATAATAAAATAAAATGAAATGAAACTTAAAAACAGGATGGCCTTAGACCTCTCCACAGAAATATTCACTACCAGAAGATATTAACAATATATGCAAAGTTCTGCGGGAATGTGAAAATCAAGAACCTATCCAGGAAGAGGTTGATTAATTATAATGTTCTCAACATGAAAGAACTCAGGGAGTTCAGCACCCACAAGACTTTCTTGCAAATTCTCCTGAACAGTGCAAACAAGGCAACTGAGATGAATAAAGAAGGCTTGTTAAAAGGACGACTGGTAAGTACTGAAAGCATTAAATTATGGTA
The DNA here is from genome assembly GCF_029281585.2 of Gorilla gorilla gorilla. Lineage (NCBI taxonomy): Eukaryota > Metazoa > Chordata > Mammalia > Primates > Hominidae > Gorilla > Gorilla gorilla. The sequence goes on from NC_073236.2 coordinate 106,103,443, forward strand.
ATACAGCTAAAGCAAACTGGAAAATGAGTAAAGAATAGAAATTAAGCAAAATAAATATAATGTAAAACAACATAAAGCTAATAGAAAATGAGATAAAAAGAAATTATTTAAATGTTATCAATCAATTCCATCTATAAGTTGAGTAAAAAGTAAGTAAAAGTAAATGTAATAAATCAAACCTTCCTTTCATCATGCCATTGTTTTTCTTGAACAATATAGGGCTCTTTTAGAAATTAATACTTTACAAAAACAAAACTTTACCTAAATTTCTAAATTGCCTACAGTTTCAGTTATTTCAGTTATTTATTTTCATTTTTGTAAAATTAATTTTGTTACTTTTTATTTAAAATATATATTAATACAATTTAAAAATAAAAACAGAATTTAGTTTGACTCCATGTTTGCAAAATTCATTCCATCTAATGTTCTACTTGTTCAATCAACAAATATCATTACTTGAGCACTTACTATGTTCCGGGAACAGTTTTTTATACACACACAGAAAAACAATACACACACATACAGAAAAACAATACATACACATCAAAAAATATCTGGTATGTCCATCTAATATTAATGACAGTTATTTTTGAATGAGTGATAGAATTTAGAATGTTTCTCTTTTGTTTTTCTTTCTTTTTTTTTTTTGAGACAGAGTCTCACTCTGTCACCCAGGCTGGAGTGCAGTGGCACAATATCGGCTCACTGCAAGCTCTGCCTTCCAGGTTCACGCTATTCTCCTGCCTCAGCCTCCCGAGTAGCTGAGACTACAGGCTCCCACCACCATGCCTGGCTAATTTTTTGTATTTTTAGTAGAGACAGGGTTTCACCATGTTAGGCAGGATGGTCTCTATCTCCTGACCTCGTGATCCGCCCACCTCGGCCTCCCAAAGTGCTGGGATTACAGGCATGAGCCACCACACCCAGCCTTGTTTTTCTTTCAAACTTGAATTACTTATAAGAAATAGTAATCATTTTTATAAAAACAATACATTATCAAAGAAAATGGAGAAAGGAAGAAACAACACTTAATTTTTAAAAGCCAGCATATCATATATCAAAACCTGAAAAGGAATGCACCAAAAAAAACGCAAATTTCATTTATAAATATTAGAAAAACCAATGAAAATATAAACTAAGAAGGTTAGAGAGTATAGTGAAAGAATTACATGCTACAACAAAATAGCTTCATTCCAAGAATGACAAAATAGTCAATACATATTAATAGATTCATCACAGTAAGCATAAAGGAGATAAATCACATAGTCTTCCTGTGAGATACTAAAAGACATTTTACAAAATGCGTCATCTTTTATGGCCTAATCACCTCTCAAAGGTCTCACTTAGTACCATTACCTTGAGGTTTAAGTTCCAACATATGAATTTTGGAGTTATACATGCATTCGAACCATAGATCATCAGAAGTGAGAAAGATCAAGTACAAGAAGTCAGGATGATGGCTTTCCCTTTCTGTCTCACTCAATGCAAACTGCAATGTCCCTATTGTGATCTACAAGGCCCTATATGCCCTGCACTTCCATCCCCATTAACACCTTGACTTGTCTCCTCCTACCCTTCCTTCCATTCCTCTGTGAGCCACACTCACCTCCTTGCTCTTCCTTAAATCTGTCAGGGACATTTGCATCTCACATTCCTTTGCGCTTGCTACCTTGGCCCAGAATTTCCTTCCCACGTTACCATCTCATTGCAGATGTCACTACCTTACCTAAAGTTGTCCCATCACACCTCAACACTGCCTATTCCCCTTCCTTGCTTTACTCCATTACACTTATCACAATCTAATGTATACATCTTACTTAAACATATACAGCTCTTTTCTTGCTTATTCTCTCTCTCTCCCAGTAGCACATAAGTTCCTGAGAGCAACGATTTTTGTTTCTTTTGTTTAGTGCTATAACCCTAGCAACTAGAACAGTGCTTTGTACATAGTAGGTGATCAACAAGTATTTGCTGAGTGAATGAAGGAGAGAGAGATGAGTAAGGAAAAGAGTGAACAAAGAAATACACAGAGCCCTAAAGGCTTTGCTGAAACTGGGGAAGACCTAGCTTAATTTCAAAATAAGATAATATCCTTTTAATGAAACATATACTTTTACATAAAAGTTTAGCATCCTTCAAAATATCCTATTTTTGAGAAATATGTCCATTAAAAGTGAAGAAATTTCTATACGACATTTAAAAACCTCCCCAGGAATGTTTAATTTTAGCTATTTCACTCTCAGCCTTCATCCACCTCTCTGAGCCATGCCTTAAAAATACTTTTCCCAGGAGTCTCATGTAGTTTTAAATGAAGTACACAAGTTCCAATAAGAATTAGAACTGCAAGCAAAATCTAAACTTAGAGTGTAGAAGTTTTTATTTTAATTGTTAAAGTATACATCCAATATCATTTTTTTTAAAATCCAGGTTTATCTAATGCATCCAGTCTAACATGAGGAGATATCCAAAGAATGTTCAAATATAGATCTATAAGATTAAATAACCTAATGAATTTGTTTTAAAATTCAAGGCTGTTCCCAAGCAAGAGAAAAAATGTGGTAGATTCACACATGGAAAATATGCAAAGGAGACCACAGTTAACTAAAGTTTAATGCTAGTTATCTTCCAGTGTTCTCATAACTGCATGTACATTAAAAGCTGATCCACATGTTTAAGAGCAACACAGAAATAAGCTAACTTTTCCTCATTAGAAGAATGGATAAACTGTGGGCTTTTCGTGCAATGGAATAATAAGCACCAGCTAAAAATGAAAGAACTGAAAAGCTAAAACACAATTTCCCTCTTCTCATTTCCTTCTTCTCCTCTCCTCCACTCCTCTTCACTCCATTCATTTTCCTCTCTAATCCCCACCCTTCTCCTGCTTTTCCCTCCCTTCATTTCCCTTCCATCCCCTTCCCTACTTTTGGATCACAACCCTTCATTCCCTTCTTGGACTATTCAGTGTAAAAGTCATTAGGTGACACCAAGCAGAATGCCCAACTACCCTTCACACTAGTGATAGGAGTCCACACTGTTTGGCATAGGGTGTCAGACTCTGAGCAGGGCAAGGAGAGCTTTAGCCCAGTAGATTCCTATTGATCTTCAAATTCCAATCCAGAAGTCACCTCCTCCAGGAAGTCTTCCTTCACGAACCAAACACAGGAAGAATTAATATTCCCTGAGCTCCCAGGACATTTTGCACTTGCCTCTAATCATGCACTTTTATTAAAGTGAGTTGTTTAAGCTGGTTCTTTCTGCTGCTGAATGGTGAGTGCTTCAAGAACAGTTAACATATAGAATACATTTATATCTTCAGATCCTATAATGTTTTGAATTTGTAAAATGGAGTTGAATAAGAGAGAAGTTGTGGTGGAAGCATGGTATATGCTTACCACATGGTTGTATATGTCAAATTTTTCCAACTTGTAACTCACATAACTATATAATATTCAATACACTTTCTCAAATTACTTGTATCTCCAGGCAATTATTTGCCCCACTGGACCTTGTGCCCTCAGTGGAGAATCACGGTACAAGAGAGCCTTAGTAACAGGGCCTGGGCTTGGAGGGGTATCCCCTGAACCCATTCCACCCCAGTCATCTCGGAAACCAGCAGATCCTCTGGAAAGACAGAAGTTATCATTATAACCAAAAAGAGCATCTCATTAAATCTTCTAACTCTTTAAAAACTGAGCAATCTGTCACAACTAACCCTAAGTGATCAGGGAAGTAACCATTCCTCTTCAGCATCAGCAACAGTTCCTTGGTTTTAAGCAATCCAAACTGACTCTGGATATTTCAGCCATAATCCATGTAAACCCAGGAAGGACAGAAATCAGTGTAGCCCAAGGGATCACTGTCTAAAACACATAGACTATCTTTTTAAGGCAATTCCATTGGAATAACAACTTCCTTCTAATAATGTGTCCCTCCCGTCAAGGTACAAATTTCCTAGAGAAGTCAGCTAGTCCTAGTTTGGGGCATGAGGACACCCACAGGCCATGTATGTAAGACACTGCTATTGACAATCCCACTAGACCACATGGAAGAGGGAGGCATAGCTCCCCATAGGAAAAAAAAAAATGAGATGAAGAAAATGAGAATTGGATGAGCAAAACCAGTTGTCTACTGCAACCCTTCTGTTCTGAGCAGACTGCTACAATGTTGCAGCAGTATGAGGACCAAGAGAATTTGCGACTAGACCATCCTAGGGAATCTACACCAGAGGAAGGGATTTCCAAGCAGCACACTGGCCCCAGGAGACCATCAGCCCAGATAAACAGAGTCCCAGAGCAAAGCAGCAACGTCTCCTCACATGGAAGGCATCTTGGAAGCAACGGCGTGACATGGACTAGCCCAGGAGCACAAAGGAGCAAAAGAGCTGATCTGTGAGAACATAGAAGACTTCTTCTGAGAACTCTAAGAAATACATAAAAAGTAGAAAGCTTTAAAAGTGGGCTGAGGTCCACCTGTGAGTCAAGCAACAGCCAACGAGCTCATGAAATTCAGGAACTAATGTTGACGCATGTTTGACTGGGAAGACTTCAAGTGTCTCATTTTTTTTTTTTTTCTGTTCAAGAACAGAGGAAAGGGAACTTGATTCCAATGTCACACTTATTTATCCATGGCTCTTATAATAGAGCGTTGCATCTAATAAGTCAAGTAGTTCTCCCTATCCAAAAGATTTAGATATTTAAGCGTAACTGACTCCATGAAGAGAGCTGCCTCATTCCATGTCTCTCCCTCCTAAAGTATGAAGGAATAAAAATCAGATAATTCTCAAATTCAGAATCTTTCCTCACCCATACTGCCTATGAATATAATTTTCAAAGACATGCTACGTCCATAAGTCAACTCAAAAGGATGAATGGATAGACACTGCTATGAATCACCTACTAACCTCACGTTCTTGTCTTTCCTCAGTCATGCCCATACACACACACATTTTCCTATCTGCAAAACTTATTCAGGATGATTATCTACAGTAGGATGAAGAGAGAAAAAACATTTAAAAGTTATAAAAACTGCAAACAGGAAATGAATGAAAAGCAAGAGGTCACCACACGTGCACACATACACACAAACTCAGTTTGCCAAAATCATGGAGGTGTTGGTCACTGGGTTAGAGCATAATGGAATAAACATCAACCTTAGGTCTTTTCTGAACATCGGTTAATTTAGCTTCCTTTTTCTTGTCACCTGGGACCTTCTTGAATCTCCACGTGGCTGACCCCTAGCAAAATAGCCCCTACTGGGCAAGCATCTGGGGCAGTACTGCCAAAGACGGCTTCCCTCCACTGCTTTATTCAAGTCCTATCTTATTTTTAGAATGTATAGTAAATAAAATTCTCATATTGCAGATGAGAGGTTGTTCCAAATAAGCCACTGGCAAATGAATGATCCATTGTTTCTTGCTTCCGCCCCAAAACATTTGGGTAGACCAGTTAGAGAATGTGCTTAACATGGCTGTTTCTATAACCAGTCATATCATATACCAACAACCTGTCAAACGTAAGAGAATGTGAACGTTTCTGAGCACTGTTTAATACTAGCTCCATGTTACTGAGAGGATCACATTAACTTCTAAAAATATTCTTCTATTTGATCCTGACTTTACTTAATTGGGAATCTTTTGTTCTGGTGAAGACCTTAAACTCCGTTTCAACTCTATATTTAGGTTTCACTGTTTACAAAAACTTAGCTTCTATGTTTGGGGCAGCTAAATATTTGCCATAAGATTATCTGCAGATTATCTATCTGCAGATCAGAATCTAGTTTTTCCAGGCTTTAAAAAGATCATGGCTTCCGACATGAATACTTATGGAAGATCAGTTCTCAAGCCTTCTAGATATCAACCTGTGGAACCCTTGAGAACCAAGGAAAGCCAATTTAAAAAATGAAAATTAGAATTTAAATCACATAAAAACCTAAGGGTTTCCTCATGCGGAGTTAACAACAAAACAAATAGCAAGTCACTGCGTTCATAAGTTCTGGGAAAAAATAATGAAAGATATTCTACACGTTTTATATTGTTTTGTATCTTTTTTATTGCTGTAGCTTTGAGTACTAAGCAACTTTGGATAATATCTTCAATAAAAGTACATGTAGCCCATGAAAGCACTAATAGTCTATGTATTTAAAAAGCAACATTTCATAAGAAACACGCAGTTCCATTAGATGCAGCACACTCTTTGGGACCTTTATGCTTTCCAGCAGGATTCTGAAATAATTGTGGGCCTGTTAGTGTTTGTAGTTTCACCAAATAAGGCTCGGCTGTCTCATAATTATTACTCAGGGGGTTTGATGGGCTCATATAGAATTTGTTGTATTCTAACACACACATAAGAAACTCATTTTAAATCGTCAATAAATACAAATACAAAATTTTGCATTGTACAATACAGAAAAAAAAAACCCCTCCTTACAAAGGAATACAAAAGAGACAAGGGTTGCTAGGCAACTGCCTAGCACAGGCCTTAGCATTTAAAGTAACAAACTACACTGCTGCCACCACCTGAAGGGTCTGGCTTTCAGCAACGAAAGAACACTGACAGGAAGGAGTTGAAGTACAGCTCAGAACAACCACCATTCTCCCAAAATTGTATGTGAGCATATTTTACCAATTATAATACGTTGATTTACAAAATAAGTAAAATAAACCTTATTTGGAATGCATCCAACTTTTAAAATTCACCTGGATTTATCTTCTGCGTTCTCAAAAAGATGGACTATGCACAAGCTTTTCTTTAAATAGAGTCAATGGTAGGGAAAATGCCTCCAAGGTGAATTTGTCTCCAGTGCCCTTCAACTTTGTCACCTCTCTTCAGTGTGCGCTAGACCCCCAGACATCCAATATCTGAGGGCGGTTTTATAGGATTAAATTGTTTCAAAAATACAATAACATCTTGGTGAGAATTAATTCAGCCGTCTGGTGTCCTGTAAAATTTCTGCCCCTTAAAAGAGGACAGCTGAGAGAACAGCATGAAGAGGAAACTTCAAAGGGTTGAATTTCAGACAGAACAGCCCCTGGATGAGGAGAACAGAGTTTGCCAGACCACCACCCATGACCCCATCAAAAGCCCAGCACTGCTGACATAAGGATTACAATCCTTTAGATCTACGATGCGGAGGAGTGTATAGTTAAGCACACAGTCTTGAGTTAAGCTGCCTAGTTGAAGTGCTGGTTCTACCACTTACTAACCTTGTAACCTTTAGTGAGATGCTTAAATTGCCTAAGCTTCACTTTCCTCATTTCTAAAAAGGGGATTTAAAAAAAAAAAAAAAAAAAAACTTCCCTACCATAATGGTGTTCACGTGTTCATTGAAATAACGTATGTAAAGGCCTTTGCTTAGTGTTTGGCATGTAATAGATACAGAATAATGCTTATATTCTTCATAGTATTATGAAGGTCAATAACAAATAATGCTCCATCTCATTTATTTAACTAAATACTCTCAGGATATTTATTAACTAAATATCTGTTGTAGGAATTTTTTGTTCCAGCATACAACGTAAACATATGCACAATTTAGGAATGAGTGCCACAGAGCAAGAACATAGAAATGGAGTTGGATCAATGTGATAAAAGGCCATTGAATACAGACCTAAACTTTTTAATCATCCTGCATTGCCTGGGGCCATGTTATTACAACAACAGAGACATAGATAAATGGCCCAAAAAACAGTGTGGTCTGTGTATCTTGATCTTCTCTGAGTTCCTTGTATTCACACATGGGATTATGTACACGTAAGTCACCACAGAATTTCAGATATTGAAGCTACCATCTAAAGAAAGAATACATGTAGAACCACAAAGAAAATGTCATCTATATAAAATAAAAAGACACACTGGAGCTCGAAGTGTCTCTAAGGGCTCAGCCACAAGATCTCATACACCCTAATTCCAGCTATGTCATTGGAGTGCTTGGTGACACACCTCTGCTCTCTTGTGCGTCACAACAGCTTCCTGCTTCAAGCAGCTTCCTTGTGTACTCACAGCTTCTGTTTCATGACATTAACTCTGTGTGCCTCATGATGGCCTCGATGGCCCCTTCTTCACAGTGACTTTTACTCTCTCCCAAGGACAATGATAATGCACACTTTGTTACCCAGTTTAAATCCCAAAACAGAGATTCAAACTACAGCCAAAAGATGAAAAGAGCTGCAGTGGGCACTGAGCTGTGCCACCCAGATCCCTTTCAGAAATGAAGAGATTTCCGCCCTAGCCCCTGGGAGTGCTGCTGGCAGATAGCCCCCAGCTGTCAGCCCCCTACAGAGAGGTTGCTTCAGCTGAAGAGAGCTGCCTCATCCAAAGTCATGTCCCCCTCCAGGGCAGCTGGAACTGACTGAGAAAGAGGATAAAGGCCCAGTCCTGTTGTCCCAACTCAGGACACCTCTGAAGGGTCATCTCAGCTGTAGGACCTGCTGTGGTATCTGCTCAGCCCTGAATTGAGACTACATCACCATTCAACTTCTCCCTCTGCCCACTCCTGCTCCTATCCCTTCCTGCTACTCTCTTCCCCTCCCTTTCCCTCCTCTCTTCTTGCATAGATGTTGATCTCAACAGCACTCCTGATAAACTTCCTATACACTGATCTCCCTCGCAGAGTTAGCTTCCCTGGAGCCCAATCAGGGACAGAAGCATGCCCCAGAGGTTTATGCATCGTATCATTAAGCCAAGCCATACAGGTGGTCACCAACCAGATGAAATACTGGCTACCCTAGATAAAAGTGCCCACTCCTAATCCAATAAGCTATGGCCAGGAAGATATGTTGTATGCTAGAAAACACCATTTTAGGGCAGTACAGGTTCTAGGCTGTGTGCGGCTCTGAGGGGATGGCATTTTGATACGTCTGGTACATTCTTTTATCAATCCCAGACAGATAACCCACAGGTTTGTCTCTTTCTTTCCATAATCTGGAAAGCAATCTGCATCTTTTTCTCTTCAAAGCTGTCACCACCTCCTCTGCTTCTTGGAGATCCTGGCCTACGCAAGAACTTGGAGTGAAAACACCTCCTTAATTTTGCTATCTAAAAATATTCACTCTTGAATACTGCTAATCATGACAGGAAAACAGAAAGGAGATATGTAAAATAGCAAACATAATTAATACATTAAAAAGAGTTGCTAAAGAGATTTGTTTTAGAAATTCAAGCTTTTGCATTAATTAAAGATATTCCATAATACTTATAATATTTTTTAAAAATCTCTGCCTCCTCACATTAGTAATGACTGTAGCTTTGTTAAGAACAAAGCCTTTATCATTTTGTTAAAAATGATGTGTGCTCATTATAAAAATTAAACTGACATAGAAAAGTCTAACAAAGAAAAAAGTTATCTAAAATCCTACTTCCTAAAAATAGCCAGAATCAACATTATGTGAATATTATTCTAGTTGACTGTCTATTCATATATTCAGAAAGGTAGATCAACTTTCATTAAAATTAAATCATTACATAAATGCTATTTTAAATTTAAAAATTCTTTAATTTTATTTAACTACAAAAAAACTGAAGCAAAATTGAAGTGATTCCTGAATATTAAAGGAATATTTCTCCACTGTAAGTATTTCCTAAAAGATCACTCTTACCTCTCCCTCCCCCTCCCCCTCCCCCTTCCCCTCTCCCTCTCCCCATGGTCTCGCTCTCCCTCTCTTTCCACGGTCTCCCTCTGATGCCTAGCCAAATCTGGACTGTACTACTGCCATCTCCGCTCACTGCAACCTCCCTGCCTGATTCTCCTGCCTCAGCCTGCCCAGTGCCTGCGATTGCGGGTGCGCGCCGCCACGCCTGACTGGTTTTCGTGTTTTTTTGGTGGAGACAGGGTTTCGCTGTGTTGGCCAGGCTGGTCTCCAGCTCCTAGCCGCGAGTGGCCTGCCAGCCTTGGCCTCCCGGGGTGCCGGTATTGCAGACGGAGTCTCGTTCACTCAGTGCTCAGTGTTGCCCAGGCTGCAGTGCAGTGGCGTGATCTCGGCTCGCTACAACCTCCACCTCCCAGCCGCCTGCCTTGGCCTCCCAAAGTCCCGAGATTGCAGCCTTTGCCCGGCCGCCACCCCGTCTGGGAAGTGTGGAGCGTCTCTGCCTGGCTGCCAATCGTCTGGGATGTGAGGAGCCCCTCTGCCCGGCTGCCCAGTCTAGGAAGTGAGGAGCGCCTCTTCCCAGCCGCCACCCCATCTAGGAAGTGAGGAGCGTCTCTGCCCGGCCGCCCATCGTCTGAGATGTGGGGAGCGCCTCTGCCCCGCTGCCCCGTCTGGGATGTGAGGAGCGCCTCTGCCCGGCCGCCCCGTCTGAGAAGTGAGGAGCCCCTCCGCCCAGCAGCCGCCCTGTCTGGGAAGTGAGGAGCCCCTCCACCTGGCAGCCACCCCGTCTGGGAAGTGAGGAGCCCCTCTGCCCGGCCGCCATCCCGTCTGGGAGGTGTACCCAACAGCTCATTGAGAACGGGCCATGATGACGATGGTGGTTTTGTCCAATAGAAAAGAGGGAAATGTGGGGAAAAGACAGAGAAATCAGATTGTTGCTGTGTCTGCATGGAAGGAAGCAGACATAGGAGACTCCATTTTGTTCTGTACTAAGATAAATTCTTCTGCCTTGGGATGCTGTTGATCTGTGACCTTGCCCCCAACCCGGTGCTCTCTGAAACATGTGCTGTGTCCACTCAGGGTTAAATGGATTAAGGGCGGTGCAAGATGTGCTTTGTTAAACAGATGCTTGAAGGCAGCATGCTGGTTAAGAGTCATCACCACTCCCTAATCTCAAGTACCCAGGGACACAAACACTGCGGAAGGCCGCAGGGTCCTCTGCCTAGGAAAACCAGAGACCTTTGTTCACTTGTTTATCTGCTGACCTTCCCTCCACTATTGTCCTATGACCCTGCCAAATCCCCCTCTGCGAGAAACACCCAAGAATGATCAATTAAAAAAAAAAAAAAAGAAAGAAAAAAAAGAAAAAAAAAAATTACTTGCCAAAACCCAAAAAAAAAAAAAAAAAGAGATCACTCTTAGGTCAAAAGGTGATCATGAAAAGCTATAAGTTGAAATTATTTTAATTACATTTCAACTTAAGATGCTTCCAGTGCACTGGGTACCTGCTAGAAAAACGTGAGGAAGGAAGCAGATCACATCAGCTTCCCCCACCCTCCCCACCCTTTGATTCAGGTTATATCATTATTTTTACATTATCAAGTATGGCAGAAACTGCTTGGTCTTCGTCAATCTCTGTTTTCTCCTTTTTTCAGTTATAATACAAGTTTTGGCTGAGCATAAGACTCCCCTGATAAAGATTACATTTCCCTGCCTCCTTTGTAGTTCGGTGTAGCCATCTGACCAAATCTGGGCAAGGAAATGTTGGAGAAGGAATGGATGCAATTTCCAGATTGTGCCTTCAAAGAGAAGAACCGTACCCTTGCCTCTGTCCCCTTCCCACCTTTCTCCAGGCTAAGACACAGACACAACAGTGACAGCTAAAGCATCCATGTGGGTACATAAGATGAAAGCCATATGCTGATGATGGCAGGACAGCAAAGTCACAGACGTCCGGGTCCCCAGTGCCCTTGACATCCAAACCAGTCCTGGATTGTCTATGCAGACTGTGATATAGGAATGAAATATATTTCTACTTCATTCGTGCCAATTTATTTTTAGGTTTCTTTTTATAGAATCCTAACTGCACCTTGACTAATATCTCAACTAATATATCAACAGACTATATAATTATTGTGTACACTGAAATGATAATTCCTAGAGTTAATTTGTCTGAGTTCAATATTTAAAAGCATTCAATGTTCCCTGACAATGCCTTTTACCAGGGTGTCCCTATTCCTGAATTCTTGGTGATTTCTTCTTTTGTTTTTCTTTGGTTGGTTGGCTTGGTGGCATATTAGTTTCCTATTGCTACTATAACAAATTACCCCAAACTTAGTACTTAAAACAACACAAATTTATTATCTTATGGTTCTGTATGTCGTAATTGCAAAATAGATTTTACTGGGCTAAAATCAAGTTGTTGGCAGGGCGACATTCCTTCAGGGGCTCTGGAAGAGAATCTATTTCCTTGCCTTTTCCAGCTTCTGAGATAGGAGGTGGACTCGGACACCAGACCAGATTGAGGACTAGCTAAAACAGGGTGGGGGCAGAGGCTTTCCAATCATACACATCCACAAGTGTGCCATGTCAATTTACTGTTGCCATGGCAGCACTCAAAGTTACTGCCCCTTTCCATAGCAATGACCCAGTGGCCCAAAAGTTACTACCCCTTCCCTAGAAAGTTCTGCACAAACCACTCCTTAATCTACATGCAATTAAAAGTGGGTACAAATATGGCTGCAGAACTCCCTAAGCTGCTACTCTCTGCCTATGGGGCAGCCCTGCTCTGCAGGAGCAGTCATAGAGCTGTAACACTGCCTCTTAACTAAAGCTGTTTTCTTCTATTTCTGGCTTGCCCTTCAATTCTTTCCCGAGCAAGGCCAAGAAGCCTTGTAGGCTAAGTTCCACTTTGGGGCTCACCTGCCCAGCATCACCCCTACAGGCTGCCTGCATTCCTTTGCTCATGGCCCCTTCCTCCATGCTCAAAGCCAGCAGTGTAGTATCTTCAAGTATCTCTCTGATTCTGACCCTCCTGTCTCCTACTTTTGCTGATAAGGACCCTTGTAACTACACTGGGATCACCAGGATAATCCATAGTAGTCTCCCCATCTCAAGATCCTTAATTGTGTCTGCAAAGTCTCCCCTGCCATATAAGGTAATATATTCACTGGTTCTGAGGATTAGAATGTGGATATCTTTACAGAGGGGAGGGGATGGATAGTATTCTTCCTACCAGAGGGGGGTTGATTTTGTTCTATTTCTCTAATTTCATTAAATTTTGTTTTGTTGTTTTTGGAAAAGGGTTCATGAGTGCTTCATTGCCTGAAGTATTTGGTACAATATTGAGAATGCATGTTTCCTTTATACTTGAACAACAACTCACCTGAAAATTATAATATGAAATCATTTTGTTTCCAATGTGTTACTTAGTGTTACACTGAAAAACCTTGAGGGCAACATGTTACGTTTTTCTTTGTATGTGAAGCTCTTTTTTCTGCCTCCAGGCCTAAAGAAGTCTTTTATTTTTATTTTTATTTTTTATTTTTTGAGATGGAGTCTAGCTCTGTCCCCCGGGCTGGATGCAGTGGTGCCATCTTGGCTCACTGCAAGCTCCGCCTCCTGGGTTCACGCCATTCTCCTGACTCAGCCTCCTGAGTAGCTGGGACCACAGGCGCCCGCCACCACGCCCGGCTAAATTTTTTTTGTACTTTTAGTAGAGACGGGGTTTCGCCGTGTTAGCCAGGATGGTTTCCATCTCCTGACCTCGTGATCCACCCGCCTCGGCCTCCCAAAGTGTTGGGATTACAGGCGTGAGCCACCGTGCCTGGCCAAGAAGTCTCTCTTTATCCCTCAAATTACACCTAATCAGCATATGGCTTGATGTCAACTGCTTTTTACTTTCACCTAAGATGCAGTAGCCTTTTCCAGTATACTTATTCACTTCTTTCTTTGTTTCAGGGAATTTTCTTCTATTATATAAATCTCTGAATACTTTTTCAATTCCATCTGTTGGATTATGTATTTCAGGGTCATCAGTTATCTTTACATTGGATTGTCTTTGTCTATTCACCATGTCTATTACTTTATATTCAATTACTTCAATATCATATTTTTCACCTGCATTCATTATCTAAAGCCTTTTCTGTATATTAGCATGTTTATTTTCACCTATGCTATCTGTTCCCTGATTTTCAAATCACCTTGTTGGTTCTGTCATGTGTTGGTCTGATCCTTAATTTGTCTTATTTACTCTGTGGCATCCTCATTACTATCTGTCATCTCTTCCCTGAGACACCATGTGATTGTCACCTTTATGAAGTTGCTAAATAATGCAGAGCACTTGTGAGGAATTTTCTTTTGTTCTGGGTCATTGTCATGGTGCCTCCCAGACTGGATTATTGTTACTTTTTATTTTTGTTCATACTTGTGTTTATTGCAGCTAGAGTATGTTTCCATCTTTGTGTTGACATTTCTCCTCATGATACTATGCTCAATCTGAGCTGCTCTATCCCAGTAATTTTTCTCTGATATAGTGGGGTTACCTCCCTTTTACGACTGTGCCTAACACCTGTTTGTTTTCTCTTCTCAGCTACAATTAGAGAGTTGGACATCTCATGTTCAGTCATAGACTGAGTCACAGCAGGATGGAGTGAGTATAAGAAAAGAAGGAGGTCAGCTGATGCTATGTACGGGCTCTGGAAGAACACATGGGCTCCATTTTTCTTCTGAGAGTATTTGCTCCATCCATGTGGGAAAGGTAGTGAAGGTGGTGGCTCACACCTGTAATCCCAGCACTTTGGGAGGCTGAGGCAGGTGGATCACTTGAGGTTCAGGAGTTTGAGACCAGCCTGGCCAACATGGTGAAACCCCGTCTCTACTAAAAATACAAAAAAAAAAAAAAAATTAGCCAGGCATGGTGGCATGCACCTGTAATCCCAGCTCTCAGGAGGCTGAGGCAGGAGAACTGCTTGAACTCAGGAGGCAGAGTTTGCAGTGAGCCGATATCATGCCATTGCACTCCAGCCTGGGCGACAAAGTGAGACTTTGTCTCAAAAAGAAAAAAAAAAAGGAATAGATCTGGATTTTATGAGACCTACAATTTATACAATTTGATGGGTTTTCTGTAAGAAAAAGAATACAAGTTATGGTCCAAATTCTACATACATTTTTATTCAGAATGAAAAAGGAAACCAAAACATTATGAGTATTAAAAGACTAGCAAAACCCACAAAACTATTCCGGAAGAATAGTTAGCTAACTGCCTACACATTTCTATAATACTTTTTTTCTATATTTATGGACACAATCTTTCATTTACTCCTTAACATGACAATTTTTGTAAAATCATTTTTAGTAGGGAGACTAGAGATAATTTAGTGTCTACTGGCATATTTACCAAAATATGCTTACATTGTTATTAGTTTTATTGCTGAGAATTTCTTTTTTTTTGAGATCGCTCTGTCACCCGGGTTGGAGTGCAGTGGTGCGACCTTGGCTCACTGCAGTTTCCACCTCCCAGGTTCAAGCAATTCTTCTGCCTCAGCCTCCCAAGTAGCTGGGACTACCTGCGCACACCACCACACCCAGCTAATTTTTGTATTTTTAGTACAACAGGGTTTCACCATCTTGGCCAGGTTGGTCTTGAACTCCTGACCTTGTGATCTGCCTGCCTCGGCCTCCCAAAGTGCTGGGATTACAGGCGTGAGCCACTGCGCCCAGCCAAATTTCTTTAATCATCACAATGTTTTCTTGGTGTGGTCATATAAGCTTTGGGAATTATCAAATTTGGGGTTCTCTGCCATTTTTCTTTCATATGTAAACTATCATATTTGAATCTTTTTCCATGTTCTAACTTCTGGTTCCAAACTTTTCAAACCTTGTTTCTCCTCTAGCACCCACAAATTTCCACTGCCAGGTACAACAGGACACTTTCGTATCATTATACAGCCTCTGGCTCTGCAGTTGCTTAAAATGACTCCAGTTGAGCTTACACAGCAGAAAGTAGTGTTCCTGGAGGCAACTTCTACACCAGGAGGGCTAATAACAATTTCAATATTCATGGATGAAATTGTGAGCCACTTCAATATATCCTACTAAATCCACTCTAACTATATCCGCAGCTCAACATTCCCTTAGCTAGTTCCCAAAAACTGTTGTTGGCCGCTCTATTGCCAGCACAAGGGAAAGCTATAATGGAAAAAGCAGCTCTCTTAACTGATTGAAGTTAAAATAGTTTCCTTTCACAAATTTTACAAAAACACATGATGATGTGAAAACACTGTGCTAAGGCCCCTCTCACAGCATTAGAAAGGGCCTGGGCAAGTCAGAGTCTCTGAAGCTCAAGCTTTTTATCTTTACTGTAATCTGCGTCTGCATGAATGGGCATCCTCAGGTCTTACGGTGTCTCTCCAATGCATGTGAACCCCTGGGCCATTCCCTTCCTTGTATTTCATCCTCATTCTAATACCTCGAGTCAGAGGAGGGAAAAGATAAATCCGCTTATTTGGTTTCTTTCCAGATTTGGAGGTAATAGACATTGCTGCTATAATGTAAGTATGTTTTTCTGATAAACTTTATATTCTGCAAAATTATGCTTCAAAAATTAGAGACTTTATGGGAAAAAATAAAGTTGGAACAGATCACTCAAAACCTGCACAACTTTGTAACCAGAGCATTAACACAAACAATCCCAATCCAAATAAAAATACTAGCACAGTTAAATATCCACTGGCATTTATTGGGAGACAATTCTCCCTGGATTCCTCACTTTCTACATGGTTCAGACTTTCTGAGCAAGGGGCACTGACAAGTTTTGTTCAAGGATAATTGAATAGCAACCTTAAAACAGAGAACATCTCCTTCTCCAAAGGCATTCCAGAATAGTCAAGGTTTGCTTCCTTCCCAGAGGATAGTTCCTTAGTTCCAGGGTTATGAGGAATAGCTCTCCAGAGGGAAGAATGGCCAGATCACCAGCAACCCTAATAAAAGCTAGAGTCTCCTAAGTTCAGGGTTTGTCTTCTATAATGAAAACCCAAGGCATGCACAGGCAGAATCTGGCCCTCATTCACATCTCCCTGTGGGAAATTAAAATGTGGGGAACTGATGCAAGATGCTACTCTGACTACTATGCTATGAATAATAAACCATTTGTGTCTCTGGCTCAAGTGCCTTATGAGATATAGAGATAGAGAGAGACAGAGATAACAATAGAGATAGAGATACATAGATATATCTCCTATGTATGGCAAACTAACTTATTAGCTTACAAGTAGGGTAAAATCTCAGACTATTCACCATTTCTGACTTAATACTAGTTTAACATCATTGCACCCAACATCATAGTTATCCACACTCTTGGATCTTGGGAATTTCTCTTTGCCCTTGAGATCTGGGTCCTTAAGAGACCAACTGCACCAAATTTAAAAACGTAATCCAGTGTATAGCCTTTTTCAATAATCAATTTTAACACAGAAGGTAATATCTTTACACCTTCTTCATCTCACTCACAGCTTTACCAAAAAGCTTCATGTTTTAGGAAACACAGCAGTTCCTAAAGCCACTAAACTAGCTATTATTTGCATTCGAAGACACATTTACGGGCCAGGCGCAGTGGCTCACGCCTGTAATCCCAGCACTTTGGGAGGCCGAGGCGGGCAGATCACCTGAGGTCAGGAGTTCGAGACCAGCCTGACCAACATAGAGAAACCCCGTCTCTACTGAAAATAGAAAAATTAGCTGAGTGTGGTGGTGCATGCCTGTAATCCTAGCTACTCAGGAGGCTGAAGCAGGAGAATCGCTTGAACTCGGGAGGTGGAGGTTGCTGTGAGCCGAGATCACACCATTGCACTCCAGCCTGGGCAACAGAGCTAGACTAAAAAAAAAAAAAGACACAGTTACAAGACTTGAAACTCTTTTCTTATGGTTTTTATGTAATGCCTCAATTTTCTCTTTAATTGTGAAAAAGTATGCCCCTGGTCATTTCAAAATATTAACAAGTTGAGAGGAAAATCACACATGAACTAAAAAAAATTCTATCATTCTATATTAACAGATTCATATTTGAAAAACTAGTCTTATAGGCCAGGCACGGTGGCTCACACCTGTAATCCCAGCACTTTGGGAGGCCGAGGCAGGTGGATCACGAGGTCAGGAGTTCAAGACCAGCCCGGCCAAGATGGTGAAACCCCAAAAACTACAAAAAAATTAGCTGGGCACAGTGGCAGGCACCTGTAATCCCAGCTACTCAGGAGGCTGAGGGAGGAGAATCACTTGAAACTGGCAGCAGAGGTTGCAGTGAGCCAAGATGGCGCCACTGCACTCTAGCCTGGGCGACAGAGTAAGACTCCGTCTCAAAAAAAAAAAAAAAAGAAAAGAAAAGAAAAACTAGTCTTATAACAAAGAACATTGTGTTAGGAATAAGTCTCAGGTTTTTGGATAGGCTCTTTTTGGGGGGTATGGAGGTAGAATTATCATGATGTAGTTCTCTCTCATGTTTCAAAAATAATTTTTCAGTAGTTAGTCATGATGTAATATAGTACAACATGAATAACAACAGGCTAAAAATTAGGACACCCTGCCTTTATTCTATTAATACTTTTTGCCAAGTATTAAGTGGGTAGTTGAAAGATCTCAATGAATGTCCATGGGCCTCAGATGTCCATCTGTAACATCTTTGAAGTTCTGTTATGAATTGAATGTTTGTTTTTCCCCCAAATTTTTATACTGAATTCCTAAGCACAAATATGATGGTATTTGGAAATGAGGGCTTTAGCGGGTAATTAGGACTAGATGAGGCCATGAGAGAAGGAACCTCATGATGAGATTGGTGCCTTTATAAGGAGAGATCCCAGAGAGCTTGTTCTCATTCTCTCTTCACTATGTGAAGACAGAGTTAAAAAACAGCCGTCTGCAAGCCAAGAAGAGAGGCCTCAACAGAACATGAGCGTGTTGTCATCCTGATCTTGGACTCCAAAGTTGTGAGAAAATAAATTTCTGTTATTTAAGCTACCCAACCTATGGTATTTTGTTATGGTAGCCCAAGTTGACTAATAAGTTCTTCCCAGTTTGAAAAGTCTATGATCCAAGGAAAGACAGCGCAAACATATTTTCCCCTAGTCCTTCCCCTAAGTACAGCTAAAGATCCTGGAGGTCATAAAACAAACATGAGAAGACCTGAAAGATGGAGAAAAGCAGGTAGACAAGATAGAGACCTCATACCTGAGGAATGTTACTCAGTGGTGAGTTCCCTCACTTTTCTTCTTGCCTCATACATACCCAGATTGGGTACTGAGAAGCTAGCAACCCAGAAATGCCAATGGGCACAGACAAATACGTCAGTTCCCCACAGACCAAAAAAAAAAAAAAATCACCCCAAGAAAAGCCTGCTACCTTTCTCTAGCCAAAAGATCAGGAAAGAGGCAACCCAGCAATACAGAAAATAAAACTTTCAGATAATAACTGTTCTACTGCTCAACAGCAGAATCAAGAGGATAGAGGAAAGAATCAGTGAACTTGAAGATAGACAATAGAAATTATCAAATCTGAACAATAGAGATAATATAGGAAAACAAAATAAAGGAACAGAGACTCCAGGAACTCTTAAACTAAAAAATAAAAAAAAAAATCTAACATTTGTATCACAGGAGAAAGAGAACGGACTAAAAAGTATTCAAAGAAATAACGGACGAGAATTTCCCAAATTTGGCAAAGAATATAAACCTACATATTTAAGAAACTGTATTAAATGCAAACAGGATACATCCAAAGACATACATCATAGTCAAACTTCTGAAAACTAAAAACAAAGAGAAATTTTGAAAACAGTGAGAGAGAAATAACACTTTATTTAGAGGGGTAAAACACTTCAAATGACAGCAGAAATCTCATCACAGAGACCAAAAGGAAATACACAACATTTTTCAAATGCTGAAAAAAAAACCTGTCAATTCCTAATCTTATATCCAGCAAAAATATCCATTGGGGTGAAGGAAAAATCAAAGAATTCTCAGATTAGAAAAACTAAGAGAATTTGTTGGAAGCAGGCCTGTCTTAACAGAATATTTAAAGGTTTTTAAACAGAAAGAAAACAATAAAAAAGGAACCTTGAAACATCAGGAAAGAAAAAAACATGGTAAGCAAAAATATGGGTTAAAACAACAGATTTTTTTTCTCCTTTTGGGTTTTCTAAATTATGTTTGATGAATAAAGCAAAAATTATAACACTGATGTGATTCTCAATGTATATAGAGAAAACATTTCAATTATAAGTGGAAGAGAGTATAGAAACATAAAGAGAGCTAAGGTTTCCATGAATCACTCAAACTGGTAAAATGCTGACAGTAGTAATCCAAGATAAATTATGTCAATGCAAATTAACACCTGTAGAACTACTTAAAAAGTAATACAAAGAAATACACTCAAAAACACTAAAGATAAACCAGAATATAATTTTTTCAAAAAGTTCAAGTAACCCACAAGAATGCAGAAAAAGAAAACAAAAACAAAAAAAGAGAAATGAAACAAAAAATAAAATTTCAGACTTAAACCCCAACATATGAATATTATACTTACTGTAAATTATCTAAATACACCAACTAAAAGACACAGATTGGCAGAGTAGATTAAAAATATGACCCAACTATATGCTGTCTACAAAAAAACTCATATCAAATACAATGATATAGGCAGGTTGAAAATAAAAGTACGGAAAAAGACATAGTATATGAAATTTAATCAAAAGAAAAAAGAAGTGGCTATATTAATATCAGGAAATGTAGACCTTGGAACAAAGAAAATTATCAGACACAGAGAGAGACATTATTATGTAATGATAAATAGATCAATACTCCAAGAAGACATAGCAATCTTAAATGTGTAAGCAACCAAACCACAGAGCTGGAAAATAATTGAGTTAAAGTTGACAGAAGTAAAAGCAGAAACAGACAAATCTACATTTATAGTTAGAGAATACAACAACCATCTCTCAAAAGTGGATAGAACAGGGACCAGGCACGATGGCTCATGCCTGTAATCCCAGCACTTTGGGAGGCCGAGGCAGGTGGATCACGAGGTCAGGAGATCGAGACCATCCTGGCTAACACGGTGAAACCCCGTCTCTACTTAAAAAAATACAAAAAATTAGCCGGGCTTGGTGGCGGGCGCCTGTAGTCCCAGCTACTCAGGAGGCTGAGGCAGGAGAATGGCGTGAACCCAGGAGGTGGAGCTTGCAGTGAGACGAGATCATGCCACTGCACTCCAGCCTGGGCGACACAGTGACACTCTGTGTCAAAAAAAGAAAAAAGTAGATAGAACAACGATATAAAAACCATCAAGGATACAGAAGAACTCAACAACACAATCAGCCGACAGGATCTAAATGGCATTTGTAGAACATTTTACTGACAACTGAATACGCATCCTCTTCAAGGACCCATACAACATATACCAAGATAGCCAAAATTCTGGATCATAATCCCATTTCTCAAGTCAATGTCCTCTCCCTTGACTCACAGATAGGCAATCAAAGAATGTATGCAACACACGTTTTCAAGCAACCTCTCTTCATTCAAACTTAGACAGGGATGTCATATATATTGAGGCTTTAAAACATTCTAGTCACCAGATCCCGTACAGTAGAAGAGAAGAAAAGGTAGAGGGGACTCAAATAAACCTCCTCAAAAGATACAACAACACCTGTATTCACTCTAAAATTCCATGACTTGTTCAGGAAAGCAGTGGGATTAAACAGAATCTTAAATCCAAACCTTGTAAATGGCACTGACCAGAGCTATTGGGACCGTGAAGTCCCCACAGAGGACTTACTCCTCTGTGTTCAGGACCAGGACTGATCAAACATGAAAATTCAAGTGACTGTTGCTATAATTAGATTAACCAATGAATTTTATTGTAAAGAATGAGCTTGAACCTATCACTAAGAAAGAGGCAAATTATTCTCTTTCAAACATGCATTAATTCTAGGATAGCATTTAGAAAATTACCCCATCCGATGTACTAAATGACACCCAAATTGCCCAGAAGAGTTATTATATTTTCCCAAAGTGAGCGATGTATTCTTTTCTAACCAGTTGCATCAAGTCCAATTAGAAGCAGAGTATAACTTCTGAAATATTTAAAATAGGTCAGTATGATGAAAGCCAGCTGAGTAATTTATAGGCATTTTGTAAAATACTGGTAATATTCCATCAAGATAAGTTAAACTGCCATTTGGAGAGTAATTTTCATTATATATAAAGATATAATCTGTACCTTTTTGTCTTCACTGACTCTCCACAAAGAGGCTTTGTGCATGTGTGTTACTGTCTGAATTGGACAGAAATGTATCAGTCATATCCGAAGTGTTTTGTTGAATTATTCTGTGTCATCTTTTTTTCTTTCAATGTGTTTTCTCCATATTATTCATATGCTATGACATTGTAGAGCAAGTACATCAGCACTCTTTTCCTCTTATGTAAATTACTAAGTAATCAAAATACAAACAGTGCTCTCGGGAGACAAATCTAGATCATAAATCAAGCTTTCTCCCTGATTTTACCTAAAGTGCAATATGAATTCATAACAAATGCATTCCACTGGGAGTTAAGCAACAAGAATGCAAACTCAGTTTATCTGAGGCCTCAGTTTCCCATTGCAGAATGTGAGTTTAGAGATCATTCTTTTTTCTGTCTCATCAGGAATCTGTGCAGCTTAAATAGACTCATACATGAAGTACTTTGGGTCCCGTGCATTGGGAGGATAATGTAGAAATCTGTAGTCAAATTATTTATGATCATAATTTTATCGTCTTTCATCCAATAAGGCCTTTACAAACCTTAATCAGTTCCCTTAAACTCCTGTGGATAAGTTGCTTCTTGTTCATTTCACAAGTTAAATTCAGACAATGGGAAGTTGAGTGGTTTGCTCCAATTGTGTAACCCCCCAGAATTAGAGCAAAGCATTCCTGGTACCCATTGCTATGAGGGAGGAAGCAACATCAGAGCATCCGTGGGCCTTCTGAGCAGTCTCACTGTGTAGGAGCCTTAATGTGTGGTTGGGCTATGTGCCTCTGCTACAGGGAGACAGAAAGGTTCTTTTTTTTTTTTTTTTTTAATACACTTTAAGTTCTGGGATAGGATACATGTGCAGAAGGTGCAGGGATTTTTGTTTGTTTGGTTGGTTTTGTTTTTGTTTTTTTTGAGATGGAGTTTCACTCTTGTTGCCCAGGCTGGCCTGCAATGGCGTGACCTCAGCTCACTGCAACGTCCACCACCTCAGTTCAAGGGATTCTCCTGCCTCAGGCTCCCAAGTAGCTGGGATTACAGGCACCTGCCACCAAGTCCGGCTAATTTTTTGTATTTTTAGTAAAGACCAGGTTTCACCATTTTGGTCAGTCTGGTCTCAAACTCCTGACCTCAGATGATCCACCCAACTCAGCCTCCCAAAGTGCTGAAATTACAGGCGTGAGCCACTGTGCCCGGCCAGAACATGCAGGTTTGTTACATAGGTATACAAGTGCCACAGTGGTTTGCTGCACCATCAACCCATCATCTACATCAGGTAGTTCTCCTAATTCTATCCCTCCCCTAGCCCCCAACCCCACCGACAGGCCCCGGTGTCTGATGTTCCCCTCCCTGTATCCGTGTGTTCTCACTGTTCACCTCCCACTTATGAGTGAGAACATGCAGTGTATGGTTTTCTGTTCCTGTGTTAGTTTGCTGAGAATGATGGTTTGTAGCTTCATCCATGTCCCTGCAAAGGACATGAACTCATCCTTTTTATGGCTGCATAGAATTCCATGGTGTATATGTGCCACATTTTCTTTATCCAGTCTATCATTGATGGGCACTGGGTTGGTTCCAAGTCTTTGCTATTGTGAACAGTGCTGCAGTAAACATACGTGTGCACGCGTCTTTATAGTAGAATGATTTATAATCCTTTGGGTATATACCCAGTAATGGGATTGCCGGGTCAAATCCTTGACCTGGTTCTGATTATAGATCCTTGAGTAATCGCCACACTGTCTTCCACAACGGTTGAACTAATTTACACTCCCACCAACAGTGTAAAAGCATTCCTATTTCTCCACATCCTCTCCAGCATCTGTTGTTCTGACTTTTTTTTTTTTTTTGAGACAGAATCTCACTCTGTCACCCAGGCTGGAGTGCTGTGGGGTGATCTCAGCTCACTGCAACCTCCACCTACTGGGTTCAAGCAATTCCCTGCCTCAGCCTCCCAAGTAGATGGGATTACTGGCGCCCACCACCATGCCCAGCTCATTTTTGTATTTTTAGTAGAGACAGGGTTTCACCATCTTGGTCAGGCTGGTCTTGAACTCCAGACCTCATGATCCACCTGCCTCGGCCTCCCAAAGTCCTGGGATTATAGGTATGAGACACCGCACCCGGACCTGACTTTTTAATGATTGCCATTCTAACTGGCATGAGGTGGTATCTCACTGTGGTTTTGATTTGCATTTCTCTAATGACCAGTGATGATGAGCTTTTTTTTCATGTTTGTTTGGCCGCATAAATGTCTTCTTTTGAGAAGTGTCTGATCATAACCTTCGCCCACTTTTTGATGGGGTTGTTTTTTTCTTTTAAATTTGTTTAACTTCTTTGTAGATTCTGGACATTAGCCCTTTGTCAGATGGATAGATTGCAAAAATTTTCTCCCATTCTGTAGGTTGCCTGTTAACTCTGATGATAGTTTCTTTTGCTGTGCAGAAGCTCTTTAGTTTAATTAGATCCCATTTGTCAATTTTGCTTTTGTTGCCATTGCTTTGGGTGTTTTACTTATGAAGTCTTTGCCCATGCCTATGTCCTGAATGGTATTGCCTAGGTTTTCTTCTAGGGTTTTTATGGTTTCAGGTCTTACGTTTAAGTCTGTAATCCATCTTGTGTTAATTTTTTTTTTTTTTTTTTTTTTGAGATGGAGTCTGCTCTGTCGCCCAGGCTGGAATGCAGTGGTACTGTCTCGGCTCACTGCAACCTCCGCCTCCCGGGTTCATGCCATTCTCCTGCCTCAGCCTCCCGAGTACCTGGGACTACAGGTGCCCGCCACCACGTCCAGCTAATTTTTTGTATTTTTAGTAGAGATGGGGTTTCACCGTGTTAGCCAGGATGGTCTCGATCTCCTGACCTAGTGATCCTCCCGCCTCGGCCTCCCAAAGTGCTGGGATTACAGGCGTGAGCCACCACGCCCGGCCTCTTGTGTTAATGTTTTTAATAAAGTGTAAAGAAGGGGTCCAGTTTCAGATTTCTGCATATGGCTAGCCAGTTTTCACAACACCATTTATTAAATAGGGAATCCTTTCCCCATTGCTTGTTTTTGTCAGGTTTGCCAAAGATCAGTTGGCTGTAGACGTGTGGCATTATTTCTGAGACCTCAGACTGGGAATTTTTCAATTGGTAAAAGAAGAGAGAGAAAGAGAACACTGAACAGCAGGATCAAAATAATAATCTCGGTTTTTAATAGGAAAGTGAACTTAAGATTTTACCTTCTATTGCCCCTGCTTGAAATCTTGCCCAGGGGAAAGTGCCTCCTTCTGACTAGCTGGCACATGTGCTTTGTTTTAACAGCTTGACTCAAACATTCTCCCCTTTCCACACTCCCTCTAACAAAACACTGTATAAAAGAAGCTACTACTGGAATGAGGCATGTATGATTCCTAGCTGAATGGTTAAATATTGACTAACTGGATCTGTAAGAAGAAAAAATGTACTATTTCTTCCCTGCATTTTGGGATTCTCATTTACAGTGGGAGGAATTCTAGTGAGTTGCTACTAAGGAGTGAAATGGGATGCTGTTTCTGGTTTATTTGCTGTTCTCTCTGCTGCCTATTGCATGCATGAGTTGTGGGCCTTTACACAGTTGGGTAGTGTAAAAAGAGTGAAATCAACACAAGCAGTAAAACAACAGTAGCCCTCAAACCATTTCCCTCTTGCTTTATGTTTTTTGTGTATGTGTTTATTTTCTTGCTTTTATTTTCTATTCTTTGGCAACACAAGAAACAGGAAGACTGATAGGAAGTATTAAACTTTGTAAAGCTTCAAAAGAAGCTACAATTTCGTTTATATGTAACTTGCTATTTTTTCAGTAACCCAGGCACTGAGAAGTACAGGATTTGGAAATGAGACAGAGAACAGGGAAAGCAGAAAGATCTCCCTATCATCATCCTTTTTTGTGCTACATATTAGGCCATTCTCACATAGCTATAAAGAAATACCTAAGATCATGTAATTTATAAGATAAGAGGTTTAATTGGTTCACAGTTCTTCCGGCTGTACAGGAAGCATAGCAGCATCTGCTCCTGGGGAGGCCTCAGGGACCTTTTGTTCATGGTGGAAGGCAAAGCCGGAGAAGGCATCTCCACATTGCTGGAGCGGGCGGAAAAGAAGAGGAAGGAAGTGCTACACAGATGTTTTGTTTTTTGTTTTTGAGACAGGATCTCGTTCTATTGCCCAGGCTGGAGTGCAGTGGCATGACCTCGGCTCACTGCAAACTCCATGTACCCGGTTCAAGCAATTCTCCTGCCTCTGCCTCCCAAGTAGCTGGGGCTACAGGTGCCCACCATCATGCCTGGCTAATTTTTGTATTTTTTTTCAGTAGAGACGGGGTTTCACCATATTGGCCAGGTTGGTCGAACTCCTGACCTCAGGTGATCTGCCCACTTCGGCCTCCCAAAGTACTGGGATTACAGGCTTGAGCCACCATGCCACAGGTTTGTTTGTTTGTTTGTTTGTTTGAGACGGAGTCTTGCTCTGTTGCCCAGGCTGGAGTGCAGTGGCGCCATCTCGGCTCACTGCAAGCTCCGCCTCCCAAGTTCATGCCATTCTCCTGCCTCAGCCTCCGGAGTAGCTGGGACTATAGGCATGTGCCACCACAGCCGGCTAATTTTTTGTATTTTTAGTAGAGACAGGGTTTCCCGCATTAGCCAGGATGGTCTCGATATCCTGACCTTGTGATCCACCCGCCTCAGCCTCCCAAAGTGCTGGAATTATGGGTGTGAGCCACTGTGCCCAGCCACTGCGCCACAGTTTTAAACAATCAAATCTCATGAACTCACTCACTATTGTGAGAACAGTACCAAGAGGGAAATCCACCCCCATTCATCTAATCACCTTCCTTCCACCAGGCCCCAACTCCAACACAGGATTACCTTTCAATATGAGATTTAGGCTTGGACAACATCCAAACTATATCACTCCACCTTGGCTCATCCCAAATCCCATGTCCTTTTCACATTGCAAAATACATTCATGCCTTCCCACTAATCCCCAAAGTCTTAACTCATTCCAGCATCTACTGAAAAGTCCAAAGACTCATTTGAGACATGACAAGTTCCTTCCACCTATAAGCCTGTAAAATAAAAAACATGTTAGTTATGTCCAAGATCCAATGAGGGTACAGGCATTGGGTAGTTATTTCTGTTCCAACAGGGACAAATCAGCCAAAAGAAAGGGGCTACAGACCCCTCACGAGTCCAAAACCCAGCAAGGCAGTGACTAAATCTTAAAGCTCCAAAATAATCTCCTGACTCTATGCTCCATATCCAGGGCACACCGATACAAGGGGTGGGCTCCCAAGGCCTTGAACAACTCTACGTCACCTAGTGGTCTTTTTCTACCTGCCCTGGTTGCTGAAGACAAAGGATATAATCTCTTGGCAGCTCTATGGCCCTGCCCACTGCCTGCGAAACCTGAATACTTAACCAGGAGACCCTCGGGCAAGTTTGCTTCCTCTCTATAGTACCACAGCTGATGCGCTCTTGAAAGTGCCACCTCCTGGCTGGATGCTAACCAACACAAAACCAGTGCACTAAACAAGAGTACAACCAAGGACCCTCACAGAGTCCACTTCACTCCCTTGCTACCTCCACAGGAGCAGATGCTGTTATCCACGGCCAAAAGGCCTGAGGACAAATCAGATCACAGGAATCTTTGCTCAACACTCCCCAGTACCAGCCCAGAGCCTGATAGCTCTGCTGAATGGCTAGACTCAGAAGAGCAAAAACAATCACTACAGTTTGGCTCTCAGGAAGCCCCATTCCTAGGAAAAGGGGAAGAATACTACATTAAGAAAGCACCTTGTTGGACAAAAAAATCTGAACAGCAGCCCTTGAGTCCCAGGATCTTACCCTCTGACATAGTCTATCCAAATGAGAAGGAACCAGAAAAACAATTCTCGTAATATGACAAAACAAAGTTCTTTAACACCCCCATGAGATCACACTGGGTCACCAGCAATGGATGCAAACCAAGAAGAAATCTCTGAATTGCGAGAAAAAGAATTCAGAAGGTCAATTGTTAAGCATATCAAGAAGGCATCAAGAAAGGTGAAATCCAACTTAAAGAAATCAAAAACATGATACAGGATACAAAGGGAAAATCTTCAGTGAAATAGATAACAAAAAACAATCACAATTTCTGGAAGTCAAGGACACAGAGAAATGTAAAATGCTCAGAAAGTCTCAGCAATAGAATCGAATAAGCAGAAGAAAGGACTTCAGAGCTCAAAGACAAGGCTTTTGAATTAACCCAACCCATCAAAGAGAAATAAAAAAGGATTAAAAAAAAAATGAACAAAGGCTCCAAGAAGTTTGGGACTATGTTAAGCATCCAACCTACGAATAATTGGTGTTGCCAAGGAAGAAGAGAAATCTAAAATCTGGAAAACATATTTGAGGGAATAATTGAAGAAAACCTCCCAGGCCTTCCTAGAGATCTAGAAATCCAAATACAAGAAGCTCAAAGAACACCTGGGAAATTCATGGCAAAAAGATCATCACCAAGGCACATAGTCGTCAGGTTATCTAAGGTCAAGATGAAAAGGAAAGAATCTTAACAGCTGTGAGGCAAAAGCATCAAGTAACCTATAAGGGAAAACCTATCAAAGTAACAGCATATTTCTCGGCAGAAAACCTACAAGCTAGAAGGGATTGGGGTCCTATTTTTAGCCTCCTTAAACAAACATTTTTTGTATCCAGCAAAACTAAGCTTCATAAATGAATGAAAGATACAGTCTTTTCCAGACAAACAAATGCTGAGAAAATTTGCCATTACCAGGCCAGCACTACCAGAACAGCTAAAAGGAGCTCTAAATCTTGGCTGGGCGCAGTGGCTCACGCCTGTAATCCCAGCAGTGTGGAAGGCCTAGGTGGGCGGATCATAAGGTCAGGAGATCAAGACCACAGTGAAACCCCGTCTCTACTAAAAATACAAAAAATTAACCAGGCGTGGTGGCAGGCACCTGTAGTCCCAGCTACTCCAGAGGCTGAAGCAGGAGAATGGTGTGAACCCGGGAGGCAGAGCTTGCAGTGAGCCAAGATTGCACCACTGCACTCCAGCCTGGGCAACAGAGTGAGACTCTGTCTCAAAAAAAAAAAAAAAAAAGGAGTTCTAAATATTGAAGCAAATCTTGAAATACACCAAAATAGAACCTCCTTAAAGCATAAATCTCACAGGACCTATACAACAATAACAAAATTTTTTAAAAAGGTATTAAGGCAATAAATAGAATAGTACCTCACATCTCAATACTAACATTGAATGTAAATGGAATAAATGCTCCACCTAAAAGATACAGAATGGTAGAATGGATAAGAATTCATCAACCAAGTTTCTGCTGTCTTCAGGAGACTTATGTACTCACATAAGGGACTCACATATACTTAAGGTAAAGGGGTGGAAAAAGATATTCCATGCAAATGAATACCAAAATACCAAAAGTGAGCAGGAGTAGCTATTCTTATATCAGACAAAACAAACTTTAAAGCAACAGCAGTTAAAAAAAGACAAAGAGGAACATTATACAATGATAAAAGGACTAGTCCAACAGGAAAATATCACAATCCTAAACACATATGCACCTAACACTGGAGTTCCCAAATTTATAAAACAATTGCTAATGGACCTAAGAAATGAGATAGATGGCAACACAATAATAGTGGGGGACTTTAATCCTCCACTGACAGCACTAGTCAGGTCATCAAGCCAGGAAGTCAACAAAAAAAACAGTGAACTTAAACTATGCCCTAGAATAAATGGACTTAACAGATATTTACAGAACATTCTACCCAACAACTGCAGAATATATATTCTATTCATCAGCACATGAAGCATTCTCCAAGATAGACTATATGACAGGCCACAAAACAAGTCTCAATAAATTTAAGAAAATTGAAATTATTTCAAGTATTCTCTCAGACCACAGTGGAATAAAATTGGAAATAATTCCAAAAGGAACTCTAAAAACCACACAAATACATGGAAATTAAATAACCTGCTCCTGAATAATCACTGGGTCAACAATGAAATCAAGATGGAAATTTAGGCCGGGCTGGGTGGCTCACGCCTATAATCCCAGCACTTTGGGAGGCCAAGGCAGGCGGATCACCAGGTCAGGAGATCAAGACCATCCTGGCTAACACGGTGAAACCCTGTCTCTACTAAAAATACAAAAAATTAGCTGGGCATGGTGGCGGGCACCTGTAGTCCCAGCTACTCGGGAGGCTGAGGCAGGAGAATGGCATGAACCTGGGAGGCAGAGCTTGCAGTGAGCCGAGATTGCACCACTGCACTCCAGCCTGGGTGACAGAGCAAGACTCCATCTCAAAAAAAAAAAAAAAAAAAAAAAAGGTGGAAATTTAAAAATTCTTTGAACTGAACAATTGAACAATAATAGTGACAAAACTATCAAAACCTCTGGGATACAGCAAAAGTGGTACTAAGAGGAAAGTTCATAGCATTAAATGCCTACATTAAAAAGTGTGAAAGAGCACAAATAGACGATCTAAGGTCACACACCTCATGGGACTGCAGAAACAAGAATAATCCAAACCCAAACCCAGCAGAAGAAAGAAAATAACAAAGATCAGAGCAGAACTAAAAGCAATTGAAACAAACAAAAAATACACAAGATAAATGAAGCAAAAAGCTGGTTCTTTGAAAAGATAAACAAAATTGATTAGTGAGATTAACCCAGAAAAGAAAAGATTCAAATAAGCTCAATTAGAAATGAAACGGGAGATACTACTACTGACACCACAGAAATACAAGATTATCCAAGGCCACCATGAACACCTTTATGCACATAAACTAGAAAACCTAGAGGAGATGGATAAATTGGAAATATACAACCCCCCTAGATTAAACCAGGAAGATATAGAAACTCTGAACAGATCGATAATAAGCAGCAAGATTGAAATAGTAATTTTAAAACTGCCAACAACAACAAAAAATCCTGGGCCAGATGGATTCACAGCTGAATTCCATCAGGCATTCGAAGAAGGAATGGTACCAATCCTACTTACACTATTCCACAAGATAGAGAAAAAGGGAATCCTTACTAAATCATTCTATGAAGCCAGCATCACCCTACTACCAAAACCAGGGATGGATATAACAAAAAAAGAAAACTACAGACCAATATCCCTGATGAACATAGATACAAAAATCCTCAATAAAATACTAGCTAACCAAATCCACCAGCATATCAAAAAGATAATCCACCATGATCAAGTGGGCTTCCACAGATGCAGGGATGGTTTAACATAAGTAAGTCAATAAATGTGATACACCACATAAACAGAATTAAAAACAAAAATCACATGATTCTCTCAGTAGCTGCAGAAAAAACATTTGAAAAAATCCAGCATCCTTTTATGATTAAAGCCCTCACCAAAATTGGCATAGAAGGGACAACCTTAAGGTAATAGACATCTAGGACATATTTACAGCCAACATGTAAACTGAATGGGGGAAAATTTAAAGCATTCCCCATGAGAACTGGAACAAGACAAAGATGCTCAGTTTCACCACTTCTATTCAACATAGTACTGGAAGTTCTAGCCAGAACAATCAGACAAGAGAAAGGAATCATAGGCATCCAAATTGGTAAATAGGAAGTCAAACTGTTGCTGTTTGCTGATGACATGATCATATGCCTATAAAACCCTAAAGACTCATCCGAAACGCTCCTAGAACTGGTAAATGAATTCAGTAAAGTTTCAGGATACAAAATTAATGCACACAAATCAATAGCTCTGCTATACACCAATGGTGACTAAGCTGAGAGTCAAATCAAGAACTCAACCACTTTTACAACAGCTGTAAAACAACAACAACAACAACAAAAAAGTAGGACTATACCTAACCAAGGAGGTGAAAGATCTCTACACTGCAGAAAGAAATTATAGACAACACAAATGGAAACACATCCCATGCTTATGGATGGGTAGAATCAATATTGTGACAATGACCATACTGTCAAAAGCAATCTACAAATTCAATGCAATTCCCATCAAAATACCACCATCATTCTTCACAGAACTAGAAAAAACAATCCTAAAATTCATATGGAACCAAAAAAGAGCCCACATAGCCAAAGCAAGACTAAGCAAAAAGATTAAACATGGAGGCATCACATTACCTGACTTCAAACTATACTGTAAGGCCATAGTCACTGAAACAGCATGGTACTGGTATAAAAATAGGCACACAGACCAATGGAACAGAATAGAGAACCCAGAAATAAAGTCAAATACTTATAGCTAACTGATCTTCAGCAAATCAAACAAAAACATAAAGTGGGGAAAGGACACCCTATTCAACAAATGGTGCTGGGATAATTGACAAGCCTCATGTAGAAGAATGAAACTGGATCCTCATCTTTCACCTTATACAAAAATCAACTCAAGATGGATCAAAGACTTAAACCTAAGACCTGAAACCATAACAAATCTAGAAGATGACATTGGAAAAACCCCTCTAGACATTGGCTTAGGCAAGACTTTATGACATAGAACGCAAAAGAAAATGCAACAGAAACAAAGGTAAATAGATGGGACTTAATTAAACTAAAAAGCTTCTGCACTGCAAAAGAAACAGCAGAATCAACAGACAACCCAAAGAGTGGGAGAAAAATCTTCACAATGTATACATCTGAAAAAGGACTAGTATCCAGAATCTACAAAGAACTCAAACAAATCAGCAAGAAAAAAAATCAAACAATACCATCAAAAAGTGGGCTAAGGACATGAATAGACAATTCTCAAAAGAAGACACACAAATGGACAACAAGCATATGGAAAAATGCTCAACATCACTGATTATCAGGGAAATGCAAATCAAAACTGCAAGGTGATACCACCTCACTCCTGCAAGAATGGCCATATTCAAAAAATCAAAAACTAATAGATGTTGGCATGGATGTGGTAAAAAGGGAACACTTTTGCACTGTGGGTGTGAATGTAAACTAGAACAACCACTGTGGAAAACAGTGTAGACATTCCTTAAAGAACTAAAAGTAGATCTTCCATTTGATCCAGCAATCCCACCATTAGGTATCAACCTAAAGGAAAAGAAGCCATTATACAAAAAAGATACTTGCACACACACGTTTATAGCAGCACAATTCATAATTGCAAAAATATGGAACTAGCCCAAATGCCTACCAATCAACAAGTGGATAAAGAAAATGTGATATATATATATATATATATAGAGAGAGAGAGAGAGAGAGAGAGAGAGAGAGAATTATATCCTAAGTGAAGTAACTCAGGAATGGAAAACCAAACATCGCGTGTTCTCTCTCACAATCGGGAGCTTAGCTATGAGGATGCAATGTCTTGCTTTAAGAAATAAGTCCATACAATGGACTTTGGGGACTAGGGGGAAAGGGTGGAAGGGGGGTGATGGATAAAAGACTACACATTAGGTACGTGTACACTGCTTGGGTTATGGATGCATCAAAATCTCAGAAATTACCACTAAAGAACTTATTTATGTAACCAAACACCACCTACTTCCCAAAAACCTTTTGAAAAACAATGTTTTTAATACACTGAAAAGATTTTTAAAAAGGCAGCGACAGACGAGAATCAATTTCTTGGTTTTGTTATTGTACTATAATTACTATAATAAGATATCAGCATTATTGGAAGCAGGATGAAGGGTATACAAGGCCTTACTCCCCTTTTCTTGTCATCTTGTGAATCTATAATTAGTTAAAAATGAACTGTTTTGAAAAAGTCTATAGTAGTCTCTATATCTCTCTAACGCTATGCTAGTAGAGTAGCCAGTAGATATATGTGGCTATTGAGCATTTGAGATGTCTTTTAAGTGTGAAATATATACCATATTTAGTATGACAAAAGAATAAAATAATTTTTGTATTGATTGCATACTGAAATTATAATGTTTTGGGTATATTTTGTTAAATAAAATATATTATTAAAATTTTAAAAATAAAAATATATCATGGGAATGGTTGTATAACCTTGTGAATATACCAAAAATCACTGAATTATATACTTTTAAAAAGGTGAATTTTTATGGTATTATATTACAGTTTTGCAGTAGGGACCCTTTTTATCATCTTTTAAGATAGGTCAATATTAGTTTTTCTCTCATAATATTGTTGTGATAATAAACTTAAATTATTCAAGCAAAGCACATTAACACAGTTACCAGCACATAGTACAGGCATATTTCTAAGGTTATGAGGGTTCCATTCCAGACCACCCCAATAAAGCAAATACCTCGGCTGGGCATGGTAGCTCACGTCTGTAATCCCAGCACTTTGGGAGGCCGAGGCAGGCAGATCACCTGAGGTCAGGGGTTCGAGACCAGCCTGACCAACATGGCAAAACCCTGTCTCTACTAAAAATACAAAAATTAGCCAGGCGTGGTGGCAGGCGTCTGTAATCCCAACTACTCAGGAGGCTGAGGCAGGAGAATTGCTTGAACCCGGGAGGCGGAGGTGGAGGTTGCGGTGAGCCAAGATCGCGTCACTGCACTCCAGCCTGGGTGACAGAGCAAGAATCTGTCTCCAAAAAAAAAAAAAAAAAAAGCTACAGATAAATGAAGTTCTCAATCGTGTCTTGAATCCATCAGTGTTGCAGTGAACACATGCCACTTAATGGTATGTCGATCATGAAACAAAGATCTGTCATGATGAAGTGAAAATGGAAGGAACTGTGAATATTCAATGAGCTGGTTGCTGAAATTTAAGAAAAAACATGGCAAAATTTTTTTCAATTTGTGGTGATTAAGCATCAGCTGATTACAAAGCAGCAGAAAAATTTATTGATGAGTTTGCCAAGGTTGTTGCTGATGAAAATCTGACACCAAAACAAGTCTATAGTGTTGATGAAACATCACCATTTTGGCATTATTGCCCCAGAAAGACACTTGACTACACTTGAGGAGATAGTCAATAGAGGAATTAAGGATGCCAACAATAGAATAACTGTGCTGGGATGTACTAATGCAGCAGGCACACATAAGTGCAAACTTGCTGTTAGGCAAAAGCTTGCATTCTCATTGTTTTTGAAGAGTGAATTTCTCACCAGCCCATTTTTACACTAGCAAAAAAGCATGGATCGCCAGGGACATCTTTTCTGATTGGTTTTACAAACATTTTGCTGGTGCTCACTACAGGGAAGCTGGAGTAAATGACAACTACGAGACTGTTATTCCTTGACAACCGCTCTGCTCATCCTCCAGCTGAAATTCTCATCAAAAAATAGTGTGTATGCCATGTACTTTTCCCCAAATGTGACTTCACTCATTCAGTCATGTGACCAGGGTATCCTTAAATCAATAAAGAGTAAATATAAAAACACTTTCTTGAACAGCATGCTAGCAGCAGTGAACAGAGGCATGAATGTGGAAGGTTTTCAAAAGGAGTTTAGCATGAAGGATGCCATGTATGCTATTGCCAACTGTTGGTACATAGTTCTAACTGAAGACACAGTTGTGCATACCTGGCACAACCTCTGGCCTGCAGCTATGTTCAGTGATAATGATGAACAAGGTGGTGATTTTGAAGGATCCTGTATGTCAAGTGAGATAAAATAATGTCTATCCTCCTTACATATGCAAAAAATAGACCCTCACAGTGTGTCAGTGAGCTGGAGGACATGGAGATCAAAGAAGCTTTTTTTTGTTTTCCTGTTTTGTTTTTGTTTTTTTGAGATGGAGTTTCACTCTTGTTGCCCAGGCTGGAGTGCAATGGCGTGACCTCGGCTCACTGCAACCTCCACCTCCCGGGTTCAAGCAATTCCTCTGCCCCAGCCTCCCAAATAGCTGGGATTACAGGCACGCGCCACCATGCTCGACTAATTTTTTGTATTTTAGTAGAGACGGGGTTTCACCATGTTGGCCAAGATGGTCTCGATCTCCTGATCTCATGATCCTCCCAGCCTCCCAAAGTGCTGGGATTACAGGTGTGAGCCACCGTGCCTGGCCAATCAAAGAAGTTTTTAACATCAATAATGAAGCCCCACATGTTCATTCGCTGATGGTAAAATAACTGAATTAGTTTTGGGGTTTTTTCTTGTTTTTTTTTGGTGACAGAGTCTCACTCTCACCCAGGCTAGAGTACAGTGGTGTGATCTCGGCTCGCTGCAACCTCCACCTCCTGGGTTCAAGTGATTCTCCTGCCTCTGCCTCCTGAGTAGCTGGAATTACAGGCGGCCACCACCACGCCCAGCTACTTTTTGTATTTTTAGTAGAGTCGGGGTTTTGCCATGTTGGCCAGGCTGGTCTTGAACTCCTGACCTTAGGTGATCTGTCCACCTCAGCCTTCCAAAGTGCTGAGATTATAGGCATGAGTCACCACGCCCGGCCTGAAATAGTTTTGAATCAAGTGATCATAACAGTGATGATGAAGATTACATTAACACTGCAGAAAAAGTGCCTATAGACAACATGGTTAAAATGTGTGATGGGCTTATTGAAGGACTAGAGCAGTGTTTGTTCATAACAGACCAAGAAATAATGTCAGTTCATAAAATCAAAGGAGACTTTCAAGACAAAAATGTTGTTAATGAGGCAGATGACTTTGGAGGAATATTTTTAAAAGACATCCAGCAGAATGCCTTCTCATCCCTAGAGGACTCACTTCCTGGTCTTTCAACTGATTCTGATGTTTCCTCTTACAAAGAAAAAAAAACAGTATATAGTAACTATTTAATCAAAACATAGCATCATAGGTGGAGACTGAAAGCCTGTCACTTGTTATTGCTGATTTTTAATAGCAGATTACTGGTATTCTAGTGATGCTACCGGGCTGCTTACCTACCCTGAACACATTTTTTCACTGTATTAATGATATATCATACTTTTTATGGTTAAGTACTTATATGTGAATAAGTGTGAGAAAATGATTGCTTATCAGTAGCATATAAATTCAGAGTCAGGAATTATGGTGAGGCCAAACAACCACATATCGTCCAAAAGGGTTGCATTCTGATGGATCGATGCACACACACTTTGTTTCATGCATGAAATTATTTAAAATATTATATAAAATTACCTTCAAGATATGTATATATGATACATATAAAACACAAATAAACATTATGTTTAGACTTGGGTCCTGTCCCCAAGATATCATATTATATTAATATATATGCAAGTATCTGAAACTATCCAAAATCTAAAACAATCTACTCCCAAGCATTTCAGATAAGGGATATTCAACCTGTGTAACAAGTGTGCAGTGGGTTCTTATCTAACTTTCACATCTCCCCCACTATAACCCAGCATTTGACCCTAAGCAGTGGGATGCTAAGTTCAAGTCGAGTCTGCAACTTCTTCTACAATTCTCTTGCTTATCTTGTTCCACAAATGGAATGACCAGATTTAGTAGGTAATGATAAAGGAAATGCCATTAAATTTGAATTTCAGACAAACAACTAATGATTTTTTACCATATTATGTCTCAAATGTTACATTTAGTATATTTATTTATATTATATTTAGTATAAATGTCTCAAGTGTTATATTTAGTATATTTAGTTTTATTTAGCACATACATAATTATGCAACATTTATCACATACTTATACTAAAGAAATTATTTGTTGTTTATTTAAATTTAGCTGAGTGTCCTATATTTTATCTGGCAACCCTACTCCCATGAGGTCTGCACTAGGCTGGAAGGCCACCTTCTGGCCTCATATCCCTTATTATGAAGACTTAGTAAGTGCTCATGTTCAAAACACAACCACAGGGTACTACATATTTATTGACAGATTTCTACTGGAGCCTTGACCCCACTCCAATATGGTTAAAATGTCAATTGCCAAAAACAAACCTATAGTCTTTAAGAATATAGTAAATATTAAACATACAATTGTGTAAACATAATAAATCTATCTGGAATTTAATATTCAAAAGCAGCTCATTACTATTCAGTTTGGTATTTTCCCATTCTTTTAGAAATTTTATTCAATCAGGAGGTTTCTCACCTTTTTAGCAAATGTTTCAACACTGTGAACCTCAGAGACAGGTGAGAATCTGAATTTTTTTCACAGCAAGCAATTGTCTCATGTCAGTCATGGACTACTCGAATCATAAATTATCCTATTGTCTTTAATCTCAAAAGTATCACTAACAGGACTAGCTACATAATTAGCAGAACCCGGCCCATAATGAAAATGCATTAGGAATTTCAAGATGGTGAGAGCAGAGCACTAAGCCAGGCACACGGTGCTCAGTGCAACTTTACAGGTAACATGCCCAGGAAGCAGCCGTGACCACAGAAATTACAAAAGCTAAACTAGGTCAACACTTTGGGAGTGCGGTTATTGGCATTCCTCTTTCCCCATGCCAAGTGTTGAAATCATCTGATAAATTGTACTTATTTTTTCTTGATCTCATTTGATGGTTTCACCTAATCCCCAAGACCCTACAAAAAGACTGAGTGTGGCCGGGCGCGGTGGCTCACGCCTGTAATCCCAGCACTTTGGGAGGCCGAGGAGGGTGGATCACGAAGTCAGGAGATCAAGATCATCCTGGCTAACACGGTGAAACCCGGTGTCTACTAAAAATACAAAAAATTAGCCGGGCATAGTGGCCGGCGCCTGTAGTCCCAGCTACTCCGAAGGCTGAGGCAGGAGAATGGCGTGAACCCGGGAGGCGGAGCTTGCAGCGAGCAGAGATCCGGCCACTGCACTCCAGCCAGGGGAAAAAAAAAAAAAGATTGGGTGACATGGGTTTCCTCTGGCGGAGGAACTGGGTGGCTGTGGGACAGAGATGAGAGGAAGATGTTTACTGTATGTCCTTTTGCGCCTTGTGTGTTTTGAACCATGTGATGTGAATATATCATCTAGTCAAAAATGAATACATACATTTAAAGAGAGGTTTGGAGTCTCAGATCACATCCAGATGAACAAACCATAGATATTTTGAATGTACAATGGAGGTCACCATTTCTGTGTTTTACTTTTCAGTTTTTCATGGAGTATGCCTCAGTGGGAAGATAGTCATAAAATATTCTAGGATGCCTTTAATCATGAACAATCATAAAATATTCCAAGATGCCTTTAGCGAAATTTAAAGGATAGGTTGTATAAGGTAAAACTATTTCTGTGCTTCACAAATTGCTTTAACCCATAATGCAGGGTACGTTTTCAGTTTGAGATTATTGCGAATTATGGGACAGAACATCGTTCTCATTTTGATCTAGCAGTTCAGGGCCTAATTCAAGTTCAACATTCATAACCGTTGGGGCCATCTGGGCCACATTTCTGTGTTTCTAACGCTTTCCCTTAGGTTTAAACTCTTATCTTAATCAGGATTTATTTTTCATGATTCCATTTTGATTTGTCTTTTTATTTTCTTCTTTTATTTTATGATTCTTTTAAATCATAAGAACTACTTCATGGAATGAGGTGGACTATTCTCAGTATTTATTCCAGAAAGTAACCAGGAATATAGGAGAATACACTTGAAAGGTTTTGTACTTTTTTCTACAGTATTATCTGGTCCTTTTTGGGTCTTAAAGAGTAGCTCACTAAACAAAGAAGTAGAATACTGAATTAAGAATATGACTACATTCACTGAAAAACTGATTGCTGTGTAATCTTAGGAACAAACTTCAAACCAAGCTACATATTAATCATGAGACAAAAGTTAGTCATAATGCATAAACTTCTAACCTTCTACTAACTGTGAGGGGCAGAGCCTGGGCTAGAACCCAGTATGTCCTGAAGTTAAGCAAAGTTAAGGACATACTGGAACCCAGTATATCCTGAAGTTAAGGAAAGGCAGATGAGAGAAGTGATGTGGGAGCCAGAACCAAAGACAGGCAGAAAAGATAGACTTGGGAGGAGGCCACAATCCATATTAGGATTAGCATGTTGGAATATTATCCAGATTAGGATTTTGCCATAATCCAGATTAATACCAACATTTTAGAATACTATTAGTACCAACTATAAATCACACCAGCACTTACTTTCTATTTATAACATTGTGAATAATTGCAAAAAAAACTTAGGAACAATTGAAATGACCAAACATAAGTGACAGATGGTAAACTATCTATCCAAAGAACAGAATGTTATGCAACCACTAAAAATAACTATTTTTAAAAGTATGATGAGCCAGGCACAGCACTATGGGTGGCTGAGGCAGGAGGAGCATTTGAGGCCAGGTGTTCAACACCAGCCTGAGCAACATAATAAGAGCTTGTTTCTAAAAACAAATAAAACAAAACAAACAAAACAAAAACATTATTTAATTAGCTTGGAGTGGTGGCATACCCCTGTAGTTTCAGCTACTTGGGAGGCTGAGGCAGAAAGATTGCTTGAGCCCAGGAGTTCAAGGCTGCAATGAGCTATGATTGTGCTGCTGCACTCCAGCCTGAGAAACAGGGCAAGATCCAAGACCCTGCCTCTAAGTATATATATATATATACTTATTATATATTATATATATAAACATATATAATATATATACTTATTATATATTATATATATAAACATATATAATATAAATACTTATTATATATTATATATAAACATATATTATATATATACTTATTATATATTACTATATATATAAAAGCTGCACAAAGCAGATGCATATATATAATGATATGGTTAAATTTTCAAATATAATGCTGAGTAAGCAAAGAGAGTATAATTTTGTTAAATTGATCCAGGGAAGAGGTGTTAAGGGAGGTAATAATTATGTGTGTTTACATACACAGTCAGATTGTAATTTTATTTTCTTTTTTATAACTTCTTCTAGTTGCAAACATTTTACAGTAAATATCTATTATATCTTAAAGCTAGGAAAATTATTTTTTAAGGTTTTCCAATACAAAATCCTTGACTACAATAAGTCTGCCAGTGTGCAGGCATCCTTCCTGAATCACAGGTCCATTCTGGTCCCTCAAGGTAGAGATAAGAACTAAACTCCTAATGCTTGACAATATAATGCACACAGAAGATGTGTCTCAGAGATCTATAGAAACATGACATCAAAATCAAGGCAACATATATGAAAGCACTTCTTAAAATCAGCAATGTAGGTGAATATCAGATACATTTAAAAAAAAAAAGCAAACTGACCAAATTGAACATGTTATAATTGTCAGTAATGTATTCTCATACAAATGTCTTTTAAAAAGAACATTGGTGAATAAGGGCATCTTTTGTAAACCAGGGCCTTCAGATGTTCTCTTTAGTCACTAGATTCTACATAAAAAGGACTGGAAGAGCTTTTGCAGCAACTTTGCATTATGTGGGTAACACTAGCAGCAGCCTGTCACTTCCTGCAGCACCCAGTTCAGTGACCATATTGAAAGTCCGACCTAGATTTTCTGAACATCAATGAGCAAGAGCCTCAGTGGTACAAAAGCAACAAATACAAGTTTACAAACATTCCTCATCCTTTTGCTCTATGGAAATAACATTTTCTACTTGGGACTTCAAACCCAGCGACTCAACTGAAATTCTCACCCCATGTAAGCTGGTCACACCTTCAAACAAATAATGTATACTGATCACGGCTACCTGCCCAATAATGTGATGAACACAGATGCTCGTTTAATGTAAACATACAGTGAAGAGAAGTAGCAAGAGCAAGTGTCTGCCATGTGCTGGGCAGAGCCTTGGCTCTGGAGTCTGGGTGCTGCTGGTATCTCCTAGTACCCCAATGAGGCAATTGCTCCCACACATGGTTTGGACCGTGAGGGTTTCCATAGCATTTGTAAACTGTCATGGCACAGGTGGGAGTGTAGCAGTGAGGACGACCAGGACACTCTCATCACCATCTTGGTTTTGGTGGGTTTTAGCTGGCTTCTTTACTGCTTCCACAGCCTCTCAGAATCAACATGCAGTTTTCTCTGAGGTCTTTCCTTCTTTTAAAAACACGCTTTCACTCTCAAAACAGCAGAGAATGAAACTGTGGTTGTGTTTATATGCTTGAATACAATTATTTCTGCCTCAGGAAACTTTTCAGTATATTTAATTCCTAAGTATCGCTTTGAATGAGGAAGTACATAAATGAATGAATTTATGAATGAATGAACAAATACATGAATATGAAACTGGGGTCTATAAGAGAGCCAGGGCACTTATTCATCCAAGGGCAGATGGCCTGAGAGAGTAGAGCTGCACAAAACAGATGCAAAGAAAGGGTGAAGGTGAGTGCATGGCTTCTCAGCCACCCACTTCCCCACAGCCTGTGGCCCCTAGAGACTAGGCTTTGGGTGTGGACCTCAAAGAATGACAAGCAACAGAATGAATGTATGACTGCAGATTTTCCTGGAGCAAGTCTTGGCCATAGATCAATAATAATAACAACAGCCAGGCATGGTGATTCTTGCCTGTAATCCCATTGTTACCAGAAAGGGGTGCCGATCTGGACCTCAAGAGAGAGTCCTTAGATCTTGATCAAGAAATAATTCAAGGACAGTCCATACAGTAAAGTGAAAGCAAGTTGATTAGGAAATTAAAGGAGTAAAAGAATGGCTACTCCAAAGAAAGCAAGTTGATTAGGAAAGTAAAGGAATAAAAGAATGGCTACTCCATAGAGCAGCCCAGAGGGCTGCTGGTTGCCCATTTTTATGGTTATTTCCTGATTATATGAGAAACAAGGGGTGGATTCTTCATGTCTCCCCTTTTTAGACCATATAGGGTAACTTACTGAGGTTTCCATGGCATTTGTAAACTGTCATGTGCCGGTGGGAGTTTGGCAGTGAGGATGACCAAGACACTCTCATCACCATCTTGGTTTGGGTGGGTTTCAGCCGGCTTCTTTACTGCAACCTGTTTTATCAGCAAGGTCTTTATGACCTATATCTTGTGCTGACCTCCTGTCTCATCCTATGACTTAGAATGCCTAACCTCTTGGAATGCAGCCCAGTAGGTTTCAGCCTCATTTTACCCAGCTCCTA
The DNA here is from genome assembly GCF_029281585.2 of Gorilla gorilla gorilla. NCBI lineage: Eukaryota > Metazoa > Chordata > Mammalia > Primates > Hominidae > Gorilla > Gorilla gorilla. The sequence goes on from NC_073236.2 coordinate 106,146,214, forward strand.
TTCAAGATGAAGTTGCTCTGGTTCCAACGCCTCTGACCCCAGCACTTTGGAAAGCTGAGGCAGGTGGATCACTTGAGCCCAGGAGTTCAAGACCAGCCTGGGCAACATGGCAAAACCCCGCTTCTACTAAAAACACAAAAAATTAGCCAGGCAGGTGGTGCCTGGTGCCAGTAGTCCCAGCTACCTGGGAGGCTGAAGTGGGAGGATCACCTAAGCCTGGGAAGTCAAGGCTGCAGTAAGCCCTGATCGTGCCATTGCACTCCAGCCTGGGCAACAGAGTGAGACCCTATCTCAAAAAAATTAAAAAATTAAAAATTGTTAGGCTGACTTGAAGTCTTTATAAGAAGAGAGAGTTGGGCCTTGCTGGGCCGCTGGCCCCTCAGCGCTGCCCCAGGCCCTGCCACCACCACCGCCTGCCCCCTGCCAGAGCGGGGTTACCATCACACACGTGCCCACGCCTGCCCGGGGTGTGCACTTCCGCTGCATTTCCTCGGCCGCAGCCCACACAGGTAGTGGAACCGGTGGAAGGAGAGGGGCGGGACTTCTCCAGGTCAAGGCCAGGCCTCTTCCGTGCTCGGTGCTATGTTCCTGTTCCGCGGGGTGGCGGGTCCTGGGAGGGAGAAGCCCAGACCCAATGGACACTGACATTGTCTCTCGCTGTTCCCAGCCTTTTCCAGGCGTGTGACTTAATCCATTTCCACAGCCGACCTTTTCTCCGTGAGTTCCTCAGCCAGGACTGCTGCCATGCCGGTGACTGTTACCCATCCAACCGTCACGACCACCGTGAGGTCCCCCACCGTCGTAGGGTCCTCTAGGTCCCTGATCCAGCCCCTGGGCCTCCTCCGCCTGCTGCAGCTGGTGTCCACCTGCGTGGCCTTCTCACTGGTGGCCAGCGCAAGCGCCTGGAAGGGGCCTGTGGGTAACTGGTCCATGTTCACCTAGTGTTTCTGCTTTGCCATGACCCTGGTCATCCTCCTCGTGGAGCTGGGCGGCTCCCAGGCCCGCTTCCCCTTGTTTTGGCGCAACTTCCACATCACCTTCGCCTGCTATGCGGCCCTCTTGTGCCTCTCGGCCTCTATCATCTACCCCACCACCTACGTGCAGTTCCTGTCCCACGACCGTTCCCGCGACCACGCCATCGCCGCCACAGTCTTCTCTGGCATCGCCTGTGTGGCTTACGCCACCGAAGTAACCTGGACCCGGGCCCGGCCCGGCGAGATCACTGACTACATGGCCTCCGAGCCGGGGCTGCTGAAGATGCTGGAGACCTTCGTGGCCTGCCTCATCTTCGTGTTCATCAGTAGCCCCTACGTGTACCACAACTGGCCGGCCCTGGAGTGGTGCGTGGCGGTGTACGCCCTCTGCTTCGTCCTGACGGCCCTCACTATCCTGCTGAGCCTGGGGCACTGCACCAACATGCTGCCCATCCGCTTCCCCAGTTTCCTGTTGGGGCTGGCCTTGCTGTCCGTCCTCCTCTATGCCACTGCCCTTGTCCTCTGGCCCCTCTACCAGTGCAACGAGAAGTATGGTGTCCACCCCTGGCAGACGAGAGATGTGAGCTGCAGCGACAGAAACCCTTACCTTGTGTGTATCTGGGACCGCCGACTGGCTGGCTGTGACCAACCTGACGGCCGTCAACTTCCTGGCCTATGTGGGCGACCTGGTGTACTCTGCCCACCTGGTTTTTGTCAAGGTCTAAGAATCCCAAAGGGCCCCGTTTGCCTCTCCAACCTCTTCATCCTGCCCCCCCGCCCGAGTTTTCTTTATTGAGTATTCATTTCCTGTGTTTTCCTCTTCCCTATCTCCCCTCCTCCCCCTTTTTCTTTCCTTCCCAATTCATCGCACTCTTTCCCAGTTGTCTGATGTATGTTCTTCCCTTTCCTCTGCTGTTTCCTTCCTGTTTTGTTCTGTTGCCCACAACCTGTTTTCACCCCTAAGCTGCTTCTCTTTTTCCACTCTCTCTTTTGTTTCCTTCCTCTCATCTCTTTTCTAGGTTTCCTGTTGGTTTTCTTATCTGCCTATTTCCCGACCATCTTCTCCTATTTCCTGGGGAGCCCTGAGGCTTTTCTTCCGCCCCCACCCACCTCCAGCGGTGATGAGCTCCACACCTCCACACCCATTGCAGCTGTGGCGCCACGTCCTCCCAAGGGGCCTTCTGCCCGCCCTCGCCCTAGCTGTGCCTTAAGTCAGTGTGTACTTGTGTGTGTTTGGGGGAGTGGGAATTGGGCCCCGTTTCTCCCAGTGGAGGAAGGTGTGCTGTGCACCTCCCCTTTAAATTAAAAAATATTTATGTATCTCTGGAGGTCAATAATCTCCAGTGAGCAGGAGGCTTTAAGCGCAGACCCTGGGTCCCTAGACCTCGCCTAGCACTCTGCCTTGCCAGAGATTGGCTCCAGAATTTGTGCCAGACTTACAGAAAACCCACCGCCTAGAGGCCATCTTAAAGGAAGCAATGGATGGATCCCTTTCATCCCAACTGTTCTTCGCGGTATCAAAAAAAAAAAAAAAAAGTCAGGCAAAGAACCATAGGATCTTGAAGACAACTGTTTGAAGTATTTTTGAGGGACAGTGATGTGGCCTTCCAGCCTCAGTGTTAAAAATAACATTTAACACTGTGTCCTTTTAACACAGTGTCCTTCAGAGCGTGTGGAAAGAGATAATAAGTAAATAAATAAATAAACAACATGTCCTGCTTTGGCAGAGAGGAGAAAATGGCCACTTCCGCCCTTCAAGGCAGTATCAGCTTGGGTTTTTTTTCTTTCTTTTCTTTTTCCTGGTCATGAGGGCAGAAATTACTGGGTGGCCTTTAAAAAAAAAAAAAAAGAAGAAGTAGTTTCGGCCCGGCAGGGTGGCTTACACCTGTAATCCCAGCACTTTGGGAGGCCAAGGTGGGTGGATCACTTGAGGTCAGAAGTTCGAGATCAGCCTGGGCAACATGGCAAAAATTCGTCTCTACTAAAAATACAAAAATTAGCCCAGCGTGGTGGCGGGCGCCTATAGTCCCAGCTACTCAGGAGGCTTAGGCAGGAGACTCGCTTGAACCCAGGAGGCAGAGGTTGCAGTGAGCCAAGATCACCCCACTGCACTCCAGCGTGGGCAACAGAGCCAGACCCCATCTCAAAGAAAAAAAAAAAAAAAATGACCGGTCACGGTGCCTCATGCCTGTAATCCCAGCACTTTGGGAGGCCAAGGCAGGTGCATCACCTGAGGTCAGGAGTTCGAGACCAGCCTGGCCAACGTGGTGAAACCCTGTCTCTACTAAAAATACAAAAATTAGCCAGGCATGGTGGTGGGTACCTGTAATCCCAGCTACCCGGGAGGCTGAGGGACGAGAGTCGCTTGAACCTGGGAGGCAGAGGTTGCAGTGAGCCAAGATCATGCCATTGCACTCCAGCCTGGGCAACAAGAGTGAAACTCAGTCTCAAAAAAAAAAAAAAAAAAAAAAAAAAGGAGGTTTCTTTTTTTCTATTGTGAGCTGATGGGAAGGTGAGGATTGCTGCTGCCCTAGCTGGAGGAATGGCTTTGCTTGAGTGTGTGGTGCACATGCCCGGGTGTTGCTGTGTGCTAGTTGCTTCTTGCTGCTGCTTCCTGCTTCTCTGGGACTCACGTGCATAGTGCGACATATATAAATGTGTATGTGTGTGTATATATATATATATATTTTTTTAATTCCCTGGAACTTTTGGTTCCCATCAGCTCCTGCTGTTAATCATAGAAAAGAAGGCTTGCCCCTTCCCACACACCCACACCCATAATTTTTTTTAATATCAATATAAAGGTAAAAGCAGGAAAAAAGAATAATATAACAATAGTGATGGCCATAGTTTTAGTAATAATAGGTAACATTTTTGAGTGATTACCATGTTCCAGGCACTAAATTAAGCTCATTTCCTCAATCATCTCAACCAAGCTTCATTATAATCAATTAAAAGGTACTATTATTAGCTCCATGGTACAGATCAAAATTCTGGCACAGAGAACATATTTAGCCTAAACTACACAGCTAGTCTTATGCTATGCATATAGTAATTAAATTACAAGGTGCCAATTATATTTTACATTTTATAAGGAATTAGATTGTATCAGTGTGGTCAATGTTTCTCAACCCAGCTGCACATGAACACCACCTAGCATCCTTCACACTAGGAGTTCTGTGCAATGATTCTTACATGTCAACTTAAAGGACTTCTATTCAGCAGTGCTCAGATGATTCTGGGTCCTAACCTTAGTGCTGAGGCAGGACTACCCTTGAGGGAGTCAGCCAGGCCCTTGGGTCACAGACACACTGGTCAAGTAACTGACAGGCATTGGAGACCACCCCTTACTTGCATATAGACTCACAGCCCAGCTAACACCAAAACTGCCCTCCTCTCCAGCTCTATGTTGTTAGAAACCTCAGATACAAAATTGTGATGTTTATTTCTTCAAATTATCTAAATAATGTTTACATTGAAAAATAAGGGAAATGCCACCAAAAGTTTGAATAAAAAGACTGCAGTATAATAGAAATTTCCTTCCAGGGAAAACACACTGAAATAATTCATAGACTGTGAAAGCTGGTAAAACATGCATAGATCATCCAGTCTAATGCTCTCAATCCTGGCTGCACAGTAAGATCATTTGGAGAAGCTATTAAATAATACAACTGCCAGCTCCCACCCCCACAATGTCCGATTTAATCGATCTGGGGCAGTACCTGAAAATTGGTACTTTTAAAAGCTCTCGAGGGGATTTTTAATTTTTCAGCCATCATGGGGGAGCACTGATTTAGCCCAGCCCCTCACTACCTGTAAAATGGCTTGCCTGAGGCCACCTAGAATGTCATGGGCAGGGCCACATATATCTCTGTAGTCTTCTTTGAATCTATATTGAATCAGAACTATCGTTTCTTTCCGAAAATACTCAAAAAATCTTCTTAGAAAAAGTGCTAGCTATAAGACAATCAAAATCAAACATGATTACAAATATATATACTAATACCTAACATACCACAATTTTGACTTTTCAGTGAGTCAGTGTGTTAATTGTAATTGCTCATTAAAGGTGTTCTATTTTCCTTGCTTCAGTTATAGAGAGTGTGAAATCTTTCAGAGAAACCACATGGAAAGGTGATTGTCCAGATGCTGGCTAATGGGCAATGTCTTTGACCACATAGGGTTACATGCTCTGTGTGATGCTCTGAAAACCATTGCAGTTAATGAGCTGATCCAAATTGTGCTCATTTTCCAGCAACCCCAATAAGCTTGTATCCTGGGAGACAGAATGTGTTTCTGGTCACTCATTCTAACCCAAGAAATCAAGGAAAATAACAGACTTCCACAGAAGCTAGACTGACCAGGCGATACTGTGACCGGGCAAGCATGGGCTTTTGACAGTAAATCCCGGAGAGGAACAGAGAGATGCAGATACTTGATCATTCTTTGCCTATAAACACAATGGTTACATACCCCCAAATCTGACCGTGAGTATATGTTTCAGGCAACTAAAATAAATATTTCTGTTTGTAAGCTAGAGAAAATAAAATATCAAGAGCTAAATCCTACATGAGCTTACTGTCTTCAGTCAGCCACATAGAAATAGGTCAGTTTTGTGTGGAAAATGTTTCAGACAAATTAAGAATATTAAAAACAGTGAAGTTAAAGGTAATGTTTAATTTTACTTTCCAGACCACAAATTTTTAAGGCTTCTAGCCCAACCATTTATGCAAAGTGCTAATTAAAAATGTTATCTGTATATTAAAGGGGTTTCTTGTATAGTGTTAGAAACCAGTGCATTCAGCAAACGTGGATTGAGCGTTTACGACGTGACTTATTGAAAATATTATATAGCAGGATGCCAACTGGGAAATTAATTTGTGCTTTTTTTGTTCCCAGTTGCTGTAGATCTATCTGAAAGGAAGGAATCAAGCCTCTGTGTTCCTGAAGTCAGGTCCTTTTCACTCCCAAAAACACAGGTTCATTTGTGGTGGATCTGAGGCTAGCTGCTCTGGGTTATCTAGTGCTTCCTGAAGCCCTAGTTTTGAAAGAAGAAGCAGGATGAATTTTTCTGTATTGGGGAGACTGGAAGGGGAGAATTAGGCTTTGCTCCACTAGATAATGCAGGATTGTGAATAAGGACAAGGTTTGCAGATTCTGCAGCAGCTCAGGGGCAGGGTCTTAAAGGTGTCAGGCACTTAAAGGGTACAGGGCAGGACATCAGGAGCCCAGTCTGGGGACCTACCCAAGATGCTCTCATGTGGAGTTTCTGCAGAACGTGAGCAAGGACCTGGATCTGGAGATGTGGAATAGCAATGTTGGGCCCGTAAATGGGACCACAAATGGACCCAGCATCTGAGCCACAGCATCATGTGACCATAAGAATAACAGCCATAATTGCAACCCTGGATGAGACCAGGGATTTGCCCCACTCAAGAACTGAGAGGCTGCAGGACCATTTTATAAGGATGACACAAGCCTACAGCATGACTGTACAAAACAACGTTGGACGTCTTTAAAAATGATTAATATTGGATTTTTCACTGGTTTGCACATGTGGGAGCTAATACCAGTTCTCATAAAATCCTTCTCAAGAAAGATAAAATTATTCCCTGAATGTCAGGAAAAAAATTGGTATCTATTACATATGTGTAAGAAGCTTTATTAACAAATAATTTGTGTCACTAAATCACATGAATGTAACGCAATTATATTTTTTCAGCCATAATCTAATTCAGATGTTTTGTGACAATGCAAGGAAAAAAAATGGATGTCTGGGTGGATATCATTAAAGACTCTTCTCCACATAAATCCCTACCTCTCATTGAATTAGAAAAGGATTTCCTGAGATCTTGCTAAAAAAATCTAAAAGGTAGTTAGTTTAAATCTGAACACTCTCTCATACACAATCTCATTTATTTATTCTTTCAACAAATATATGTATTACATTCCCACTGCCTGGTAGGCATATCTGTATTCAATTCTTCTTTGACGCTGGGCTGTGCAGTTATTGGAGTTACAATAGAGAGAAAGAGAAAGATGGTTGCTTTCCTCATGGAGCTTTTAGTTAAGTGAAAGAACAAGAAAACTTATCAAAAAACTAAAATAAAATGTGGTAGGTACCATAACGGGAGAAGTACGTGTTCTGTATTAGCAAATAGCAGAACATAATTTAGATGAGGGTGGTATCTCAAGGAAGTGATAAACTGAGAGTAAAATGATAGGAAGAGTCAGCCAGGCGACCATTGCATAAGTTACAGCTTCTCACTATCTCTTCCACTACCAAATTGAGAACATGTTGTGAATTTCAGCGTTATAAGATCCTTCAAATCCAGGTAAGCATCCATATCAAGAATGTATTTGAAACTAGGGAATTGTCCAATAGGATAAAAGAGGGGATGCTGCCTCATCCAGAGCCCAAGCTCTCTATTAGCCATGCTGCCCTCTGTGTCACTTCCCTCAAGAAAGACCCTCCACTTGAGCTATGAATCACATCCTCTCTGGCCATCTCAAGGCTTTACTTCTTGAATTCTCCTATCTCTCATACCTCAACAATGCCTCCTCTCTACTGGGTCATTCCCTTTGGTGGCACACATGTCATAACAACATACCCATGTTTGTTTTTTTTAAAAGAAGAGGAAAAGAAAGCAAAACAACCTCCTTTGTCCATAGGTAGACACACACACACGCGCGTGATACCCTGCTACCACCTCACTTCGCTGCCCCCTTTCACAGCAAAACTCCTTGGAAAAGTGCTATGTATTTACCACCCACACTTCCTCATTCCCTCTCCAACGACTTTAATCAGGCTTTCTACTCCTCCACTCCATGGAAATGCCTCTTACCAAATCAGCAATTATCTCCTTTTTTCCAAAGCCAGTGACAGTTCTCAGTCCTCATCTTCCTCATCCTCTTGGCCGCATTTGATGTGCTTCTCTACACTCTCCTTGAAACACTTTCTACATCAAGTTCCGACACCCAAACCTTCCCCTGGTTTGGCACTCTTCGGTCTCAGGCTGGCTCTGCCTTCTCTACAAATCTATGAATGCTGGGATGTCCCCAGGGCTCAGTCCTCAGGTCTCACCTCCTTTCAATCTAACCTTACTCCCTCAGAGGTCCCATGCACTTCTTGGGTGCAAATCACATTCACACACTGATGACTCTCAAGTTTCTATGTCAGGATTACTCCTCTCCCACAAACTCCAGATTCCTCAAACCTCCTGCCTCCTTCACAGCCCTTCTGTAAAGTGAGTGGCCAAAACAGAACTGTTGATTTCCCCTATGCTGTAAATCTACCCCCCTTTCAACTAACCATCTACATACTCCTAAATCTCCTTTGCCTTGCCACACCTTTTATTTTTCCATAGCACTTATCACCATCTAACATAGTGTATGATTTTATTTATTTAACTCATTATTCATTGTCTACCTCCAATAAAATGTAAGTTCCACAAGGGCAGAGATCTTTGTTTCATTAGCTGTTATATCCTAAGAGCCTAAAGAATTGTCTTATATATAGTAGACTCTCAAATATTAAGTATATGAACTAATGAGAGGTAAGTGGCTTGCCTAAGGCAGTACACATTGCATTATGTAAGAATATATCCAGGGATTTCTATATATTACAAAGATGTAAATCAACACAAATTTAAGACTCTGACTGAGGCCCTAGAGAAAGGCAGAGATAAAAGAAAGGAGTATGAGTCCTTAAAAGCTACCCTCCTGCTGACCAAGAACAACCACACTGCTGTTATATGAATAAAAAATAAAATTCCATTTGGTCAAGCCTCTGAAATTTTGGAATTTATTTGTTACAGAAACTAGCTAATACACATTTGAACATGAAATTTTTTAGCATGAAATGAGTTCATGTGCTTTGGGGGAATTTACATTATTCATTCAACAAACATGTTGAGCTCTTGCTGTGGGCCAAGAATTCTGATGGGCATAGGGGGTTCAAAGATGAGTAATAGAAAATCATTTCCCTTCAGGAAACCCAAAATTTACAATATCATGCTGCAAGTTTTATTTCAGAGGAAAGGAAAAGGGGCTGTTTCAGCCCAGAGGAAAAAGCCTAATTCTGTCAGGCAGAGAAGAGACGAATCAAAACAGGGGATGTGACATTTGGACTCAGTTTTGAATTGTGAGCATGATGAAGAATGAAAAAAGAAAATATGTCACTTTTGTAAAATGTTACTTGACAAATTTGATTCCAAATTATTTGGCCTTTTCACTCTGTACAACTGCTCTTAGAGTTTCATTAAATACAATTCATATTCACTTCAGAGGTGAAATTGAACTTTAATGTAGATATATCACTCAGATAGGGATATAATATTTTTCTGCTTGATAGTACAGTGGTAACATAAGGCAATAGAAAATATCAAAGTGCAAAAGACTGTCCCTCATTATTGATATTTTCCAAATAGTTAATTTACCCCAAAAGATAAATAAAAACCCTTTTTAACCATCAAAGACAGCACCACTGGGTATTTCACAATCCTTTACACTGGCTAGGTGATAAGCTGCACTGTTTTATGGGTCTTACAGTATTTGAAATCTATGAACCAGAAAGACCTTTTGTCTTCCAAATGTCCTATGACATTTGTTTTAATGATGTTTACAAAGGTTTTCCTAACGAAAACCGTTGTATGCTTTCAAGAACTAGTTAATTTCAACATTTATTAAGTAATTGCTTTTACTTAAAGACTGATTAAGATTCAATGAGGACAAATACTACGTAATACACCAAGTAAGGAAGAAGTTTCTGCAAACACATATGGGATAATAGCTGGAAGTGGTCCAGCAGACATCCCATGGAGTGGTGTGTATAGCAAAAACAAATCTATCTCATTATATCTGGCACTGATTAGATCCTTTGTTAATATGTCTTACCTTGTTTTCCTTTTTACAAATAAGAGAAATATATGGAACTTAAAGTGAGGGCCAAAGAAAACATAAGTATAATGATTATAATGACATAAATCCCTTTTGAGAGACCTTTTTCTCTCACAAATATTTTTATATTTGCCATCTCATTTGTTTTTCATACAACTTGGAAAAAAATATTAGAAGATGGAGGTAAAAATATTTCCTAAACCTATTTTTTTTTTTTTTTTTTTGCGACGGAGTCTCACTCTGTTGCCCAGGCTGGAGTGCAGTGGTGCCATCTTGGCTCACTGCAACCTCCGCCTCCCGGGTTCAAGCTATTCCACCGCCTCAGCCTCATGAGTAGCTGTGATTACAGGCACATGCCACCACGACCGGCTATTTTTTTGTATTTTTAGTAGAGAGAGGGTTTCACTGTGTTAGCCAAGATGGTCTCGATCTCCTGACCTCGTGATCTGCCCACCTTGTCCTCCCAAGGTGCTGGGATTACAGATGTGAGCCACTGCGCCAAGCCGCCTAATTTTTTTTAAGTCCAACTCTCAGTCACATTCCAGTTTCCAAAATCAGAATCAAGCATTATCTCTTCCTTCCACTGGTATAAACACTGGACTGGACACTTTGGGGATAGGAGGATCTGCAAATACAGAGATGAAGCATATTCTCTCCTTCACTATGCTTGTAGTTTAGTGGGGAGAGTCAGAAAAAAACATACGCAAAACAGCACATTTTGGCTTGCATTATTCTTTTATATCCTAAAAGAGGAGACAATGTTCCCATTTCAGTGAATCAACATCCACCCCTTTGAACAAGCCATAAATTCAGGAATCTTCCCTCATTATTCCCTCTCCCTTACCAGATCCAGTCCATCAAGTCCCGTCAATTTTACTTTCTAAATATTTTTCACGTTCTTTCCATCACCATTGCCATAGCCTGAGTTCAAGCTGCCATTATCTCCCATAGGCATGAATTGCACTGCCTCCTAAATAGCCTCCCTGCTTCCATTCTGAGCCTACCCAATGTTCTCTGCACACTGCAGGTGGAGTGATGTGGTAAAAATACAAATCTAGTCATAGGTTTTCCCACTCAAACCACTTCAGGAACTTTACATTAGCCTTATGGTAAGGTGCAAAATTCCTTAATTTAGACCACAAGGCCTTGCTTGATCTAGCCCCTGCCTAACTCTCCACTCCCATGATCTGCCACTGTATCGCTTTGCTCTCTTGTCACTTTGGTCTTCCTTCAGATCATCGGACATTCCTCAGTCCTTCACACTTCCTAGATTTTCCCTTGTTCTTCCCTTTACCAAGAATGCTCCATCCCCTCCCTATCTTCACATTGTAGCCCAAACGTCACTTAGGTAGGGAAGACTTTGTTCACTTTTTAGACACAATCGGTTCTTCTTAATGCTCATCACAACTCATAGCTAGGTATTTATTGTGTCACTATTTAAATCTGTCTCCCGCTTCCATCCTGTTCCCACTGCACTGTAAGCTCTATGAGGGCAGGGACAATGTCTTTGTTGCTTACTTTGTATCCCTGTAGCCTAGCACATTGCCTAGCACATGCTAGGAGCTCCGTAAATATACAGTGAATGAGCAAAAAGATGACTATATGAATGAAGGAATACTGAAATAAAGATTTCACGAAAGAGGTCACCCTGGAAATGAGCACTGAGGGGGAAATAAGATTGCAATAGTCAGAAAAGGGTAGGGAGGAACTTCCATGCTCTAAGAACTGTGAGAAACAAAGACAAAGAGACAAGAAGTCATAAAGCAGGAGAGGGAATCATGAAGAATCCATACTTATTTAATTGAATGTATACAGTAACGGAATATTAGCCCAGAAAGATGTACATTCATCACGAAGATCCTAGAATGCAGGATAAAAAATAGTATTTAATTACATAGTGATTCATTACCATTTTATGAGCAAGAAGTGACATGTGCGAAGTGAAATTTGGGCAGTATTCTATGCTTGTTCATAAAGAGTGTAAGCCAATTAAAACCATAAACTAATATTACCACAGAGAACAAAGTTATTTTTAAAAGCTATTAACATCATACATTTGAAAAATAATAAAGATACTGACATGTCCTTGGTAGATAAGAGATTTCTAAGAATGAAATTCATGGATAAAGATGATGGATTGAAGCAACCCAATTTATAACACAGAATCCCCCAAAACCTGAGGAATTGGCAGCACCAGGTACTTATAGAAACAGAGTTAAAAATAAGAGGTACGTTGGTTCACACCCATAATCCCAGCACTTTGGGAGGCTAAGGTGGAAGGATCATTTGAGCCCAGAGTTTGAGACCAGCTTGGGTAACATAGGGAGACCTCGTCTCTACAAAAATTTAAAAATTTAGCCAGGGATGGTGCTGCATGCCTGTAGTACCAGCTACTTGGAAGGCTGACATGGAAGGATTGCTTGAGCCGTGGAGTTCCAGGCTGCAGAGAGCTGGGATCATGCCATGGCACTCCAGCCTGGGTGTGAAAGAGAGACCCTGTCTCTAAAAAAAGAAAAGCTGGGTGCGGTGGCTCACACCTGTAATCCCAGCACTTTGGGGGTCCGAGGCGGGCAGATTGCCTGAACTCAGGAGTTTGAGACCAGCCTGGACAACATGGTGAAACTCCATCTCTACTAGAATACAAAATATTAGCCAGGCGTAGCAGCATGCACCTATAGTCCCAGCTACCTGGGAGGCTGAGGCAGGAGAATTGCTTGAACCCAGGAGGCAGAGGTTGCAGTGAGCCGAGGTTGCAGTGAGCCAAGGTTGCACCACTGCACTCCAGCCTAGGCAACAGAGCGAGAATCTGTCCTCTGTGTCAAAAGAAAAAGACTGGTTGGAAGTCTGTTGTTTGAGAAATAGTTCACTAAAACCCCTCCTTCCTTGCAAACAAGAGTTTTATTCTCTAAAAAAATAAAATACAGGGTCTCCACACTGAGGAGTATGTAGCACAGATAAGGAAAAGAATGTGATTTATGGAAAATGAAGGCGGGAGTATGAAATTAGGGTTTACATGTCCAGTGCTAAGATTTCCAGCTCCCTTCTCCAATTTGGATCCCAGAATTCTAGCAATACACATAAATTTTCTAGACAGGAGATGAAAAGATTCTTTTAGGGTGAATTTGACCAGCTCAAAAGGAAAAACTGATACTGGAAGATATGCAAAGGCCCAGCCAAATCATCCTGTGGTGCATCCCATAAATGACAACCAACAACCATCCACTAAGACCAGTAAGACTTTCTCTTCTTTTCTTTCTTTTGAGACAGAATCTTACTCTGTCACCCAAGCTGGAGTGCAGTGGTGCAATCTGTACTCACTGCAGCCTCCACCTCCTGGGCTCAAGCGATCCTTCCACCTCAGCCTCCCAAGTAACTGGGAGTCAAGGCACATGCCACCACACCCAGCTAATTTTTGTATTTTTTGGAAGAGACGGGGGTCTTCAAAACCCCGGCTTCGGGCAATCCTCCTGCCTCGGCCTCCCAAAGTGCTGGGATTATAGGCATGAGCCACCATGCCAGGCTTTGTGCAGATTTTCTATACAAGTCTAATTCCCTACTCTCACACAGGAGAATCACCAGACACATGAGGAAAGTAACTAAGCTGAATGACAGAAACCAAAATTTAATCAACTGATTAAGAAAAGCAAGTTGGGGGAATGAACTCTTGAGGGAACATGGGGAATAAAACTAATATTGATTAACTTAGAGAAATAGAAGGGGATATTATATCCATGAAACAAAAACAGAATGCTATTAAAACAAAATAAAGAGAAGAGACAAAATAAAGCATTAAAAATCCAAGGGTAGAAATGAAAAACTCAGTAGACACATTGGAAAATAACAGTGGAGAAGTCTCCCAGAGAGGAGAGCAAAAAGAGAGCTGAAAACCAGGAGAGGAACAACAGCAACATCAGAGAGCCAGCGCAGGAGATTCACCAGCCAAATAGTAGAGTTTCCAGCAGAATAGAGAGAATGGAGGGGAGGAAACCATTAAAGGAATGATTCAAGAAAATAGCCCAGAGCTAGAGGACATGTTTTTCTAGACTTTAAAGGCTTAATTCACGTGGCCAGCACAAATAATAAAAATAGATGAGGACTAAACTCCGATTTTTTATCTTACCCAAATTCCTACCTAAGGGGTCTAGGGAGTCATGCTCTACAAACCATAAGTTCTCATCAGATGGGTTTTATTTGACCTTATATATCATGACTTATACTTTTCAATCTGACTCTGGCATAACATTATAAGACAAGCAAAAAAATATTTAACCCCAAAATATATTCCCTTGCCATACCTTAAAATTGCCCTGCAAAGTCTCTTGTGGGAAAAATCCACATTCTATAGAGAATCCCCTTCCTCCTTTCTTTTCCTTCCTTCCTTCCCAGATCCAGGAGATAATCAACTAAGAACCCTGTTAAGTCCGATAGCAAACAATTTACAACCTGCTCTCTCTAAAGTCGGCTACCTAAGAGTTTCCTCTGCACAATAAAACTTAGTCTCCACAATCCTTTTTCTTTAACCTGAACATTCCCATTGATCCCAAGTCTTTAGACAACATCAACCAATTGTCAACCAGGAAATGTTTAAATTTACCTATAGCCTGGAAGCCCCCCCAACCTGCCCTGCTTTGAGTTGTCCCACCTTTCTAAACCAAACCAATGTATTTCTTTTTTCTTTTTTTTTTTTAATTGTACTTTAAGTTCTGGGGTACATGTACAGAACATGCAGGTTTGTTACATAGGTATACACATGCCGTGGTGGTTTGCTGCACCTATCAACCTGTCATCTACATTAGGTATTTCTCCTAATGCTACCCCTCCCCCAGGATCCCACCCCCCAACAGGCCCCATTGTGTGATGCCCCCACTCTATGTCCATGTGGTCTCATTATTCAACTCCCACTTATGAGTGAGAACATGCAGTGTTTGGTTTTCTGTTATTGTGTTAGTTTGCTGAGGAGGATGGTTGCCAGCTTCATCCGTGTCCCTGCAAAGGACAAGAACTCATCCTTTTTTATGGCTGCATAGTATTCCATGGTGTATATGTGCCACATTTTCTTTATCCAGTCTTCAATCCGAAGGTCACGAACATCAAAAATGAACCAATGTGTTTCTTAAATGTATTTGATTGATGTCTCATGCCTTCCTAAAATACATAAAACCAAGCTATACCCCAACCACCTTGGGCATATGTCCTCAGGACCTCCTGAGGGCTGTGTCACAGGCGATGGTCACTCATAGTTGGCTCAGAATAAATCTCTTCAAATATTTTACAGAGTTTGACATTTTTCATCAACATAGATGTCACTGTACAATTTCAGGATATTCAGAGAGAAGAGAAAATCTTACAGGTTTCCAAGGCGGTAGAGGAGAGAAAAACACGGTTTACATACAAAGTTTTGGGAGCCAGAATGACTTAGTTTTTTAACATTAACCATAAAAAGCAGAAAATAACGCATTTAAAAATCTAGGGGAAAACTATTCTAGAATTCTACCTTCAGTCAAAAGTTATCAATCAAGTATGAGGGTAGAAGAAAAACATTCTCTTCTGAAAGTCTCAAAAAATTTGCCTCGAAGAATCTTTCACTGGAATCTTGTGACTCTACCAGAAATGAAAGTGTTATAAAGAGTCAAACTCAGTAAAATATCGGAAGAGGTTTACTCTGAGTTAAATATGAGTGACCATGGCCTGTGACACAGCCCTCAGGA
The DNA here is from genome assembly GCF_029281585.2 of Gorilla gorilla gorilla. NCBI lineage: Eukaryota > Metazoa > Chordata > Mammalia > Primates > Hominidae > Gorilla > Gorilla gorilla. The sequence goes on from NC_073236.2 coordinate 106,161,794, forward strand.
GATCCTGAGAACATTTGCCCAAAATGGTAAGGGTGAAGCTTGCTTTTCTACATTTTAGGAAGACATGAGACATCAATCAAATACATTTAAGATATACATTGGTTTGGTCCAGAAAGGTGGGACAACTTGAAGAGGGGCAAGGACTTCCAGGCTATAGGTAGATTTTTAAATGTTCTGATTGACAATTGGTTGATTTATTATCAATAGAAAGCAATGTCTTAGTTGCATAAAAGTTTTATCATGCACATGAAGCTTCCAGGTAGCAGGCTTCAGAGAGAAAAGATTGTAAATGTTTCTTATCAGATTTAAGGTCTGCGTTGCTGCTAAAGGCTGGTGGGCTTTTGCTGAATTCCAAGAGGTAGGAGGGCATAATGAGGTGTGTCCAACCCCCCCACCCCCTGCCACCGCCCCACCTTCTTGTCATGGCTTGAACCAGTCTTTCAGGTTAAATTTGGAGGGCCCTGGCCTAGTGGAGGAAGTCCATTCAGATGGTTGGGGGGCCTTCAAATTTTATTTTTGGTTTACAGAGTCAACCAAGAAAGAAGACATGGGATACAGGAAAAGGTTCTACAAAGTAGGCCTAAGAATCAACAGGGAAAGGAAAATCCCAAGATAGGATGTTAGCTGTACACCAGCTACAGAGGCAACCAGTCCAGACTGCAGCAGGCCAGAACAAGCCAAAAGATTCTAGGAGAGCATTTATTCAAGAAGATAACATCAATAAATTATCTGACACACCTAACTAAAGAATTGAGAAGAGACTTGGAAAAATGTAGAAGAGTTTGGGTTTGAATTAATGATGTGTATGTCTATAGGAAGCAAAGAAACTACACACACAAACAAAAAGCATAATTATTAAATCCAAACAAATTTTAAATCATGAAGGAAAATGCAAACTGTGTGCCTCAATTGTAAACAGTCATAATACTGTAAGACTGAGTAATGCTTTAGCCTAAGTTATAACACAGTGGGAGAAAGGATGAGAAAGGAGGTAAGGAAAGTGGTGAAAGAGAATAAAATCCTTATTTTCCTAGTGAGAATTCAATAAATCATGCCGAAATATAAAAAATCAATACCTAGAAATATGAACCTGTTATGTAGATGTATGATGATATATACCAAATGGAACAGTGAAAGGAACTTACAGTGGTTGCCTGTAGAGAAGAGGAAATGAAGGGTGAGGGACACTTTTGTTTTAACTGTGTGTATGTAAAAGTTTCATAAAAATAAAAACTAAATAAAAGACTATTTTAATTTAAAAAATCAACAGATCAAGGATGAGGGAGAGACGTGCATGAGAAAAAGAGAAACAGAGACTGATCTATAAATAACTTATAAGTTTCATATTTAAATGTCTAGGAAGATAAGGAATTCCAAAGGAAAGTTTGAATTTAAAGAGAATAACAATTACAATTTTAAAAGTAAAGCATTTATCACAACAAACAACTATCTAGAGACACAAAATCATGGAGAGCCACTCTCTGTACCCACAAAACTTTAAGGTTGCAAGGGCCCTTAGAGATCAACTTGCTTCTGTTTCCTGAATTTTTTCTAGGATACTCTTTGCAAGGGCTGTACATGCTCTATTTGAACACCTATAGTGACTGAGCGTTCGCCATGTACTGAGGCCCCACTCTCTACTTGAGCTTAATTCTCTTTTTTTTTTTTTTGAGATGGAGTTTTGCTCTCGTCACCCAGGCAGGAGTGCAATGGCGCAATCTCAGCTCACTGCAACCTCTGCCTCCCAGGTTCAAGCAATTATCCAGCCTCAGCCTCCCGAGTAGCTGGGATTACAGGTATGTGCCACCACACCCGGTTAATTTTTGTATTTTTAGTAGAGATGCGGTCTTGTCATGTCAGCCAGGTTAGTCTTGAACTCCCGACCTCAAGTGATCTGCCTGCATCAGCCTCCCATAGTGCTGGGATTACAGGCATGAGCCAGTGGCCCGGCTAAGGTTCTCAAATTCTTCTCTTTTCTTTTTTTTTTTTTTCTTTTGCTCTATGGCCCAGGCTGGGTGCAGTGGTACAATCTTGGCTGACTGCAACCTCCACCTCCCAGGTTTAAGTGATTCTCCCACCTCAGCCTCCTGAGTAGCTGGGACTACAGGCACACACCACCACTCCTGGCTAATTTTTGTATTTTTAGTAGAGATGGGTGTCACCATGTTGGCCAAGATGGTCTTGATCTCTTGACCTCGTGATCCACCCGTCTCGGCCTCCCAAAGTGCTGGGATTACAGGCGTGAGCCACTGCGCCTGGCCTCTAATTCTTTTTTTTTTTTTTTTTTTGAGACAGAGTTTCACTCTTGTTGCCCAGGCTGGAGTGCAATGGCATGATCTCGGCTCACTGCAACCTCCACCTCCTGGGTTCAAGCGATTCTCCTGCCTCCCAAGTAGCTGGGATTACAGGCATGTGCCACCATGCCCGGCTAATTTTTGTATTTTAGTAGAGACACAGTTTCTCCATGTTGGTCAGGCTGGTCTCGAACTCCCGAGAGTGCTGGGATTACAGGCGTGAACCACCGTGCCCGGCCTGCTTCTCAAATTCTTAAATGGGACTTCCTTAGGTAAAGCCAAATCTGCATACCAGGCACTGTCTCTTGTGCTACCCTGCAGTTCTTGACTCTCTTCTTTTGCTTAAAATACTGCAGATCTGCCCTAAGTATTCTCAGTGCTTTTAATAACTACCAAAATGTTGCCTGTTTTTCTCTCTGGACTCTTACTTGTATCAGAGAACCCAACATTTTAGTAAAAGAATCTAAATATTTAAATATAAGTAAAAGTGAATGTATAGTAAATGATATCCATTCATTCCTGGCTAGTGAAACGAACTGGAATAAATGACTTCCAGAGATTCCTTCCATTCTTCTTAAACAAACACAGGAGTGTTTCCTGGACTGGGATCACTATGTAAGGTACAATAACAGGGATGAAGCAGGCAGGGGAAGGCTAAAGGAAGGGATAAGAAGGGCTCTGCCTCCATGCCTTGCTATCTTCGGCCCTTCTGAAGTCAGCAGTTGTCATGAGGCTTGACTCAAAATCTGTTTCTAAGAGATGGAGTTCAAATTAAAGCCAAGTACCGCAGTGTTGTTTCCAGAATAATTTGAGTCTTCAAGCTGTACTAAGTGCCTTTTTGCCTCTACACATGAAAATTACTACATTTTTCAGTTTGTTTCTATTTGAAGGAAGATGGTTTAGATGATTATAGAGGAGTAGCTGGTCAATTCTACCCAAATTCCACTCGTGATTTCTATGTTGAAATTCCAAAAGTCTCTTTTAGATAATTTATGTTCCTCTAAGATAGTTTTTTTTTTTTTACAATAATAAAAGCCCTCAAATTTCCCAGAGGCAAAAAAAAAAAATTATACTCAATGTGAGATCTTAGAGCTTAGCTCTTGACAGAGGCCTATCCGTTTCACATGATCGAGAGATATTCTCCAGTAGTTCTCTGTGGGTGACTGAAAACTGTATAAGAGTGGTGAAACACATATTCTTTTCCTGGACTTGATTTTTTTTTTCTTTTTTTTTTTTTGAGATGGAGTTTTGCTCTTGTTGCCCAGGCTGGAGTGCAATGGTGTGATCTCGGCTCACCGCAACCTCCGCCTCCTGGATTCAAGCAATTCTCCTGTCTCAGCCTCCTGAGTAGCTGGGATTACAGGCATGCACCACCACACCTGGCTAATTTTTTGGTGTTTTTAGTAGAGAAGAGGTTTCACCATGTTGGTCAGGCTGGTCTTGAACTCCTGACCTCAGATGATTCGCCCGCCTCAGCCTCCCAAAGTGATTACAGGCATGAGTCACTGCACCCAGCCTGGACTTGATTTTTTACCAGTGTCAAAAGCAAAATAATTTCTCAAAATTTGTTATTTGAAAAATTCTAATTTTTCTGGTATCCATTTTCTTAAATTTCATTTTTATTTATTTACTCATCGAATATTGATTGTTCATCTACTACGTGATCTGCCCTGTTCTGCCTACAGGGGATGCAGCAGTGAACAAGACAGAAAAAGTTCCCTGGAGCTCACATTTTAGGGATGGGAGGACAGATAATGAGATTTATATTTATCTTATTCCACTATATAAAGAAAAGAAAACAGGGTGATGTCCTAGACAGTGACTGTTAGGAGTGGTGGCTGATTACACAGGGTAGTCAGAAAAGCCTTCTCGGTGGAGATATTAGAAGTGAAAACCAAGTATCAAGAAAAAATTCAGCAGCATAAAAGATCCGGGGAAAGAATAACCAGGCAGAGGAAAAAGCAAGTGCTAAGGCCTAAGAGAGTCTGTACATGAACGTGATTACGCTACAAGAGTGTACTCAGGGGGATTTTAATGTCTTTAGTGATAGTGGATGCCCTCTTGCATCTGATCACTCGGCTGAGTTCTCATAGACTAAAGCATTCATTCCCCCAGTTGCCAGACTATTGCAGCTGATGTCTTTTAGCTGAATCCCACTCCAGGAATTGCCCAGAGCCTAAGACAGTCTCTCCACTTCCCTGGAAGCAGACCACATCCAGTGACTGGCCACAGAGTTATAAAAATTCAACCCCTTGCAAGAGTCATCCAAGTCCTTAGTGCCCCATGGGCTGGCTTGATTCTTCTGTCTTGATTGCAGCACAGCCCACCTCCTCTCTCTGCCCAGTCCTGCTTTCTTCACTGCCCTACAGGTATTGATTTTGAGAGCAATTCTCCACAGATTTCCATCTCAGCATCTCTTTCCCTGGGGCATCCAGCTTAAAACCAAGGTTGATCAATTTAGTCACTTATAAACATTAAACTATGACAGCAGGCCTAAGCAACAAAGCAAGACCCCATCTCTACCGAAAAAGAAAAAAAAAATTATCTGAGTGTGGTGTCACACACCTATAGTCCAGATACTCAGGAGGCCAAGGCGGGAGGATAGCTTGAGCCCAGGAGTTTGAGGCTGCAGTGAGCCATGATTGCATCACTGCACCCCAGGCTGCACAACAGAGCAAGAGTCTGTATCAAAAAAATAAAACAGCAGCACCATCACCAAATTTAGAAATCATTTAAGAGTGCCAGTGTTTTGGCTGGGTGCAGTGGCTCACGCCTGTAATCTCAGCACTTTGGGAGGCCAAGGCAGGCAGATCACGAGGTCAGGAGATCGAGACCATCCTGGCTAACACAGTGAAACCCCCTACTAAAAATACAAAAAAATAGCCAGGCGTGGTGGTGGGCGCTTGTAGTCTCAGCTACTCGGGAGGCTAAGGCAGGAGAATGGCGTGAACCTGGGAGGCAGAGCTTGCAGTGAGACGAGATCGAGCCACTGCACTCCAGCCTGGGCAACAGAGCAAGACTCCATCTCAAAAAAAAAAAAAAAAAAGAGTGCCAGTGTTTTTAATCCATTTGTAATTAAAGATAATATGACATGAAGTCCTAATTGGTGTCCATTCTTTTAGTTTTGTCACTCTAAAATCTGTCCCCACACTGTTGAGTATTGCTTCCTAACCACAAATCTGATCATGGCAATCCTTTGCTAAAGCCCTTCAGTGGCACTCAGTGGCCTTGAAGACAATGGCCGAGCTCCATGGTCCACAGGTCTCTTCACAACCTAACATCTGCCTTCCTGTGTACCCCTTCCACTGACCTGATTCAACCCTGGACCCATGGCATTTGAGTTATGCTGTTTCACATCCTCTTGCCTGCCTTTGAACCTGTAGTTTTCTCTGCTTAGCAAATCCCTTTTTATTCTTTAACGCCACCTTTTCTGAAAGCCTTCCTTAGCCCTCATACCCAGAGTTCCTAACACCCTCTTGTGCCTCTACTCTATACTGTGCACTTTTTATTGTTGTACATATCATCATAAACATCTGCCCATTTCTGCTGCTCAACTGCACTATCGTTTCCTTGAAGTCAGGGACTATGTCCTATTTAATATCGCCCCCTTCAGTGCCAAGCCCTTCGGAGACACTCAAAAAGCCTGCCTCACCCTGATTTCATCAGGAAAATAGTATAGACAAGACACAAAACATATTTTTAAAACTGATGCCTCACTAGCAACCATTTTACAATTATGAAATCCATCATAGTAGAAAGGTTACCTTTCACTAGGCCCTAATAAAGGAGGGTCTATTAGTCCATTTTCACACTGCTGATAAAGACATACCCAAAACTGGGAACAAAAAAAGATTTAATTGGACTTACAGTTCCACATGGCTGAGGAGGCCTCAGAATCATGGTGGGAGGCAAAAGGCACTTCTTACGTGGTGGCAGCAAGAGAAAAATGAGGAAGAAGCAAAAGCAGAAACCCCTGATAAACACATCAGAGCTCGTGAGACTTATTCACTATCACGAGAATAGCACGGGAAAGACCAGCCCCCATGATTCACTTACCTCTTCCTGGGTCCCTCCCACAATACGTGGGAATTCTGGGAGATACAATTCAAGTTGAGATTTGTGTGGGAACCCAGCCAAACCGTATCAGAGGGGCAGATGTACAATGTTTGTATTGTAAATGTAGCTGCCGGGCCCCAATCTCCGCCAAGTCTCAGAGGTCTACAATCTTAAGGACTCCCACAGACTACTACATTTTCATACTCACCCACTTCAGTTAAACCCTCTAATTAGCAGTTTCCACTCTGTTAACAACTTGTCATGAGTATTTATTTGTCTTCCGGTTGACTTAAAATGAGAGAAAACACAATTGGCACATCAGAGCAACACCTGAGTGAACTGCTTATGTTCACAAGTGTGAAAGCTACCAAAGCCATCCATGAATTGAAGAAGAACTCTTGGTTTGCCAATTAACAGAGAACAAGAGTATGCTTCCAGAAACCTTCCTGGGGGGTGCTGCATTTTAAAATTGACCATTGAGAACAGCAATGATGAGCTCAACAAGAGATATAATCTTACCCTCCTGACAATTTGTGTTCAGAAGGGACAGTGTTCTAGCAGAAAAGTCAGTGACTTTCAAGTTAGAATACTTGTGTTTCAATTCTCTTAAGAGCATGTGGCCTTCAGGAAGATATTTAACTTCGCTTAGCTTGACTCTCCTCATTTGTAATACAGAATTATCTGTAACTCACACCATCCTTGTGAGAATTAAATAAATAAGGTCATATGTGAGAAAGTGCCTAGTCTAGGCTCTTGCCTGATTAAGGTTTGAATAACTCTTCACTCAAAGCAACAAGTGTTTTCACCAAATGCATTTTCCTTATGTTGTAAAACCCAAGCACAGCAAATCAGAAGAAATTGATTCTTATGGATTAATATCATCATTCAAACTCACCGGCATGAGTTTAAGATATGTTGATTTTGAATTTCTCATGTCAATCTTCTATATAATCAGAAAATCACTTTAAGAAGCTAAGACAAACTGCCAACCATATATACGAGGCTGAAATACATTTGATTTTTTTCCCTAAATAAGCTGTTTGAAGAATGACACCTAGATAGTAAAAAAGAAAATCAACCCCTCTGCAAAATTAGTAGCTTTATATACCTTTTCATCCCAGAAAATACCTAAGCAGATTAAAAGCTTTCTACACTTCTGAAAAGCCCATTTTGGTCTCACCACCTGTGTTCTAAATTGTACAATAATGGAATTTTAAAAGGTTGTGATAGTAAATCTCTCCAATCAACGTATTATAAAACCAACCCCACCAAAAATTTACCTCCCCAGCACAGTATGGAAAACCAACTGCTCAGATCTGAGAAATGTAAAATGTTGAGCTTATTTTTTTAATCATGTTACTCATTGATTGTAAGGTTGGTAATACTTAGACACAATGCTTGAATTGAGAAAAAAATAATCTACAAGCTTTTGTGTCTTTTGGTATGCAAAATGATAAGTCCTGTCAAGTAGACTAGAGGATAAAGCAAATCTTTATTAAATAAAAAAAAACTATTAATCGGCCTTTGGTGTAGCCCTGCTTGATGCAAATTATATTACTTGTCAAGACTTTTGTTTAGTCACAAATAAAAGGTTTAGCGGATAAAGGTTTGGCCTTTCGCTACAGGTTTTCTGCCAAACTGTGACCTGAAATGAATGAATTGGTATTGAGTGGGGCCTCCTGACTCTGTAATTTAATGCTGACAGTAATTAGCTAACAAGGTGGTGTTATAATGAAAGCCCAGGGCATGGTGTTTATGTGATTTTACACAGCTGCAATAGATGGCACCTCCTTTTTCCATCTTTTTCATTTACTACCTCTGAAAAAGAAGAAGGTGCAAGTCATAAAAGATACAAGCTGCTTGACTCTGATAAATCTCTGGACAGTGAAGACCTTGGCTTTAAATTAGCTGTCAGGCTTCAGCCATCTTACTCACTAGCTCACTCTGGAGTTAGCAACAGTGCAAAGAGATTATAAATGGATGCCTATGTCTTGATTAATACCCTCTTTAGTAAACAGACTTTACACATAGAGCTGTGGCATAGCAGATGCCCTGTTATAAAGGTTAATCTTCACTTCAATAGCACATTCAAGACATCATGCTTTTTCACAGTTCTTCTCTTTTCTTTTTGAATTTCAAATTCTCTTAGAATAAATGAGAAAGAGGAAAACTAATAGCAGAATCAGGATCTATTGTTAGAAACTTCCTGTGTAAATAAAGGATCATTCCTGAACATCTGACTGTTTCACAGGACAAAGGAAATCCTCTGTACGAGTCCAAATTGAAGACTTTCCTCCTTGGCCCGTAAAAAAAAATTGCTTTAACAAGGAAGGCCCACACATAAGTGACCCCTCTGTGCTTCTAGCTTGGGATAATTAGCTTGATGGAATGGAGCATCAGGCTGGAAAAGAGGTTTTGCATCAAGTAGTCTAATGTTAGGTGCCAGCAAGTAATCCAACTTTATAACCAAACATTGAGAATCCATTAGGGGGCCTGTCCTTTTCTAACTGCTGCCCATCTTTGTGTTGCCTGAATGTCACTTCGTTACACAGGAAAAAGATGGGGAGAAATGAGCATGCAAAAAGATAGAGGCAAAAAGAGTGTGCTAATACATTTTTACTTTATCCAAAGGTTTAGTTCCAGAAGAAATGTTGATATGAGATTTTCATCACGTCAATGAATCCCAATGAATTGGAAGCAAATCTTCCTTTCATGTGTTTATTGACATTGTCATTTACTCAGCTTTATAAAGTGTTTTGTTGACGTAAATTAGATCTTTGTTTACTCTATTCCAGACAGGAACAAAAATAAAATTCTCTCATAAAAACAAGTCTTTAATTACTTTGCTATCCTAGAAAGTAAGCAATTCTGCCTAAGATTAGTAGGTTACATTAGTCCATTTCCAAAAGGAAAATCATAACAAAGCAGAAAGAATGTGCAGAAAATTGGTTAGGAATTCCAATTAATTCTAGTTAGTTTTTCAGTCGTTTTATTCTATATACAGATAGTGTTTGCATAATTTAATTTGGATTTTCAGAACACTAATCCTCCCCATGTTTAAATGAAATAGACAAATACACATCCCCAAGATTGAGGGATTATATGGCCATTTGCCACTGTTCACCTCCAATTACTGCATGTTCTTACTCTGTATCATCTTTCTTCTTCTGAAGTAAAATCCTGCTGTAGTAAAGAGACTTCTAATGTAATCTGAGTGAAATCAGTGGTCAGTTGATAGAAAGATTCATGGTGCCCCAACTACCCGCTTGTCTTTATCGCTAAGAACTCAGAGAGGAACGATTATCCCCAATGAAAGAACCATAAGAACCAGAAACTGGCAAGCAAAAAATACCATGGGAACTCTCCTTCCTTGGGAAAATAGGGACCACTGGGGTTAAGCAAGGTCTAAGAATGTGGAGCAAAAAGGGCATATTTTAGGACCTGGGGAGCAAAGAGCCCAGTCCTGGTTCCAGTCCTCTTACTATAGCAGAGTTGCAGACCCTGCTTAAGCAAACAAAATACCACCTATATGGGATTTGAGAAACAAGATCAACCAAAAGCAGAACAAAGTGTTAAGAAGAAAAAGAGATAATACTTCTTTTGAAGAAAAATTAGGATATGTCTTTTTAAGAGTTAAGAGTATTTGTGTTGGTTGGTTGGTTGGTTGGTTGGTTGGTTGGTTGGTTGGTTGGTTGGCTGGCTGGCTGGTTGGTTTAAATGTATCCATAGCACCAAGATGCTTTATGCCTGGGAAGTTGAAGCACTTTACACCATATAAACAGGGAACATCCCAGAAAGGGTGACAGTTGCCTGAGTGTCCTTTCTATAAAATTTCATATCCAAAGTTGGTGATAGGATAAACTTTGCATTTTGGACAGAAAAGCACTGGCACAAAACAGAAATAAGGTAGTGCCTTTGAAAAGAAATGTTTTATATATTGTGATAAACTGAATAATAGCCCACAAAGATATTCAGGTCCTAATTCCTGCAACCTGTTCAAGTTTCGTTAAATGGCAGAAGGAACTTTACAGATATGATTCAGTTGAGAATCTTATAATAGAGAGATTAGCCTGGATTATGCAGGTGGGCCCTAAATGTAACCATAAATTTACTTATAATAGGAAGGTGGAGGGAGATTTGACAACACAAGAGGAGAAGGAAATTCGATGACAGAAGCCAGAGATTGGAATGATGTGAAGAAGAGGTGAAGTCAAGGAATGCAGGCAGCAACCAAAAGCTAGAAAAGCAAGGAAACGCATTCCTCCCTCACTACCACCACTCCAGAACCTCCAGAAAACCCAGCTAGGGCCACACTTAGACTTTAGCCCAGTGAAGCTAATCTCAGACTTTTGGCCTCTGCAATGGTAAGAAAATAAATGTGTGTTGCTTTAAGCCACTAAGTTTCTGGTAATATGTTACAGCATCAATAAGAAACTAACACAAAAATGTTCTGGGTTTAAGTTAATATGAGGCAGCCAAAGACGTAAGAAAGGTAAAATATAAAAATAAGCAAAAATATAGTAGTAAACTCTCTAGTATTTTAAAGAATGAATCTCAACTTCTAAAGCGCATCCACCCAAGGCTAAATTTACCAGAAGTGGATGGCTTCATGTAAGAAAACAGTACAACATTCCTAGTGTTATTTCATCTGATTTGTAGTTGGTTAAAATCTATAATGTTTATTTTGATCAGTACTTCTATTTTTTTTTTTGAAACAGGATCTCCCTCTGTCACCTAGGCTGGAGAGTGGTAGCAGGATCATAGATCACTGCAGCTTTAAACTGCTGGGCCCCAGTGATCCTCCCACCTCAGCCTCCTGAGTAACTAGGACTACCAGCACTTGCCACTACCCCGCACTCTTTTTATTTTATTTATTTATTTTGAGACAGAGTCTCGCTCTGTTGCCCAGGCTGGAGTGCAGTGGCGCGATCTTGGCTCACTGCAAGCTCCACCTCCCGAGTTCACACCATTCTCCTGCCTCAGCCTCCCTAGTAGCTGGGATTACAGGCGTCCGCTGCCACCACGCCTGGCTAATTTTTTGTATTTTTAGTAGAGACGGGGTTTCACTGTGTTAGCCAGGATGATCTCGATCTCCTGACCTCGTGATCTGCCCGCCTCGGCCTCCCAAAGTGTCATTTTATTTTTTTTTTTTGGTTGAAACAGGATCTTGCTATGTTGCTCAGGCTGATATCCAACTCTGGGCCTCAAGCCTCGGCCTCCCAATATGCTGGGATTACCAGCGTGAGCCACTGTGCCTGGCCAGTGCTTTCATTTCTGAAGTCATGTTATACTAGCTACCGCTTAGAATTATTTTAGCACTCTCCTGTATTCTCATACTGCAGGGGCGAGAAGTTTGGGAGCCACATTAACTCAGAATCCCTTGCCGGTAGGATTTCAGTTGAGATTCCACCAAAGCGAAGACTTACAGGAGATTTAAAAGGCAGAAGGGAATGGAATCTCTTCTTCCTTCCACAGAAGTTCAGACTTGGGAGCAATGCCAACAGCAGCTTCCTTTTTGGGTCTTGTGGTCTGCAGTCAGGCTTCAGCTGAATGGGGGCAGCACCTGCCTACAATTTCCTAGTTTGTAGGAGGACCTCTGCCTTCTGCTTTCTCTTCTTCTGGTCTTTCCTACAATTTTGTAAGCACCCTGCAAAACATTATTTTCTCCTCAAAAATCCTGGAAATGCCTAGGATGATTTATATTTTTCTCATTGAACTCTGATTCTTACAAATAACAGGCTGGGTGCGGTGGCTCACACCTGTAATCCCAGCTCTTTGGGAGGCCGAGGCGGGCAGATCACTTGAGGTCAGGGGTTTGAAACCAGCCTGGCCAACATGGTGAAACCCCATCTCTACTAAAAATACAAAAAAATCAGCTGGGTGTGGTGGCGGGCACCTGTAATCCCAGCTACTAGGAAGACTGAGGCATAAGACTCGCTTGAACCCAGGAGGTGGAGGTTGCCGTGAGCTGAGATGGCACCACTGCACTTCAGCCTGGGTTACAGAGAGGGACTCCATCTCAAAAAAGAAAAAACAAACAAACAAACAAAGCAAAACAAAAAAAACCAAAACAATGTTATTGAGACATAATATAAAGTTCACCTTTTTAAAGAATATAATTCAGAAGTTGTTAGTATTATATTCACAGAATTATGCAACTGTCACACTATCTAATTTCAAAACATCATCACCATTAAAAGGAACTTTGTTGTTCCTTTGATTACTCATTAGTAATCATTACCCATTCCACTTTATCCCAGCTCCTGGTAAACACTAATCTACTTTCAGTCTTAATGGATTTGCCTATTCTGGACATTTTCGTAAATGAATTATATAATAGGTACACTTTTGTGATTCGTTTTTTTTAATTCAGCATAACATTTTAAAAATTAATCCATGATGCAGCAAACATCAGTGCTTCACTTTTTGTTATTGCCAAATAATATGTGGTCATATGGATATACCACATTTTGGTTATTTGTTAATCAATTGGTGGATATTTGAGTTGCTTCCATTTTTCAGCTATTGTGAGTAATGCTGCTATGAACATTGGCATTCAGGTTTTTTTACAGACATGTGTTTTCAGTTCTCTTAGGTGTATACCCACTTAAGAGTAGATTGCTGAATCGTATGTTAGCTGTAAGTTTAACATATTGAGGAACTGTTAACCTATTTTCCAAAATGGTTACACCATTGTACAATCCTATCAGCACTATATGAGGGTTATAATTTCTACAGATCACTGCCAACACTTACAATTTTCTTTTTTCTTTTTTTTTTTTTAACAGGGTCTTGCACTGTCACCCAGGCTGGAGTGCAGTGGCACAATCTCGGCTCACTGCAAGCTCCGCCTCCCGGGTTCATGCCATTCTCCTGTCTCAGCCTCCCAAGTAGCTGGGACTACAGGCACCCACCACCACGCCCGGCTAACTTTTTCTATTTTTCAGTAGAGACGGGATTTCACCATGTTAGCCAGGATGGTCTCAATCTCCTGACCTCATGATCCACCAGCCTTGGCCTCCCAAAGTGCTGGGATTACAGGCGTGAGCCACTGCGCCCGGCCAACACTTACTATTTTCAAACTAGTGGGTTGGAAGTAGTATCTCATTGTGATTTTGATTTGCATTTCCTTAATGACTAATGATGTTGAACATCTTTTCATGCACTCATTGTGCATTTCTATATATTCTTTGGAGAAATTTGTTTCTCTAAATTCCCTGCCCATTTTTTTGTTTCATTTATTTAACTTCAGTTATTTTATCTTGAATTGTAGGAGATAATTTTATATTCATTATCAAATCTATGGTCCAGTGTCATATAGTTTATATAAGTTGTAAATATTTTCTTCATTCTGTGGGTTGTGGTCAGTTTCTAAATGGTGCCCTTTGAAGCACAAAAGTTTTTAATTTTGATGAAGTTCAATGTGTCTGTTTTTCTCTTTTGTTATTTTTGTTTTGGAGTCATATCTAAGAAACCATCACTTGTTCGAAGGACACAAAGATTTACCCCTGTGATTTCTTCTAAGAATTTTATAGTTTTAGCTCTTATATTTAGGTCTTTGATCCATTTTGAATTAATTTTTAAATATGGTGTGATGTGGGGGTACAACTTCATTCTTTTGCATGTGGATATCTAGCTATCACAGCAGCATTTGTTGAAGACTGTTCCTTCTACTACTGATTTGTATTGGTACCCTTGTCAAAAATTTGACCATAAAAATAAAAGTTTATTTTTGGATTCTCAAACTATTTCACTGACCTATCTATTTAAATGGCAGTGTCATGGCACCGTGATTATTATAGCATTGTAGTAAATTTTGAAATCAAGTAGTTTGAGTCACCCAACGTAGTTGTTTTTCAAGACTGTTTTGCTTATTCTGGGTCTTCTACACTTTCATGTGAATTTTAGGATTATCTTTCAAATTTCTGCACAAGAGCCAGCTGAGATTTTGTTAAGCATTACACTGAATCTGTAAATCAGTTTAGGGAGTATTGCCATTTTTAAAAAGTTAAGTCTTTCGATCAATCAATGTGGGATGTCTTTCCATTTATTTAGGTCTTCCTTCATTAATTTCTTTCAAGAATGCTTTTGTGGTTTTCAGCATACAAAGCCTACGCTTCTTGTATTAAAGATTTTTCCTAAGTATTTTATCCTTTTTGATGCTATTTTAAATGGAATTCTTTTCTTTTGTTTTAATATTGTTCATTGCTGGTGTATAGAAATACAATTGATTTAGGTAGATTGATATTGTAACTTAAAACCTTGCTAGATTTGTTAACTCTGATAGCATTTTTTTTAACTTTGAGGTTCAGGAGTACATATGCAGGTTTATTATATTTTTTAAATTGCATATCACGGGGGTTTAGTGTACAAAGTGTTTTGTCATACAGGTAATTAGCATAGCACCCAACAGGTAGTTTATCAGTCCTCTTCCTCTTCCCATCCTCCACCCCAGGTAGGCTCTGGTGTCTGTTCCCTTCTTTGTGTCCATGTATACTCAATGTTTAGCTCCTACTTATAAGGAGAACATGTGGTATTTGGTTTTCTGTTCCTGCATTAGTTCATTTAAGATAGTGGCCTCCAGATCCATTCATGTTGAGGCAAAGGATATAATCTTATTGCTTGTTATAGCTGTGTAGTATTCCATGGTGTATATGTACCACATTTTCTTTATCCAGTCTACTGTTGATGAGCATTCAGGTTGGTTCCATGTCTTTGTTATAGTGAATAGTGCTACAACAAACATACAAGTGCACGTGTCTGTAAGGTAGAATGATTTCTATTCCTTTGGGTATATATCCAATAACGGGATTCCTGGGTCAAATGGTAGTTGTGTTTTGAGGAATTGCCACACTGCTTTCCACAATGGCTAAACTAATTTACATTCCCACCAGCAGTGTATAAGCATTGTCTTTTCACTGCAACCTCACCAGTGTCTGATATTTTTCAACTTTTTAGTAATAGCCATTCTAACTGGTATAAGATGGTATCTCATTGTGGTTTTGATTTACATTTCTCTAATGATCAGCGATATTGAGCTTTTTTTAATATGCTTGTTGGCATTGTGTATGTCTTCTTTTGAAAAGTGTCTGTGTCTGTGTTTTTTGTACACTTTTTAATGGAGTTGTTGGGTTTTTGCTGGTTAATTTGTTTAAGTTCCTTATAGATTCTTGACGTTAGATCTTTGTCAAATGGGTAGTTTGGAAATATTTTTCCCCAGTCTGTAGGTTGTCTGTTTACTCTGTTGATAGTTTCCTTTGCTGTGCAGAAGCTGTCTCGTTTATGTAGGTCCAATTTGTCAATTCTGTTTTGTTACAATTGCTTTTGGCATCTTCGTGACGAAATCTTTGCCAAGGCCTATGCCAGAATGGTATTCCCTAGGTTTTCTTCTAGAATTTTTACAGTTTTAGGTTTTACATTTAAGCCTTTAATCTATGTTGAGCTGATTTTTGTGTATGGTATGTGGAAGGGGTCCAGCTTCATATCTTCTACATATGGCTAACCAGTTAACCCAGCACAATTTTTTGAATAGGGAGTCCTTTCCTCATTGGTTGTTTTTGTCAACCTTATTAAAGATCAGATGGTCATAGGTGTGTGGCCTTATTTCTGGGCTGTCTATTCTGCTACATTTGTGTATGTGTCTTTTTTCTACTAGTACCATGCTGTTTGGGTTGCTGTAGATTTGTAGAATAGTTTGAAGTTGAGTAACACGATGTTCCCTGTTTTGTTCTTTTTGCTTAGGATCACTATGTGAGCTCATTTTTGGTTCCATATGAATTTTAAAATCTTTTTCTTTCTAATTCTGGCAAGAATGTCATTGGTAGTTTGATAGGAGTAACACTGAGTCTGCAAATCGATTTGGGCAGTATAGCCACTTTAACAATATTGATTTTTCCTATCCATGAGCATGGAATGTTTCTCCATTTGTTTGTGTCACCTGATTTCATTGAGCAGTGTTTTGTAATTCTCATTTTACAGATCTTTCACCTCCCTGATTAGCTGTATTCCTCGGTATTTTATTCTTTTTGTGGCTATTGTGAATAGGATTGCATTCTTGATTTGGCTCTCAGCTTGGATGTTGTTGATATATAGAAATGCTACTGATTTTTTACATCAGTTTTGTATCTTGAAACATTGCTAAAGTTGTTTATCAGACCTAGGAGCTTTTGGCCCGGGACTATGGAGTTTTCTACATATAGAATCATATCATCTGTAAACAGAGATAGTTTGATTTCTTCTCTTCTTATTTGGATGCCTTTTCTTTCTTTCTCTTGACTGATTGCTCTGGATAGGACTTCTAGTACTACTTTGAATAGGAGTGGTAAGAATGGGCACCTTTTTCTTGTTCTGTTTCTCAAGGGGAATGGTTTCAGCTTTTGTTCATTCAGCATAATGTTGGATATGGATTTGTCATAAACTGCTCTTATTATTTTGAGGTATGTTTCTTCAATGCCTAATTTGTTGACAGTTTTTAACATGAAGGGATGTTGAATATTATTGAAAGCCTTTTCTGCATCTATTAAAATGATTATGTGGTTTTTGTTTTTACTTCTGTTTATGTAATTAATCACATTTATTGATTTAGGTATGTTGAACCAAACTTGCATTCCAGGGAAAAAGCCTACTTGACTGTGGTGGATTCGCTTTTTGATGTGCTGCAGGATTTGGTTTGCTAGAATTCTGTTGAGGAACTTTGTATTTATATTTATCAAGAATATTGATCTCTAGTTTTTTTTTGTGTGTTGCAGCCAGATTTTGGTGTCAGGATGATGCTATGCTGGCCTCATAGAATGAGTTAGGGAGGAGTCCCTCCTCAAATTTTTGGAATAGTTTCAGTAGGAATAATACAAGCTCTTTTGTTGTTGTTGTTGTTGTTGTTGTTTTATTTTTATTTATTTTTTTATTATACTTTAAGTTTTAGGGTACACGTGCACAATGTGCAGGTTAGTTACATATGTATACATGTGCCATGTTGGTATGCTGCACCCATTAACTTGTCATTTAACATTAGGTATATCTCCTAATGCTATCCCTCCCCCCTCCCCCCACCCCACAACAGGCCCCGGTGTGTGATGTTCCCCTTCCTGTGCCCATGTGTTCTCACTGTTCAATTCCCACCTACGAGTGAAAACATGCGGTGTTTGGTTTTTTGCATGTCCAATAATGATAGACTGGATTAAGAAAACGTGGCACATATACACCATGGAATACTATGCAGCCATAAAAAATGGTGAGTTCATGTCCTTTGTAGGGATGTGGATGAAGCTGGGAACCATCATTCTCAGCAAACTGTCACAAGGACAAAATACCAGCTCTTTTTTATACACCAAGTAGAATTCAGCAGTGAATCTCTCTGGTCCTGGGCTTCACCTGGCTCATAGACCTTTTATTACTGATTCCATTTTGGACCTCATTATTGGTCTTTCCAAGGATTCAACTTTTTCCTGGTTCAATCTTGGGAGGTTATACATTTCCAGGAATTTATCCATTTCTTCTAGGTTTTCTAGTTTGTGTGCACGGAGGTGTTCGTAATAATCTATGAGAGTTTTCATATTTCTGTAGGTTCAGTAGTAATGTCCCCTTTGTCATTCTGACTATGTTTATTTGGATCTTCTCTCTTTTTTCTTTATTGGTCTAGCTAGTGGTCTATCAATATTATT
Source organism: Gorilla gorilla gorilla (assembly GCF_029281585.2). NCBI lineage: Eukaryota > Metazoa > Chordata > Mammalia > Primates > Hominidae > Gorilla > Gorilla gorilla. The sequence continues at coordinate 106,179,804 of NC_073236.2, forward strand.
TATCCTTTCAAAAAGACAGCTCCCAGGTTTATTGATCTTTTTTATGGTTTTTTTGCACCTCAATTTCCTTCAGTTAGCTCTGATTTTGGTTATTTATTGTTATCTGCTAGATTTAGGGTTGGTTTTCTCTTGTTTATGTGTGATATTAGGTTGTTAATTTGCAATCTTTCTGACTTTTGGATGTGGGCATTTAGCACTATAACCTTCCCTCATAACACTGCTTTAGCTGTGTCTCAGAAACTCTGGTATGTTGCAGCCTTTTCTCATTTGTTTCAAAGCATTTCTTGATTTCTGCCTTAATTTCTTTGTTTGCCCAAAAGTCATTCAGGAGGAGGTTGTTTAATTTCCATGTAATTGTAGAGGTTTGAGCTATTTTCCTATTATTGATTTCTTTTCTTTTCTTTTTTTTTTTTTTTCTTAGACAGAGTCTCGCTCTGGCACCCAGGCTGGAGTGCAGTGGCACCATCTTGCCTCACTGCAAGCTCTGCCTCCCAGGTTCACACCATTCTCCTGCCTTAGCCTCCCAAGTAGCTGGGACTACAGGCGCCCGCCACCATGCCCAGCTAATTTTTTGTATTTTTAGTAGAGACGGGGTTTCACTGTGTTAGCCAGGATGGTCTTGATTTCCTGACCTCGTGATCCACCCTCCTCAGCTTCCCAAAGTGCTGGGATTACAGGCGTGAGCCACCGTGCCCAGCCTGATTTCTATTTTTATTGTGCTATGGTCCAAGAGTATGTTTGGTATGATTTTTTTTTTAATTTGCTGAGGATTGTTTTGTGGCTGATATGTGGACAATTGTACAGTATATTCCATGTGCAATGAGAAGAATGTATGTGCTATTGTTTTGGGGTGGAGAGTTCTCTAGATGTCTATTAGGCCCATTTGGTCAAGTGTCGAGTTTAGGTCCCAAATATCTCTGTTGGTTTTCTGCCTTGATAATCGTATAATACTATCTGTAGGGTGTTGAAGTCTCCCACTATTATTGTGTGGTTGTATAAGTTTCTTTGTATGTCTCTAAGAACTTGCTTTATGAATCTGGATGCTCCTGTGTGGGGTACATATATATTTAGGATAGTTAAGTCTTCTTTTTGAATTTAACCTTTTACCATTTTGTAGTACCCTTCTTTGTCTTTTTTCACTGTGGTTGGTTTAAAATCTATATTGTCTGAAAGCAGAAAAGCAACCTCTGCTCTTTTCTGATTTCTGTTTACTTGGTAAATTTTTCTCTATCCCTTTACTTTGAGCCTATGGGTGTTATTGTATGTGTCACAGCATAGAGTTGTGTCTTGCTTCTTTATCCAACTTGCCACTCTGTGCCTTTTAATTGGGGTATTTAGCCTGTTTACATTCAAGGTTATTGTTGATATGTGCAGATTTGATCCTGTCTTCCTGTTATTATCTGATTGTTATATAGATTTGATGGCATATTTGGTCTGGTGGTAACAAATTCCCTTAGCATTTGCTTGTCTGAAAAGGATCCTATTTCTCCCTCACTTGTAAAGTTTACTTTATCTGGAAATGAAATTCTTGAGATGAATTTCTTTCCTTTAAGAATACTGAATATAGGCCCCTAATCTCTTCAGGATTGTAGGATTTCTATTGAGAGGTCCACTGTTAGCATGATGGGGTTCCCTTTGTATGTGACTTGCCCCTTCTCTCTAGCTGCCTTTAACATTTTTTCTTTCACATCAACCTTGGAGAACCTAGTAACTATGTGTCTTGAGGATGGTCATCTTGTATAGTATCTCTCAGGGGTTCTCTGCATTTCCTGAATTTGAACGTTGGCCTTTCAAGCAAGGTTGGGGAAATTTTCATGGACAAGATCCTGAAATACGTTTACCAAGTTGCTTGCTTTCTCTCTTTCTCTTTCAGGGATAGCAATGAATCATAGAGTTGGTCTCTTTACATAATCCCATATTTCTTAGAGGTTTTATTCATTCTACTTTATGGTTTTTTTTCTATATTTTTGTCTGACTGAGTTGTTTCAAACAACTGGTCTTCATGCTCCAAGATTCTTTCCTCAGCTTCGTTGATTCTGCTATTAGTATTTGCAATTGTGTGATGAATTTTTTTTTTTTTTTTTTTTTTTTTTTGAGATGGAGTCTCACTCTGTCACCCAGGCTGGAGTGCAGTGGCGTGATCTCGGCCCACTGCAAGCTCTGCCTCCCTGGTTCACACTGTTCTCCTGCCTCAGCCTCCTGAGTAGCTGGGACTACAGGCGCCCACCACAATACCCAGCTAATTTTTTATGCTTTTAGTAGACATGGGGTTCCACCATGTTAGCCAGGGTGGTATCAATCTCCTGACCTCGTGATCTGCCTGCCCCGGCCTCCCAAAGTGCTGGGATTACAGGCGTAAGCTACTGTGCCCCGCCTGTATTATGAAATTTTTGAAGTGAGCTTTTCAGCTCGATTATGTCAGTTTGGTTCTTTCTTAAAATGACCATTTCATTTTTCATCACCTGTATAATTTTATTGTATTCCTTAGCCTCCTTGGATTGGGTTTCAACTTTCTCCTGAATGTAGACGCTCTTTGTTCCTGTCCATATTCTGAACTCTATTTCTGTCATTCCAACCATTTCATCCTGGTTAAAAACCATTGCTGGGAAATTTGCATGGTTGTTTGGAGACAAGAAAGCACTCTGGCTTTTGGAGTCATTAGAGTTCTTGCACTGGTTCTTTCTCATCTGTGTTGGATTATGTTCCTTCAATCTTCGAAGTTGCTGTCCTTTGGATAGATTGTTTTTCGCTTTTATCTTCTTTGATGCCCTTGGAAGTTTGATTGTGGTATAAGGTGGGTTCAGTTGACTGCATTCATTTCTGGAAGACTTTAGTAGGCCAAGGTCCAGCTCAGCACTCCTGGTCTGTGTACTCTAACTCTGTGGGCTGATACCAGGCCTCCAGCTTTGTTCTGTGGACCCTCACGGTTAGGAACCTGCTACGCTGGAGGGGCTCAGGTGTTCCTGGTCTGCTAGCCACAATACTATGAAGGGTGGTGCCAGCCAAAGCACTTCATCAGGGTGGTGGCAGTGGCATCCATGCTCACTCACATGTGCCCACAGCCATGGAAGCATGGCAGGGTGCATGTGCATTGCCAGGGATGGGGAACCAGCAGAAACAGGACCGTGGTGTTCGTGCATGTGCTTGCGCCAGTGACTGGGCACAGGTGGAAGTGATTGCTGGTGTCCATACTTGCACTTGCAATAGCAGTGGTGGCAGTCTAGGCAAGGCACTAGAGGGTGCAGGCTGCTGGCCTCTGTGCGCATGTTCACAGAGGCAGCAGTGGCAGTGTTGGTGGGGAACAGACTGCCAGCCTCCATGAGCACATTTAAGCCAGTGATAGTGTTGGTGTAGGAGAGCAGGGCTGCTGGAACCTGTGTGTGCATTTACACTATTGGTGTTGTCATTGCAAAGGCAGTGGACACGGACCCTGGTGTCTGTGCACTCATTTACACCAACAGCAGTGGTGTGGAGTTGCTGGTGGAGCCGTGGAGTTGCTGACATCCATGAGTGCCCATGTGTCAGTGGAATGTAAGCAGGTTGCATTCATGCCAGCAGCAGTGGTGGAACAGAACGCATGTGCACATGCATGTCAGCGGGGGAGGAAAGAAGAGATCAGCCTGTGTACATGCTCCAGCAAAGCAGTAAGGAGGTGGCCATGGGCAAGCATGTGCTGGCAAAGCAGCACAGCGGAGGCTGCAGTGGGAGGAGGGTGCAGGTGGGCTGGTGCATGTTGATGGAGATTGCTCTGCTGGAGCTCTCTGATGATCAGGCAGAGTCTTCCAGCAAAAGAGCTATAATGAGGGCACCCAGGAAGCACCCTGGTTGGGCAGCTGAGGCTGGGCTTTCTGCGAGCATGGCCAGGCTGGGGCCCTGAGAATGGCCTGGGCACTCAGATAGGACTGGATTTATCTCACCAGAGAGCTTGTCCTGCTCTCTCTAGGTCAGACAGTCACCCTGTGGCCAAAGTGTCCTAGAGAAGCATGGCAAGCCTTGGAAGATGGGTGTCCCTGGCCATGTTCCACTGCAGACATTCCCTCACCAAAACCTCTGGGCTCCACGCAGCCTGGAGTCCTGCTCCTACCACCTCTTTAAGCGGCTCTCTTTGCCAGCTCAAGTGTCCATGCCAGCTCAAGTGCCAGTCAAGTTCCAGAGGTCTGTGGCAAGAGTTGGCCATTCCTGGACTATTCAACTCACTCCTTCCCCAGAAGTCGCTGAGAGCCCAGAATGAGTCCCGGTGATCAGTAGCTCTGTGCAGGGTTCCCAGCTTCCTCCTCCTTCAGCCCAGTGTCTGCATCCTCCCTCTGTCCAGTCTCAATGCATTCCCTTCGAAGATCTGCTTAGAGTGTGCCAATGCCAGTCTTCCCAATGTCCTAGTCTCTCGGTGGCAAATGTTTTTGCTGGCTGTGTCCAGTCCACCATCTTGGCTCGAAATTATGATAGTATTTTAGTGGATTTTTTAAGATTATCTATACATGCCTTCTGTGAATAGGGAGAGTTTTATTTCTTCCTTTTCGATCTGGATGCCTTTCATTTATAATTCTTGCCAGTTACCCTGTCTATAACTGAGAGTCCAACGCTGAATTAAAGTGATAAGAGCAGACATACTTAATGCTGTTCCCAACTGTAGGGGGAATCATTCATCATTTTGCCATCAAAATATAATGTTTGCCAGGAATGGTGGTGCATGCCCTGGGCAACATAGACCCATCCTAAAAAGTAAAAAAAAAAAAAAAAAAGGTAAAAATACAAAATCGGTGTTACTGGGCCAAATCAAGGTGTTAACAGGGCCATGCTTGCTCTAGCGACTCTAGAGGAGAATCCATCCGCTGCATCTTCCAGCTTATGGTGGCTGCCAGCATTTTCCTTTTTCTCTTGTGACTGCATCATTCAAATCTCTGCCTCCATGGTCATATTACCTTTTCTCTTCTGTCTGTTTACCCCGCTCTTTTATGAAGACACTTACGATTGCATTTAAGGCCATGCAAATAATCCAGGATCATCTCTCCATATCAAGATGGTTGATTTAATAACACCTCAAAGACTGCCATGTGAGGTAATATTTACAGGTTCCAGGAATTCAGATGTGAATTTTTTTGAGGAGCTATTTTTTCACAAATTTTGGAAGAATTTGTGAAGCAGTATTCATTCTTTTTTTTCAACATTTGGTAAAATTCACCGGTGAAGCAATCTGGAGAGAGCTCCAGCAAGCTTTTCTTTATGGCAAGTTTTAAAATGACATATCCAATCTGTTTACTTATTACATGTCTTTTCTAGTTTTCAATTTCTTCTTGAGTCAATTCAGTGGATTGTGACTTTTTGTAATTTTATTCATTGTATCTAAGTTACCTAATTTTTGTTATATGGTCATTTGTGTATTCCCTTATAATCTTTTGTATTTCTTTAAGGTCAAAGTGATTTCCTCTCTTTCATTTCTGATTTTAGTAATTTGAATTTTATTTCTTTTTTTCTTGATCAACCTAGCTAAGGGTTGTCAATTTTCTTGATGGCATAAAAAAACAAACTTCCTTTTCATTAATTTTTGTATTGCTTGTCTGTTTTCTATTTATTTATTTCTACTCTGATCTTTATTATTTATTTTACTGGTGCTCTTTATTTCTTCATATGGATTCAAGTTACTCTACAACGTCCTTTCATTTCAGTTGAAAGACTCCCTTCAGTATTTTTAGTGGGGCAGTTCTGCTAGTAACAAACTCTCTCCATTTTTATTTATTCTTAGAATGCCTTAATTTCTTCTTCATTTTGAAAGGATAGTTTTGTCAAATATTGTATTCTTGGTTGATAGTCTTTTAATTTCAGCACTTTGAATACATTAAACCTCTGCCTTCTGGCCTCCCTGGTTTCTGCGGAGAAATTAGCTGTTAACCAAATTGAAATTTTTTGTATGTGATGAGTTGGTTCTGTCTTCTTTCTATATTCTGTCTTCTTGCTTATCCCTCAACAGTTTGATTAGGATGTGTCTAGATATGTATCTCTTTGAGTTTGTTTTACTTGGAGTTTGTTAAGCTTTTTGGATGTTATATTAGTCCATTTTCACACTGCTGATAAAGACATACCCAAGACTGGGCAGTTTACAAAGGAAAGAGGTTTAATGGGGAACTCACAGTTCCACATGGCTGGCAAAGCCTCACAATCATGGTGGAAGGCAAGGAGGAGCAAGTCACATCTTACATGGATAATGGCAGGCAAAAAGAGAGCGTGTGTAGGAAAACACCCGTTTTTAACCTTATCAGAACTTGTGAGATCCATTCACTATCATGAGAACAGCATGGGAAAAACCTACCTCTATGATTCAATCATCCCCCATCAGGTCCCTCTCACAACACATAGGAATTACAGGAGCTAAAGATGAGATTTGGGTGGGGACACAGAGCCAAACCATATGAAATGTGTAGATTAATTATTTTCAGCCAATGTGGGAAGCTTTGAACGTTATTTCCTCAAACATTCTTTCACCCTCTTTCACTTTCTCCCCTCCATCTGGGAATCCCATTATGCATTTGTTGACATATTTCATGGTGTCCTTCTGTCTCTGAGGCTCATTGTTCTTTTTTCTTTTTGTCAAACTAGAAAACCTCAATTGATCTATCTTCAAGTGAAAAGAGGCTGAGAATAGAGCAAGTTAAAATACCACAAAGCTCACTGTTTTACCAAGATTTAGTCACTTTTCTTGAATAACTGCTCATCAAATGTTCACATCCTAATTAATTTCCAAATTTCTGAAAATATTGATTTTGACCATTTTTGCCAACATTCTCATTGCTTCTACAGAGAAGTTGATTTTCCAGGATTATTACTCCACTATTTTGGAAGTGCAATCTTAGATCATATTCTATTAAAGGAGCATCTGTCTTCTTCCTGACTTTAAGTTACATCACCATGCCCTCTCCTATTCTCTTTGGCATACGAAGTATCAAGCCCTGCTACCCCTTAGCAGATCTCTGATATTTTGGGCTTTAAAAATTTTACTGTAACAGGTATGGAAAGAGCAAGTCAAACACACTCAGTTTTTATCTTTCTTTTTTCTCAGCAATTAGAAAGTAAATATAGAGAGAAAAGAAAGAAGGAAAAGCTAAATTCAGATAGTCTTTCTTTGCTATAGACTTGGGATTTTTTTAATGAAAATTTGTCCAAAAGACAGTTCTGTTTGCATTACTGATTTTCTGTTATCAAGCCCAAAACTGTAATTGGATCAAACATTGTATCTATAATTATACGTAATATATATAACATAAATAGTAAGCATGTGTAGGGTTAAACTGTAACATACCTAAAGACATGATGAAATTGAGGGGAAAAAATATAATAAGATAGATTCCAATGACATGAAAATTGAGTATTTTACATTTTGCATCAGTTAAAGAATAAACTATAGCAGTAAGCCTAACAGTTTGATGTTGCCTATCTATATCTTATCACATCCATGACAGCATTGTTTAATTTATTGCATACTTGTATAACCTTATTTTTATGAATCTGTATTCTATATAGTATCCTCTTAAACTTGTACAGTATAAAACACTGTGTTTCTCTGTGTGTCAGCACCACCAAGAGCTAGAAAAGACAGCCTTTCCTGACATTTGATTATTCACTAAGACTAATATGGCATGTGATATGGACAAACAAAGGCAGGCTGAGTTCATTCCACATCACCTTTCAAGACAGAACAAAGAATCTGCCTTTTTTTAATCAGCTGATGAAATATGGTATGATCATCACTGAGGAATATGAAAGAAGCAAAATGATGCTATCTTAGCATTCTGAATCTTTACCTAGATGAATACATGAATATAGCTGCGAGGAGGAAACAGATACCAGCTCTGTAGTTAAACCTAACTACAGGTTAAAATTAAAGATATCTTGGATAAACAATATAAAACATGGCTAATGATTGCTTATTATAATCACTTATACAACTTTAAAATGTTCGTAGGAAATGTCATTAAATATCCTCTCAATTTGTGCTTCTATCTGCTAAATATATGGCTTATTTGTCTTTTTAGGTCTTCTACTTATTCACAGTTTTTTCCATTTATAGCTGATTTGTTACTTTTCGAAATTTCAAATCATAAATTTATTTGGACACTGTAAGGTGTGCAATACTCTGCTAGATGGTCCACAAAGGAAAATATAAGTTAGAGCTTCTCTCATCAAGCAAACTAAAATCTCAATGTAGAGGGACAATATTGGCAGTGGGAAATAAGAAACATTTATTCTGTGTTTTAACGCTTACACAAAAATCTTAGGATGTTGGTTCAGGACATTTGCGTACCCTCCCCCTCAAAAAAGAAAAAAAGAAAACCGTTGGCATGTTTCTCTCCCTAATCTCTAAGAGTGACCTTTTGTCTGATTTTCAAATATAGTCATGGTAAGTTAATCATTCTTGAATATGTATTTTAGATAATAGTAATTAAAATACATGTATTTAGTTTCTAAACATAACATTCCCTCAAATACTCTCAGAAAATACTTATGAAGTCACTAAAAAAAGAAAAAACTCCAGGCCCAAGGAGAACATTTCTGAAAGCAGTGGCACAGAGATGAAAAGTCCTTTGTAAGTGTTGATTGGTAGAATGAAATTTCACTTATAGTATGAACTTTTTTCCTGGTACCTAAGAAAGCTGAAGAAATATTTACATGCAGACAAGTAAGATCTTTAGAACCAGACATTATTTAAATAAAGTGTATCTACAAATAAAATACAAAACATTTTATTTGCTTATTGACATATTAGGTGAAACTATAATGACATAAGAGAACCAGAAAAATGTTAAGATGAAAAAGAAATAAAAGATGACAACAAAAAATATTTATAGAGGAGGTGACATTAGCAAGATGGCATAGTAGGGAGCCCTAGACCCTCCTCCCCCCAAAAAACATACTGACTCAGCAACAAATTCACTTTCTGAAAAGTTTACAAATTCCCTTTCTGAAAAATTCAAAAACTAATTGAAAGGCTACTGCACCCCAGGTAAATGCAAAACCAGACTCTAAAGTTGGTAGGGAGATTTGGGACACCCTCTCACCAGAATCCCTAACCCTGGCACAGTGCTATATGATCTGGAAGAGACTACCTAGCCCCAGCTTCCCTCAGAGTAAAAAAAGAAATCATGTAACTGAAGAACACAATAACTGAACTAAAAATTTTACTAGAAGGGTTCAACATCAGATTAGATCAAGCAGAAGAAATGATAGAAAACTCACATACAGGTAATTGGAAGTAGCTTAGTTAAAGGAACAAAAAGAAGAAGGAATTTAATAACTATCAGAAACTACTATGAACACCTCTATGCACACAAACTGGAAAACCTAGAAGAGAAGGATAAATTCCTGGACACATACACCCTCCCAAGACTGAGCCAGGAAGAAATTGATTCCCTGAACAGACCAATAATGAGCTCCAAAATTGAGTCAGTAATAAATAGCCTACCAACCAAAAAAAGAAAGCCCAGGACAGATGGATTCACAGCTGATTTCTATCAGATGTACAAAGAAGAGCTGGTACCACTCCTACTGAAACTATTCCAAAAAATTGAGGAGGAGGGACTCCTCCCCAACTCATTCTATGAGGCTGGCATTATTCTGATACCAAAATCTGGCAGAGATACAACACATACAGAAAACTTCAGGACAATATCCTTGATAAACATTGATGCAATAATCCTCAACAAAATACTTGTAAACAGAATCTAGCAACACATCAAAAAGAGTATCCACTGTAGATATGGTTTGGCTGTGTCCCCACCCAGATCTCAGTTTGAATTGTATCTCCCAGAATTTCCACATGCATGTTGTGGGAGGGACCCAGGGAAAGGTAATTGAATCACAGGGGTTGGTCTTTCCTGTGCTACTCTTGTGATAGTGAATAAGTCTCATGAGATCTGATGAGTTTATGAGGGGTTTCCACTTTTGCTTCTTCCTCATTTTCTCTTGCTGCCACCATGTAAGAAGTATCTTTCACCTCCCACCATGATTCTGAGGCCTTCCCAGCCATGTGGAACTGTAAGTCCAATTAAACCTCTTTTTCTTCCCAGTCTCAGGTATGTCTTTATCAGCAGCATGAACACAGATTAATACAGTAAATTGGTACCAGTAGAGTGGGGCATTGGTGAAAGAGACCCAAAAATGTGGAAGCAACATTGGAATTGGGTAACAGGCATAGGATGGAAAAGTTTGGGGGGCTCGGAAGAAGACAGGAAAATGTGGGAAAGTTTGGAACCTCCTAGAGACTTGTTGAATGGCATTAACAAAAATGTTGATAGTGATATGAACAATAAGGTCCAGGCTGAGATGGTCTCAGATGGAGATGAGGAACTTCTTGGGAAATGGAGCAAAGATGACTCTTGTTATGTTTTAGCAAAGAGACTGGCAGCATTTTGCCTCTGCCCTAGAGATTTGTGGGACTCTGAACATGAGAGAGATGATTTAGGGTATCTAGCAGAAGAAATTTTTAAGCAGCAAAGCATTCAAAAGGTGACTTGGGTGCTGTTAAAAGTATTCCATTTTAAAAGGGAAACAGAGCATGAAAGTTCAGAAAATTTGCAACTTGATGCTGTAGAAAAGAAAAACCCATTTTTTGAGGAGAAATTCAAGCTGGCTGCATAAATTTGCATAAGTAGCAAGAAGCGTAATGTTAATCCCCAAGACCATGGGGAAATGTCTCCAGGCCATGTCAGAGACTTTCATGGCAGCTGCCACCATAACAGGCCGGGAGGCCTTGGAGGAAAAAGTGGTTTCATGGGCCAGGCCCTTGGTCCTGGTGCTGTGTGCAGCCTAGGGACTTGGTGCTCTGTGTCTCAGCCACTCCAGCCATGGCTGAAAGGGGCCAACATGGAGCTCAGGCTGTGGCTTCAGAGGGTGGAAGCCCCAGACCTTGGCAGCTTCCATGTGGTGTTGAGCCTGTGGGTGCACAGAAGTCAATAATTGATATTTGGGAACCTCTCCCTAGATTTCATAAGATATATGGAAACACCTGGATGCCCAGGTAGAAATTTGCTGCAGCGGTGGGGCCCTTGTGAAGAACCTCTGCTGGGGCAGTGTGGAAGGGAAATGTGAGGTCAGAGTCCCCACACAGAATCTCTACTGGGGCACTGCCTAGTGGAGCTGTGAGAAGAGGGCCACCATCTTCCAGAAACCAAAATGGTAGATCCACTGACAGCTTGCACTGTACGCCTGGAAAAGCTGCAGACACTCAGCGCCAACCCATGAAAGCAGCCAGGAGGGAGGTTGTACCCTGCAAAGCCACAAGGGCGGAGCTGCCCATGACCATGAGAGCCCACTTTTTGCATCAGCATGACCTGGATGTGAGACCTGAGTCAAAGATCATTTTGGAGCTCTAAAATTTGACTGCTCTGCTGGATTTTGGACTTGCATGGGGCCTCTAACCCCTTTGTTTTGAACTTGCATGGGGCCTATAACCCCTGTGTTTTGGCCAATTTTTCCCATTTGGAATGGCTGTATTTACCTAATACCTGTACCCCCATTGCATCTAAGAAGTAACTAACTTGCTTTTGATTTCACAGGCTCATAGGCAGGAGAGACCTGCCTTGTCTCAGATGAGACTTTGGACTGTGGACTTTTGGGTTAATGCTGAAATGAGTTAAGACTTTGGGGGACTGTTGGGAAGGCATGATTTGTTTTGAAATATGAGGACATGAGATTTGGAGGGTCCAGGGGTGGGATGATATGGTTTGGCTGTGTCCCCACCAAAATCTCAACTTGAATTGTATCTCCCAGAATTTCCACATGTTGTGGGAGAGACCCAGGGAGAGGTAATTGAATCATGGGGGACAGTCTTTCCCATGCTATTCTCATGATAGCGAATAAGTCTCTTGAGATCTGATGGGTTTATCTGGGGTTTCTGCTTTTGGTTCTTCCTCATTTTCTCTTGCTGCCACCATGTAAGAAGTGTCTTTCACCTCCCACCATGATTCTGAGGCCTCCCCAGCCATGTGGATCTGTAAGTCCAATTAAGCCTCTTCGCAGTCTCGGGTATGTCTTTATCAGCAGCATAAAAACAGACTGATACAACTGTGATCAAGTAGGCTTCATTTCTGTGATGCAAGACTGTTTCAACATATGCAAATCAATAAATAGATAAAAAGAACTAAAGACAAAAACCACATGATTATCCAACAGATGCAGAAAAGGCTTTCAATAAAATTCAACATCGCTTTATGTTAAAAATCTCAATAATCTAGGTATTGAAGGAACATACTGCAAAATAATAACAGTCATCTATGACACACTCATAGCCACCATTACACTGAATAGGGAAAAGCTGGAAGCGTTCCCCCAGAATTCCAGCACACGACAAGGATGCCCTCTCTCACCACTCCTATTCAACATAGTATTAGAAGTCCTGGCCAGAGAAATCAGGCAAGAGAAAGAAATAAAGTACGTCCAAACAGGAAGAGAGGAAGTCAAATTATCCCTGTTTGCAGATGATATAATTCTATATCTAGAAAACCCCATAGTCTCGACCCAAACCTCCTTCAGCTGATAAACAACTTCAGCAAAATTTCAGGATAAAAAAAATCAATGTACAAAAATCACTAGCATTCCTGTACATCAATAACAGCCAAGCCGAAGACCAAATCAGGAACAAAATCCCATTCAAAATTGCTACAAAAAGAATAAAATATCTAGAAATATAGCTAACCAGAGAAGTAAAAGAGCTCTACAATAAGAATTACAAAACACTGCTCAGAGAAATCAGAGAAGACCCAAACAAATGGAGAAACATGTCATGCTCATGGATAGGAAGAATCAATATCATTAAAATCGCCATACTGCCCAAAGCAATTTACAGATTCAATGCTATTCTTATCAAACTACCAGTGACATTCTTCACAGAACTAGAAAAACTATTTAAAAATTCTTATGGAACCATAAAAAGAGCCAAGGCCCTAAGCAAAAAGAAGAAAGCTGGAGGCATCACATTACCTGACTTCATGCTGTACTATAAGGCTACAGTAACCAAAACACCATGGTACTGGTACAATACAGACACATAAATCAATGGAACAGAATAGGGAGCCCAGAAATAAAGCCAAACATGTACAACCATCTAGATTTTGACAAAACTGACAAAAACAAGCAATGAGGAAAGGACTCTCTATTCAATAAATCGTGCTGGGACAACTGGCTAACCATATGCAGGAGATTGAAACTGGACTCCTTCCTTACATCATATACAAAAATCAACTCAAGATAGATTAAAGACTTAAATGTAAAACTGAAAACTATAAAAACCCTGGAAGACAACCAAGGCAATATACCGTCCTGAACATAAGGACAGGCAAAAATTTTATCATGAAGATGCCAAAGCAATCGCAACAAAAGCAAACATTGACAAATGTGATCTATTAAACTTAAAACCTGGCCGGGCATGGTGGCTCATGCCTGTAATCCCAGCACTTTGGGAGGCAGAGATGGGCGGATCCCGAGGTCAGGAGTTCGAGACCAGCTTGACCAACACGGAGAAATTCGTCTGTACTAAAAATACACAATTACCTGGGTGTGGTGGCACATGCCTGTAATCCCAGCTGCTTGGGAGGCTGAGGCAGGAGAATCATTTGAACTCAGGAGGCAGAGGTTGCAGTGAGCTAAGACTGTGCCATTGCACTCCAGCCTGGGCAACAAGAGTGAAACTCCGTCTCAAAAAACAAACAAACAAAAAAAAGCGTAAAAGCTTCTGCACAACAAAGTAAACTATCAACAGAGTAGATAGCCTACAGAATGGGGAAAAATATTTGCAAACTATGCATCCGACAAAGGTCAGCATCTGTCCAGCATCTATGAGGAACTTAAGCAAATTTACCAAAGAAAAACAAATAAACCCATTAAAAAGCAGGCAAAGGACATGAACAGATACTTTTCTAAAGAAAACATACATGTGGTCAACAAGCATATGAAAAAAAAGCTCAATATCACTGATCATTAGAGAAACACAAATCAAAACCACAATGAGATACCATCTCACACCAGTCAGAATGGCTATTACTAAAATGTCAAAAAATAACAGATGCTGGTGAGGTTGCAGAGAAAAAGGAACACCTACACACTGTTGTTGGGAGTATAAATTAGTTCAATCATTGTGAAAAGCAGTGTGGCAAATCCTTGAAGAGCTAAAAACAGAACTATCATTTGACCCAGCGATCTGATTACTGGGTATATACCCAGAGGAATATAAATCATTCTACCATAAAGACACATGCATGTGAATATTCATTGTAGCACTATTCACAATAGCAAAGACATGGAATCAACCTAAATGCCCATCAATAACAGATTGGATAAAGAAAATGTGGTACATATACACCATGGAATACTATGCAGCCATAAAAAAGAACGAGATAATGTCTTTTGCAGGAACATGGATGGAGTTGGAGGCCATCATCCTCAACAAACTAATGGCTGGAACAGAAAACAAATACTGCATGTTCTCATTTATAAGTGGGAGCTAAATTATGAGAACACATAGACACAAAGAAGGGAACAACAGATACTGGGGCCTACTTGAGGGTGGAGGTTAGGAAGAGGGAGAGGAGCAGAAAATATAACTATTAGGTAATAGACTTAGTACTTGGGTGACTAAATAATCTGTACATCAAACCTCCTAACATGAGTTTACCTATATAAAAAACTTGCACATGTATCCTTGAACCTAAAATAAACATCAAAAAAGGAAAAAACAATGAATTTAAAAGAGTAGAGAAAACTTAAGGGACTTATAGTACAGCATCGAGCAGACCAATATACACATTATGGAAGTTTGAGAAGGAGAACAGAGAAAGCATATTTAAAAAATAATGGCTGAATACTTCCCAAATCTGAGGAAGAAATGAGCACCCAGATCCAAGGACCCCAAAGGACACCAAATAAGAGAAACCCAAAAAATTCACACCAAGACACTTTGTAATCAAATTGTTAAAATCTAAGACAAAGAGAAATTTTTGAAAGCAGCAAGAGAAAAGTATCTTGTCACATAAGAGGAAATCCCCAAAAGACTATCAGTGACTTTTTCATAGAAACCTTGCAAGCCAGACGAAAGTGGAGTGATGTATTCAAAGTGCTAAAAGAAGAAAACCTGCCAGCTTGGTGCAATAGCACACACCTGTAGTCCCAGCTACATGGGAGGCCTAGGTGGGAGAATTGTTTAAGCCCAGGAGTTAAAGACCAACCTGGGCAACATAGCAAGACAGCATCTCATAAATAAATAAATACTGTCTGCCAACCAAGAATACTATACCCAGCAAAACTATAATTCAAAAATGAAGAAGAGGCTGGGCACAGTGGCTCATGCCTGTAATCCCAGCACTTTGGGAGGCCGTGGTGGGCAGATCACTTGAGGTCAGGAGTTCGTGATCAGCCTGGTCAACATGGTGAAACCCCGTCTCTACTAAAAATACGAAAATTAGCCGGGCGTAGTGGCAAGCACCTGTAATCCCAGCTACTCGGGAGGCTGAGGTGCGAGAATTGTTTGAACCTGGAAGGCAGAGGTTGCAGTGAGCCAAGATTGTGCCACTGCACTCCAGCCTGGGCGACAAAGCAAGACCTTGTCTCAAAAAAAAAAAAAGAAAGAGAGATGAAGACTTTCTTAGGCAAACAAAATCTGTAAATGTTTATCACTAATAGACTGCCTTGCAAGAAATTCTACTGGGAGTTCTTCAAGTTAAAATGGAAGAATACTAAACAACAACATAACAGCATGACAAAGAATAAGACTCTTTGGTAAAGGTAAATATATAGACAAACAGAATACTGTATTACTGTAATGGTGGTAGGTAAATCATGTCTAATTCTACCATAAAAGTTAAAAGACAAAACTGTTTAAAAAATATATAACTAGAATTATCTTAAAAGATGCCCAATGTGAATAGATGTAAATTATAACTATAATAACATAAAATGAGGAGGAAGATATTAACGTGTAGAATTTTTATATGCAATTGAATTTGTTATTAGCTTAAAATAGACTGTTATAACTAATAGACTGTTATTAGCTTAAAATAAACTGTGGTTATCTTACCCAAAGGTAACCACAAAGTCTATAGAAGTTACACAAAAGAAAAAGAGAATAAAAGAATAAAATAAAAGCATTTCAATACAAAACTCAATACAACACAAAGGAAGACAACAAAAGATAAAAAGACAGACCAAAGAACTATAAGATTCAGAGAAAACTAACAAAAGCAAAACTAAATCCTTCCCTTTCATAATTACTTTAAATATAGATAGATTACACATCTCAATAAAAATAAATAGTGACTAAATTAATTTAAAAACAAGACACCAAAAATATTTGGAAACCAAAAAACACACTCTTGAACAGCCATTTGGACAAATAAAATTTTTTTTAAATTACAAAATACTTCAAGAGAAATGCAAACAAAAATATAACACAACAAATCTTATAAAATTCAGCAAAAGCTGTATTAAATAAACACCTATATTTAAAAAGAAGAAATATCTCAAATGAACAACCTAACTTTCCACGTAAAGGAGTTAGAAAAAGTAGAACAAATTAAGCCTGAAGTTAGCAGAAGGAAAGAAATAATAACAATTACAGCAGACATAAACAAAAAAGAAAATGGGGGTAAACAAATTTTTAAAACCAACAAAACAAACATTTGGGCTTCTGAAAAGATAAAATCAACAAACCATTAGCTAAACTAAGTAGGGAAAAAGGGTGAAAACTCAAATATAATCAGAAACAAAGGAGAAAACATTACAACTGCTGCCACAAAATGAAAACGATCATAAGAGACTACTATCAAAAATTACATGCTAGCAAACTGGATAACCTAGAAAAAAACGGATAAATTTCTAAAAACACACCTAACCTAACCTAACCTAAGACTTAATCTTAAAGAAGTACAAAGAGAACAGACTTGTAACTAACATAGAAATTAAACAGTAATCAATAATCTACCAACAAAAACAGGCCAGGACCAAATGCCTTTACTGGTGAATTCTATTAAACATTTAAAGAAGAATTAATGACAATTCTTCCCAAACTCTTCCAAAAAATTGAAGAGGAGGGAACATTTCTAAATTCATTTTAAGAGGCCATTATTACTTTGATAGCAAAGCCAGACAAAAATATCACAAGAAAAGAAAACTGCAGATCAATATCCCTGATGATTATAGTTGCAAAAATCCTCCACAAAATACTAACAAGCCAAATCCATCAGAACATCAAAAGGATCATACACTATGACCAAATGAGATTTATCCATGAAATATAAGGATGACTCAACATACAAAAATTAGTTAATGTGATACACCATAATCACAGAATAAGGAATAAAAGTTACACAATAATCTCAATAGATGCAGAATAAGCATTTGACAAAATCTGATATCATTTATTGATTACAAAAAGAAAAGTCTCAACAAACTAGGAACAGAAAAAAGTGCCTCAACATAATAAAGGCCATATATGACAAAACCACAGCTAACATTACATTCAACAGTGAAAGCCTGAAAGCTCTTCCTTTATGATAAGGAACAATGCAAGAATGCCCATTCTTGCCACTTAGTACTGGAAGGTCTAGACAAAGCAACTGCAAACAAATAATAAAAGGTATACAAATCAGAATGGAGGAAGAAAATTGTCGCAATCGCAGATGGGATATTCTTTTATCTAGAAAATCCTAAAGACTCCATAAACATTGTTAGAACTCATAAATGAATTCAGTAAAGTTTCAGGATACAAAACCAACATACAAAAATCAGTTGTGTGTCTATTCACTAACAATGAACTATCTGAAAAAGAAATTAGGAAAACAATCTCATTTACGATAGCATCAAAAAGAATAAAATACTTAGAAATAAGTTTAGTGAAACAGGTTGAAGACTTGTAAACCAAAAACTAAAAAACACTGATGGAAGAAATTAAAGAAGACACAAATAAATGGAAGGATATCCTGTGTTCATTAATTGGAACCTTTAGTATTTTTTAAATGTCTCTATTTCCCAAAGCGTTCTAAAGACTCAATGCAACTTCTACCAAAATTCCTATAGCATTTTTACAGAAACAGAAAAATATATTCTTTTTTTTTTTTTTTTAGACAGAGTTTCGCTCTGTCGCCCAGGCTGGAGTGCAGTGGCACAATCTTGGCTCACTGCAAGCTCCACCTCCCGGGTTCATGCCATTCTCCTGCCTCAGCCTCCTGAGTAGCTAGGACTACAGGCGCCCGCCACCATGCCCAGCTAATTTTTTGTATTTTTAGTAGAGACAGGGTTTCACCGTGTTAGTCAGGATGGTCTCAATCTCCTGACCTTGTGATGTGCCCGCCTCGGCCTCCCAAAGTGCTGAAATTACAGGCGTGAGCCACCACACCCAGCAGAAAAAGATATTCTAAAATTCATATGGAACCATAAAAGACAATGAATAGCCAAATGAATCCAGAGAAGGAAGAACAAAGTTAGAGGCATCAAATGTACTAATTTCAAAATATATTACAAAACTACAGTAATCAAAACAGTATGTTACTGGCATAAAGACAGATAGGTTAATGAAACAGAAAGGGACCAAAAATATACCCACTCATATGCAGTCAAGCAATCTTCAACAAACCAATAACGAATAATGAGATTGAAGTCACAATTAAAATCTCCCATCAAAGAAAATCCCAGGGCCTGATGGCTTCACTGCTGAATGCTACCAAACATTTAAAGAAGAACTAATACCAATCCTACTGAAACTCTTCAAAAAATCTGAAGAGAAGAGAATATTGCCAAACTCTTGCTACAAGGTCGACATTACTCTGATACCAAAACCAGATAAGGGCAGAACAAACAAAAAAAAGAAAACTAAAGGCCAATATCACTGATGAACATAGATGCAAAACTCCTCAACAAAATACTAGCAAATGAAATTCAACAACACATTAAAAAGATCAATCACCAGGGTCAAGTGGGATTCATTCCATGGATGCAAGTCTAGTTCAATGTATGTAAATCAATAAAATCAATAAACATGATACATCAGATTAACAGAATCAACAAGAAAAACCATATGATTATTTTAATAGATGCTGAAAAAGCATTTGATAAAATTTAACATACCTCTATGATAAAAACCCTCATCAAAATGAGTATAGAATAAACATACTTCAAAATAACAAAGAACACATATGACAAACCCACATCTAACATCATATAAATGGGGGAAAATGAAGGTCCTTCCTCTAAGGGCTAGAACAAAACAAGGATGCTCACTCTCACCACTATTACTCAACATAATAGTGGAAGTCCTGACCAGAGCAATTAGATAAAAGAAAAACATAAAGGGCATCCAAACTGTAAAGAAAGAAGAGAAATTAGCCTTGTTTGAAGATAATATGATCTTATGCCCAGAAAAACTAGAAACTCTACCAAAAAACTCTTAGAGCTGATAAACAAATTCAGAAAAGTAGCAGGATACAAAATCAACATGCAAGAATCAGTAGCATTAAATACACCAACAGTGAACAATCTGCAAAAGAAATTAAGAAAGCAATTAGATTTCCAATAGCTACCAAAAAATAAATTACCCATGAATCAATCTAATAAAAAAGTAAAAGATCTATACAGTAAGAACTATAAAACAGATTTTTTAAATGAAGAAGAAAAAAATTGAAAGATAATCCATTCTCATGGGAGGAGAAGAATTAATATTGATAAGTGACAATACTACCCAAAGCCATTTACAGATTCAATGCTATCCCTGTCAAAATACCAATGACATTCTTCACAGAAATAGAAATAAAAGCTGTACAATTGATGTGAAACCACAAAACACCTCGAATTGCCAAAGCAATACTGAGCAAAAAGAACAAAGCTGGAGGCATCACACTACCTGACTTCAAAATTTATTACAAAGCTAAAGTAACCAAAACAGCATGTTACTGGTATAAAACAGGCACATAGACCAATGGAACAAAATAGAGAACCTGGATACAAATCCATGCATTTACAGCCAACTCATCTTCAACAAAAGCACCAAGAGTATACAATGCGGCAAAGATAATCTTCTCAATAGTGATGGAAAAACTGGAGAATTATATGCAGAAGAAAGGAACTAGACCCCATTTCTCATTATTCATAAAAATCAAATCAAAATGGACTAAAGACTTAAACCTGAGACCTGAAACTCTGAAACTACTAGACGAAAACATTGGGGAAACACTCCAGGACATTGGCCTGGGCAAAGATTTTTTGTATAAGACTTCAAAATCATAGACAACAAAAGCAAAAATAAACAAATAGGATTATATTAAATTAAAAAGCTTCTGCATTGCTAAGGAGACATTCAACAAAGTGAAGCGACAACCCACAAAATGGGAGAAAATATTTACAAATGATCCATCTGACAAGAAACTAATAACCAGAATATATAAGGAGCTCAAACAATTCAATCACAAAAAACAAATAATCTAATTTTAAAACGGGCAAAAGATCTGAACAGACATTTCTTAAAAGAAGATATACAAATGGCCAACAGGTATAAGAAAAATGCTCAGCATCACTAACCATCAAATGCAAATCTAAGCCGCAATGAGATATCTTACCCCAGTTAAAATGGCTTGTATAAAAAACAAACAAACAAAAAACAGGCAATAACAGATGCTGGCAAGGATGTGGAGAAGGAGCATCCTCATACGTTGTTGGTGGAAATGTAAATTAATAGAGCCACTATGGAGAACAGTATGGAAATTCCTCAAAAAACTAAAAATAGAACTACCACATGAACCAGCAATTCCACTGCTCGGTATATACTCGAAAGGAAATCAGTATATCGAAGGAACATCTACATTCCCATGTTTATTGCAGCATGATTCACAATAGCCAAGATACAGAATCAACCTAAGTGCCCGGCAACAGGTGAATGAATAAAGAAAAGGTGGTGTATGTACATCCATATGACAACATGGATGAACCTGGAGGATATTATGTTAAATGAAATCAGCCAAGCACAGAGAGACAAATATTGCATGTTCTTAGTCATATGTGGGAGCTAAAAAAGGGGATCTCATGAAGACAGAGAGTAGAATGGTGGTAATCAAAGTCTAGGAAGGGTATGGAGGAGGGAGGAATTAAAGGAATTTTTTAAAAAGAATATAAATACATTTATTACCACTGAACTGTATACTTAAAACAATAAAGATGGCGAATTTTATATATATTTTGACCTCAATAAAAAGTCCAATTTTAAAAAAATCATGTACATTATACATTTATTCATTTCTCAAATAATTATTGAGTACCTCCTCTGTGCCATGTACAGTTCTGCATTCTAGAGATAGGCTCACAGAGCAAAATCACTGCGTGCAGGATGATGCTTACATTTCAGTGGAGGGAACAGATTAAAAGCAAATAAATACACACCATAAGGCCAGATGGTGAAAAAAGAAAAGCAATGCAAAGGAATGGTAGTAGAAGAGCAAGTGGTGCTATTTGCCAGGAAAGACCTCTAGTTTTTTGCCATCTGAGTCTAACCCAACCCTTTATTTGGGAAGTGCCAAGGTCAAACAATATAACTCCTTCTCAGTTCGTTTCTATCAACCTTGCAACAAGGGTACAAAAAAAAATCTCCCAAACTCCCCAGCTGAGTATAACCAGTATAATCTTGAGTATAATCTTGAATACTTAGCCTTGCCAGTTAAAGCCAGCCAATTTTTGCAAAATATGCAATCTTTATCCCAAAGCCAGGTTGGGGAACCAAGAAGAAAGATTAAAGACATGGTCACACCCTTTGAGTATCATCAGGTGCTGCCCAGCATACTCCTCACTCCTATATGACACTTTTTATTTCTCCAGCTTGCTTAAAAGACTAGGTGGCTTTATATAGATACAGAATAGAGGTAGAAAAACAGCCTGCGATTCAATATATGTCTTATAAACTATTCTGTTGTTTTGTCTTACCTGTTTACAATACACTATTTATTTATTTATATTTGTACAAGACTTCCCGTAATACACTTTAGTCCAGGCTTTCGTGGTGTGAGAACTTAATATATAGAAATAAAACTCAATATTTTGATATATTCAATTATATAGAAATGTTTTCACCCCCCAAAACGTGCCCTGGGAGAAATACAAGATTCTGCGAGCTACACTGTTTA
This sequence comes from Gorilla gorilla gorilla, assembly GCF_029281585.2. NCBI lineage: Eukaryota > Metazoa > Chordata > Mammalia > Primates > Hominidae > Gorilla > Gorilla gorilla. Next base: position 106,201,940 of record NC_073236.2, read on the forward strand.
TATCTTTGTTTGTCAGAGCCACTTGTAAGCTGCAAAATAATCCTTACTCTTTTCTTGCTATCTCTTAACATGGATGAAAATCTAGCATATGACGTATATCTTCCACCAAGGAACAAATAATCCCAGAAGGCAGAAAGTCTTTGGTTTTATTTGCATCTATCTAAATTGACTTATGCAGAATTTGTGTTCCCTCCCACCATTTTAATAAGTGTTTACATACTATCACTCCCCAAAGACTCAGCTGATAAAATTCTGTCTTGGAACTAATTATACTTCAAGACAGTCCTACTCTCCACGGATATACTTGAGACAGAAACTTCCAATCCTGATATTTAAAATGAATTCAGAGCTCCTTCTTGTGGATTCCATATGTAAATGCTACTACTTCCTAAACAATGATCAATTCACTAGGGAAAAAATAACCTAAGTGGTACCATTCTTTGTAAAAATATTCTCAGATTTAGGAAACATAAGTGTGTAAAATTGGCATCTCTGCCTAGTGTATAAACTTTACTGGCTAAATGAATGCTCATTCATGTATTTAATTTCAGATTCGATCCTGTTGTTGGGTTGTTTTCTTGCTGTTTCAATATTCAGTGAATACTTTCGCATATGCTACCGCTTTGAATACTGTGGGGTTCTGAGACTCAATGAATATGCAGCACCACCACTCGTGAAGAGTAACATAATGTGTTATGGTATCGTCCCTACTTTTTATTTTAAAGGATTTTCTATCTTGGTGTGAAATGCTGTACATAACAACCAGGACTTAGGGATGCATGCAGGGGCTGCTTCCTGGGCCAGTTGCCAGTGCAGCCGCCCAGGGATTCCCATTCATAACAGCCTCTCGTTTGGGGTTTAATGCGCTGCAGTCTTTGTCTTAAAATTCTTACCAATGTTATCTTCAAATTCGTCTTTTTGTAAGTAAAGTCTGATGGGACAATCGAGCATGTGCCAGAGGACTTGAAGCCTTGGCTCCAGAGCAGTCCTGCCTCCCACTGCCTTTCTGGGACAGACTCTGGCCTGCCAGGCTCCTATCTCCAGGGTGCTCTGAGCTCCACCCAACCCTCCATTTCCATTCCCATCACCACTCAGCTAGTGCTGCCACCCTCCACCTGCAGTGGAGGCCTGGGTATGGGCATGAGGAGCCTTCAGAGTCATGCATATGAGAACGCACTTGCCCATATGTCAGGGAGGGACATGGCAGTGGCCAGGTCCTCTTTCTGGGCTGGCAGCTCCACAGCACACTTAGTAGGAGACGTGGTGGGGGGCTAGGCTTTTGCCTAACCCAATCCAGGTACCTTATGTATCACGGTGAGGAGGTTGCAATCCCTTGGGGATCACCTGTCCACTGTTGGTTAAAGCAAATGTTCCAGAGGAAAGGGAAACAGATTTTTCTCAGTGGTTTGGCGCTAGTGGGAGGGGGACCCCGGCAGCTGGTGGGCACAAGCATAAGTCACAGGATGGCGTCCCTCAAGTGTCTCCGTGCCTGAGGCAGTACAACATGAAGTAGCAAATAAAAGACACTGTGACAGACCAAGAGAGATTGTGGAAGAAAAGGGAAAGTTTTTTATTTTTAAACAAGGGCCCTGCATTTTCATCTTACACTGGGTTCAGCAAGTTGTGTAACCAGCCTTGATTATATGCTTTCGCCAAACTTTTCCCAAAATTCTGTATCTTTTTCCTGTCAAATTATTTTTCTAATTGGATGTAGAGAAGCTGTTATAGATTACAAATGTATGAAAAGAATGATTCATTACTGGCCAGTCCAGAGGATGTGGTCTATAACTCAACCCCACAAGATAAAACTCTAGCTTCTGAGATCACCTTTGTAGCTTTGATAAAATATTTCATGGGCTAGAACCAGTTGCACATAAAGAACCCACCATGCAAGCACGTGTAGGTACCTTAATTCTTTTCTGAGATGTTTGCAATTGTGAATCCTCATCTGTATGTAACAGAAGTGTTAGCACTGACTGGGGATATGCCAGTTGGTTGAGGCTTAATAGCCCACATTTTCTAAATAATTAAGAATGAGGCAGGGTGCAGTGGCTCACGCCTGTAATCCCAGCACTTTGGGAGGCCAAGGCGGGTGGATCACCTGAGGTCGGGAGTTCGAGACCAGCCTGACCAACATGGAGAAACCCCATCTATACTAAAAATACAAAATTAGCGGGCGTAGTGGCACATGCCTGTAATCCCAGCTACCCAAGAGGCTGAGGCAGGAGAATCACTTGACCCTGGGAGGGGGAGGTTGCGGTGAGCCGAGATCGCTCCATTGCACTCTAGCCTGGGCAACAAGAACAAAACTCTGTCTCAAAAAAAAAAAAAAAAAAAAAAGAATGAGCTATAAAAGGTATGGAATAAAATCCAGGATATGAGGTGATGTTTTTAAAGCATTAAAGAAGGGAAATAGTGGAGAAAGACTGAAGCATGGCTTTCAGATGGAATAAGGAACAGACTTCCAGGAGGTGCAGAGAGAATAAGAAAACATATCTTGGGATATGAGAACAAAATTATATTGACAAAATGCTGACTGCATCTGAAGCATTGATGAGGAGGAAAACAGGGAGGCACTGAGATTCAGGGATTAAAATGGCATAATCTCAGTGACAAGTTGGCTGATATTGCATTTAGTATTGAATTAAAAGAAAAAAAGATTAATGAGAAAATGGTGATTGGCACAACTCTAACCTAATGTGAAAAGATAGAAACTTTAACCCATAATAGAAAATTAGTTTCATGGTCTATAGCCATAGATAGATAGATAGATGATAGATAGACGATAGATAGGATGAATAGATGATAGATAGATGATAGATAGGATGAACAGATAGATGATAAATAGGATAGATGGAGATAGATATAGATAGAGATAGAGATGATAGATAGATAGATAGATAGATACATAGATAGATAGATAGATAGATAGATAGATAGATAGATAGATAGACAGATAGATAGAACCAGGGACTAGATAACTAACTTGGAAAGGTACTAACTTGGCAACATAGAATAAGAGACGGAAAACTCTTTTCTGAGTTTCTGATCAATTCTGATCAATGTAATGCAGAATTTCAAGGACTGAGCAAGAAGAGTGGAGTAAGTATGTTACCAGTAACTCTGAGGTGCATTATTAGAAGAGCAAGTGTCTCAGAGACTGAGGAGAGAAGCTGCAAAGAAAAATAAAGGTAATGCTTGAAGGGGCAGAAACATGCCTAGAGCATGAGCCATTAGTGGAGCAGAAGGAGAGAGTTCAGGGCCCTAGCAGGAAACCTGGTGATTTTCCACATGCAAATGAACCACGGTTCACAGGAGGCCCCTACATTACAATACGCTCAAGCTTGCCCTAAGTGTTCATGCCTGGATTTCTCCAGCAATAAATCCTTCTGGATGAAGGGCACTGACCCCACACCCAGAAGCTCTAACTTTCTCACTGGTGAACTGTACAAAATGAGAACTTGGCACCATAAGCTTTTTTTTGAAAACAGAGAGACAATCACATTTAACAAATAAATAAATTATTAATGTCTTTACAAGATCAAGAAAAAGTAACGCAGTGTTTTCTACCAAGTAGACAAATCATAAAGCTCCCTTCTTTCCTCCGTCAACTCCCCTAAGTTTTTAACTGGCATTTTTAGCAAGAAAGAGAGAGAACCAAGAGAACACATTGATCATAGAAATCTTTGCCGAGGTTCATAGTTAAATTGGAATGAGATGTGGGCAATGTTTAATGAAACACATGTTTAAAGTTATAGTCACAGATAATTGTTGCAATGTCTATCAGAAGTATGTCTACCAAGACAACATTTACTGATGATTCTACAATATTCCAGTAATTTGAAGTTAATAGTGTAATTGATTATGGCCTGGTTTTCTCAGTGTCCTTTTATATTTTTAGGATATTGTCTTATACAATCATGCATTGCTTATCAACAGCGATATGTTTTGAGAACTGTGTTGTTAGGCTATTTCATCATTGTGTGAACACCATAGAATGCAACAAACCTAGATGGTATAGCCTACTACATGCTTGGGCTATGTGGTATAAACTATTGCTCCTAGGCTACATAACTGTACAGCATGTTACTCTACTGAATGCTGTAGGCATTTGTAACACACTGGCAAGTATTTGTGTATCTAAATATATCTAAACATAGAAAATGTGCAGTATAAATTATAAAAGATTTAAAAATACTACCCCTGTGTAGGGCACTTACCACGCATGGAGCTTGTAGGACTGGAAGTTGTTCTGGGTGAGTCAGTGACTGGAGAATGAATGTGAAGCGCTAGGACATTACTGTACACTACCGTAGACTTTATAAACACGGTATACTTAGGCTACACTGAATTTATTTACTTATCTATTTATTTATTTATTTATTTATTTATTTATTTATTTATTTATTTTTGAGATGGAGATTCGCTCTTGTTGCCCGGGCTGGAGTGCAATGGCGCGATCTTGGCTCACCTCAACCTCCGCCTCCTGGGTTCAAGCGATTCTCCTGCCTCAGCCTCCCGAGTAGGTGGGATTACAGGCATGTGCCACCATGCAGGGCTAATTTTGTATTTTTAGTAGAAACGGGGTTTCTCTACGTTGGTCAGGCTGGTCTTGAACTCCCAACCTCAAGTGATCCGGCCACCTCGGCCTCCCAAAGTGCTGGGATTACAGGCGTGAGTCACTACTCCTGGCCGCTACACTGAATTTATAAAAACATTTTTTCAGGCTGGACGCGGTGGCTCATGCCTGTAATCCCAGCACTTTGGGAGGCTGAGGCGGGTGGATCACGAGGTCAGGAGATCAAGACCATCCTGGCTAACACAGTGAAACGCCGTCTCTACTAAAAACACAAAAAATTAGCCTAGCGTGGTGGTGGGTGCGTGTAGTCCCAGCCCTCGGGAGGCTGAGGCAGGAGAATGATGTGAACCCAGGAGGTGGAGCTTGCAGTGAGGCGAGATGGTGCCACTGCACTCCAGCCTGGGTGACAGAGCGAGACTCTGTCTCAAAAAAAAAAAACAAAAAAACAAAAAAACCGTTTCTCAATAATAAATTAACCTTAGCTTACTGTAATTTTTTAACTTTATAAAATTTTTAATTTTTATAACTTTTTGACTCATTTGTAATAACAGCTTAATATACAAACATATTGTACAGCAGTATTCTATAAGTATTTTTGCATTCAAGAAAAAAATTTACTTTTAAAATTTTTTCTTAAAAAATTAGCCGAGCATGGTGGCTCACACCTGTAATCCCAGCACTTTGGGAGGCTGAAGCGGGAGGATCACCCGATGTCTGGAGTTTGAGACCAGCCTGGCGAACATGGTGAAACCCCATCTCTACTAAAAATACAAAAATTAGCTGGGTGTGGTGGTGGGCACGTGTAATCCCAGCTACTTGGGAGGCTGAGGCATGAGAATCGCTTGGCAGAGGTTGCAGTGAGCCAAGATCACACCGCTGCACTCCAGCCTGGGTGACAGAGTGAGACTCTGTCTCAAGAAAAATAAAAACATAAAAATAAATAAATTTTTTTCTTAAGAAATAAAATATAAGCTCACACATTAGTCTAGGCCTGTCATCACTAAGCAATAGGTATGCTTCAGCTCCATCATAATCTTATGAGACCACCATCATATATGTGGTCCGTTGATGACTGAAACATCTTTATGCAGGGCGTGACTGTATTTTACTGGACAAACTTTTGACTCTATTACTGGTATAAATTTTTTTTGATGTTTCTTAAATGTTTCTTAGCTTCTTGAAGTTACCTGGACCTGTAAGTTAATGGAGAGGTTAACTTCAGTCTAGCCCCTCAAACTTTAAATTGCTTTAGGGGAAGTGAATACTAAGAAATAAGATTCCTGCCTTTTTAGTTCAATTCTCAATCTCATTTGCTACAGAAAGTTGAAAGTCAACTGCTCTGCATTTAAAAAGATTTTGCTGATAAATTTAGAAATCCTGAATATTGTCTTATTTGAAATAATCACCTTCTAAATTCACTCCTGTAGCTAAATGGGAGAATCATCACAGATTCTATTCAAGGTCATCTACCCTCTAGGTCAGTCATACCCTTGGATAGCACCTTCCAAAGGATGCTACATTTTTTTTTAAGGAAGAGAAGCAATGCTTAGCTTAGCCAGAATGTTCTATCTCAAAATATGACTTAGAGCAAATTTTCTGAACATTTTTCTATTATGTATCTCTATGGTGGTTTGGTGTGAAACTTATGAACCCTTGTCAGAATGATATTTTCAATTGCATAAAGTAATGTACAAGATTAGAAAGGAAACAATTACACTGAAATATGGTAGTCAAATCATTTCTAAACTACTATAGAATAACGCATTTTTCTATTTATTAACATATTAATAAGAAAATTCAGCAAAGAACCAGACCATCATAACTTTAAAGTATGATTAACAGGAAAGATATTTCGAGATGCTGCAAGAAATGTAATATGTCATGTAAATGTCTATGATTTCTGTTGATGTTAAAAGCACTGGTACTAATAATACTTCCACGGTGTATTGTCTACATTCACAACCAAAGGAAATGCTGGATATCAATTAGATGTAATTCTTCCACTCAAAGCTGCTGGACCCCTGTTTCTATCCATGAACACTCAAGGGATTCATGGACGAGGTTAAGAACTCCTAATTAGAGGAATTTAACAGCTTAAAGAAAGGGGGCTGTGTGTGGTGCTTTGGGAAGCCAAGTCAGGAAGATTGCCTGACCCCAGGAGTTTGAGGCTGCCGTGAGTTATGATCATATCACTGCACGGCAGCCGGGGCAACAGAGCAAGACCCTGTACCTAAAAATAGAAAAATAAAAAGAGCTTAAAGAAAAAAATGCAATATTAGCTCATCATTAGTGTACATTTCCTAGTACTTAAATAACTGTAGTGACTTTGGTGCTGATATGTATAATTGCTGCTTTTAATACAAGTATAGAATTATCCTTTACATTCAAGCCTCTGAATTCTCCATATGTTCATTACTTTAGTGATTTGTAGATTCTGTTATAATGAAACTATAAAGTAAATTCTATTCTTTTTTTCACCCAGGCTGGAGTGCAGTGGTGCAATCTTGGCTCACTGCAGCCTCCACCTCCTGGGCTCAAGTGATCCTCCCACCTCAGCCTCCCAAAGTGCTGGGATTACAGGTGTGAGCCACTGCACCTAGCCCGAAGAGAATTCTATATGTAGCATGCTCATCTTGAATTAGTTCCAAGGATTCTTCCAAGGATATTCCAAGGTAGATCTAGAACATGATACTGATGAAAATATGACAAGGAGGCTTCCATGTTGCTGCTCCACTAAGCCAGATCTTCTCCTAATTGCATAATGTGTAATGTTTAGACTTTCCCAGATTAGTGGTTGATTTCCTGGAAAAACTTTGTAAACACCAAATAGTCAATAAATTGCCATCTACAAAGCAGGAAATTTCAAATCCACACCAAATACAATTTCATTCTCATAAACACCAGAGTTTTTTCTGAAAGGAGCTCAGTTTTCAAATATAACATGTAGTTCACAATAGTTTACGCACATAATTTACTAGATGACTGCTAATTGATTGCCTTACTCATTTATTTTGCAAGGAGTTTATCATAAATCTTAATAATGACAATTTACTTCCTCACGCTAGACCAAGTTACATCATTAATCAAGCTGCTACAGTTTGAAATGAAAAACAAAATATTTCAGTAAGCAGTTAACACAGAAGACAATTTCAGTGTATTGTTTTCATTATGATCACTTATGTAATAGTACCACCTAGTGGATTCTCAGCCATAACACAGGAAACTAACAAATTCTAAGCTCTGATTTAGGGAAAGTGTACGTTTCTTTTAAAAAGGTTTTGTTGTATGTTTATTTAGTAGACTTCTTACACCCTCACCAAAAGTATCTGGGCCAGGGGCAGTGGCACATGCCTGTAATCATAAGACTTTGGGAGGCCAAGGTGGGTGGATCGCTTGAGCTCAAGGGTTCAAGACCAGCTTGGGCAATATGGTGAAACTGTCTCTACAAAAAATATAAAATATATCTGGACGTGGTGGCACACTCCTGTAGTCCCAGCTACTCGGGAGGCTGAGGTGGAAGGATCTCTTGAGCCTGGGAGACAGAGGTTGCAGTGAGCCAAGATTGCACCACTGCACGCCAGCCTGGGTGACACAGCAAGACCCTGTCTCAAAAAAAAAAAAAAAAAAAAGTATGTGGGTAGACATAACCAACAAAAGACATGAAGGTAACTAGAAAACACATTGCTTACCACACCATGAAGTTTTATTTTATAAGACAGAGATGGCTAGTCTGAGGAATACAAAGCAAATATATAGTTATTAAGTCTTATTAAATTTCTGTTGTCCACACTGCAGCATGAGTATTCCAAAAGAGCAACATGCTAACACTGATGACTGCATAACACTAGCCAGATAAGGCTACAGATATGTTCAGGAGACAGTAAGTTATTGAGCAACCAGTATGACATGTATTGTCCTAGGAAGATAAATATGAATAAGATAAATTGTATGACCTCAAGGAGTTCAAAATATCATTGGAACACCAAATAAAAAATTACAAACCAGTGTGACCAAAGAGGTATAGAAAAGCTATACTGTTAGCATAGAGGATGATAATACAGATTAGCTCCCTAGCAGAGGATCAAGTAAGGCCTCCTAGAGGAGTAACAGAAAACTTGACTCAAAGTGGCTTTAGCAATAATACTTCACATAACAAGAAGTCCCAACATACAAAAGCCCCAGGCTAGGTTAATCTGGCAATTAATTCAGCATTAATTTCACGATGTTATCAAAAGTGAAATATGAAGGAAGATGCCAGTAGGTGCTGTCCACCCTGGTAGAAAATGATATTTTTATCACTGACATTGTTCAGAATGCCTGGCATATGGTGATCATCAAAACCAGATAGACTTTAGTCAATTTTATTATTGTTTTTAAATTCTCTACAGACAATCCAGCCTTTTTTTCTTTTTGCCTTTATTGTGTAGTATCCCATAGTAAGGAAGAAAAATCGATGAAAGTAATCTTTCTTTTAACTAAAGGAAGAGAGAGAGGGAACAGAGTACAGTAATCACTAATTGATGGTGCCTATTTTACATATCCTGCTGGACAGAAATGCAAGGAAACCTTATCATAGCAACAGAGAGAGTCCCCCTTTGGTGACCCAACTGTCACTCTGTGAGTCTGTTTCCTGGGAGGATCTCTCTTGTCCCCTGTCCACCTGGACTTCTGGTTTTACTCTCCAAGATGATATTTTTATCCACTGTCTTCCTAACTACATGTAATGGGGTGAGATGAATGCCTTCTTGAGCACTACACATCTTTAGCAGACTAATGCATCCTGATTCAATTACTGGTCAAGAAACATAATTGATAATGTTTGGCTTAATGAAACAGATGGCCATTTACAGCAATGCGTATAACACCTCACAAATTGGAATTTAATAGAAGGGGGAAAGGAATAAGGAATGGGTTACAGTAGGCAAGTAGATAAATAGTGTCTGCTACAGTCATTCTGTGGAGGATATTTTAAGGGTAAGCTTGTATTTTTTATGCATAGATTCATGGAAACCAAGTAGGGTTTATTCTGGAAATGCACAGTGTGTTACAACTCACCATATTAAAATATCTACGCAGGAAACTTATATGACAACTATCCTAAATGCTGAAATAGAAATAGGTAGATATTTCCAAAATACATTATATAGTGATGTATTTATATTTATTATATGTTATACTATTTAAATATTATACTTATAGTTCTATTTCAATCCCAAATCCAACATGTCAGGACTAAAGGCAATCCTATTAGAGTCAGGAATAATGCCAGAAAGGCCTAATAGTGTGAAACAAAAACAAACAGAAAATAAAAATAAGACAGGGAGGGTACCTGTCCAGGAATCTATCAGAATGTAACAAGGTTCATTTGGGGGACTGTTTCTCCAGGGCAAGCACCACAGTGCTCATTCTCTACCCATTGAACAGATTGTAGATTCCAACTAGAGATGCAAGGATTTATTTTTGGTGCTGTACAGGTTTGGCAACCCCTTGTATATGAACTGCCTTTAACTTAGCTGATGCATCTACAACCAGAACCAGGTATCCTCAGGAACCTGGGGGTACTGAAGCCATCAGGAAAGCCGAGTCCTTGGCTCCAAAACATGCAAAGAGAGGGTGATTAGATGCTTTTCCCTTTACCTCTGAGATGCCTTTAATACCTGGTTTACTTCTTCCATGCATACACCACTTTCACTTAAAAATGGATGTTTCTTGAGCCAGCCACTTTGTTGGGGTTCTCATTCGGGATTCATCAAATGATAAGGAAAACAGAGCTTAAGCACGCATGACCTGCCTATGTTACTCTATGTCTACCAGCCCCCATTAAAAAGCAAGGAATACTCTCTGAAATGAGGTGGTGGTGCCAGGAAAGTGCTACTAACAAATTCCAAAGGGCATCATTGCCTCATGGCCACATGTTTTTCCCATGGGTTCTGTTCTATAAAATGCCATCACTGAAACATGCTGTCTAGGTGACTGGCCACAGTCTGAAGGAGTCTGTACCGATCATTAGAGAGTTTCTAAGGCATGTTGCTGGTCACAGTGGATGCCTTTCCAGTAATCTAATGGCTGGGCTGAGGAGAATCCCTACATGAGGTAAGAAGCACATCCAAAATACTGAAAAAGTTTACCACAGGCACTGCAAAATTTGGGTTTTGGGGAGGCTTTTCAGCCAAAACTCAGACAGTTGACTATTTATCTAGGACAGATAGTATGCTGTCCCTATCTCTAACAATAAGAATTATGCCGTTCTTGTAATGGTAGCAAGACAGCTCTGGTAAGGTTTGATTGTTTCCTGTGTCTCAGCCTATTCAATGGTGAAAAATCAAGAGAGATTTAAAGTTGTTTTAAGGCGCATATTGAATATGAGTTGTAATCCAAGTCCCGTGAAGTCAAACAGTGTCTGATCGTAAGGATGCAGTAGAATCTGAAGAAAACATTAGTATGTCCACCAGCATGAGCCAGGCTCCCCAGTCCACCCAATGGACTCTGTAATTATTATATCTGGCAGTGCAGGGACAAGGAGGACTGCTGCAGCAAAGAGCTTGAGGCAACCCACAATGAGGCATCAAATACCATTGGCTTTTTCACCAGCCACCTAGTGGTGCTGTAGGGTGGAAGAGTCTCTTTAAGCATGCCTGTCTCTACTAGTTTCTTGTTCAGTGTATGGACCCCTTTTCATCCTTTGGCCCAACCTGGTATCCTACACTGCTTTACTGATACCTCATGACTGAGCTGGGAAAGCCTGGTGAGTCTCCGGTTGCCCATTTGTCCTACTACCACTGTTCTAATCATAGCATTTCCTTATTAGGAGCATCCCTTACAATCAAAAGAAGATTTACATAAATGATTCCAACCACAATCTACTTAGGAAAAAGAAAAAAAACGAATAAGACAAGGATTTTCGCTATGCTCATTAGTTTTTAATATTGTTTTAGTAGGTATTAGCAAATTCAATTAGACAGGAGAGAAAGTAAAAGAGTCATTTAATTATAAATGATATAATTGTAATACTTGGAGAACCAAAAAGGTTAAAAGAAACATCACAAACAATAAAATAATTCTCTAAAGTGGGTAGGCTCAAAACTAATGTATAGTTATTAATAGCCTTCAACGGTCAAACAGCCAATTAGCAGATATATTGGAAAGAAAGAGATCATTTAAAACAATAACAGAAGAGATTATTTATGTAGAAACAAATCTAAGAACTGTATTGGGCCGGGAGCAGTGGCTCATGCCTGTAATCCCAGCACTTTGTGAGGCCGAGGCGGGTAGATTGCTTGAGGTCAGGAGTTCGAGACCAGACCGGCCAACGTGGTGAAACCCCATCTCTACTAAAATACAAAAATTAGCAGGGCACGATGGCTAGTGTCTGTAATCCCAGCTACTAGGGAGACTGAGGCAGGAGAATTGTTTGAACCCAGGAGGTGGAGGTTGCAGTGAGCCAAGATAGCATCACTGCACTCCAGCCTGGGCAACAGAGTAAGACTCTCATCTCAAAAAAAAAAAAAAGAACTGTAATAAAAATATACAAAAACTATAAAATGTTCATTGAGGTTAAAAAGACTTAAACATATGGAAAAATATCACGTGCTTGGCTTGGAAGACAAAGCATCATAAAGATGTCAAGTATTTATAAATTAACCTAAATTTAGCATACTCTCAACTTTAAATTCCAAAAGGATTTTTAAACAAGCAGATTCTAAACCACATTGAAAAGTAAGTATGAAAATGAAGAGAAATGAGCAAAAATTTGACCTATCAAGCTGGAACACTATGCAACCATAAAAAGAATGCAAGAGGCTATTTATATACTCATATGGAATTATCTTCCAAGATATATCATTAAGAAGGAAAAACAGGGGTCAAAGTGGTATCATATTGTGCTGCCAGGGGAATACATAGAAAAACTATTCTATTAAAACATATCAAAAAATGGTTAGCTTTTAGTAGGGAAACTCGGTATCTGAGGAGTAAAACTGAAGTATGACTATGAACATTGAGAATATTCTGTTCGTTTAATGGAGTGTTGTCTGTCTTCTTAGTTTCAAAGCATAGTCCAACAATGTTTGAGTAAAGTCCAACAATGGTTGAGTAACTAGGTCTCACCTCTTTATTTACTTATTTATTTTTATTTTTATTTATTTATTTATTTTTTTGAGATGGAGTCTCACTCTGTTACCCAGGCTGGAGGGCAGTGGCGCTATCTCGGCTCACTGCAAGCTCCACCCCCTGGGTTCACGCCATTCTCCTGCCTCAGCCTCCCAAGTAGCTGAGACTACGGGCGCCCAGCTAATTTTCTGCATTTTTAGTAGAGACAGGGTTTCACCATGTTAGCCAGGATGGTCTCGATCTCCTGACCTTGTGATCCGCCCGCCTTGGCCTCCCAAAGTTCTGGGATTACAAGTGTGAGCCACCGCCCCCGGCCCTCATCTCTTTTTTAACAGCAACAAAAACAAATCTGGATCATTAAAGACAGATCATCTAGTTCATTAGAGATAGATGATCATCTAGATCATTAAAGACAGATCACCTATTTCATTCAAAAGTCTCAAATTACACATAACTCCAAAATCATATCCTCCCTTTAAAGACAGTCATTTGGCACTCCCGCAGATACAGTATTTTTGTGTATGAATAGTCAGGGAAGGCAAACAAAAAATATATGTTAAACAAATCAAGTCCTAAAGTGTTTCAAGGAATACATTTTTGCTTTTTAAAAACTAATACATTATCCTAGTTTTCACAGTTGCTTTATTGTTTTTTCCTAGTTTATTGAATATCTAACTTACTTATTTTGATTTTTCCAAGCATTTGATACTATGAATTTTCTGCTGTGTGCAGCTTCAGACATACTCCCTAACATTATTTTTTTATAGAGATAGGGTCTCACTATGTTGCCCAAGCTAGTGTCAAACTCCTGGGCTCAAGTGATCATCCCACCTCAGCCACCCAAAGTGCTGGGATTACAGGAGAGAAACACCACGCCCAGCCAATTCCCTGACTTTTGATGTTAGTTTTCTCATAGTTTAAATATGTAGACTATAATAGAAGTTTGAATATTTCTTTGACCCAAGCTCAAAAACTTACTTTATGACATAAAATACACATAATTTAATATTTCCTTTGAATTAATTATAATATTAGATTTATACCTGTAATGCAGGTCTGAAGAACAAGGGACATATGTATGTATCATCAAATCTTACCTTATTGAAAAAGTTTCTGATCACTGCTGATTTGTCAATATCTGCATCTATTTAATGAAGTCAGTTTGGGCTGGGTGTGTTAGCTCACACCTGTAATCCCAAATTTTGGGAGGCTGAGGCAGGAAGTCACTTGAGTTCAGGAGTTCACGACCAGCCAGGACAACATGGAGAGCCCCTCATCTCTACAAAATTAAAAAGGTAAAAAAATTAGCCAGGCATGATGATGTTCACCTGTAGTCCCAGATACTCTGGAGGCTGAGGCAAGAGGATCACTTGAACCTAGGAGATTGAGGCTGCAGTGAGCCATGTTCACACCACTGCACTCTGGCCTAAGTAACAGAGACAGACCATGTCTCAAAAAAAAAAGTCAGTTTTGACATATAGGGGGCTGAATCCTGAATCTCTAGGGTGGTGTAACATGGCTGATTTCTGCAAAATTACTAAATAAAATTACTAAATAAATTACTAAATAAAATTACTTTTATTACTAAATAAAAGATTTACTAAATAAAAGAATAAAACAATTATATCATGAGTAATGATCCTACCCCTCAGGCAATCTTCTTTACTACTCTGGTTTTCACAGTTTTTGACCTGACAGCATCATTATAAACATCATCTATTATTTATAAATCATTCACACAATGGACCACAGAGGATTCTTTGTCACAGCCTCTCACTTTTTATCTTCACTGCATTTAGCTTATTGATGGAATGCAAAGAAGCAGTAGCCCTAACCATTCCAGGAATCCATGCAGGGGTGTTCTGCATGAACACTTACTCCAAAAGCTTTTTATTCTTTTATCAACAGAGGATGACTTGTCACAGAGATGACACTTAAACAAAATAGCCTCCAGATTTCACTTAATAAATGAATTTTAACATAACTCCATAGGCAAGAAAATAATTTAGATGTTATTTCTAATATTACATTGCCATGCTGGGCTGTATTTCTGAATTAATTTCTTTTTAAACAGCATGTCAGAGTCCAAATAATAGTGATGCAGGATTTTTCTCAGCCCTTTTGCCAGGCTTGCAGCAGGGGGCACCCTGTCTACTCGGTCCACTGGGCCATGTTTGGCTTGCACTATGGCCCACGGCTCCCATGGCTGCTGTGACAGCGCAGCCTGCATTCAGTGGTCTCCAATTCTCGTCCAACATCCAAGAAGAATGAGGTCACACTGACAATTGAAGGGTGATGAGGGCAGATAATTTTATTGAGCGATGAAACAGCTCTCAGTGGAGAGGAGAGGGGAAGTTCAGGTTGTCTCTCTCTCCTGCCTGAAGGCAGGCAGTCCCCACCCCTGCCCAAAGATGGACAGTTTCAAAGTGTGGCTGAGTTCAGGGTTTTCATAGGCACAGAATGGGGAGGGCGTGCTGACTGATTTGTGAGTATGTAAAAAATGTTAAAACTAAGGAACCACTCAAAGGTGGTCACAATAGTGTAAAAAAAAATTATGGAAGGGTAGGTATATGTAAAATAGATGAAAGGCAGGGCTCAATCAGAGGAAAGTGCACCAAATAGGAAGATAGGTTCTCAATCCAGTCTGTGGATTTAACTTGTGGCATGACTTTCAGGCTTTAAACTGTCTTTGACTTGGAGGTGGGGTTTCACTAGGGACTCATCCCTATCTGCCTAAGCATTTTTCTGCTTCCTACCTCTATCATTCCCTCCTCTGAAGAGGTACATCTAACTTCCATTAGGATAAGAACGATGACCAATTTTAACTACTTCATGCTGACAGGGGCTGTTATTTTGGGAAAACAGCAGTCAGATATCCTTCAGAGGCCTATCTAAAAGTCCCTGGTAAATAGGAGCCATCATCCAAGGCTCTGGTTGCATGAACATTGGAGTTTGATGGCCTGAAAGCAAGACGAGACAAACAGGGTTATTAGAAGACATGGATTAAAATGGAACAAGCGGATAAGGACAGCTCAAAAATCCCCAGGCTGTTGACATGCTGTATTAATAGTTATGCCTGCTAAGATTTGGGTGCATGGGAATTTGCTTTGGTTAGTTAGCTGATTTGGTCTTATTTTCCCAAAAAAGAAACCTCCTGTTATGGGCACCCTATTTACTCCTATCACCTGGCAAGATTTGCAAGATAATTGCCCAGAACTAGAATATTTGATTCAGATTTTTACATTACCCATTCCTTCTGTTCCTTCTGAGCTGCAGGTGGAGATCACTGGTTGGTTCACATGAATAAGCAGGGTTAGTCTAAAATGTACATGAAAACTTAAAAACAACTGATGTGACTAGAATTTAATGACAAAAGTATAAGTTTTGAAACATAATTTTCTCTCTACAGTCCTCATTTTTGTTTAAAACAAATCATGATAGGACTGATTTGCTTGCAAAATAAACTTTAGTCTTATACTTGGCCTGATTATTTGCATAAAGTGCAGCAAAAATAATTATTTTCATATAGGCTTTTTAAATGGGCTCTGATGGAACTCTGTTCCATAAGGAATCTCAGACAAGACTTTTTAAAGCCAAGCCCAGACATGGGTTTGTATCCTCAAATACCTTTGAGTTTCCAAATTCCTCTCTTGTTGGGGTCCCAAGATAACTTGGGGCTCCTAAGCCTGTTAGAAAGTTACATTCTTTACTCACCACAGGTTAGCAACCCTGTACAGGAACTGTGTAGACAAGATATGAGGCCAGTTTTCCCAAGGGGCTTTTATTGGCTCTGCTAGTAAAGCTTGGTTCCTTAAAGGGAAGCACATCCTTCTAGTTGAAGCCTTAGTAAAACAACCAGTCTTTCCAATTGCATCCTGTTGCAAGAGAAAATGGATTCTTATTGCACTTATGCAAGCAATTATATCATCGTAAGTTAAGAATACTCACAAATAGTTTCCAAATTCTAGAGAAACCAGGCAGAGAGAAACAAATATGCTCCAAATTTTGTTCACAGGAGTATACTTTACCCAATTGTTAAATACTGTAGCTAGCTCAGAAGAAAAGTTTCCTTGACTCTCAAAAACAAAACAAGGTTCAGCAATGTTTTAGGCAAAAAGTTAAAAAAAGATTACTTCAGTTCTCTGTTAGTTCAGTTCATTCAGTTAACTCTTTTCTGCTTGATACTCATGAACATTTCATCTCTTCATGAGTCTTGGACATTTTTCCTTTATTCCAATGCCACAATCTCCAAAGACATCAGGAACCTGAATTTAAGACCTGTCAAAGTTCTATAGCTGATTATAAACCATCTTTTGAAAAGGATCAAAACAAGACAAAAAAAACATGATTGACAAATTCAGTTATTTCTGTGGTTTACAATAACTTAACATAGTAACCTTAATTATGATTAGATAGCATATACTTAGACATTAGAATTTTAGAAATCCCATAAAATTTTGGAACATATATTAGTATTATTCACTAAAATATAACCTGAAGAAGATTAAACATTATTTTTATTCTGACAATCCCGTGTAACTAAATATGTAAAATAATCCTGTTTACCTCTCTGTTAGATGCTTCAGGAGCCCTCTGTAGCATTCAAAATTCAGGAGTCAGAAAAGACAGTTTCAAAGCTGAAATTTGATTTTGGGAAGCCTATGAAATATGTTAAAGGTGAAAACACTTGATATAATGAAATAGAATTCCAGGTTACCATAAGTCATTTATTTAGCAAAAAAGATGACTCAAATTTTTTTTTTTTGCAGTTGCAAGATTTAATAGAGTGAAAACAGAGCTCCCATAAAATGGGAGGGGACCCAATGGCTCGAATGCCTCGGTTTATATCCCGATCATTGTCCCTCCCCCGTGCTCTCGGGTGATAGACAATTGGCTATTTCTTTACCTTCTGTTTTAGCCTAATTAGCATTTTAGTGAGCTCTCTTTACTACCTGACTGGTCAAGTGTGAGCTAAGTTGCAAGCCCTGTGTTTAAAGGTGGATGTGGTCACCTTCCCAGCTAGGCTTAGGGATTCTTAGTCGGCCTAGGAAATCCAGGTAGTCCTGTCTCTCAGTCCCCCCTCTCAACAGGAAAACCCAAGTGCTGTTGGGGAGGTTGGCCGACAACCGCTTTAACTGCTTCTTGCTGAATTGGGGCATAGTAGGGGTTGTGCAGTTGAGATTTCCTCAGGAAGGGTGCCTTTGATGTCATCAACATTGGAGCATGGGTTAGCAGGCCAGTCCAGGGGTCTGCAGTAGATCTTAGTTGTGGACTGCATTGTGGCTCCATTTGAAGAACCATTTGTAGTTTTACAGCTTCGATTCTGGAAGAGACAAACTTAACAAAGAGGTTAAAGATACAGGGATTGAAATGTGTGGCTGCAGTGCAGGGGATTATTTCTTTGGCACACTTCACAGGCTCTGACTATCTGCTTGATAGTTTTGAAAAGGCCTGGTCCTGTAAATAATGATTTGGCTATCTGATGGGTGCTATCAATGCCTAAGTGAAAGGTTTGGTGAAGGGTTTTAAGTAATTTCCATTGGTTAGCTGCAGTCAAAAGTATTTTCCCTTCTTCTGTGGCTAGCCATCCTGAGGGGAGGAAACTATGTCCTTGTGAAGTTCCCCATCCTATTTCTCCTGCTGAGTACTGGGGCTTGGTTTCCCAGAGGGGATTACCCCACACTAGGGGTCCTTCTATAAGCATTTCTAATGGAGGGTCCCGCCTTGTGGCTCTTTTGGCTTCAATATCCGTTTGGTGGTTCCCTTCTATTTCCCTTTCCTTTCCCTTCTGATGACCCCAGCAGTGTAAGACTGCCACCTCTTTAGGTTTCTGTACAGCCAATAATAATCTCCTAATGGCTTCTTGATGTTTGATAGGTGTTCCCTCGGAAGTTAGGAATTCCCTTTCTCTCCATATTGCTGCATGGGCATGGAGGACTAGGTAAGCATACTTAGAGTCTGTATATATATTTACCCTTTTTCCTTCTCCTAATTCTAGTGCCTGAGTGAGGGCTATTAGTTCTGCCAGCTAAGCGCTAGTTCCTGGAGTGAGGGGATTACTTTCAGGTATTCCATTATCACTGACCATTACATACCCCACTTTTTGAAGTCCTTTTTCTACAAAGGAACTTCTATCAGTATACAATTTGAGGTCGGGATCAGTCAAGGGAACCTCTAGAAGATCTCCTTGAGCGGTGCAGGTTTGAGCAATTACTTGTTGACAGTTATGTTCTGTTTTTTCTTCATTGCCTGGAAAAAATGTGGCTGGATTAAGAGTTGCACAAGTGTGCAGTCGCAGCACTGGTCCTTCAACTAATAGAGCCTGATATTTAAGCAAATCGTTGTCTGACAGCCACAAGTCTCCTTTAGCAGTGAGTATGCCGTTCACATCATGAGATGTCCACACAGTAAGATCTCTTCCCTGTATCATTTTAACTGCTTCAGATACTAAGACTGCTACTGCTGCCACTACCAGTAAACAATGAGGCCAACCCTTTGTCACTACATCAGTTTCCTTACTCAAGTATGCCACGGGTTGCAAGCTGGTCCCTCAGACCTGTGTAAGGACTCCTAGAGCTATTCCTGTTTTTCTGTGACATATAAAGGTCTAGCACTGTTGGCAAGCTTAACACTGGGGTTTGGGTTAGGGCCTTCTTTAGGGCCTGGAAAGCCACTTCTGCTTCAGGTATCCATCTTACTAAATGGGTATTGGCTTTCTGAGTTTTCTTAATTAGTGTATATAATGGCCTGGCTATTTCGCTGTACCTGGGAATCCATATTCGGCAGAAGCCTTTTATGCCAAGGAACCCTCTTAGTTGCTTTAGTGTTTTGGGATGAGGATAAGCCAGTATAGGCTAGATAGGTTTCTTACTGAAGGCCCTGGTGCCTTTGGATAATTTTAGCCCTAAGTATTTAACCTGCTGTGAGCAGAGCTGAGCCTTTGGTTTGGAAACCTTGTAGCCACAGGTGGTGAGGAAATTTAAGAGTGCTTGGGTGGGGCTGGGTGCAGTGGCTCATGCCTGTAATCCCAGCACTTTGGGAGGCTGAGATGGGCAGATCACAAGGTCAGGAGATTGAGACCATCCTGGCTAACACGGTGAAACCCGTCTCTACTAAAAATACAAAAAATTAGCTGGGCGTGGTGGCAGGCGCCTGTAGTCCCAGCTACTTGGGAGGCTGAAGCAGGAGAATAGCATGAACCCATGAGGCGGAGCTTGCAGTGAGCCAAGATTGCACCACTGCACTCCAGCCTGGGTGACAGAGCAAGACTCCATCCCAAAAAAAAAAAAAAAGAGCGCTTGGGTGGCTTGATGGCACAAGGTTTCTGAATGGGCAACTAAAAGTATATCATCCACGTGCCGAAGGACAAGAGTGTCCAGGTATGAGAACCAGCTCAAATCTTGGGCTAATGCATGGCCAAATAGATGGGGGCTACCCCTGAACCCATGGGGTAAAACAGTCCAGGTGATTTGAGACGTTGGGTTCGAAGGATCTTCAAAGGCAAACAAGAATGGAGAGTCAGGATGTACAGAGATGAAAGGCATCCTTAAGGTCCAGGACTGTAAACCACTGTGCTTCCTCTGGTATTTGGGAAAGCAGAGTATAAGGGTTAGGTACAGCTGGGTATAGAGGGACAACGGCCTCATTGATAATCCTGAGATCTTGCACTAACCTCCACTGTCTGTTGGGTTTCTGTACTTCTAAAATTGGAATATTGCAGGGGCTATTTCATGGTTCGTGGTTTACTAGGCCTTGGGCTTTTAGGTCCTTAACAATCTTTTGGAGTCCTTGTTGGGCCTCGGATCTAAGGGGGTACTGCCTTTGGTAGGGAAAGGAGGTGGAATCCTTTAGATTAACTTGAACAGGACGGGCATTCTTTGCTCGTTCATATTGTTCTTCTGTTGCCCAGACTTCAGGATTAATTCCTTCCTCAAGCAGGGGACAACAAATGGGTGTTCCTTCTCCTATATTCAGGTGTATAATGGCCCCTGCTTTTGCTAGAATGTCTCTCCCTCACAAGGGAGTGGGGCTTTCAGGCATAATTAGAAGAGCATGTGAAAAGAGTAAAGTTCCCCAGTCACAACTTAGTGGCTGGGTATCTAATGACTGGCTGTCCTAGGACCCCTCAGATAGTGAAAGATCTGGAGGACAGTTGTCTGGGACAGGAGAGTAACACTCAGAAGGCCGTGCCAGTGTCCAGGAGACAGTTAACCTCCTGGCCCTCAATGGTCACGCATACCTGGGGCTCTGTGAGGGTGATGGCATGGGCTGGCACTTGCTCCGGGCACCCTCAGTCCTGCTGCTGGATCAGCTGGTTAGTGGCTTCTGACTCATAGGACTTTCGTCTGCTGGGGCAGTGGGCCTTCCAGTGATTCCCTTGACATAAGGGGCATGGACGAGGGGGCAGCTTATTTCTATTTGGACAATCTTTTTTAAAGTGTCCTTGTAGACCACACTGGAAGCAAGCCCCATTAGGCATTCAATTTGCCCAGCCTTTCCATGTTCCAGAGCCTCCAAAGTCTGCTTGCCTGAGGGCCATGACTAAAGTGGTGGCGTTTTTTGATCCCATTTGTCCCGTTCCGCCTGCTCTTCCTCATCTCTGTTATAAAAAACTGAGGTTGCCAAGTTCAACACGGTTTCTAAGTTTTGCTCTCGGCCTAAGGCAGACTTTTGAAGTTTTTTTCTAATGTCTGCAGCTGACTGAGAGATAAACTTATCCTTTAAGATTAGTTGGCCTTCAATAGAGTCAGGTGACAGAGAGGTATGTTACTTCCTTAGTCTCTCCAGAAAGGCAATAGGAATTTCTTCCTTTCCCTGTGTTATAGTGGACATCATTGAATAATTCATAGGCTTCTTCCTAGTTTTCCTTAGTCCTTCTAGCATACAAGTTAGCAAATGTCTGTGGCACCAATCTCCATGTTCTGATTCTGCATCCCAGTGAGGGTCTACACTGGGAACTGCCTGCTGGTCTGTGGGGAATTGTTCTCTTTCCTCTGTTGTCATCCTATCATTGACCTGACTGAGATGCCAGAGATCGCCAAACTCTCATTTGGGGTTAGTGTCTGATTTAGCAGTAACATTATATCTCTCTATGTCAGATCAAAGGATTGTGCTAACCCTTGTAAAATGTCAATATAGCCATCAGGGTTACCTGAGAATTTACCTAGGTCTATTTTAATTTGCTTCAAGTCTGAGAGGGAAAAAGGTACATACACTCTGGCTGGGCTGAATTCTCCAGAATACATCTTAGGGGTGTTTTTGCCTTGAGGGGAACATTTCCCATCTGAAAAAAGAACATAGAGATGCCAGCACCCCTAGTCATTTTCTGATAAGCATTAGTCCTAGAGCATCCTCTGTGGTCCTAATGCTTATTATTCCTTTCCAGGGTGTGTAACCACCCATGGACTTCTTCTTATTAGATTAGTTACACTCACCGATGTAGCAGTCCTGCACCTGTATTCCCACCTTTCTTGACCACAAAGAAAGGGGTCTGGGCTGCTGGATTCTAGTGGACCTTTACCAGCATGCCCAACATTGCCTTTGAGCTCAAGGGTGAGTTCTAGAGATGGGCTGGGTTCCTGGGTATTTCATAATAACCCAGTTGCCCCATCAAGATGCATTCCTACAAACAACAGTTCTTATGCAAATTCATTTCAGAGAGGGTATGGGTAACCTTTTGAGTCAGGATTGAGATAGAGTTTTTTGATTCTGTAAGTACTTTAAGGCTTGGCTGAGTGCAAACAGCTCGCAGGTTTGAGCAGACCAATTATTAGGCAATTTTCTTAACTCTGCTTCTACAAAAGTTTCCCTCAATGATTGAATGCCCATTGTGGGTTTTTTCTCAATCACCTGGGAGGAACCATCTATTGTCCTGTCCTGAAGGGAGTTCCTCCTAGGTCTGGTCGGACCTTTGTATGGTAATTAAGATTTAAATCCGCTGTTAGGAAATCTACTGGGTTAAGGGAATTTTCAGTGGTTAATGTTAAATTATCTTTCTCTAACAGAATAGCCCCATACTTTAAGATTTTTTAGTTAGTAAGCTATCTTTTTGCTTTTTTGACTTAGGATAGTTCTGAACTGGTGAGGTGTGCTCACAATGAGGTTTCCTCTAAAGGCTAATTTTCTACTTTCTTCTGTTAGCAAAGCAGTTGCCGCTACAGGTTGAATGCATTTGGGCACCCGTGGGTTCCTGGGTTAAGGATTTTTTATAGGAAGGCTATTAGTTGTCAGTGGCCTCAGTGCTTTCAGGCTATGCCCTTATTTACACTGACAACAAAGTGGTATTGGAGTGTTATAGGGTCACGGAGAAAACCTTCAGTTATCAATTATAGGTTTTAACTTTACCCTGGCTTTTAAAGAAATAAGGTACACTGTTTTTTTCTTCACTACTTTTATCTTTCTCTTTCTCTCTTACTTTTTCCTTTCTGTCTTTGTAGATGGATTTTTGGAAACACAGTGGAAGGACATTCGCTCATTGCCCCATTTGCCACTATAGGAATATGCGTCTCCCTTTTATTTACTCAATTTGCTTTCATCCTGATTATGTTGTTGTAGAACCAGTTCCAGTTGTTAAAGTACTGGGTTATCAATTCTAAGGCCCCGGCAAGGGCGGTGGGGAACGGGTCCCACATAACTGCCCATGTTGAGAGCTGTATGCCTAAATTGGGAGGGACACCAGGGATAAGACTCCCTGGGTTCATAGCCTAGGGGCCTAAGGGTGCAGCATAGATCTTCCTTAGAACCCTTTGGAAATACAACCTGCTGTAATACTTGGGAGAGGAAGTGAAAGTCTGAAGCATCATGATTTAGGAGGCAGGGATCAGAGGAAGTAGATTCAGAGGTAAGGAGAATTTTGGGGCTACACTTTCAAGAAATTTGTGGTCAGGACCCAGAAGGTATGGGTCAGAAAGAAAGGCTGGGGCACACGCATGGGCTACTGTTGAGTAGACTTCTGGCTGTGCCATAATCTCAACCGGCTAATGCTGGGAGTTCCAGATGACAGCTTTCTGCCTCTAGTCTGCCCTCAGCTTCCCCAGGAAAATTGAAAGTGCAAGCTGGTTCCAGGCAGACCATGCTTCCAACGCAGAAGGGTTGGGGGTTGTTAGAAAGCCCTTTCCCAGACAGCCTCACACCTGAGTCTTAAGTCTGGTGGCCATGCTAATCGTCTTTAACTGGCCAACAGGTGCCTGGTATTTTCCTCCAATTCTAAGGAAGGATAGGACAGGATAGCAAGCGAAAGGGTCCAATATTACTCACCGCTTTGGAGGTCCCTTCATGGTCACCAAAATGTTACCGGTTGGGGTGGGGGCTTGTTCTTAGAGCTCCCAAGATGGTGGCAGCCGCTCTCAAGATGGCAGCAAGCCTCTTGTTCTCTGACCTGGGGTTTGGCCTCACAGATTCCAAGGAATGGAATCTGGGCCATGCAGTGTTATAGCTCTGTTAGACGCTGTGGGTCACAGAAGATAACCGTGGAACCCAGCAACTAGTGTTCAGCTCGATTAGGATGAACCCGGGCACTTAGCCGTGCAGGAACAATGGCAAGTCTTTAGCCCAGTCCGGGGTGGTGAAAGGAGCCAGGCACATTCCTCAGCCCCGGGCTCAAAACAAACAAGCCCAGTACAAACACATCCCATCTTCCCATCTCACCACATATCGCCATATATCTCTCAAACTTCCTGAGCCCAGTACAAACACCACCAGGAAAGTCTCCAATAAGGGGACAGCCGTTCAAAGTTTTACTGAAAAAGTGGGAACCAAAAGAATTCCTTTGTTCCCCTGTAACTCTCAGGCTATAAAAAGCAAACACTCGCACTGTTCAGGGCCCTCTTGTATGCTGTGGAATGGAGGGACCAGGTTCGAACTTGTAGTAAAGATCCTTGCTGCTTGGCTTTGACTCTGGACTCTGGTGGTCTTCTTTGGGGAACAAATGGTCTGGGCATAACAGTGGCAATGGGCGCCTCGCTGGATCAGGAGCACAGCAGACACCCTGCCAGATCTGGAGGGGTGAAAGTCAGCAGCGGGTCTGTGATGGCGGCAAACAGCAGTGGTAGATGGCGAGTGAAAGCTCAGCTCAAGCTATAACAAACACGGACCAGAAGAGTGTGCAGTTGCAAGATTTAATACAGTGAAAACAGAGCTCCCATAAAATGGGAGGGGACCCAAAGGGGGTTGCCCTAATTAAGCTGACTTTCAACCATAACACTCTTTCAAAAAAATATCCTTCTAAATCCCTTATTACTCAACTTTAGCCACACCAAGTGGCCAATATTTCTGGCTTTTAAACTTTGCCAAAAGTAACTTCATAGGTGAAACCAACAAGCCTCAACTAAGGCTATGACTTAACCGTGAGTGTACAAGGTATTTTCAAACAGGTGGTAAGCAGTTTTTACAAAATCTAGAATCTTTAAAGGTAACTCAGAGAAAGGAAGATTTAAGAAAGGAAGCTATTATGGAAGTTGTTCATGGAGGGGAAGAGAATCAGCAAATGGTAAAAGTCACACAGATTTTAACCAGAAAGTACTCATTCCCTAAGCCAGGATTGAACCTGGGCCACCACTGTAAAATGGCAGAGACCAAAAAAGTATTGCCATATGGTTACAAGGTCAAGCTCCCAAGTACGTAAAAGAAAACGGAGACCTCATCCCACTTTTTTTTCTTCAGAGACCTATAGCAAAATTAGTTACTGACCAGTTTGTCAGGCTGACTTGAACAATGGGCATAATTATGGGGTTCTAGACCCACATTTTTTTTTATTATACTTTAAGTTTTAGGGTACATGTGCATAATGTGCAGGTTAGTTACATATGTATACATGTGACATGCTGGTGTGCTGCACCCACTAACTCGTCATCTAGCATTAGGTATATCTCCCAGTGCTATCCCTCCCCCCTCCCCCCACCCCACAACAGTCCCCAGAGTGTGATGTTCCCCTTCCTGTGTCCATGTGTTCTCATTGTTCAATTCCCACCTATGAGTGAGAATATGCGGTGTTTGGTTTTTTGTTCTTGCGATAGTTTACTGAGAATGATGATTTCCATCTTCATCCATGTCCCCACAAAGGACATGAACTCATCATTTTTTATGGCTGCATAGTATTCCATGGTGTATATGTGCCACATTTTCTTAATCCAGTCTATCATTGTTGGATATTTGGGCCTAGACCCACATTTTATCCTAAGGTACCCCTCTTTCTGATAGAAAGATACAGAAAGAGAAATTCTTAGCACAAAGTATCACAGATTCTCTATAGCTTAAGACTCACCTCACAAATCCTTTTTCCATTAATCACAACGTTTCAGAGTATATAAACAGTGATTTTTATCATTCATTCAAACAGTTTGCACAGAGAGAGAGAAAAGCCAGAAGTCTGACGGGTAAAAAACTTGTACTCGTTTCCCAGCATGTCAGGCTTCTGGGTTCCCTTCCCCCGAGCTATGAAGCCCTTTGACCCTGGAGTTCTGTAAAGAGGGAGCAGACAAATAGGTTATTTGCATACTGTAAACATTGTCCTTCCTCAAGAGATTGCTCAGTTAGAGTTTTCCCAGTTCATTATTTTTTTTAAGTCAAGTGATTTAAGGTTTGTGGAAATTAAACTTTTCACAGAGGGGAATGTGAGTTATAATGTCTTCCCAGTTCATTTTTTTTAAGCCAAGTGGTTTAGTGCAGAAATTAAACTTTTCACAGAGGGAAATGTCCTGTGGTATGGAGACATGATTATTCATCCATGAAGAGAGGACAGAGGAGGAAACAGGAAGAAGAAGGTTGATTTTCTCTTTTCAAAGGACTCCCAGTGATTCAGGATGCATTGGAGAGACATACAGACTGAAGATGGTTGGTTACCCATCTGGAAAGAGGAGAAAAAGGTGCCCCTTAGGTCTTCTCTCTTCCTAGCAAATACCCAGGGTATGTGAGGGAGAGAAAAAAAGGTATCCCCTTTTTTCTTCTGTCCTTATATCCCCAAGTCCCAGCAACCTTGGCAGTTGCTGCCCATGGGTGCCAATGTGGCTTTCATCCATGTAACAGGGAGGCCTAGAGGGTAGGAATTATCTGCACCCACCTACGTGCTAGCCTATCATCCCTGCTGTCAGTAACTTCATCTATGCCATGCATACAGGCATGACCTCCATCCATGAAATGAGGGGTGCCTAATTGGCAGGAATTAGTCAGGCTCACCTACGCTGTGCCCCTTAGCTTCCATTGTTGCCTGCCTCTGGATCCCTCAGATCCAATTTTCCTTTCTAAGGCTTCAACCTAAAGCTTGGAATTGAGTTTGGGACAAAAAGATGCCTCAGGAGGATGCATGGACTCATAAAGTTAAGTCCCAGGTGGCCCTCTCCAAACTTGCAGCCAGCAGCCAGTGGGAGCACTCCTCTGTTGCTTCCTTATTACAAGCAGAGTGCTAAGGTGAAGCTGTGGAACCAGGTTGTCCTCAAACAATGGAGAGAAAGGGGACCTAGCCTAATAAGATGCCTTCTCAAAGGAAAAAAAAAATCTCTTGCATAGAAAAGCTCCCTGTATTTACAGGGCTATGTTAACTCCTAACATGGTGGAGAAAAGAAACAAAACAGCTTAAGTGCAGGGAGGAGAAGGTGCCTGGGGGAGTAAGCCTCTTGCTCTTCTGCAAATGGGATCCTTCAACAGGGAAAAAGCTCTTAATTGCTGCCTCTTCCCCATTTCTAAGAATGGACAGAAACTCCATTGTTCTGAATTACATTTTTGATGACTGGGCCAAGTGCCCAGTCTACCCAGTAATATTTCTGTAGTATGCAACAACACACTTAACATTATAAAAGAGAGGTAGGAGCCATCATCACCATGAAAGAAAGAAAGAATATACCATAGGAAAGACTGGAGGTCTTGGCCAACAACCTATCGGGTGGTCAGAGACTGGAGTCAATCCAGGGGCCTTTGGATAACATTGAGGTGTAGCCTCAACCAGATGCCTTCAGTTGCCCCAGGACTTCCTTCCATTCCTACGCAATGGTTAGACCTCCGTGAAAGGAAACAAAGCCACCATTCCCAACACCTGGGATGACAGGTTGGTGGAGGTAGCAGGGTCCACATTCAGTCACCCTTCCAACAAATCCCGGACAAGCCCTCAGATACAATGCAGGATTTTTCTCAGCCTTTTTGCCAGGCTCACAGCAGAGGGTGCCCCATCTACTCAGCCTACTGGGTCACGTCTGGCTTGCACTCCAGCCCACAGCTCCCGTGGCCATCACAACTAAGCACTTAGTACCCATGTTCAGTGGATCCCAAATTTTTGTCCTGCATCCAAGAAGAATGAGGTCACACTGACAATTGAAGGGTGATGAGGGTGGAGAATTTTATTGAGGAATGAAACAGCTCTCAGCGGAGAGGGGATGGGAAGGTCAGGTCATCTCTGACCTCTCGCCTGAAGGTGGGCAGCAGTCTCCCCACTACCCAGAAGTGGGCAGTTTCACAGTGTGACTGAGTTCGGGGTTTTTATAGGCACAGAATGGGGAGTGTGTGCTGATTGGTTTGTGAGTATGGAGAAAAGGTTAAAACAAAGGCCTCGCTCAAAGATGGGCATAACAGTGTCAAAAAACAGTTAGGGAAGGGTAGGTATAAGTAAAATAGGTGAAGTGGGGAGATCAATCAGAGGAAAGTGCACCAAACAGGAAAACAGGTTCTCAATCCAGTTCATGGATTTAACTTGTAGCTTGGCTTTCAGGCTCTAAACTGTATTTGACTTGAAGGTGGGGTTTCATTGGGGACCTGCCCTTATCTACCTAGGCATTTTTCTGCCTCCTGCATCTATCAATACCTTGACTTATGGGTTAAATTGATGAGGTAACACTGACAGACAAGATAGTGCCAGATAAATAGATAAATAATGATTGGGCCAGGCATGATAGTTCACACCTGTAAGCCCAGCACTTTAGGATGCCAAGGCAAGAGGATCACTTGAGCCTAGGAGTTCAAGATAAGCCTGAGCAACATAGCAAGACCCCCATTTCTACAGAAAAAAAATCAAAAAATTAGCCTGGCATGGTGGCATGCACCTGTAGTCCCAGCTACTAGGGAAGCTGAGGAAAGAGGATTGCTTGAGCCCAGAGGTTCAAAGTTGCAGTGAGCTATGATCACAACACTGCACTCCAGCCTGGGAAATAGAGTGAGACCCTGTCTCAAAAATGAATAAATAAATATTGATTGATTGATTGGGGAGACAGAAAGAGAGAGAAATTAGATTAGATAGATAGATGATAGATAGATAGATGATAGATAGATAGGTAGATAGACAGATAGATGATAGATAGATAGATAGATAGATAGATAGATAGATAGATAGATAGACAGACAGACAGACAGACAGACAGACAGACAGACAGGTAATTACCAGATCCCAGCAGGGTATCTTCTCACTGGGCTCTGAAACTGTTTAGTATGGAACAGCTTTGAAATCCTCAGATCAGCCTGTGACTCTCAATTCTCATCAGAGTTCCAAAAATACTTCTTCCTCTATTAAAATATTAGCTTACTCTAAGTAGCAGCTACACATATGGTTATAATTTCCAACTATTGAAATTTTGCATTTGTAAAAGGGCATTCTTGGCACCCTAAGCACCTCCTTTGCCTCACTTCTGTGCCAGCCCTGTTGCTGGGCTACAAAGGGATTGGGTGAAGTTCAGAGCTGTAATAACATGGACATTAACAAATTTCCCACCTGGTATTCACAGTCCAGTGAAGCCTGCTCATGTCAGTTATATTTTATAGAAATACATAAAATTCATCCATGTAAAAATAGTCAAATCCTTTCAAAGCCCTTTAATAATCTGCAAGTCTCACCAACTAGGCCCTGGATTGCCAGCCACTGCTCAGCATTGAAAATGATGTGTAAGAAAAAACTCAAAAGAATATTATCTGTAGCTCTGTGTTTTGCTGATAACTTCTTGGTAGCTGCATCTAGTATTCAAATTCAGGCTTTGCTTTGAAATAGTAAAGTCTCACAAGAAGAAAATAAACAAACAAAATAAACTAAGTAGCTCAGAAGATAATATTTCCTCACAAAATAGCTCAAAAATAGTCATTTTCTACAGAATCACTTCTCCCCCAGAACTGTGAGTATGCTCTGATATTATCAGAAGGAATCTGAACTCAGTTGAATAGGATGTTACCTCTCGTTCTGTTCAGATGTTATTAATAAGGATAACAGCTATCATATTCAGTATATACATTTTTTAAACAAATGCACTTAACAATGTATGTTTATTGTCTCTTACCCTCCTGATAACCTTGTAATGAAGTTAATATTCCCTTTCCACAGCTGAGGAAGCTGATGCCTAGGAAGGTTAAGTGACCTGCCAGAGGAGACAGAGTTAGAAAATGGCAGCACTACCATCACATTGAGTTGTGTCCAGTACCAAAGCTCTGTCAATTTTGCTACACCTTCCAGTCTGGTAAAGGCAGGGACCCTACAGTTCTTGTCCAAGTGTCTCCTATGACAGATGGACACATCCCCATGGGGCTTTTAAGAATTTGAAGAAACACCAAAATATTTGCAGGAAAGTGAAACAAATAGTACCAGAGGCAACACACATAGAGGTGATCATGTTTCTTGCCACACTTCTCCATGATAGATCATCATCAGTCAAATTATTCCAGGCCATAATTGAAATTTGATATAACATAGATTATAATTAACTTGAAATGCTTTAGCTAATAACCTGCACCTTTCTCGCACTCAAATATGAATCACAGAATACAGAAGAATGAAAGTAACTGTGGTAGAGGTACAACATTGAATACACTCTAAATTATCATTAATGTTAAAGCAAATCATTTGTAAGCTTTAATAGTTTATTTCTAGAAATCAATTTCTTGTGACATACTTCACAACTAATTGTGATATATCTCTCTGTCAACACCACAGTTAGGAACTACTCATGTGGCATACAGTAGGTACTCAAATTTTAATTTTTTGGATGAAAGCTATAATTTTCCTTAAATTAATGTAAGTATTGAGATCAAGCATGTGAGTAGCAAAGATTGCCTCCTTGACCAAACCATAGTCAAGCTCTTCTGAGCAATCTTTTTCACTAGGCCCAATTTTGGGTTCCTTTGGACTTCTTTGTGGAGTCCAGTTCTAGTAAAATTCCTGCCAAGTCATTTTAGCCAGAATCCCCCATTCATGATATCTGATCATCCTCAGTATCTATCAAGTTTCTCAACCTCTACCAACCACCATGTGATGTCTGATCATCCTGGCCTGTCTTCAGCAAGAATCCTGTTAGGTTGATTTAGCCATAAACCATCCTTCTCTTGATGTTTCCTCTTAGTAATTTTCCATCCAATGGACTCCACCCTGCTCCTTCACTCCAAATTCCCACTTTTCCTTTCTATATTCAAAGGTGAGCCCGGTCTCTCTACCATACTGCAAAACGTGATTGAAATGGTCCCTGTACCTATCTTGATGGTCCTCTACAAAGTCTACTTCCCCATGTTTTAACAAGTGTCATGAATAATTTTTTAAACTTTTAAGTTCAGGGGTACAGGTACAGGATGCACAGGTTTGTTACATAGGTAAACGCGTGTCATGGGGGTTTGTTATACAGATTATTTCATCACCCAGGTATTAATCCTAGTATCTACCAGTTATTTATTTTTCTTCTTTAACATGAGAAAGGGAGAAATCAAAAGAGGGAGTAAATAAGTGACTTTGTCATCTAGTCAATGACTCAATATCTCCAAGGACAGGGACTTTACTACCTCTTTAGGTGGCCCATTATAATATTAGAAACTTACTTAGATTTTGAGCCGAAAGCTTTTTCCCTAAAACTGCCACCCACTCAATGGTGCATGTTCTATTTCCTGCAACCACACAGAACTACTTCACTCCTACTTACATGTGACAGTACTAAAAATATTTGAAGAAAGTTATCACATTCCTTCTCTCTAGGCTAAACATTGTCATTTCTTTCAACCATATCTCCCACAGTGTAATTTTTTTAATCACATTATCCTGGTTACTCTCCATTTTTCTTGCTCTTGTTTCCTTTCCTTTAATGCTTCCTCCACATTTCTTCGAATTCTTCCTGTGAGTGTTGACTTCTGTATCCTTGACTACTCATTAAGAGTGTCTTTTTCATTCTATGGAGCAAAACAACTCAAAATTCTGTTCTAGTGTTATCGTTTGCCTGTTGGCTTTTGATATTGCTGCTGTCATCCTAAAGTGGTGATTTTCAATCTGTGTTCCTGAAAACTGGAGAACTCAGCAGAAGCACCTCCAGGTAGTTGAGGAGGAGCTAAGAGCTGGGAGTGGAAACCTCCCACATCTCTGCTTCAGCTAGAGCAACTATACTTTTATCCACCTCTATATCCAGCTTCTGCATGGAATTGCATTTGAAAGATTGTTCTGGAAAAAAAAATTACAGTTTTCACAGCATCACCTTAGAATAGAGGTGGAATAGTACAAGGATGTGCAGAAGACAGCAGGATTCCTTGAAGCCAAAGAGGTTACCATAGATTTATTCGGGCAGGAATACTTTGTCCTAGGAACTCAGCTTCTTCTAAGCAGTCTACCAACTTGAGATCAAATTTTCAATTGCATTCAGATGGTGTTGCTTCTGTTCTTAATAGCACAGACACGTTCATCTTCCCCACTAAAATGAGCTCCTGCCTGGCATGACTGTGTGTAGCCAGCTCAGTCTACTTAATTGGCATTGGGAGCACAAAATGGGGCAATTCCGTGGTATATGGGAATGGAATGTCCTCAAATTCAGAATATGTGATGCTGTATTTCCATTCCCAAAGGATGGGATGAAGGTCAATGGCCAGTTTCTCCTAGGTAAGGATAGAGTCATTATTTGGAGGCATAATTAAGAACCATGTCCATGCAAGGGTTTAGGAAATTGGTCCTCAATTTTAACCACACATTAGAATCTCCAGGGGAATTTAAATAATATCAGCGCCCAGGCATTATGCTGAGAGACTCTAATTTAATTAATTTTGGGTAGGACCCTGGCATCAGTATTTTTTAATCTCCCCAGGTGATTTTGACATGTAGTCAGAGCTGAGAACCTCTCATTTAAGATAAAACTAATTGAACATGATTTAAACAGGAAACCATTTGTTCAGGTATGGAAAGGCAGTGGAACTAATGGTTGAAGTGACTGAGGGATTTAATGAGTCTGAAGAGATTATTCTGCGGTGAGCAGGAAGGGAAGCAAGTACCAGGAAGTAATTGTTTCATTTAGCATTTCTCTTGGGCTTCAGAATGATATATTTGCATATTGGAAGGATATGTTTATGGTACTCTCAATATGCACCTCAGAAAGATTTTTAAACCATCTCTTGCAGGCATAGACAAAAGGCCAGCCACAACCAGAGGCTTGCTAGCCAATTGTTGTCTTAACCATAGTAGAATCAAGGAAGGATTTGAGTCCAGGGAACTGAGACAAGGGAAAGCAGAACAGACTCCATCAAACTTCTCTCACTCTCTCTCTCTCTCTTTTTTTTTTTTTTTAATAGAGACAAGGTCTCGCTCTGCTACCCAGCTGGAGTGCAGTGGTGCAATCATAGTTCACTATAGCCTCGAACTTCTGGGCTCAAGCAATCCTACCACCTCAGCCTCCCAAATAGCTAGGACTACAGGCACGAAGCACTGCATCCAGCTAATTTCTTATTTTTGTAGAGACAAAATAAGAAACAGCCTATGTTGCTCAGGCTGTTCTTGAGGTCCTGGGCTCAAGCAATCTTACCACCTCAGCTTCCCAAGATGCTGGGATTACAGCTGTGTGTCACCACACAGAGCTCAAACTTCTCTCTTGTTTGTACTCTCAACTCCCTGGACCCTTATCTTTCCTTTTTTTAAACTGTATTTGTTGAGTTTGTATGTATCAGGTCAGATGTATTGAGTACAGAAAATAAAAAAGTGAAGACATTAACTTACGGCTTGATTGCCAGTATGAGAGCTGATAGTCTAGCTTTTCCTTCCTTCTCATTCAAGTTTTTTAAGCAGCATATTACATTCCATCTGTCAGCTTTCCCACCTCCAATTCAGATCAATCTTCCATCCTTTCCATTGCCCTATAACTTGTAAAGTTTTAATCACCCAATGGGTTCTTCCTGTCCACTGCACAGACAAAATCAACTCACTGAGACCAAGGCATTGCAGTAAAGAGTTTAATTAATTCAAGTCCACCCATGTGGCAGATGGAATTATTACTCAAACTAGTCTCCCCAAAGGCTTGAAGGTTAGGATTTCTATGGCAATTTCATGAGCAGGGGGCTAGGGAATGGATGCTTCTGATGGGTTGAGGATGAAATAATAAGAGTGTGGAAAATGGTCCTCATGCACTGGGTCCACCTCTGGGTGGGACCACAGTACAGTTGAGTCTGGGTGGAGTCAGTCTGAAAAACATCTTTAAAAAAACCAATCAGGCCTGGCGAGGTGGCTCATACTTGTAATTCCAGCACTTTTGGAGGCTGAGGCAGGTGGATCACCTGAGGTCGGGAGCCTAACCAACATGGAGAAACCAGCCTAACCAACAGGGAGAAACATCATCTCTACTAAAAATAGAAAATTAGCCAGATGTTGTGGTGCATGCCTCTAATTACAGCTACTCGGGAGGCTGAGGCAGGAGAATCACTTGAACCCGGGAGGCGGAGGTTGCAGTGAGCCAAAATCGTGCCATTGCACTCCACCCTGGGCAACAAGAGTGAAACTCCATCTCAAAAAAAACACAAACAAACAAAGAAAAAAACCAATCTTGGGTTCTACAATAGTGATGTTACCTATAAGAACAATTGGGGAAGTCACAAATCTTGTGACCTCCTGCCACAACTCCTGAGCATTTAGGGATTATAGAAACTACACCTACAATGAATGTGTCAATCAAATTAAAATTAAAATACATATAACTGTTGAAGAAATGGTTTTCTAGGAAAAAAATAGAGTAAAATATTTTATATCTTTTTTTTTTTTTTTTTTTTTTTTGAGACAGGGTCTCACTCTGTTACCCAGGCTGGAGTGCAGTGGTGTGATCATAGCTCACTGCAGCCTTGAACTCCTGGACTCAAGCAATCCTCCTACCTCAGCCTCCCAAGTAATTGGAACTACAGGCATGCACCACCATATCCAGTTTATTTGTGTTATTTTTTGTAGAGATGGGATCTCACTATGTTGCCCAGGCTGGTCTCAAACTCCTGGGCTCAAGCAATCCTCCCACCTCGGCCTCCCAAATTGCTGAGATTACAGGCATGATGAGCCACTGCGCCTGGCCAGGTTTTATATCTTTTTAATGAGAAAAAGAATTACAGGTCAATGAGATGCTTAAGACAGAGTTTGAATCTCTTCCGTTTTTCCTGAGTCTGATATAACAATCAACATCCTTTATAGTCAGTACTTCTGGGAGAAACCCAAAAAAGAAGCAGGAAGAGAGGATATTTAGAATTTATTTCTTAAGATATAATAAGAACAAGAGCAATACATAGAGCAGTCTCTATGTGTATTTGCATAGAGAGTATGGCTCATCAGCTGAAAGAAACTCAGACAGTATAACAAACTTTCCTTGCATTTCTCAAGGTACTTTATAGAAAATCCACTCATAACTCAAAACAAAATTTCTTAAATCCTTTTTTTTTATTCTTCCCAATTTTTTCACACCTCCCCACCAAGAAAACTGTCTCTCTCCAGCAGCTAGCTAGGTACGCACCCCCCTACACATCTTCATCGCTTCCTCCCACTCATCTCTTAGTTTCCCAACTTACTATTTTCCCTCTTCTCTAATCTTTCTTGTCTTATACCTATCCACTAGTTTTTCAAATTCCAGATACTTTTTTTTAGACACAGGGTCTTACTATGTTGCTCAGGCTGGTCTCAAACTCCTGGGCTCAAGCAATCCTCCCACCTTGGCTTCCCAAAATGCTGGGATTATAGGTGTGTGCCATCACACCCAGCCCCAGATAATTTTAAAATCCTGGAATCACACTGGTAGAGACAGAACTCTCCTTAGACACTAAAAAGAGGAGAGAATCTGTGTAAATGAATATAAAATTACCTTTAGTTAGTAAAAGGGTGGGAGAACTCATTCTTTATGAATAAATCTTGTTTCCACCACATTCATTTATATAGTATGTAGCTGAATGGGAACTCATCCACACCATATGCCCACTGACTTCTAAGTCTGGAGGGAGGCAAAGCAACTCAGATTCAGAGTTCTCTGTCTCCTCCATAAAAGTAAACTGCCTCTAACATATCTCTTCCACAGCATACATAGCACCAAGAATACTCTAAGGAAGTCCCTTCAATGTTTCCAGCAAAAGTCAAAATAGAGGATGACTTCTGGAATGCCAGTGGAGTGAGGATTTTGCCAGGACTACTCCCCCTAAAAACCAAACATTATAAGCATGCAACAATTTAATGTCTCTTCAAATTTCCCTAAGGAAGGGCATACAGCAAATGAAGAAATATACTAAACATTGGTAAGAACAGCAAGAATCTATGGCATTTAACCCATGACCCACTCCCTCCCTCACCCCCTGAGCTCAACTTAAGGAAAGTTTCAATCTGGGTAGGTGAGGCTAAGAACACAGGGCTCCCTGTCTCTCGAGTTCCCAGTCAGAAGCTATGAAATCTTGCCAGGAGAGTCATGTTGCTAGCATTGCTCATCCCCCAACTTCGAGCTTCCTGTGACAGAGGCTAAATTCTAGGTGAATATAGCCAAGACAGTGAGGGCTCCCTGCCTCCACCCAGCTTCCACACAAAGGGTGGAGGGTCTACCCCAGTCTGGTATAGCAGGCCAAAAACACTGAAGGCCTAATAACCCTCACTGATATGGTTTGGCTGTATCACCACCCAAATTTCACCTTGAATTGTAATAATACCCAAGTGTCAAGGAGAGGGCCAGATGAGATAACTGAATCATGGGGGCAGTTTCCCCCATACTGTTCTCATGGTATTGAATAAGTCTCAGAATATCTGATGGTTTTACAAATGGGAGTTCCTCTGCATAAGGGTGACACCAGTCTGGGGTTGGACAGGTAGTTGCTGGGTAGGTGTCCTTGAAGAATTATTACTTTGTGTTTAAGATTATCATGACCTTTGTATAAGGTTGTGGTTTTTGCAGAGTCTTTTGTAATAGTTTTTATCAAGCATTTATGCATGAGAACCGTACCTTCATGGCGTTCCTCAGCTCTATTTGTCAGATTGTTTGTTTTGTTTTGTTTTTAACACAAGGAATTCATTCCATTTTTATTCTAATAACCTTCACATGTAACTCACACACAGGAAAAAAAAGGCAGGCAGCAAAAAAAATGCCTGTGACAAAATTCAGATATAATAGATAAGGACTTCATATGAGCCATTATAAATATGTTCAAAGAACTAAAGAAAACTATGCTTCAACCAGTAACGGAAGGTAGGATGCCACTGTCTCATGAAATAAAAAATATCAATAAAGAGATATAAATTATTTTTAAAGGACCAAATGGAACATCTGGAGTTGAAGAATGCAATAACTGAAATAAAAAATTCACCAACAAAGCTCCACAATAGATCCAAACTAGCCGAAGAAACAGTGACTGTGTAGATAGATTAATAGAGATTCTGCAGTGAAAAAAAAAGACAAAGAGATTAAATAATGGTGCAAAATGAACAGAGCCTCAGAGAAATATAGGACATTATTAAGAGCAACAAATACACATAATGAGAATGCCAGAGGAGAAGAGAAAGAAAAAGGAGCAGAAAAAATATGTGAAGAAATAATGGCTGAAAACTTCTCAAAATTGATAAAAAACATAAATCTACATATCCAAAAAGTTCAAAACCTCCAACAATAAATGCAAAGAATAAATGCAAAGAGACACACTTCATAGTAAAATGTTGACAGCCAGAGATAAAGGGTACATCTTGAAAGCAGAAAGAAAAAACTACTTATAAAGCAGTGTTCTCCAACCTTTTCAGCACCAGAGACCAGTTTCATGGAAGACAATTTTTCCACAGACTGGGAGTGGGGGTTGGGGGTGGGAGTGGCAGGGGTGGTTTTGGGATAAAACTGTTCCACCTTCAATCATCAGGCATTAGATTCTCATAAGGAGTGTGCAACCTAGATCCCTCACATGTGTGGTGCACAATAGGGCAGGTGCTCCAATAAGAATCTAATGCCACCACTGATCTGACAGGAGGTGGAGCTCAGGCGGTCATGCTTACTCACCTGTCACTCACTTCCTGCTGTGCAGCCTGATTCTTAACGGATCATGGACAGGTATTGCTTGGCTACCCAGGGGTTGAGGAGCCCTGTTATAAAGTACAAGGGAACCCTAATAAGATTAACAGCTGACTCCTCATCAGAAACAATGGAGGCCAGAAACAATCATGTGATTCATTTAAATTGCTGAAAGAGTAAAACTTTTAATAAGGATGATATATCCCACAAAACCATCTTTTAAAAATAAAGGCAAAAGAGGCCGGGCATGGTGGCTCACACCTGTAATCCCAGCACTTTGGGAGGCTGGGGCAGGCGGATCACCTGAGGTCAGGAGTTCGAGACCAGCCTGACCAACATGGAGAAACCCTGTCTCTACTAAAAATACAAAAAAATTAGCTGGGTGTGGTGGCACATGCCTGTATTCCCAGCTACCTGGGAGGCTGAGGCAGGAGAATCGCTTGAACCCGGGAGGTGGAGCTTGTGGTGAGCCAAGATTGCATGCCATTGCACTCCAGCCTGGGTAACAAGAGTGAAACTCCATCTCAAAAAATACATAAATAAAAAAAATAAAAAATAAATAAATAAAGGCAAAAGAAAGACATTCCGAAGAAAACAAAAACTGAAATAACTTGTTGCTAGTAGACTAACTTTACAAGAAACACTAAAGGAAGCTCTTCAGGCTGAAAGCAAGTGATCTCAGACAATAATTAGAATGCACAGAAATAAACAAAGAGCACCAATAAAGGTAATTTTGTAATTACAGAAGATAGCAAAAATGCATTTTTTCTCCTTTCATGTCTTAACTTATTGGAAAAGCAAATGTACAAAACAGTATGTATCTTTTTGCATAATCAGGCCTACGACATATGCCAATGTAAAGTGTCTTAAAATAACAGAACAAAGGAGGGGATGGAAGAGAAGCTGTATTGGAAAAAAGGAAATAATACCAGATGGTAACTTGAATCAACAGGAACAGAGAAAGAGACCAGAAATGTTGTAAGTAAGAAAGGTAATATAACACCATCTATAAATATATTGTTGCTGTCCTTTATTCTAGCAGCTTCTTTAAAATACACAAAATTATACAAAGTAATAATTATAACAACGTATTCTTGGTCTTGTAACATATAACTAGAACATGTATAACAATAATACCACAAATAAGAGAAGCAGGACTAGAAATATATAGGAGTAATGTTTCAATATCTCACTGGACTTAAGTTAGTGTAAATCTAAAGTACAATTGACCCTTGAACAACACAGGTTTGAACTGCACAGGTCAACTTATATGTGGATTTTCCTATACCTCTGCTTCCTCCACTTCCAACCTGAAGACAACAAGAATGAAGACCTTTATGATGATCCACTCAATGAATAGCAAATATATTTTCTCTTCCTTATGATTTTCTTAATAAAATTTTCTTTCACCTAGCTTACTTTAAGAATACAGTATATAATAAATGTAACATACAAAATATATGTTAATTGACTGTTTATGTTATCCATAAAGCTTCAGTTCAACAGTAAGCTCTTAGTTGAATCTGGGGGGAGTCAAAAGTTATACATGGATTTTCAACTGCACTGTGGGGGTGGCTCCCCAAACCCCACATCATTCAAGGTCAACTGTAGATACCATTGAGTTATGATGTGCATGGTAAGCCCTAGAGCAACCACTGAGAAAATAAATGTAGTGAAAAAAATCATTAAAGGAATTAAGTTTTTCCACTAGAAAATATTCACTTAGTACAAATGAAAGCAACAAAGGGTAGAAGAACAAAACAGCCATGAGACATATAGAAAACAAAAAGTTAAATGACAGACATTAATTTAATTGTATCAATAATAATATTAAATATAAATGATGAAACAATCAAACTAAAAGACAGAAATTATCACACTGGATTAAAAAAATAAGATCCTATCATATGCTGTCTACAGATGCAAACTTTTGAAGGAAAGATACAAATGGGTTGAAAATAAAAAGATAAAAAGGATATATCATGAAAAGGGCATGTAAAAACTCTTGAACATGGCCGGATGTGGTGGCTCACACCTG
This sequence comes from Gorilla gorilla gorilla, assembly GCF_029281585.2. Lineage (NCBI taxonomy): Eukaryota > Metazoa > Chordata > Mammalia > Primates > Hominidae > Gorilla > Gorilla gorilla. Next base: position 106,241,853 of record NC_073236.2, read on the forward strand.
TAATCCCCGCATTTTGGAAGGCTGAGGTGGGCAGATCACTTGAGGCCAGAGTTCCAGACCAGCCTAGCCAACATGGTGAAACCCTGTCTTTACTAAAAATACAAAAAAATTAGCCAGGCATGGCAGTGCACGCCTGTAGTCCCAGCTACTCAGGAGGCTGAGGTGAGAGGATTACTTGAGCCCCGGAGACAGGGTGCAGTGAGCCAAGATTTCTCCACTGCACTCCAGCCTGGGCAACAGAGCGAGACTCTGTCTCAAAACAACAACAACAACAACAACAACAACAACAACAACAACAACAACAACAACAAACAACTCTTGAACAAGGAGATTTGATGAGTTTCACAGGGAGGTGCTGGGGGTGGCCTGTCCAGAGAACATGGAAACTCAGTGTTCCTCTCCCCTACACCTTGCATCTCTTCCATCTGATTGGTCCTGAGTTGTATCCTTTATAATAAACCAGTCAATGTAAGCAAAGCATTTCTCTGAGTTCAGTAAATGTAAAGCATTTCCCTAAGCCATTCTGTCAAACACAGAAGTGGGTCATGGGAGCCCTTAATTCATAGCTAGTAAGCCCTCAAGTTGTGGAATCTGATGCTAACTCCAAGTATATAGGGTCAGAATTAAATTAAATTGTAAGATACCCAATTGATGTTCAGAGAGTTGGAGAAGTGCTTGGTGCAGAAAAAAAAATTCACGCATCTGGTATCCAAAGTGTTGGCTGAAAGTGTAGAGAAACAGAGCGTGTTTTGCTCAACCACGGACAATTGGAGACAAATACTGCACCTTCAGCACTACATAGAACAGTTATGCAGAAGACGAACAAGAAAACAGAAGACTTGAACAACACTGTAAACCAACTAGACCTAGAGACATCTATTCAACACTTCACCCCAAAACAGCAGAATACACATTTTCCTGAAACACAGAACATTCTCCAGAGGAGACCATATGTTAGGCTATAAAACACATTCCAATAAATTGAATAGGACTGGAATCATATATGTTATCAGATCACAATGGAATGAAATTAGAAGTTAGTAACAGAAAAAAATTGGCAAATTTATAAATATGTGAAAATTGCACAACATACTACTAAATAATCAATGAGACAGAGAAGAAACCACAAGCAAAATTAGATAATAAAATGAATGAATAAAAAGACATAATGCACCAAAACTAATGCAATGTAGCTAAATCAATTGTAGGAGCCAAGGGAAAAACTTCCCTTTCACCCTCTGAAGTTTTGCTGAAAAGTCAACTACTCGCAAAAGGCAGATTAATTAGAGAAAAGGCATACAAATGTATTAACGTGTTTACAGAAAGAACCACAGAGTGATCACCCATCCACCAACAGAGTTCAGAAGCTTATATACCATTTTGAGGTTACAGAAAGAATGGGGCTTGGATCCTGGCAAAACAGATCATGGGAGAGAGGAGAAAAAGAATTCTGTTGAGGGGCAATAAAGAGGAACAGAGATTAACTGGTACATAATTCTCTTTGGATTTGAATGACCCTGGGAGAAAGACATTATCTTGTGAAAGGGTCTGTTCAGATCTTGCTTCATGCTTGGTCTTACAGGGAGAAGAAAAAACTGGTTTTTCATTTGTTTGTTTGTTTGTTTGATATGGGGTCTCACTCTGTCACCCAGGCTACATTGCAGTCACATGAACACGGCTAACTGCAGCCTTAGCCCCCTGAACTCAAGTGATCCTCCCTCCTCAGCCTCCCAAGTAGCTGAGACCACAGGTGTGCACCACCACACTTGACTAATTTTTAAACTTTTTTTATAGAGACAGGGTCTCACTATGTTGCTTGGGCTGGTCTTGAACTCCTGGGCTGTAACAATCCTCTCACCTTAGTCTCCCAAAGTGTTGGGATTACAGGTGTGAGCCACCACACCCAGCCAAAACCATTGTTTTTGTTGTTGTTAGTCAGGATTTGGGGCAGATAAAGGAGCTCTGGAGAACAACTTCCTCAAGGCTTTGTGAGAGTAGGTGGTAGGGGGAGGTCAGAGAGACCATAAGCCTTCTTCTTCATTTCAGCATGTCAAAGCATCACATTTTGGGGCATAGTTTTTGAGCCCCAACACAATACTCAAAGGGAAATTTTAAGCTGTAGACATCTATATTAACAGAGAAGAATAATAATCTAAACTTGCAGCTTAAGACACTGGAAGAAGGTCAGGCATGGTGGCTCTCGCCTGTAATCCCAGCACTTTGGGAGGCCAAGACAAGAGGATCACTTGAGGTCAGGAGTTCGAAACCAGCCTGGTCAATATGGTGAAACCCCGTCTCTACTAAAAATACAAAAATTAGCCAGGCATAGTGGCACATGCCTGTAGTCCCAGCTACTTGGGAGGCTGAGGCAGGAGAATAGCTTGAACCTGGGAGGCAGAGGTTGCAGTGAGCCGAGATTGCACCACTGCACTCCAGCCTGGGCAACAGAGTGAGACTCTATCTCAAAAAAAATAAATAAATAAAATTTTAAAAAAAACTTGGAAGAAGAAGAACAAATTAAATTGGGAGCAAACAGAAGAAAGAAAATACTAAAGGTGAAGGCAAAAAAAAAAAAAAGAAAAAATAGAGAACAACAGAGAAAATCAAAGAAGCCAAAAATTAGTTATTTGAAAAGATAAAGAAAATGGAATTTTAGCTGCACTGACAAAAAATTAAGAGTGAGAAAACACTCAAAATTTTAAAATCAATAATAAAAGAGGGAACATAACGATCACCTTATAGAAATCGTAAGAGTTATAGGTGACTACCATAAAAAACAGTATGCCAACAAATTAGATAACGTAGAAGAAATAAAATTTTCTTTAATATATACATATATTTTTTGTAGAGACAGGGTCTCACTATGCCACCCAGGCTGGTCTCAAACTCCTGGCCTCAAGCAATCCTCCTGCCTCAGCTTCCCAAGCACTGGGATTATGAAAAAATTCTTTAAAAGACACAAGTTGTTGTGGCCGGGCTCAGTGGCTCACGCCTGTAATCCCAGCACTTTGGGAGGCCAAGGTGGGCAGATCACTTGAGGTCAGGAGTTCTAGACCAGCCTGACGAACATGGTGAAACCCCATCTGTACTAAAAATACAAAAATTAGCCGTGTGTTGTGATAGGCACCTGTAATCCCAGCTACTCTGGAGGCTGAGGGATGAGAATCACTGGAACCCAGGAGGTGGATGTTGCAGTGAGCTGAGATTGTGCTCTGAAGCACAAATCCCATTCTGCCTTGAGGCCAGGGCCCAGTCTTTTGCATGAAGGGTTGGTCAGTCATCGTCTTTGTGCTGTCTGTAGGAGGAAGTAGGGGCTAAGTGGGCCAAGGCAATGCTCTGCCAAGCCCATGTTCTGGAGAAAGGGGGTAGCAGTGAACACTAAGCAGCCAGCACTCACTGTAGCAGGGGCCTGGGCGGGCATGGTTAAAGGTACTGCACTATTTGTTCAGGAATTAATATCTCTTAAGAAATGGCTGCCACCCTTTCAGTGATTACGTACCAAGCACTGTACTCAAAAATGGGCTTAGATTTTCTCATTTAATCCCCACAACACCATGGAGAGATAAACAACTTTTTTCCTCCTTTTGCAGATGAAGAAACTAAAGCTAAGTAACCTTAAATAATGTTTGATATTACAGATAATAGGCCAGGTGAGATGGTTCACGCCTGTAATCCCAGCACTTTGGGAGGCCAACGTGGGAGGATCACCTGAGGTCAGGAGTTCAAGACCAACCTGGCCAACATGGTGAAACTGCATCTCTACTAAAAATACAAAAATTAGCTGAGTGCAGTGGCAGGCACTTGTAATCCCAGCTACTTGGGAGGCTGAGGCAGGAGAATCACTTGAACCTGGGAGACAGAGATTGCAGTGAACTGAGATCATGCCTCTGTACTCCAGGCCTGGGAGACAAACGGAGACTCCGTCTCAGAAAAAAAAAAGAAATTACAGATAATAAGAGGCAGAGCCTGGACGAGAATCTAAGGTGATTTACTCTAATGTCCAAGCTGTGAACCACCATTTGGTCATTATAATGAGTCTATAAGTTTCATATCCCCTATCTACAAATAAGGTTTTATCAGATCCATTAATGTACCTGTACTTATGTAACTGGTATGTACTAGACATTGATGACACACAGATCATTAAAATGGCACGATAAAACATATGTTACACCTGACCCATTTCACTGAGTGACAGAGCAAGATCCTGTAACAAAAAAAAAAAAAAAAAAAAGACGACAAATTCACAGAGTTCTAAAAGAAGCATAGATGAAAGATATGGATTGGTTTGGTACCAGTAAGGATGATTTCAGCTGCAAATAATAGAAAACCTAATTTTACCTGGTTTCAACAATAATTGAATTATTGATTCAATTATTCAGTTGATTTATTGTCTTACATATCAAGTAGTCTTGAGGAATGACATTTCCAGGGCGATTAAGTCAGTAACTCAATGTTAGTTTCAAAGTTCCAATTATTTCCATCTTTCTGTTCTTCCATTTCAGCCGTTTGGCCTTTCTCTTAGGCATGTCCCCTCATGATCACAAGAGGACTGCCATAGCTCTACATGTCACCTCCTCACCAATAACATCCACAAACTAGAAAAGAGATATTTTTCTTAGGCTCTCTCAAAAAGAAAAAAAGACACATTTATTCAGTGCCATGATCAGACTGTTACATTTAGCAATCAACAGCATGGATGCAAATTTTAAAAAATCTACATTAAAACCCTTTGTTGGAATGCTTTACACTTTCCACAGAACAGAAACTAAAATAACCTGTTATACAATTAGTCACAAATACAGTCCTCAAGTTTTTTGCCCATACACATGAGTATTTGTCTAAAACATGTCTTCTTTGTAGCAGCTAGGTCCTGCCACCACTGCATTTGGCTGAGTTCACAATCTGTTGTAACCCGTAGCTTCCCTGTCACTTCTCTAGCTCTCCTCTCCTGCTAAACTTTGTTTCCTGGCAGTAATTAAAATTTTCTGACACTGCCATAGCTACTACTGCTACTAGAATGGCCATATCCACCTTGGTTTTGTGGTTTGGCACATTATTGGCCTCCACCACCATAGGGGCCAGAGCTTCTGCTTGCAAAGTTTCCTCCCTTCAAGGGTCCAAAATTTGAAGACTGATTGTTATAATTGCCAAATCACTGTAGCTTTTACCACCTCCAAAATTGCTTCCATCATTACCAAATCCATTATAGCCATCCCCACTGCTGCCATATTCAACACCACCACGGCTGCCACTAAAGCCACCACAACCACTGAAGTTTCCTACATGACCAAATTTGTCATTCCCACCAAAACCACCTCCACAACCACCACAAAAGTTTCCAAAACGACTTTGACCTCTTTGGCTGGTGAAGCACTAGCCATCTCTTGCTTTGACAGGGCTTTCCTAACTTTACAGCTGTGGCCATTCATAGTATGGTATTTTTGAATGCCAATCTTATCTACGGACTCATGGTTGTCAAAGGTTGCAAAGGCAAAGCCCCTTTTCCTGCCACTGCCTCGGTCAGTCATGATTTCAATCACTTCAATTTTTCCATACTACTCAAAATAATTTCTTAGGTGATTTCTTCAGTGTCTTCTTTAATGCTGCCAGCATATATCTTTTTCACAGTTAAGTGGGCACCTGGTCTTTGAGAATCTTCTCCTGAGACAGCTCTTTGGTTCCACAACTCTTCCATCCACCTTGTGTGGCCTTGCATTCATGGCTGCAACCACCTCCTCCACAGTGGCATATGTGACAAACCCAAAGCCCCTGGAGCACTTGGTGTTTGGATCTCTCATGACCACACAGTCCATGAGCATTCCCCATTGCTCAGAATGGCTCCTCAGGCTCTCATCAGTTGTTTCAAAGCTCAGCTCTCCAATAAAGAGCTTCTGCAGCTGTTCGGGCTCTTTTGGAGACTCTGAGTTTGACATGAGGGCAGTGGGAAGAGAGACTTTAATGATGCTTCCTCGGTGGTGTCCACAGGCAGAAAGCTAAGCTTCCTTTTTAAGGTAAGAAACACTTTCCCAGAACCTCCCAGCAGATTTCCCTTGTGTTAGTAATTAGAATTACATCACATGATTATTTCTAACACAGTCACTGGCAAGGGAAACAGAATTATTACAATTGGCTTAAATCAGTCAAGATTCAACCCCTAGGTCCAGGAAGAGGCCCCTGCCACTTCCGATGCATGGCACCACTAAAAATATCAGAGTGTTGTTAAGTGGAAAGAAGAGAGGATATGGGGAGGCAGCTGAGTTCTGCCATGGTGTGAAACAAGGAAGATGCCCTAGATAAGGCAATCCTTGAGCTAAATTTTAACATGCTAGTAGAGATACGCCAGATTAAGTGAACATAGGAAGGAGCGGCTTGAGGAGCAGGCAGGGCTAGAGAGGGGCATTCTAGACAAGGAGACAACATGAACAGAAGCATAAAGGCTAAGGAGAGAGTGAAAAACTATAAGCTATTTGCTGAGTTATAAAATGAAAAAAGATGAGATTATTGAGCTAGCAAGTCAAGTCAACTAGGTTTGTCTGTCTGCAAGCAGAATTGTATTAAACTAGAAGAGATAGGTCAAACCTTCTTTGGATTTTCGTCAGACAGATTTTCAACAAATGGCCAGTTTCCCTAAGATATCAAAATGAAAAATTTAAAAACTCACAAGTTCAGATAATAGCTTTAAAACAACCCTCCTGTTCTTCCAAAGCACCTCCTTTTACCCATCTAGTAGCCAAATTTCCACATTCTCCCTCTCTTTCTCTCCTTTAGGCAGCACAGGTATGCAAGACAGGGCCCAGATCTTTCAATAACCTGTGGACACTGGACTGACCACTTCTTGGAGTGGCTTGGGATAAAGTGGAAGGTCTTGCCATAAGACATCCCATTATGTGTGAGGCTCTTTTCCTTGAAAGCATTTTTCACGTAAGCTTTCCTGGCATACCTGTATGTTCTCTTACTTTCACTGAATATATATGACTGGGAAATTGGAAATAGCTTAGAGAAATTGAAAAGGGAGACATGAGGCTGCCTACTAGTAGAATCGAGGCCCTTTCCTAACTGACTTTCTCCTCCTACTGGGCAACCTTTGGACTCATGGTGCTCTTATGGAATCATACCTGACCTAAAATTCATGATTTCAAGAGTGATCTCCAACTGCCCTCCCCACAACACCTATGTAATCTAATAATTTGGGCTTTGACTGTAATCACAAATTCTCTCCCTCTATTGGCACCCACTATGGTCTGAATGTGTCTCCAAAAATTCATGTTGAAACTTCATTGCCAAAAGAGGTGGGGCTGGCCGGGCATGGTGGCTCATGCCTGTAATACCAACACTTTGGGAGGATGAGGTGGGCAGATCATTTGAGGTCAGGAATTCAAGACCAGCCTGGCCAACATGGCAAAACCCCGTCTCCACTAAAAATACAAAAATTAGCCAGGGGTGGTGTGGGTGCCTGTAATTCCAGCTACTTGGGGCGCTGAGGCAGAAGAATCACTTGAACTCGGGAGGCAGAAGTTGCAGTGAGCTGATAGGGTGCCACTGCACTCCAGCCTGGGTAACAGAGCAAGACTCCATCTAAAAAAAAAAAAAAGAAAAGAAAAAAGAAAAGAGGTGGAGCCTCTAGGGGGTGATTAAGGCATGACAGCAGAGCCCTCATGGATCGTATTAGGGCCCTTATTTTAAAAAACTTGAGGAAGTGGATTTGCTGTTTTCCATTCTTTCACCATGTAAGGACACCTAGGCAGGGTCATCTATGAGGAATGAGCCCTCACCAGACACCAAACCTGCTAGTGCCTTGATCTTAGACTTCCCAGCCTCCAGGACTGTGAGAAAATAAATTTCTGTTCTTTGTAAATTACCCAGTCTCAGGCATTTTGTTCTAGAAGCACAAATGGACTAAGACAGGACCATAGCTATGAACACCATTCCATAAACTGCCTAATAGAAAACTGCATGATTCTCACACCAGGATCTATGAAGACAGAGTGCAGCCAGGGTCCACAAATGCACATCCTCTGTGTTCCTGCTCCTGAACCTGGGGAGGAGTCTCTAACCAACTGTAGATGGTGAAAGATCTGTTTAATATTGAGTCTACATGTCACCTTATCATCTTATATACGTTCAATGCTCCACAAAGCCAAAAACTATTTATCAGACATGGTATGAAAAAGATCAATTTTCTGTCCTATACTAGTTAGGCAGTCCCATCTGTAGGGATAAAAGGAATGAAGGGCCTGGGAATAGGCCATGTTATTACACAAGGTGCCCAAATAAAAGGAACTTGGTTTATGAAGTGCTGACAAGAAGTGACTGAGTAGCACAAAGACAGAAGAACTCTTTCTGGTTGGGGTGATCAGGAATCACTGTTTTGGCTATGGTAAGGATGACTAATCTTGGGATTCTGAGTCAAAACGCCATTTACACCAATAATAATAATATGCTGAAACTAATTAATACTTTATTCCAAGTCGCTCCAGGCATCTAAATAATAGGAAAGATCGATTTTTAAAATTATTTCCAAATTCCCCACAAGAGAAGTAAAAACCTATAATCACTGAAAATTTCTAATTTAATAAGAACAGAAAGCAGATGAAAACACGTTTATAGCTCATGTCTGCCAAAGAGAATTAACTACTATGCACTTTAAAACTCTTCTTTCACTGGGAGATTAGGTGCAATAAAGCCCAGCACATCTTGTCTCAACCATGAAATAAAATGATCACCTGCTTATCTATCATTTACTTCACACAGAGGGCTCGCACCAATAAAACTGAAATTTTATAGAGCTATGAAGGAAGACAAAATCCATAAAACATTCCATACACTTTTATAGCTTAAAGATGCCTCTCAGAAAGGTGAACCACATATTTACAAACAAGCCTACCTTATTGTCGTTTCTTTCTTCAGACTGCCTTTTTTCACAGTATAGTAATTCCCCAGGTATTCGGAGGTCAGATTCCAGCAGCTCTTTAGGTATCTGAGCATGATCATTGTGATTGGAATTTTCTTATTAGGAGGAAAATATTCTCAGCACTGTTGTCTAATGTCTGCTGAGCAGAGGCAGCCCTGAGCTGAGAGTAGGTAAAATTGCCACACCGAGGGAATCTCTTTGAATCTGCTGTGATTCTGGAGGCTGCCCGATTCAAAACAATAAAAATAAAAATGTTTTAAATTGCCAAACCCCCTACTCACTGAAGCAGGAGAAAAAGAGATAGGAAGAGAGATCATAAGGAAGAGTTGGGAGGTTTTTCTTCCCAAACAGACAAGCAGCCTCTCTTCTGGAACCAGCACGCACTTCGGGGCCTTCTTTTGCTGAATCTTTGATCTTTTGGCCTCTGAACTGTGTCTGTTCAATTCTATGGAAATGTATTTAACAACACTATAATCCAGGCATTGGAGAGATAATGAGGCCCCTCAGGAGCTTATTGAGTGGTAGAGAAACAGACAAGCAAACAGATGATTCCAATGCAGTCTGTTATGAGTCAAATAGAAACAGGCACCAGCTGTGGTGGAGGATGGGGATGAGGTTAACCGTGTTAGAGAGTGAAGGGGTTGTGGAGATATTATGGAAGGGTTCTCAGAAGAGCTGATGCTTCAACATAATTGAATTGATGTATTATGATTTGTTAAATACTAACATTTCATATCTATTAATGAGATTAAAATATATATAGACTACTTAATTTAAAAAAAACATAATGCCTGTTTTCTCATAAAATCATATAAGAAAATACTACCTACATGAAACCACACACCTTGACCCTATTGTCATCATGGAGAGGTCTCTGATTACTTCTTTTATCCCTTCAAAGGATTCCTGCCCTGGAGGGGAGAGAGATCAGAAAATGCAATTAGAATAATGTGGGAGATAAAATAAAGTTCCAGGTAACAAGAAGAAAGGAAGGAGAATATACTTTTTCGTGACTTCAGACTTTCCATCTGCAGCAGCATAAGCTGGAGAAACGAAGATGATTTCACTTAAAACCAAGATGAAACATTTAACTATGACACGGAACTGGAAAGCATCTTTGGTTATCTGAAAATGATGAGAAAAGCTAGGGGAATGGCATTAAATTTTATACAAGGACAAAGAAAGGACTAGCTGCTGACTGGGTACAGTGGCTCATGTCTGTAATTTCATCACTTTGTGAGGCCAAAGGGGGAGGATTGTTTGAGGCCAGGAGTTCCAGATAGGCCTGGTCAACATAATGAGACCCTGTCTTTATTTAAAAATTAAAATTAAAAGAACTAGTGCCACAGAATAATAAAAGGGGAATAGTAAACATGATTAAATTGCCTCATAAACTCCAAAGCAGTGCTTGTTCAACATAAGAAATGCAGGCTAAGTCAAGGAGAAGGAGAAGGTGAAGGAGGGGAAGAGGGAAGAAAAAGGAGGAGGTGGTGGAGGAGGAGGAGGAGGAGAAGGAGAAGACATAACATAATGACACTATGCTAAGTGAAATAAGCCAGACGCAAAAGGAGAAATAGTGTATAATTCCACTTATGTGAGTATGATGGTTAAATATTTTGTTTACCTTTTGTTTTTGTAGAGACGGGTCTCACTATTATTGCCCAGGCTGGTCTCAAACTCCTGGACTCAAGTAATCCTTCTGCCTCAGCCTCCTGAGTCACAGGGATTACAGGATGAGGATGATTAATTGTATATGTTGACCTCAGTTCTTCCCCGGGTCTCCAGCCTGCTGGCCTTGCCATTCCTGAAAATAAATCAATCTCTCTCTCTCTCAATCAATCTCTGTCTCTATATGTGTATGTGTGTGTGTATAATGTATGTGTACACACACATGCACACACACACACGTGCACACACACACGCATCCTATTGGTTCTGTTTCTCTAGAAAACCCTAACTACTATAATGAGGTACCTAGAGTGGTCAAAATCAAGGAGACAGAATGTTAAACAGTGATTGCCAATGGCTAGGGGATGGGGGAATACAGAGTTATTGTTTAGTGGTCAGAGTTTCAGTTTTGCAAAATGAAAAGAGTTCTAGGGATGCATAGTAGTGATGGCAGCACAACAATATTAATGTACTTAATGCCACTGAACTGTACACTTAAAAATGGTTAAGGCAGTAAATTTTATATTACATGCATTTTACCACAATTTAAAAAACAAACAAACAAAAGACACACATACACACACACAAAAAAAAAAACAGATGAGAGGACATTGTTATACTTAAGTACATGAAGCCAGAGACTGGAACAGACTACCAAAAGCAGAACAGGGAATGAGAAAAGACCCACAACCCAGTCATATAATTATGAAATTCCAGAACACCAAGGTTACAGAGAAGGGTATGAAAGCTTTCAGAAAGAAAAAAACGTAAACATGTAAAACGTCATTTATAAAGGTTTGAAAAAAACACAGAAAAAAACAGAGAAACAGAGAGACTTAGTATCCATGAAACAACATGGATCCAAAGGTGTGACAAAAAATATTCCCAGAGGATGGCTGTACAACAGGCTGAGAATGCCCACTTTCACCACTGTTATTCAACAAAGTACTGGAAGTCCTAGCTAGAGCAATCAGACAAGAGAAAGAAAGAAAGGGCATCCAAACTGGAAAGGAAGAAGTCTAATGATCCTTGTTTACAAAGAACATAATCTTATATTTGGAAAAACCTAAGGACTCCACAAAAAAACTTAGAACTGATAATAAATTCAGTAAAGTTACAAGATACAAAATCAACATACTAAAATCCGTATCATTTCTATATGCCAACAGTGAACGATCTGAAAAAGAATCAAAAAAGCAATCTTATTTATAATAACCACAAATAAAATTAATACCTAGGAAGCAAGCAAAGAAATGAAAGATTTCTACAATGAAATTCATAAAACATTGATGAAAGAAATTGAAGAGGACACAAAAAAATGAAAGATATTCTATGTTCATGGATTGGAAGAATCAATATTGTTAAAATGTCCATACCACCCAAATAAATCTACAGATTCAATACAATCCCTATCAAAATACCAATGACATTCTCCACAGAAATAGAAAAAACAATCCTTAACTCTAGCCAGGGACCCGCCTTTCTCCTTCCAGCACTTCCCGCCCCCTCCTGTATCATTTTTACCATAAAAAAAAATGCAAAAAGAAAATGTGAACAAATTCAGATTACTATTATAACATATGAATATAATAATCTAATTTTTAAAAGCGTATCATAAAAGGAAATTACATAGAAACTACTCTAACAGTAGTCTACGTGTAGTGAAGCATAAGCAAGTAGAGCTAGTATGGAATCATGGAAAAAACACAGACATGGGGAGTTCTGGTTCCAGCTTTGAGTCTGCATCTGAGTGATCTTGGACATGTCAATGACCTCTTATGGGTTCCATTTTCTTCCACTGAATCACTAAGGAGTTGTGCTTGATCAGCACTTGCCCAAGAATGATGAAATGTGAGCCCCACAAAATTATACATTGGGGGGAAAAATGAATTTGTGGTCCAATCACCTTGGGAAGCAAAACATTGCCTCTTGGACACCACAATCTATATTAGCATTTTAAATGCTATATGGATATGTGAAATATTATAATAAATAAAACTTTATGTGTTTAACCTGCCCCATAAATCTATCAGGCCAGGTTTTCTCCTCATCATTTTTTTCCTTTGAACTGATTGGCAGTTCCCTGAATCATTGTTTTGTGGAAAACATAGGTTATTAGTCTGTTCTAGCACCGCTATAAAGAAGTTCCTGAAACTGGGTAATTTATTTAAAAAAAAAAAGGTTTAATTGGCTCACCATTCTGTAGGCTGTACAGGCTTCTGCTTCTGGGGAGGCCTTATGAAACTTACGATCATGGCAAAAGGCAAAGGGGAAGCTGGCATGTCTAATATGGCAGGAGCGAGAGGAAAACAGAGTGAAAGGGAAGGTGCTACACACTTTCAAACAACCAGATCTCATGAGTACTCTAACACAGGACAGCACTAGGGGGATGGTGCTTAAGCATTAGACACCACCCACCAATTCAATCACTTCCCAGGCACCTCTTTCTACACTGGGGATTACAATTCAACATGAGATTTGGGTGGGGACAGACAGCCAAAGCATACCAATAGGGAAACACTAACCTAAAATAATTTCTAAGATAAACATTCTAAGATTCTTTCATTATACAAGACTCCACAGCAATACCCATACAATGGCCCTTGGATCAAACAGTGATAGATTTGGGAAATGCATATATTTACATCATTTATTTCCATTATTCCTTTTTTCAGTGCTACGAAATAACTTCACAAGAAGTCATTTAATATTAGATTATGAATGTCATTTCAGAAATAAAATTCTCATAAAATGAAATGATAGTTTCAAAGCACAGCTTGGATCTAGAATTATTTCCACTTAGAAATAATTCTAAAATAGAATTATTATATCTACAACTTTTTCTATGACATAAACTACATAACAGATAAATGTCTTATCTTCTTATAAAATGAATAAACACACACAGAGAGAGACACTGACTCAACCCACCCTTACTAAGCAAATAGCAAATCTTCCTCTTTTGACAGAAGCAAATCTGGACAAGGAAAATGTAATGTATTATTTCATAACTAGAAACTAATTTTCTTATGAATTTATGAAAAGAGCTGGTGAGAGCCTCTGTACGTCAATGCCACAACACGGAAAACACTTCTCCTTAGGAGCAGAGAAGAAAGAACCTGATTAAAATGCAGTTGATAAGAACTGTCCATCATACATCATACAGAGCTGAGAGGAGCTCTTGCTTTAATGTCCTGGCAAACTGTGGGAGCAGATGCTGTCATTGGCTCAGGGGAGTCATCGAGGAAACATTAATATAAAAGAGCAGTTTTGCAGGAATGTTTAAAGGCCTTGCTGTAGCAGAGGGAGAATGGGTCTTCAAAGCATATCTACCAAGATAAGACACGAGGGAGAAGTCTGGATTTATAACAGTCATCAGCCGTAGAAGAAGCCGGAGACCTTGACATCATTAGCAACAACTCTGTGTAGATTTTTCCTCTGTGGGAGGTATTTATAGGTGAATTTTCAGTCATTATTCCCAGTTCTTCCAATTAAGGTTACATGAAAAATCTAACCTGCCAGTATTAACATTCTATGGAGGCTTGTCTTCCTGAAATCAGCACCATAGCCAAGGTAGAAAAAAAAAGTATTTCTGTGTAGACCAATTTAAAAATAAATTGCCATCTGCCATCAGCAGGGAAACTTCACTGGCCACATAACAAAGACACTATTCCAAGGCCATTGTTGAGTATCTGCTGCAGTATAGAATTAAAAAACTAAGTGTCCCCATAGGCTATGGACCCATAATTATTTAAACAAAATACAGATATTTTCTACTTCATTAGGGCTTAGTCAACTAATCTTTTGTTTTCTCTAGATTCATAGGCACACAATTTACTTGAAAATGATACTTTCTCTAAATTTTATCTTTCTAGTTAAAAATAACAATAATGTAATCCAGTCTTCAGTAGATATTAGAATACACCAATCTGGGCTGGGCATGGTGGCTCCTGCCTATAATCCCAGCACCTTGGGAGGCTGAGGCGGGCAGATCATCTGAGGTCAGGAGTACAAGACCAACCTGGCCAACATGGTGAAACCCCATCTCTACTAAAAATACAAAAATTAGCTGGGCATGGTGGCACAGGCCTGTAGTCCCAGTTACTCACGAGGCTGAGGCAGGAGAATCACTTGAACCCAGAAGGCAGGGGTTGCAGTGAGCCAAGATCGCACCACTGCACTCCAGCCTGGGCAACAGAGTGAGACTCCATCTCAAAAAAAGAAAAAAAAAAATAGGATAGACCTATCTGATGAGCCATCATGCAGCTACAAACATGTCAAGCAGGAAAGAAAATTGTTAAGATTTTTAGCAAGTAAACACTAAAATCTAAAGATCAGAAAAATGAAAAGCATGCAGCTAAGCTTTCTTCATGTGAGTTAATTGCATTTTCCCATCTTATACCAATGTATCACATGGGCTACCATTGGTAAATTGACATAAGAATTTATTCCTGCTATTGGCTGAGGCTTCAAAGTAAAGGGAATTCCAAGATCACAAAGCTCCTTTATCCATGATCTAATTGGAATGAGCATATATGTAGGGTTAAAATTACCTGTGGTTAGCTATCTAGGGAGATTGGGGGTATTTAGATTTTTTACATTGAATTTTAAAGTGAATTATATGTCAAAAGAGACAGGAGATAAACTATTTTCTGTATATTTTTAGAATTTGTTGTATTTTATAATGTTCAAATAATTTGGTCCTTTGTGAAGGGGACCAAAATATGACACTTCAAAATATGCCATTGTGTCATAAAAATTATTTTGAGATGAAGGTATTTTAGCTCTGGAAATCCTTTATCTGCCCAAAAGTAGAGCCTCCCAAAATAACTAATTGTCATAAATCCTCTCTCCAGAAGCAACTCTAATCTCAGAGACTAGGAGTGAGTTTGACACCACATCTAAACAGACATTGACACAAGATTCAGATCTCTTATCTATTCTCCATAGAGCTCATTTATGCTGCTAAAAAGTTATTTGTTTTCCCATAGTGCCTTTCTATTCCTCCCCTTTATCTATTAAAATGGTATATAAGCCCCAAATTCTAACCACCCCTTTGAGTTACTCAGCACTGAACACTCTCATGTGTATGTACTTTGCAAGAATAAATAAACTCGGTTTTTTTCTCTTGGTAATCTGTCTTTTGTCAATTTCATTCACAAGCCCCCAGTTACTAACCCTGAGTGAGTAAAGGAAAAGTTTTTTCCTCTTCTATAGTTCTCAGACAGAGGCCTAATTTGTTTTGGTACACACAGAGCTTTCTACTCAACAATATGAACACAAACAGATCTAAAAACCCATAACTTCTTTCGTATGTCCAGGCCTCAAATCCTTCCTTCTATTGGCCTCATTATTGGTAACATATGGCCTTCAATAACTGTTTAGAGTCTCCGATTTAAAAAATTTTAAAAATTCAAAATGATGATAGCCGCCTCTGGTGCCAAAGTTGAGGCACAATTTACCTAGGAATAGATTGTCTTGTTATGTGAGCTATCTCTTGAATGGCAGCTCATTTAGTGATGCAGGTATAAGGCAGACATACAGCCATTGTCCCGGGAGAAGATGTAACAGAATCCTGTGGGTGTGATAAAGGAGCCTCCACCTAAGACCCCTTTGAACGCACTACTCAAAAGGAGAAATTGACCACTTTGCTTAAGGATCCCAAGACCCGAAGGGGTTGGGGGAGGTGTGGATACTGAAGCCTCATTTGACCCAGGTGGACCTGGGTGGCTTAAACAGTAGTCCACTAGTTTAAAAAGATGTCACGAGCCTCAAAGTGAAACAACTGCAAGGAAACAGGGAGTTTCGGCTGGTAGCATGGGCTCAACTGAAAGGCAAAGTGTGGAGGTTGACTCTTTGAGCATGTAAACGTAACCTTGGAGCCCAACTCCAGGTCATCAATAGCAGCTTTTGCCAGGATCTGTGCCAGGAAGGGTATCAGTGAAATAATGTACAAGAGTTCATCCGGCTGTCCAAGATATTCAGTAGCGTAACTGAGTGACAGCATCCAAAGCAACCATCAACTATTGGGCTGATTGGACTTCCCACCTTGCGCTCTGCCTGATGTGTGGAAGCACTCAAGCTTCAGTCCAAAGATTCTTGGGCAACTGGGAAGAGCAGAAGAAAATCAAAGTGGGAGATATTTAAGTTCTTGCCAAGTAAGGTGTGTGGAGATGAAAATATGAAGTGATTTTTCCCCGAAGCTGGTGAAACAGGTCATATCAAATACACAAAGAAAATCATTTAAGTCATTAGAGCTAATAAAAGTATATCTCACAATTGTTTATTTAAATGAGATTGTTAATTATTTTTAAATGATGAAGTCTAGCAGTCATACAACTGCCCCCTCCATTCACACAAGAAGGGGAAAAGGTTAACTGATTTAAGAAAAACAACTCATAAATATATCTTTTCTTTTTAGGAATATAGAGATGTCAATTTCAACATTATTATCAGAACAAAAAGAACAAGTAAGAAAACTAATCAGAATTACATGTTTCTCTTTGAAGGTTATTTTCCTGGGATATAGCACCATTTTCTAAAGTCTGCAATTTTACAAGTTCTCTTTGTTTAAATTTTGCTTTCAAGGGCAGATTAACATAAGCAAGAAACAAGTTAGAAACAGTTATAAATATTCACAGGAATCTCTTTTATTGCACAGAAAAGCAAGATTAGGAGTCTAATGAATGTTTCTAGTGCTTTATCAAATTACATTATTCAAATGCTTTCAATGATACAGAAAGTACTCTCACCCAAAAGCTACAAAACAGAGAAGATCTCTCTTTCTCTTCATCCTGAGCCTCTTTCCTTAAATAGAAATATTTGTACTCACTAGAAATGTAAGCAAAAAGAAGGTTGTAGAGGTCAATTTTGTTGTTAAAAAGGGGGTGAGAAATGAATGAAATTTTACTTGGTAACAGTGGAAAAAAGGGGAATATAGTGTAGGGGAGAAAAAAAAACTTTTCCTCTACCTCCTTAGGTTTAGTAACAGATCTGTAAATTGAACTGACAAAATACAAGTTAACAGGAGAAAAGGTATACAGATTTATTGATGTTAATATTTTTATATGCACAGGGGCTTCACAGAAAAGAAGTGAAAACCCAAAGAAGGAGTTAAGACTCAAGGTTTATATACCATTTTAGCCAAGGGCAATAATCATGGAGAAATGATGAGTCAAAGGAAAAGAGGTTTGGGCTTCTAGGGCCAATAAATGTGGAAAAGTGACTAGGAAATATATGGGGGAGACTAGTGGAAGATAGGGGTTATTTTAGTAAGATTTGTTTATGCAGACTCATCTCAGTGCCAGCTGTCTCATCTTCAATGATAAGGCCTGCTCCCCTCAACCTGGTACAAGAGATGGGGGATATTTACGCCCTGCTTTTAGGCAGTAAAAGGGAGGGCAGAGAGTTCTTGTGTTTGCTGTATCTCAACTGCCTTCAGCTCAAAATCAATATGCCAAAGTGTCATATTTAGGGTGGCATATTCTGATACCTTTCAATACCATTAATCTTTCAATTTACTAGGTTAGAAATTTTAAAATTACTTTAGGTGACATGCAAATTAGATAACCCATAAAAATATGGGTACCTGGCCTCTAAGTATTTTGAGTGAAAGATCATAGGCAGAGAGACAGAGAATCCACTACTGGGATTTTATTTCATTAGTACTACCCAAGTTATCGTTGTTGTTTTTTGACTTTTATATGAAGAAAAAGATATAAGAGAAAGTTGTGAGTATAATTAACCTTTATTAGTTCTGCATAATAACCAGAACTATCACAAAAGACTCTACAAATACCACAACCTGGCGCAAAAAAATAATTCTGCAGGCCGAGCGCATTGGCTCACGCCTGTAATCCCAGCACTTTGGGAGGCCAAAGCAGGTGGATCACCTGAGGTCAAGAGTTAGAGAACAGCCTGGCCAACATGGTGAAACCTCATGTCTACTAAAAATACAAAAATTAGCTGGGTGTGGTGGTAGGCACCTATAATCCCAGTGCCACTTGGGAGGCTGGGCCAGGAGAGTCGCTTGAACCTGGGGGCAGAGATTGCAGCAAGCTGAGATTGCACCATTGCACTCTAGCCTGGCAACAAGAACAAAACTCCATCTCACAAAAAAAAAAAACAAAAAAAACAAAAAACTTCTGCAAGGACATCTGCCCAGGAACTGCCTGCCAACTTCAGACTGGCCCCCACTTGTTGTTGATCATTGTAACCAATAATCAATGTTAATTATCACAAAACAATCATTTAATCATTCTCACTTTTCCTTTAAAACTTTATCTTCCTTTACCTCCCTGAATACGCATATAGTTTCATATAGCACACATATTCCCATTACAGTGCCCATTCCTAAATGAGTATCATTTTCTTTTTTTTTTTTTTTTTTTTTTTGAGATGGAGTCTCACTCTGTCGCCCAGGCTAGAGTGCAGTGGCCCGATCTGGGCTCACTGCAAGCTCTGCCTCCCGGGTTCACACCACTCTCCTGCCTCAGCCTCCCGAGTAGCTGGGACTACAGGCACCCGCCACCATGCCTGGCCAATTTTTTTTTTTGTATTTTTAGTAGAGAATTTTTAGTAGAGACTGGGTTTCACCGTGTTAGCCAGGATGGTCTCAATCTCCTGATCTCTGCCCGCCTCGGCCTCCCAAAGTACTGGGTTTACAAGCATGAATCACCGCACCTGGCCAATATCATTTTATTTTAGAGAGTCTTTCTATGTATGTTATTTAGGTTGACATCCCCATTATCAACATTCCCCACCAGAATAGCACATTTATTACAATTGATGAACCTACTCAAAGAACTTTTTAACTGGCACATTTTTTAAACAAGTAATTGGCCAACTGAATTGTCCATGTTATTCAAGAGGAATAACTCTTACTACAAATTTCTATCTTAGGAAGGCTTAGTAATGGCACCCTGAGTAAATATAAAACAATAACTCTGGCCGGGTGTGGTGGCTCACACCTGTAATCCCAGCACTTTGGGAGGCTGAGGAGGGCGAATCATGAGGTCAGGAGATCAAGACCATCCTGGCTAACACAGTGAAACTCCATCTCTACTAAAAATACAAAAACAAAATTAGCCGAGCATGGTGGCCTGTGCCTGTAGTCCCAGCTACTCGGGAGGCTGAGGCTGGAGAATGGCGTGGACCTGGGAGGTGGAGGTTGCAGTGAGCCAAGATCGCGCCACTGCACTCCAGCCTGGGTGATAGAGTGAGACTCCATCTGAAACAAACAAACAAACAAAACAAAACAAAAACCAATAACTCGTTGAGCTTCAATTTCTTAACTGTAAAAAGGAGCCATGTTTTTCTTACTCATATACACAGTTTATAGAAAAGAATTGTAAGCTTTTTTTTTTTAAACATATCTGGAAAATAATAAAAACATTTACTGAGAGCTTACTATATGCCAGGCACTGTTCTAAATACATTGCATAGATTGCCTCATTCAATCCTCAAAACAACACTATGAAGTAGATTCTATTATGGCAGCAATTGTACAGATGAGGAGGCTGAGGCATGAAACAATCTTCTAAATTTCCTAAAATCACACAGATAATAGATGAGACAGCCAGGGAGTCTGTTGCTAGAACCCAGTCTTTTAACCACTCTATTATACATAAAAAGAGAACAGTTAATACTACTCTGCTTTTAGGAACTTCACATGTAGAAATAAAGAAAAGTCATATTTTGCATACTGCTGTTAATTGTGGTTTAGAGCTTGGTACATACTTAGTAAAAGGTATAACGATGAAATTCCTGATATTTAATTCCTTTATTCATTAAACATCTATTGAACACTAACATTGTGCCTGACCCTGTTCTAAGTATTTAGAATGGTGAACAGGCACTTGATATTATAAGCTATCAGGGAAGTAAAAATTAAAACCACAAAGAGATAAAATCATGACCACCTACCAGAATGGCAAACATGAAGAAGACAATCACGAGAGCTGACAAGGATGTAGAACAACTGGAATTTTCATTTACTCCTAGTAGGGGTGTAAAATGCTACAACTTCTTTAGGAAATTCAGTAGTCAAAAAAATTAAACAGGGCCAGGTATGGTGGCTCAAACCTGTAATCCCAGCACTTTGAGGCAGCAGGATCGCTTGAGTCCAAGAGTTTGAGATCAGCCTAAGCAACACAGGGAGACACCATCTCTACAAAAATTTTTTTAAAATGGCTAGGCATGGTAGTGTGCATCTATAGTCCCAGCTACTTGGGAAGCTGAGGTGGGGAGATTGCTTGTGCCCAGGAGGTCAAGCAGTGAGCTGTGATGGTGCTACTGACTGCACTTGAGCCTAGGTGACAGAGTGAAACCCTGTCTCAAAAAAAAAAAAAAAAAAAAAAAAATTAAACATAGCCTGTGACCTTATAGCCCTACTTATAGGTAATTATCTAAAAGAAATGAAGATATAAAAATAATAGATGTAGATCCACCCGCAAAGACTTATACAAAAATATTAATAGTATAGCATACATACCGAAAAGTGCACGTCATAAATGTAAAGATTGATGCATTTTCAGAGAATGACAATGTAAACAACACTAAGATCAAGAGAAAGAACAATACAACCATTCTCAGAAATCCCATATTTCTTCTCTTCTCAATTACTAGCCCCCCAATGGTTACCTATCTTGACTTCAATGATGATAAACTAGTTTTGCCTGTTAATGATTATATAAATGGAATCATACACTTCTGTATCTTGCTTTTGTTATTCAACTTTATGTTTGCGAAACTCATCAATATTGTTGTATAAAGTTGTGGTTTGTTCATTCTCATTTACGTAGAGTATTATTCCAATGTGTAGGTGCATATTTGGCCGTTTTCCAGAGTAACTGTTCACAGAGCAGAGGGAATACTCACGACTGTGCGATACAGAGTCTGAGCTGACACAGGTATTAAGGGAACCAAAATGCCATCATGCCTACCACAGTTTAGCATGGGAGCATATGGAGACCAAAGAATAAAGGAAGTTATCAATCAAGTCCATCTCACCGTTAGTCACATAGACACACTCTCTGCTCTTTTCCCCAGCCCCTAAATGTATGATAGCCACCCTAAGGATGGCTATACTCAGTAGCTGAAAAAATGCCTCCCATTGGCTCTCTGACCATTAGACAACAGCCTTTCTGGTGGGAAAGGCACAGAAGAAGCCTCTGAAACTGCCACCTTGACCTTTGGCTTCACCCTCTAGGAGATTCTTCCTTTTCTGTCACCCTCCTTGGCTACACTTGAAGTGGAATTGGATAGAAGCTCCTCCTTGAGTACTAAGAAGCTTTCTCAGGCTACTTCCTGCCCATAGCAGGTTGATGACCCAGGGTCATTGTTAGGTCTCAGTTAGTCACGGGCTTCTGGTTGACCATGTGGTTCTTTTGCCAGATCACTCCTTTATTTTTTTAATTTTTTATGTATTTCGCTTTTTCTTTTTTTTTTTTTTTTTGAGATGGAATTGCTCTTCTTGCCCAGGCTGGAGTGCAATGGCACTATC
Organism: Gorilla gorilla gorilla; assembly: GCF_029281585.2. Classification (NCBI taxonomy): domain Eukaryota; kingdom Metazoa; phylum Chordata; class Mammalia; order Primates; family Hominidae; genus Gorilla; species Gorilla gorilla. The sequence continues at coordinate 106,263,938 of NC_073236.2, forward strand.
TCGGCTCACTGCAACCTCTGCCTCCCAGGTTAAGCGATTGTCCTGCCTCAGCCTCCCAAGTAGCTGAAACTACAGGCACACACCACCACACCCGGCTAATTTTGTATTTTCAGTAGACACGGGGTTTCACCACGTTGGCCAGGCTGGGCTCAAACTCCTAACCTCAGGTGATCCGCCCACCTTGGCCTCCCAAAGTGCTGGGATTACAGGCATGAGCCACCACCCCTGGCCTATGTATTTATTTTTATTAGAGACAGGGTCTTGTCCTATCACCCAGGCTGGAGTACAGTGACACAATCTTGGCTCACTGCAGCCTCGACCTTCTGGGCTAAAGCAATCCTCCCACCTCAGCCTCCCAAGTAGCTAGAACTACAGGGGTACCCACCATGGACAGCTTTTTTTTTTGCGGTGGGGTGGGGGAGGGTGGTCTTTCTATGTTGCCCAGGCTTGTCTCAAACTCCTGGCCTCAGGTAATTCTCCTTGAGGGATTGCTCAAAGTTGGATTACAAGTGTGAGCCACCATGCCCAGCTTATCAACTCCTTTAAACAAGCCCCTTATGTTCTGACTCCTGTCAGTTCTACGTCCCTAGGTTTTATTTTTCTCCTTAGACAGGGTACTCAGAATGCCTACGTATTTGCTTTCTTTCTTTTTTTTTTTTGTGGCGGAGTCTTGCTCTGTCACGCAGGCTGGGGTGCAGTGGCGCCATCTCGGCTCACTGCAAGCTCCGCCTCCCGGGTTCGTGCCATTCTCCTGCCTCAGCCTCTCGAGTAGGTGGAACTACAGGCGCCTGCCACCATGCCTGGCTAATTTTTTGTATTTTTAGTAGAGATGGCGTTTCACCGTGTTCGCCAGGATGGTCTTGATCTCCTGACCTCGTGATCTGCCTGCCTCGGCCTCCCAAAATGCTGGGATTACAGGCGTGAGCCACCGCACCCGGCCCTGTATTTGCTTTCTTACATTCAAAATGCTCTCTCACAAATTAATTGTGCATACCTGCTGTTTATAAGGCTGCACAGGGATTGCCTCACATTTAATCTCTTTTTTCTGAGTCACTAAAGGTATTTATTTACTGGGCTGGACAAATTTGGCCAGACGCTTACTCTGAAACATCTTATTTCATTCAGTTGTTTTAATATCAGTGGGTTTGACCCTTGACACAAAGCTTAGTTTTAATCAGCTTTTGTTATTCGGAAGCCTTCTTAGTATTAGCTTTTTCTAGTTGAAGTTGAAAAGCCATTGCTTCTTCCAAGAATAAGTCCCTGAATTTCATAATTGTCTGTCCTCCTTTTAATTCCTGATTCCAAACATAGTAATTATTTTCTGAGTTCATCTCTTTCTAATAATGTCTGGCAAATACATCCAATAGAAACCCACATAAGCTTCTAATATTCTATTTTTCCATCTTGTCGTCTAAAGCTAAACTTTATTAGATATACGATACTTCTCCCAAGTTTTTGCAGGAGATAGTTTTATCCACTGTTTCACCACTGCATATCATGGATTACCATCCTTCCAGCCTCTAAACCTTACCCACACCCTAATATTTTGGATCCTCTCCACTGCCAACCTTTATAAAATATCATTTTATGATATTAAGTCCCACCCTTATGGAGGTAACTCACAGATTTACAGACCTTGCCACTCAATTCCAGACTTTTATCCAATGGCTTTTTTTTTTCTTTGAAACAGGGTCTTGCCCTGTCACCCAGGCTGGAGTGCCATGGCGCGATCTTGGCTCACTGCAACCTCCACCTCCCGGGTCCATTCTCCCACCTCAGCCTCTTGAGTAGCTGAGACTACAGGTGTGTGCCACCACACCCAGCTAATCTTTGCATTTTTTGTGGAGATAGGGTTTCTTCATGTTTCCCAAGCTGGTCTCAAACTCCTGGGCTCAAGCAATCCACCTGCCTTAGCCTCCCAAAGTGCTTGGATTACAGGTGTGAGCCACCGTACCTGGCCCTAGTTGGTTATTTGATAGCTCCATTTGAATTTCTCAAAGAAATGTTTCAAAATGCTTCCACATATCCAAAATTCATCTCATGATCTAGTTCCACAGATCTGTTCCATGGCTCTACGTAGCAACTAAAAGGCATCACCCTCCATTCAGTCACATAAAAGTCATCCTAGAGGGTCATTCTTCATACTCAATCTTGCTCAGTCATCATATCCAAGTGATGTCAGTGTCACCGTGATGTTGTACAAGCTTGTCAATGGCAAAAAGTGACCTAGAAGAATCTTCAGACTTTAAATGTATAAAAGGATTAAATGCAAACCTTAATTGTGATCCTGTAGTACATAGAACTTTTTAATGTGAAAAAGAAATGTACATGCATGTCATGCAGTATTTTTGTTTCCCCAAAATCTGTTATTTTATTGATAGAGTATCTTATGATCAATTGTACAACCAATTCAATGCAATCAAAGAAGTATTTTTACATACAGAAACCCCCCCGATAAAAAACAATAAACAACAACAATAATGCACACACAAAAAGTGAGAATCAGAAACTATGGATTCGGGTGTTGAAAACAGCCCACTTGTCCCATAGAAATGATATTTAAGGCTTTTTGAATAAACATAGAAATTGACCCTCCTGGTGCTTAAAACTTGAAACTTACACATCTGAGTTCCTTCCTCAGGAACTGAAACCCATCAGCTCTCCAGATCCAGACAACGAGGCACCAAATTCTTTACTCATCATGATTGCTTCCTAACCCTAATTCCTCCCCCTATGTAGCTACATCACTTCCTCCACTATATAAAGGCCCCCAATTTTAGTCAGTCAGAGAATGATCTTACATCTCCTTGGCTGCAGCAACCGATTAAAGCCTTCTTCCCTGTCAATACTTGTTGTCTCAGTGACTGGCTTTCTGTGTGGCAAGTAATGGGACCTAGATTGAACCCCTGGCATTTCAATAACAGTATCAGTTCATCACCTCTCATGGACTGAAGCAGGTCAGTTCACACAAACCAGAAACTCTCTTTCCTAAGTAACTATACTGCCCAAGACATATTAGCCTGATGAACAATTAACAGATGGTGAATTACCCCAAACAAATTATCAGTCTTCAGACAGTCCTCATTAGTGAATCCTGGAGTCAATCTGTTCCCATCTATTAGCTTGGTTCCTGACATCACTTCTGGAGTAACTGTGGTGCCCATCCTACCGACATTTTCATCCATAGTTTTCCCATTTCCAAGGCCACTACAATAACATGAGCCTTTTCTCCCTGATTATCACCTCCCCCTACCCCCTTCCAGGCCTTTGGGTCATCAAAGGCTTCCTTGTAGTCTAAATGTCTGTCATACACCTATAGTGGTAACTTTTTTTTTTCCTATAGTTCTTTATCCTCAATTTTCCTTCTTCATGAATCAGGCCCGGTTTTCCTTTGAACTAGGCTGAAAGTCCACTTAAATGTCATTGCCTTATAATATGCTCAGAATCCTTCCTCTGTAAAAATAAGTCATTTAAAATCTAAGCTGTTGGAACTTTAAAATATCTGAGCCTTAAGGGAATGTGATTATGGTACCTGAGTCAACATAAGCAGGCAGCTGTCACCTAGGCCAATGTGATTTTTACTTCTCTGTTATAGATTAACTTTTTTCCTTACCTACGTTGTTTTGTAAAAGACAATAATTAACTGAAGGGCACCAGAGAAGACCCCTATTGATCCTCATTACAGATTATCTTTTCTTCTTCTTTTCTTACACAAAGACTTCATGACTATCACATTGTCTAAGATGGAGGGTTAAACACACTCTTTTAAATTAGAAAGGAAAAGAAAAACAAACAGTACAGAAAAGAAAACAAACTGTAACTAATTAAATTGTTGTGGTGAGGGTAGGTGTTGACCCCAAGGGGAGGAGAGTAGAACTGCTTTGCAACTGTCCAAGCATACTCACGCAGGCCTGGCTGGGGTTTCAAGGCTTGCATGACAAAGGTGTTAGTGTTGTTATCTATACTAACATCTTTCAGTACAGCATTTAAGTGGACAGTGTCCTATAAAGTAAATAATGAGTTATAGGATAAAAAGCGCAATTCCCAGTTTTAAAAGTAAAGATTTGAAAACATTAATTTAGGGACTTGTAGCCCACAAAAATATTAGGATTTAATCTAAATTGCAGAAAAAAAGAAAAACTTAAGAACATCTAGCAACAGGTATCCTATAGTTTTTCAAACATCATTTTTCTCTCTCCAGTTTTTCATTTTTACTAAAGACAAATAATGGAAACACCAACTTGCTTTATTATACTTGGCCTGATTATTTGTATAAGTGTAGCAAGAATAATTATTTTTCATATGGGCTTTTTAAACTGGCTTTGATGGAACTCTGTTCCATAAGGAATTTCAGATAAGACTGTTTTAAGCTGAGCCCAGCCATGGGTTTGTACACTTAAATACCTACAAGTTGGGTAAATTCTTCTGAAAGTCCCAAGATAATCTGGGGCTCCCGGGCCTGTTAGAAAGTGACATTCTTTACTTACCACAAGTCAGGACGAAACCACCTTTGCAAAATTACGACTGAGACAGTGAAAGAGATCTAACTTAACCAACTGCATCTTGCTTCTAACTCCAAGCTATCCTTGTTTATTCCTGCACTTAGGCTGAACTAACTTTGGGAAAAACTTATAGTTTATAGTTTAAACAAAGATGGTAATAGCCCTTTCCCAAAGCAAACCTCCTTCTTGCCTGGGGACTACATTGCCTTTGTAGGACTAACATTAGCCACAAGATTAGAAATTATGGTTTAGGAGTCATGCAACTGGAGGCTACAAGATTCTGACCCTCCCTAAACAGCTCCTAAGATCAGTGCTTGAGACATTTTTCAGACCCTGCACTTGATGGATCAGTTGGCACCACCCAGATCAATAAACCGGCTGATCTGATCTTGTGGCTCCAACCCAGGAACTGACTCAGCACAAGAAGACAGCTTTGATTCCCTGTGATTTCACTTCTGACCAATAACCACTCTTGGCTCACTGGCTTCCCCCCACTCACAAAGTTATCCTTAAATGCTCAGGGAGACTGATTTGAGTAATAATAAAACTCCAGTCTCCTGCACAGCTGGCTCTGCATGAATTACTCTTTCTCTATTGAAATTCCCGTCTTGATGAATCGACTCTGTCTAGGCAGTGGGCAAGGTGAATCCCTTGGGTGGTTACAAGGATTCCTGTACAGGGACTGTGTAGACAAGGTATGAGGCCAGTTTTCCCAAGGAACGTTTATTGGCTCTATAAGTCAGGTTTGATTCCTTAAAGGAAAGCATGCCATTCCAGTAAAAGCCTTGGTGAAACAACCAGTTTCTTCAAAAGGAAACATTCTTAATGCACTTATGCAAATAACTATATTGCCATAAGTTAAGAATACTCACAAATAGTTTCCAAATTGTGGAGAAATCAGATAGAGAGAAACAGATATGCTCCAAATTTTATTCACAGGAGTATGTTTTACTCAATTGTCAAAAGCAGTAAATAGCTCAAAAGAAAAGTGTTCTTGGCTCTGGAAAACAAAAAGGAACAGCAATGTTTTAAGCAAAAAGTCAAAACAAAGATTACTTCAGTTTTTTATTAGTTTAGTCCATTCAATTAACTCGTGTTGTGTTTGATATTCATGATCACTTCAGCTATCCATGACAGTCCTGAAAGTTTCTTATTTTATTCTAATGTCATAACCTCCAAAGTTATCAGAAACTTGCATTCAAGAGCACCTGCAAAAGTTTTATACCTGATTATAAAACCGTCCTTCTGAAGAGAACCAAAATGAGACAACAGTTGTCTGTGGATGACAAAAACATTTTAGGGCAGCCACAAAGGCACAATTGACAAGGAAATGTATTACCTCTGTGGCACAAAAGAATTTAACATAACAATTATAATTATTACTGATAACATATACTGAGGCGTACCAGAATTATAGGAATCTTATACAATTCTGAAACAGATACTAATAACATATATGTATGAGCATAACCCAAAATTAAACACCATTTTATATTTGACAATTTACTGCATGATTTTAATACATTAAATAAGATGAATATGTCTTTTTGGACTTAGGGGACCCAATTATTATGTTAATAACTTAGAATTTGGTCTTGGAAGGTTTGTCAAATATCAAAGGTTTAAAACACTGGATATCACAAAATGGAATCCAAAATCACCATAAGTCATTTATTTAGCCAAAACGATAACTCAAAAGTTTTAAAAGAGACAACCCTTTACTCTGCTAGATGGGAGACTCAGTTTTCCAAACAAGACCCAATAAGATAGCATAAAGCTAACTGAATCTGTCTCTTCTCTCTCCAATTCCCACATTTTTTGTAATTTACTTAAAAGGCAAACAAAAATCTTTCAGCATTTCTTAGTATTACATAAAAATCTTTTTTTTTAAAAAAAAGAAGAAACCAACTTTTATGTTTACCTTAGTGCATCTTAAATGCAAAAGCTAGTTTTAAAAACATATTTTATAATCTATCCAGTTTTAATTAGTTTGACCATAAGGTAAGATTTTTGTAAACTTTTTTTAGAATGCTTTACAATTTTTTTATTAACCAGCAAATTAATTTTCTAATAAAACCCTGTTATTTGGACATATGGGCCCAGATTCTGACCCCGCATCAGTGTGCTTTTATTCTAATGTTTAACCTATGGAAAAAAAATTAGTCACCATTGTATCTTAGCCAACTAGCTTATATCCACAGAACTTTTTGTACAAGAGCAGTCCTCTATGACCCCTCTTTAATTCTCTTAAGCCTTAAGTTTTGTCCCATTACTCTTTTAGGGTAAGAAATCTATAAAACCCTCTGACAAAATTACATTTCCTTTAACAGAAACTATATTCTCATGCCGTCTTATAATTTTTTTTTACCAAAAATACATTTTACTTTTCTTATACACCCTGTATGTAAAACTGGTTTTCTTAGTAGTCTTAATTACATGTTACAATGTTGACTCTTAGCAAATTTTATTTTTGGTGAAATACCTGATAAGTAAGCAATTTTACTCCACATGTCCCCAGGCCTTATCTAGAATTTAATGCTTCAAAGTAGATAAATTGAACAATTTTCAAAAGTCAAAGAAGCAGTTTATGACCTTAAAGCATTTAGCGAATTTGGTATTTGACCTTAATTTAGACCAAATGTCCAAATTTTGAAGACATTTTTATTTTACCAATCATCTTTAAAGCTGTCTTTATTTCCAAATGATTACTAAAGTCACGTGAATAAAAAGGCATTGTTCTAAAGTTTCTATTTTTCTGAAAAAAATATTATTTAAGCGCTTATTTTTCTAAGCCAATTAATCAGATTTCTTCTATATAAACATCACACACACAACACATATAAATACACAGACAGACAGACAGAAGATCCAGCAGTTGTAAGATCTTCCTTTTGCCAGTTTCTTAATTGGATTACTGACTTCAGAGTGGAGCCCTTGGAGGAACAGAACCAGGAAAGCTTGCAGTTTCTAGGACCTAATAAGCAGGCACAGCAGGAAGGCAAAAACAAATCCCCAAAATTAAGGGTGCCATTTTATACTGGATCATGGATCCCCAAAAAGGAGGGGAATACTATGGGAGAAGATAGTGTTGTGCTTCTACCATGCATTTTATTGCAAGGCAACTCAAAGACAGTCAGCCCATTTTGTAATCACCTCATCCCCCATGGGAGTCTTATCTCTCAGTTGGGGGGATTGGGATGTTTCCATATCTTCCAGGTGGCCAAGAGCATGCTTCTCTGATCCAAGTGTGCAAAGAGCGAAGTATTTCTCCATAACTGCCTCAGCCATCCCTTAAAGTATATTTTCTACCTAGTTATTATACACCAAGGCTAAAATGCAAAGTAATTTGATACCCCCAAATGTCAAAATCATCAGCTAATGCAATGCAAAGTAATTTTTGATACCCCCAAAAGTCAAAACCATCAGCTAACACAGTGCAAAAGAGAACAGAGCCTTAGATTTTGAGAGGGATTTATTTTCTTTCAATTCCTGGGGTTTCATGGGAAAACAGAAGTTTTTCCCAGAATGGGGTCCATGGTACCTCCTGTTTTTCCCCAGGCAGCCCAGGCTGTTAGTAATTATCTTATGTTTTCTCATGTGGGCATCAACAGTGGCAAGAAGACAAAATGAAGAAAAACAGGTTAGTTGACTGATAAGAAAAACTTTTTTCCCTTTTTTTTTAGAAGAAAAACATGATTCAAGAAAAGGAAAAAAGTCTTTTAAATATATATAGCTTGAATATCCATTTTTAATTAAGCCAATTTTAACCACAGAGTTCTTTTGTTAAAAAATTCTTTTTTAAATCTCTTATTACCAGACTCTAGCCAGGACAGCCAATATTTCCGGCCTTTGAATTCCACCCCAGGTAACCTCCCACATGAAATAGTAAGTCTTAACTAAGGTTATAACTTAACCATTAACGCATAAGGTGTTTTAAAGAGATGGTAAGCAGTTTCTTTTTTTTCTCTTTTTCTTTTTTTTTTAACAAGATTTAGAATCTTCCCAAGGTTAGTTCAGAGAAAGGAAAATTCAAGACAGGAAATCAGAAGCTATCCATGGGGAGAGGGAGGGAACCTCCATACATGGCAAAGTTACACAAATAACAAACCAGAAAGGAATCATTCGGAAGCCAAGAATTGAACCTGGGCCACCGCTGTCAAAAGATAAAGCCTTAGCTACTAAACTACACAGCACTGAGCATTGTTTCTCCCAGAAGAAGTCTACAGCAGCCAATTTCAAGCTTGCAAAGACTTTTAACTGCTCAAGGTAATTTTTAGGGCTGTGACATGAACCCCAAAATTCCTGTCCTCTGGATGGTGGAGACCAAGATAAAGTATCCCCACATGGTCACAATGTTAACTTCTTAAGGACACAAAACAAGACAAATTTCATCTGGTATTGGTTTCAGGGACTCGCAGCAAAGTCTGTAACGGACCAGCCTGCCAGGCTGGCTTGAAAAGTTGGCTTACAGGGGTCCTAAGCCCACGTTCTATCCTGTGATACCCTCCTCTCCATTACAGAAAGACAAATTGTTGGCACAAAGTGCACCAGATTTGCTATAGCCTATGACTAGTCTCACAAATCCTTTTTTTACTATTAATAAAACCCTTGCAGAGGAGACACAGTGATGTTTATCATTTACGATCACCCGACATGCAGAGAAAGAAAGAGAAAGAGAGGCAGGCCAGAAACTTGACTGATAAGAATTTCTTACCCTTTTTGCTGGTATACCAGGTTTCTGGGTCCCCTTTCTCTGCAGCTTCCAGAAGAATGGAGAGGCTTTTGATGGCCCTGTTCCCTGTGCCATAGCTGTCGGCGACCAAGCCCCATTACAAAAGAAAATCATCCTTTTCTGTTTTACGAAACCATCAGCAAAAGCTTCTCAATTATGCAAGATGCTGACCGATGAGCTGCATAGGGAACCAAATTAACATTTTCCATCCCAGCAGAAGCAAAATACACATAACACAATGGACACTGGTCACCTCGCTCAGCACCCAACATCAACCTGGCAATGCTGAAACTTTTTCCCATTGGTCCCTGTTGTCTTTGATCCACTCAAGGTGGGGAGGGGTGACCTCCAATCCGGAATTCAATGGGTTGTTCTGGGCAAGATGAAGAGCAGTTACCCTCAATCAGGCCTGTTAAACTTCTTTTGGGACTCACTGAATGTGACCAGATAGATAAGGAGGGTTCTCTGAGTTAGGCCTGCTAGACTTCCATCAGCAATTCCTTCAGAAATATTCTCCACATATACAAACACATACACAAAGACAAGATGGACAGAAGGCCTTCCAAATCAAGATCCCTAACCAAGAATTCCAGAGTATACCTTCCCAACTATCCTCCTATTCTCCATGTGAGAAATCTCCCCGAAATCTTCCTGATTGAGGAGAAGTCTCCTCAACCAATACCCTTCCTATTATTTACGGAGAGCCAACCAAGGCCTTTCAGGAGCCAAACCAGGACAGACACCCCATGGTGGAGCAACAGACACCCTGTGCAATGAGGCTACAGACAGACACTCCACCATGGGGCGAGAGAACCAGTCAGGAGAAGGAAGGAGGCATTGGCAGTGCCTAGGATACTCACCAACCCAGACACCCTGCAATCGGCCTACAGAGAGACACCCCATGATGGGGATACAGTTATGGGACGTCTCCCCAGGACTACTTCTCTATTGCAATTAGATCCTTGCATGTTGGGTTGGCAGCACCCCATCAGAAGAAACAGGACCAGAGTTAGCCTCCAGTCCAAGAGAACTAGGTGGCTGCTTGGGCTGGCCTCTGAATCCACCGCTGGAGAGGGGGCTGCTGAACCATGGGCAGACCCACAAGGGCAATTCCAGACGAGCCCCCAAATTTGTAACTGCCCAGTGGGTTCACCTTGCCTGCTGTCTAGACACTGGCAGTTTATCAAGACAGGGGAATTGCAATAGAGAAAGAGTAATTCACGCAGAGTTGACTGTGCAGGACACAGGAGTTTTATTATTACTTAAATCAGTCTCCCCAAAAACTCTGGGATCAGGGTTTAAAAGGATAATTTGGTGGGTAGAGGGCCAAAGAATTGGGAGTGCTGATTGGTTGGTTCGGGGATGAAGTCACAGGGAGTCAAAGCTGTTCTCTTATGCTGAGTTGAGAGACAGGACTAGCTGGATTTCCTAGGCTGACTAAGACTTCCTAAGCCTAGCTGAGGAAGGTGACTGCACCTACCTTTAAAACACAGGGCTTGTAACTCAGTTCACACCTGACCAATAAGGTAGTAAGCAGGGCTCACTAAAATACAAATTAGGCTAAAAGCAGGAGGTAAAGAAATAGTCAAATCATGTATCGCCTGAGAGCACAGGGGGAGGGACAATGATCGGGATATAAACCCAGGCATTGGAGCAGGGAGGGGCAACCCCTTTTAGGTCCCCTCCCATTGTATGGGAGCACTGTTTTCACTCTATTAAATCTTGCAACGGCACACTCTTCTGGTCCATGTTTGTTAGAGCTCAAGCTGAGCTTTCACTCACTATCCACCACTGCTGTTTGCTGCTGTCGCAGACCCACCGTTGACTTCCACCCCTCCGGATCCAGCAGGGTGTCCCCTGCGCTCCTGATCCAGTGAGGCGCCCATTGCCGCTCCCAATTGGGCTAAAGGTTCGCCATTGTACCTGTGCAGCTAAGTGCCCGGGTTCATCCTAATCGAGCTGAACACTAGTCGCTGGGTTCCACGGTTCTCTTCTGTGACCCACGGCTTCTAACAGAGCTATAACACTCACCGCAAGGGCCAAGGTTCCATTCCTTGGAATCTGTGAAGCCAAGAATCCCAGGTCAGAGAACGAAAGGACTGCCCCATCTTGGGAGCAGCTGCCACCATCTTGGGAGTGGCCCCCACCATCTTGGGAGCTTGAAGAACAAAGACCATCCCGTAACAGAGTCAGTTCCTGGGTGGGGGCCACAGAACTGGTTGGCAGGTCCAGGTGGGACCATCTGGTTGTTAGAAATGCAAAACCTTGAAAAGACATCTTAAAAGGCGATATTAGGTTCACAACAGTGATGTTACCTCTAACAGTAATTGGGGAAGTTGTGAATCTTATGGCCTCTGGAATAATGGCTGGTAATATTTAGAATTCCAGCCCCTCTCATTCTACCTTGGTGGCTGGTGGCCTTTCATTCATTTTACAAGAACAGTTTAGCTTTTGGGAAGGGCTATTGCCAAGACCAGCTCGGTCGGGGAGACCTTAACCCAGAGGCGCTAGAGGAATTAAAGACACACACACAGAAATATAGAGGTGTGAAGTGGGAAGTCAGGGGTCTCACAGCCTTCAGAGCTGAGAGCCCCGAACAGAGATTTACTCACGTATTTATTAACAGCAAGCCAGTCATTAGCATTGTTTCCATAGATATTTGATTAACTAAAAGTATCCCTTATGGGAAATGAAGGGATGGGCCAAAATAAAGGGATGGGTATGGCTAGTTATCTGCAGCAGGAGCATGTCCTTAAGGCACAGATCGCTCACTCTATTGTTTGCGGTTTAAGAACGCCTTTAAGCGGTTTTCTGCCCCAGGCGGGCCAGGTGTTCCTTGCCCTCATTCCGGTAAACCCACAACCTTCCAGCGTGGGCATTATGGCCATCATGCACATATCACAGTACTGCAGATATTTTGTTTATGGCCAGTTTTGGGGCCAGTTTATGGCCAGATTTTGGGGAGCCTGTTCCCAACAGGCTATTACTTAAACTATACACTAAATTCCTTCCCAAAGCTAGTTTGGCCTACATCCAGGAATGGACAAGGACAGTTTAAAGGTTACAAGCAAGATGGAGTTGGTTAGGTCTGATGTCTCTCACTTTCATAATTTCCTTAGTTATAATTTTGCAAAGGCAGTTTCAAAACTGTTTCAGGGGTGTGTGTGTGTGTGTGTTCCTAAGTGTACTGAGACATGATGTAAAATGAGTTTCTTATTGATTGGCATGAGCTTTTCAAACAATGTAAGAATTGGTCTAGATCAGTGGTTCCTAAATTATGGTCCCTGGCCCAGCAGCATTAGAAATACCTGGGACCTGGTGATCATTAGAATTGCAAATTTGGAGGCTTTATCCTGGACCTACTGAACAGGGACAGGGCCTGGAAATCTATGTTTTAAAAAATGTCCAAGAAACTCTGATGCACACCAATGTTAGAAAACCACTGGAATCTAGGTAATTTAGCCTTTCTCAATCACAGGAGAGATTGGAGCTTTAGAGAAAATTATTTCAGTGACTCTTGTCATTTCTCCCAAGTAGAAAGCTGGCATTTTAGAAGATACTGGGAAATAAGTTAGTTATTACATACAATGGATGCCTTAGGGCAGGAGGGCTTAATTCTCTCTTAGGAGTGGTTGAGAAGGGAAAAATCTAGAATGATCCCCCAAGGTTTTCTTCAGAGTAAATTTGCATGATGTCAACAAAAATAGTCAAACTCTGTAAAATATTTAAAGAGATTTATTCTGAGCCAAATAGGGGTGACCATGGCCTATGATACTGAGAACATGAGATCCTGAGAACATGTGCCCAAGGTGGTTGGGGTGAAGCTTGATGTTATACATTTTAGGGAGACATGAGACTTCAATCAAATACATTTAAGACACACATTGGTTTGGTCCACAAAGGTGGGACAACTTGAAGGGGGAATAGGGGGTGGTAGGGGTGCTTCCAGGTTATAGGTAGATTTAAAATTTTTCTGGTTGACAATTGGTTGAGTTTATCTAAAGACCTGGGATCAATATAGAAAGGAAATATCAGAGTTAAGGTAATGTACTGTGGAGACCAAAGTTATTATTAGGCAGATGAAGCCTTCAGGTAGCAGGCTTCAGAAAGAATAGATTGTAAATGCTTCTTATTAGACTTAAGGTCTGTGTTGATGTTAATGCTGGAGGGTATAATGAGGCATGTCCAACCCCCACATCCCATCATGGCCTGAACCAGTCTCTCAAGTTAAATTTTAAGAGCACGCTGGCTGAGGAGGAAGCTCATTCAGATGGCTGGGAGGTCTTAGAATTTTATTTTTGGTTTATAGAGACTTAACCCAAGTTTTCCAAAACATAAAGTAATCTAGCCAAGGATTTGAAAAAAAATCGTTTTGGCTTAAAATGTATTTTCTTATCTCTATTGTGATTACAAACAATGATCCTATTGTTATAATGAAGAATTTAAATATATAACTGTTACTAAGAGTTGGAAATTATGATTTGCTGAGGACATTCAAAATCAGCCTCTAGTTCATTTATCTAATCATAATGGTCATATTTGCAAACTCTCTCTAGGACAGTGATTCACAGCCGCTATTCTGATTTAACCCTGTTTTGTTCCCAGTACACCCCTAATCAGTAGCATCTCTCATCACAATGCTGTGATTCTCATGGGGACTAGGGGGGCTGTAGAGCATGAAAAGTCTCATTGAGGATTCTAATGCACCCCCTCCCCCACATAGACACCAAAAAGAATCTCTGCACTAGGATAAAACACAAAGTTGCTAAGAACAATCTAAGTCAGCAGAGAATATATCATCCTCCCAGAATAGCCAAGTTTTAAATAGGCATTGACTGAGTTCCAGGATGATCCAAGAGCTCAGAGCATAATTCATTATTGTATACTTATTTATTCGCTGCAAAGAACCACTATTCTTTCAGAAGAGAGCAAAATCTAGTTATGAAAAAAGGAAAATTTTCTTGTCAATCAACTAATCAATATTTTTTTATGGCTGCTGGATAGGCATCAGTGTATTAGGCACTATGTAGGACATGGGTGGGTTGAAACCGCCTTTGCAAAAATTGTATCAGTGAGAAAATTGTGGCAGTGGGGGAGATCTGATCTAGCCAACTCCCCTCCTGCCTTTAGCCTTCAAGCAATCGAGCTGCCTTTAATTATTACTAGACTAGCTTTGGGAGACATTTAGTTTATGGTTTAAATGATAATAGCCCTTCCCCAAAACTCAAGTGCCTTTGTAAAGCTAATGAGAGGCCACCAGGCTAGCAGGAGGGGAGGAGCCTGAATTCTGCTAAGGTGTAGACATAAATGATTGCCAGTCTTTATTCTGGAGGTAACAAGATATACAACTTCCCCAATTACTCCTGCAAATAACATATCTATTGTAGAATCTAAGATTGGCCTTCTGAGATATCTTTTCAGGGTTTTTACATGTCTGACATCTACGCCTCTGGCTCCAACCTGGACCTGCCCACTGCTCCTGTGGCCCCACCCAGAAGGGTTTCAGCATGCAGAAGGATCATTTCCAAAAACCCTATGATTGCATCCACCATCCAATCAGCAGCCACCCCCACCACTTCCCCCAGACTATCTTTGAAAAGCACTAGTCCCTGAAATCCCAGCTCTCACGAATTCAACTCCATTGCAATGTCCCTGCCTTGATAAGTCAGCTCTATCTGGGCAGCAGGCAAGAAGAACCCATTAGGTGGTTACAGTTTTACAACCACTGGAGAAAAAAGATCACAACACATGAAATAAGCAACATAAAAATAAAACAGTAATAAATGATAAATTATGAAAGACTACTTATGAAGCTATCTGAAGTGGTACTAAGAAATACAGATTCCAGCCAGGCACGGTGGCTCACGCCTGTAATCCCCAACACTTTGGGAGGCTAGGGCGGGCCGATCACTTGGGCCCAGAAGTTCAAGACCAGTCTGGGCACAAGGTGAGACCCCCATCTCTACCAGAAAAAAAAAAAAAAAATTAGCTGGGCATGGTGGCGTGTACCTGTGGTCTCAGCTACTCGGGAGGCCTGAGGTGGAGGGATCACTTCAGCCTGGGAGGCAGAGGTTGCAGTGAGCTGAGATTGCCCCACTGTACTCCAGCCTGGGCAACAGAGCCAGACCCCGTCTCAGAAAAAAAAAAAAAAGAAAGAAAGAGAGAGAGAAAGAAAAAAAAGAAAAGAAATATAAAAACCCCACCCCATAACTGCTGTGCTACGTCAGAATGCCATAATATCAGAAATGCTGACATAGACTCATCAGAGGCAGGGCCTGGGAATCTGCATTTAAGTCTGCCAGGTTGTTATGCTACTCAATCAAGTTAAGCACCGCTACCTCAGAAATGCAGAAGAGACGAAAATTAATTTTAACCAGTACTATCAGAGAACAACTTTTTTGTGGAGCAGTGAAGCTGAGATGGGGCCTGAGTGAAACCACCTTTGCAAAATTATAAAGAATGAGCGAAATCTAACAGGGCTAACTCCATCTTGCTTCTAACCTCACAGGCTAAATTGCTTTTTTATTTATTCTAGCACAGAGGCCAAGATAACTATGAGAGGAATTTAGTTTATAGTTAAACTTGGAGGCAAGGGAAACTAACTCCCCCCTGCCTCTGCCTTATCCTACCATGCCCACACACACTATCCAGAGATTGAAGCCACATTCTTAAGACACGGGTAAAATTATGGTAGGGGCTTGAACTTTGCTAAAGAATAGGCATAGTTAGGCCGGGCGCGGTGGCTCACGCCTGTAATCCCAGCACTTTGGGAGGCCGAGGCGGGTGGATCACGAGGTCAGGAGATCGAGACCATCCTGGCTAACACAATGAAACCCCGTCTCTACTAAAAATACAAAAACTTAGCCGGGCGTGGTGGTGGGCGCCTGTAGTCCCAGCTACTTGGGAGGCTGAGGCAGGAGAATGGCGTGAACCCGGGAGGCGGAGCTTGCAGTGAGCCGAGATGGCGCCACTGAACTCCAGCCTGGGCGACAGAGCGAGACTCCATCTAAAAAAAAAAAAAAAGAAAAATTGGCATAAACAATTACCTGCCATTGCTTCATGGGCTTTCCTACAAGTTGCTAACTGACCCAGAGACACGTAACTGGGGCCACAACATTTATAACTTCCTCTACTACTCCTATAACCTTACTATTATGAAACCTAAAGAACTGGGTCACTGAGATATTTTTTAGATTCAGCACTTCAGTACCACCTGGTCCTGAGAACAGACTAAGCTGCATGAAGACAGTTACAGACACTGTTGTGATTTCACCCCAGCCAATCAATTGTTTCAGGTCCCCAGCCCCCTGTCAGTCAAAGTACCCTTTAAAACCTTAGCCTCTGAATTATCAGGGAGACAGATCTGAGAAATTTCTCCCTGTTATTGCTTGGCCAGACCTACGATTACTAAACTCTTACTTTGCTGCAATACCAGTTCTCACTGGTTCTTTTAGGGCAGCAGGCAAGAAGAACTAGTCGGCCTGTGATATGAGGACAGGGTAAGACGTGAACCAAGTAGTTGACAGAGCAGAGGGTTTATGTGTGTGCTCACCTGAAGCTGCCTGTGCCAAAATGCTAAGGAAGGCTTGGGAGGAGAGAATGAGTGCCCAAGGCAGTTAGAGAAGGCTTCTCCCAAACTGAGTCTCAAAGACTGAGCAGGAGGAATCTGCCAGGCAGAGAATGAGGGAAACAGGATTCCAGGCAAAGTTTGTACAAAAGTATAGAGGCATGAAAGGGCAAGTTATGTTAAGTGACCAGGAGGAGTTCCATGAGACTGGAATAGGCAGAGAAAGGAGGAGAGGCCCATGGGAGACAGGGTAGAAAAAGTGATAGACCTGCTTAAGAAGTAAAAGACTAAACAAGGTTGGAAATCCCAAACCATAATGCAGGGCAAATAAATGCCTGGATGTTCACACATATGACATAATGTGTGACTTACAGGGTCCAGAAAACAGAGGGAACTGGTAGATCCATACCCCATGTTGAACGGGCAACCTGCTCAACCCAAGCCAATCATTGCCTTTATGGGCAATGAGTTTCCTCCAATGCTGCCAAATCAGCAGATGTTTTCTCCCCCAGAAAAGCCAGACACTCAGATTTTTAAAATAAAATCTCCAAACTTTTAAATGTAAGCTCAGTTCTTTAACTTATTAAACAAGCCAAACAAAATACAACACTTGGTCTGGTGTGAAGGCTAGTTTATTACCTCTAGGCTACAGTCTAATAAGCTCTTACTGCATCCAAATTAGATGGGTTTCTATCTGGTTCACTGTGTGCCTGATTGCAGAACATGGCAACTAGGCTGAAGCTTTGTTGGGAGAACAACAGAAATCAAATTTGGAGCTTTTATTCTGGAAAGATCTGGATATATCTGTGTGTGTGTTTTTGTATATATATACACATTTGTGTGTGTGAATGTGTGTGTGTGTATATATATATATACACACACACACACCACTTCCTTTGTTTAGTTTAAACACAGGCAAGATGTTGTTCTCAAACTTTGTAATATTCTCTAAAAATTGCCAGGGCTCAGAAACTATACTAACATAGCCAGAGGAATGATTTGAAAAAGCAGCATTCTTTAGTAATATAAAGTATTTGAGACCATACAAGATTTAATTCTACATGCTAACTTAAAAAAAAAAAGAGTTGTGCTTTCACTGTGCGAGCTGAAAAGGACTTTATTTAGCAACATACACAAACTTGCATTTCTGAGCAACACCAGTAAATCTATGATCTTTCTATTTTCTCCTTGCTGGAGGGTCATTCTAAAGATAAATTCATTAAAAATGGAAAATGCTGCTATTTTTCAGACAGTGTTCTTTTATTTTTGATAGAAAGTTATTTGTTTTAGATGCCTATTTAATCATCTCTTAGAAACCAATCCATGACAAATCTTATATTTTGAGCTTATACCTACCTCTTTTCCATGATAAAAAATTACTTCTAAAGATGCTAGAAGTAACTTTCTTAAAGATGTCAGCTGCATAAATTTTTAATTACTATATAATTAAAAACCTTCTAATAATTTTTAAGGTTATGACTTATAAAACATGTTCCTCTGGAAACTGAAATCAGTTTTCAATTTTCCCATTTACATTTCTTTCACAAGTGAAAAAAATAATTTGTCTTTATTCTTTTCAAGAAGAGCTAGAAAAGGCTGATCTTTAAGATCATTCATTGTTTCTAATCTCCAGGAAAGGCAGTGTGGTATGGACCCCCCTCCCCCGAAAACTATCTGCATCATAATCGTTGGAACATGAGAGTATGGAAAAAGGGACTTTGCAGGTGTGGTTAAATTGAAGATCTTGAGGTTGGGAGATTATTCTGGATTATCTGGCACAAGGATGGGGGTCCTTGTAAGTAAAAGAGGGAGGTAGGAAGGTAAGAGGGCATGACTACCATGTAGCAGGGGTCGGAGTGGTGTTGCTGGTCTTGATGAAGGAGGGGGAGTCACAAGCCAAAGAAGGTGGGTGGCCTCTAGAAACCAAAACAGGGAAGAAAACAGATTCTCTCCTAGAGATTCCAGAAGAAATGCAAACCTGCCCATTTTTGCCAGGTGAGATCCATTTCAGGTGTCTGACCTCCAGAGCTGTAAGATAATAAATCTGTCTTGTTTTAAGCCTCTAAATTTGTGGTAATCTGTAGCAGCAGCAGTTAAGAATATGGACAGTAACCAGACTCCCTCAAAGATGGGACACTAGAAAAGCTTTATTTTATATTTTATTTTATCTATAGAAAACAGAAAAGTGATTTATTCCAAAAGATGGCAGAAATGAGAAATTCATACTAAAAATATACCTTGGGCCGGATGTGGTGGCTCATGACGGGGCGCAGTGGCCAAGGTGGGCGGATTGCTTGAGCCCAAGATTTTGAGACCAGCCTGGGCAACATGACAAAACCGTCTCTACCAAAAAATTAAAAAACTTAGCCAGGCATGGTGGCCAGCGGCTGTAGTCCTAGCTACTTGGGAGGCTGAGGCAGGAGGATCACTTGAGCCCAGGAGGTTGAGGCTACGAGATCACCACTGCACTTCAGGGGGAGCGACAGAGCAAAACTCTGTTTAAAAAGGAAGAAAGAAAAAAAAAAGAACACATAATTTGGTGTAATTCTGTTGGGAGAGCTCTTTCCTCTGAACGTCCTCTCCTACTGACTGCCCCACTGGAGTCTTGTCAGGCAGTACGTTCTAAATAGTTCACTGACTCCCATGTTATGAGAAGGCAGGAGCCATCTACAAATCCACAAATTCCAAGGACATAATAACACATTTCTCAGAAGAAAAGCATCTTCTCTCTCAAAAGAGTGCATTATCATTTTGAGGAGTTGGCACAGTTTAGGTTAAGTAGGCACATAATTCATTAAAGCATAAAAAAGTTGAAGAAAAAAATGCTGCATTGTGTTAGACATTCAAATGTGGTGTGAATGTTTAAGGCAGCTGATGCCCAAAATAAGCAAGTCAAGAAAAGTGGTGTGGTTTGGATTTTGCATCTAGAAGGAATTCTTTTCTCATGACTGCTAAGACTGAGCACTGTAAAGCCTGTCTTGCTCAAGGCCAATGACACTTCGGATACCAGATGATTTCATGTTTCAACTGCAGTCTGAAGAGAGGGTTGAGTTGGCCAGGATTGCAATCAGCCAAAAGAGACAGCAACAAACTGAACAGGTCACCAACATGGTAATGATAACTCCCTAGTTAGGACCCTTAGGGATGAACCAAGGCATGAAGAAACCAGTGAAGCCCTAAAACACGCTCATTGCAATGAGAGGTATGGTGAGGCCCTGATATGCCATGCTTACCGCTGGTCTGCCAGCCCCTGCCCCTCTGCCTCACTTGGGTCCCACCTGGAAGTCATTTTTAATTAATTTTTTTTTTAACAGAGACAGAGTCTTGCTATGTTGCTCAAGCTGGTCTTGAACCCCTGGCTTCAAGTAATCCTCCTGCCTCAGCCTCCCAAAGTGCTGGGATTGCAGGTCTGAACTACCGCGCCAGACCCTAGAAGGGTTTTAAGTTGGTATTTTATATTCTTTTTTGAGAAAGAATCTAGAATCAAAGTCATCAGTAAAACGGCGTGTGCTGGCACTTGTGGGTGTGCCTTCTCACAAGAGTACCCTTAAGCAATTATTCAGCCTCTAGGTGAACACCTTCTAGACAGGAAGCTCATCATCTCTCAACGATACCTAAGTCACTTTAAGACTACTCTTAGAGTGTTAGAAAATTCTTTCTTATACTGATCTGATGCAAAAACCAGAGCTTCCTCACTTCCAAATCATTGTTCCTTTCATTCTAGTAAACTCAGTTTCAAAGAGGTCTTCAGATATCAGGTTCCATTATAAACATAAATAATTTCTAAATAAAATGCAAAAGATTCCTCGTAGATCCCATTAAAATGATGACAATTTTTTTTCTTTCTTTCTGAGCCTGCCTGGTAGGGAACACAATTTTGTTTAAGTAGTATTTAAAAGCTTTTTTTAATTGCAGAGAAAGCCATTGTAGAATTACTTTAAACCATAATATATAAAAATTTCATATCAGCAATCCTTCATTTAAGCTAACGATGTGAATTAGAAAGAAAATACTATTCCTGCAAAAGCTGGATTTTTTTTAAAGAAAGAAAGGGAATACTAATACTTTTAGGGAAGTCATCACTCGTTCATTCACTAATATTGAACACAATATTATATTCAATATTAGTTCAATATTGAACACAGCTTACATCAAAAGTGAGTCAAGAATGAAACTCTTTTTCTTTCAAAATTGATTTTTGTATTAGGCATGACTTTGTTTAGCACCTTCAACAACCCTATGAGGAAAATAATTATTCCATTATTATAAGGTAATTATGTACAATATATACAAGTTTAAACAAATTCAACTAGCTAAATTTTCCTCTTTTCACATCCTGCGTATAAATCCTTATTTGACTAGTCAAATAAGAAGGAATATGGATTTAGATATACCTCAATCTCAAAATCTAGTTTCATACTTACAGGCATTAAGATTGCTGAAGATTATTAAGCCACTCAGCCTTAGTGTCCTCATCTGTAGAATGTGACTAATATTCACACAGCCTTATGGTGACTGCATCATAATGGGCCATATCAAGTGCACATGGTAAGTGCAGAAAACCTACCCCCACTTCAGATGATGCAAAATAAGGAAACTGAAAAAGGTACTACTGGACGGGCGCGGTGGCTCACGCCTGGAATCCCAGCACTTTGGGAGGCCAAGGCGGGCGGACCACAAGGTCAGAAGATCGAGACCATCCTGGCTAACATGGTGAAACCCCGTCTCTACTAAAAATACAAAAAATTAGCTGGGTGTGGTGGTGAACGCCTGTGGTCCCAGCTACTTGGGAGGCTGAGGCAGAATAATGGCGTGAACCCGCGAGGCGGAGCTTGCAGTGAGCGGAGATCGCGCCACTGCACTCCAGCCTGAGCGACAGAGCAAGGCTACGTCTCATTAAAAAAAAAAAAAAAAAAAGAAAAAGGTACTACTAAGGATAGGAACATCTATCCATCAGACACAAAAATGCTTGAGAACTATAGAATAAAATCAACAGGTATCAATATGAAAACTCTTTAATTAAATGCCTACACGATTTAACAGTATGCCAACTTAGGTTAAATATAGTTTTCTAAATACGCCATCACTTTGAAAACATTTCTCATTTTTCAGTAATTTCTAAGCACACCCTCAGTAACTGCCAAGATATCACAACACATCCACATCGTGAACTCAGTGTTTCACCCGGGCAAATAATGTCAAAAGTAATGACAGTACAGCCAAAAATTTTATTCACTGTCTAAACTACGTGGATTTAAAAATATTCTATTCTATTTGCTATGGAGTGAAGCTCACCTTCTCCTTAAAATAACATGCTTAGTGTCTGGGAAGGGCTTTAGACATCAGATAGAGAATGCATGAGGGAAAACGACCCAACTTTCTGAACATCCATAGTCTACGGAAAGTTGGCTCATCCCTAACCCTGAAATAAAGCTACTGCAGCCACGAGGAAATCAAATGGCACGCTATCTGCCGTCTGCACTTGGCCCGCACCCGCGTCCTGAAGACGGGAGCGCAAGAATTCTCCCTTTCTCCACGACCTGCAAGCTAAGGCTAGCACATGCCGGCACCCTACGAAGAGCCACGCGATCTCCTGTCTGGGATGCAGAGACTCGGTTTCACAGCCGACTCCACACGAGCCCCGAGACTCTCCAAGCTCCTTCACGGCCCGCCGCGCCCCCTACATTCGCACATGCGTACACCCAATAAAGAGAGCCGAGAGCGCTCCCCTTCGCGTGGTCGCCACGCCCAGCTGCCACGCAGCCGGTCCTCCTGCCCTTCTCTGGGCGGCTGACTTCACTATCCAGTAACGCGCATGTGCAAAACTGCGGGCCTTGTAATTCTTTAGTGGGCAGGGGTGGGGCGGTCGGTGGGACCAAGTTTCTTGCGCACGCTCCGGACATGCGCAGTGCGGGAGCTGAGGCGCCAGCTGTCGATTTGGAAGTTCCGGGGAAGTCGCGCATGCGCGAGTGTACGCGTTGCCGGCGAAGAGGGGAGCCTGACGACTCGGAAATTTGAATACCACAGTAGCATGGAGTGTGACCTCATGGAGACTGACATCTTGGAGTCGTTGGAAGATCTAGGGTAAGACTGTCAGGGCACGGGTCTCCCAAGCCCCACGCTGCCGGCCCCCTGGGAACACCTCCTGCGCCCCAGTCTGAGACACCTGCCTCTCCACGCCGCACCCCGTGGCTCCTGGCTGTCGCTTCCCTTTGGCCCCGGCACCCCCAATGCCACGTCCACTGTCTGCACTGCTAGCTCGGGGTCCCCCAATCCCAACACCCCTAGGCCTGCCCAGTGCTCCCTGCAGGCGAGCTACCCGCAGCGTTTGTCAGTCATGCGTGTCATTGTCTGGGCTCTGGTTCTCGCCACCCCCACTCCCCGAGCTTCTCTCCTCGCTTCATCCTCCTGCCCTACCCCTTAACCCCTCAACTCTAAAGGTTGCCAAAGTTGATTCTGCTTTCCTACTTGTTCTCCAGATTTCCTACTCCCATCTTGAGCCCCTCCTCCTACCCCACCCCAGTTCTCTCAAAATTTCTCCTTTGCCCAGTCATCTCTGCATGCACCCAGGCTTCGCTAAGCCACTTGTATGGGCGCTGCATCTGTTCCGCTGGCCAGCTCACTTGTGCATCTAACCTATCACCACGTCCCTGGGAACCACCAGCAGTTTGCTTTGACTCTGTGATACTCTGCCTCGTTGAGCCCCATTAGACCAGGGTCGTCTTCACCCACGAAGAACCTGCGTATTTGTTTTGCATTTTGTCTCTCCTTCTCCTGATAGTTATTCAACCATAATTCATCAGTATCTAGAAGCTGGAAATAGGGTTTGTTATCTCACTGGGTCACCCAGATCAGTGTACTCTATTAAACTTGAGAACGTGGACCCTCTTGGGCTAAATGTGGTTCCAGAAACAAATTGTATGGTTAGATACTTACCTACAGGTACGGTATCAAAACAAAGTACAGATTTAGCTAGCTGTATTTCTAAGTAACAAGTTCTTTATCAAAATTTTCTCTCAGGTTTTTCCATGACAAGGAAACCTTTGAGAGAAACCTTTCTTTAGGAAAAAACACCTTGAGGATTCCCAAAGTCTGCCTATTTGAATAATTTACTACCCTAGTAGAAATTTTTAGGAACGAAGTAGTCTTGCTTATCATCTCTCTTTGTCACAGTGAAATACTATTGTTCTTTTCTTGGAAACTTGCTCTAAATTTTTATAAATATTCCAGACTTTAGGGGGCTTCTTTCTTTCATTAGGGCATATGTTAAAGTCATTCAGCAAAATAGTCTCTTTAGTTGACATCTCAGACTGAATCGCTTGTTCACACATGAAACCATTCATTCATTAGGACTTTTTTAGGAACAGTTGCTTTGTGGCAGTGTTGGGCCCTTAGGGTACAAGGTGAGGTGGAAGAGGGGTTCACAGGATACTGGGAAAATATGCTGTGAGGAGCCCTGAGGAGGGTCCCTTTACTGGGAAAGGAAATGAAATCCTAGAAGCTTCTTTCTGGAATAAGTGACACTATAGTACTGTAGTGGAATGAGTGGAATGAAAGAAAGGGGGTAGACCTTATTAAATGTAGTCTTTCTGCATGGATAGTGGTCACTTAAGAATTGGCCACGGATGCTGTTTCTTCCCATTATTGTCTTTTTTTTCACCCTCCTTTTTTTAACTTTTTATTCTTTTGGGTACTGTACAAGTAATTGTTACTGTAGTAATTGTAATCACATAACTACTTGAGATAGAGTGTAATGTAAACCATGGATTTTCTGAAAACTGTTATAAATTTTAACCTTAACTACTTAGTTTGGTGGCATTCAAACATTAAAAGTCAGCCTTAATTAATTGAAATGTACTTTTAAAGGATTCACGGAGAAATACTAGAATTGAATGACTACCTTTTCTATTTATTTATTTATTAAGAGATGAGGTCTCGCTCTGGTGACCAGGCTGGTCTCGAACTCCTAGCCTCAAGCGATCCTCCCACGTCAGGCTCCGGAGTAGCTGGGACTACAGGTGTATGCCATTGATCCCGGCAAATGACTATCTTTTATCTCTTACCTGGCACACAGTAGGAATTCAGTAACTACTTGTTGAATAAACTAATGAAGTCTAAATGTGAAACTCAAGGAGAAACTTTTAGGCCTAGTCTTTTGATTTCAGTGTCTAATAGTACATAGTTTATAAATCTAGATGCCAGACTACATGTGATCTCATTTTTTTATGTATGATTTGTTTTCATTTTGTTGCATATACTGTGTAAACCTATAATCATATTTTAAAGGGATTGAGAACTGTCATTTCTCTAACATACCTGTAGTTCTCAACATTATATTATCTTTTTTTTTTTCTTTTTGATGCGGAGTCTTGCTCTGTCGCCCAGGCTGGAGTGCAGTAGTGCGATCTCGGCTAACTGCAAGCTCTGCCTCCCGGATTCAAGCCATTCTCCTGCCTCAGCCTCCTGAGTAGCTGAGACTACAGGCGCCCTCCACCATGCCTGGCTAATTTTTTTGTATTTTTATTAGAGATGGGGTTTCATCGTGTTAGCCGGGATCGTCTTGATCTCCTGACCTCGTGATCCGCCTGCCTCGGCCTCCCAAAGTGCTGGGATTACAGGCGTGAGCCACCACGCCTGGCCTAAACATTGTATTATCTTAAGCATATTTATTGTATCATCTTAAGTAAGCATTATTATCAATATTTAAGAGAATGTAAAGCAATCTGAATAATATGTATTTAAGATTACTTGGAGTGACAGAAATCTTATATTTTAGAATATTGGTGATTGGAGTTCGTTATGGCTGTCATCTTTTATGAATGTTTGAACATTTTTAAATTTTAAAAAATTATATTGGAATCACTTACAAAGGATTAGGATTCAGATGCACCAGTTCATTAACTGCCAATATTTATTAAGCTAACCTGACGTTTCTTTGGTACTAGAATGTCTTACTAGTCTTAACTGGCATTAAATTTATAAAAATGATATAAATGGTTAACCGGAAAGTTTTTACTTTTAAAGGGAGTCATTAAAAACCTAACTAAGCCTGGGCAACATAGTAAGACCCCTGGCTATTTTATAAAAAATAAAAAAAAAGCCAGGTTTGGTGGCTTGTACCTTCACTGCACTTCAGCCTAGGTGACAGTGCAAGACCTCATCTCAAAATAAAAACATAATCTAGTTGTTTTCTGGAAAATTTTTAGAAAAGATAACCTAAGTTTTATTTCTGAAATAAGTTACAGTATAATTAGCTATTACTTGTTAATTTGCTTTTAATACTCAATTCAATTACAGTAAGAAAATCTTTTTACAATGGAAGCTTTTAGTAAATGTACGGAAGTTGACATAATTTAGTAGTATATGCAATTCTGTTAGATATTCACCTACATTTTGAAAGGTTGAAATGCAGCTACCATTTAGCTGCTTTTTGTAATGGTTCAGTATAGTTCTAAATTATGTTTATGTTTGTCCATTTAAAATAAAGATAAGTATTAACTTATCTTTATTAAATTATTGCTTATATAAATAAGACATAGATATGTTTTATCTGTACTATATTAGGTATGATTGTATTTTCTTCTGAAATGTAATTTCTTGCTCACCAGTTACAAGGGCCCATTGTTGGAAGATGGAGCGCTCTCTCAGGCAGTCTCTGCTGGAGCCAGTTCCCCCGAGTTTACCAAACTCTGTGCTTGGCTGGTGTCTGAATTAAGAGTGCTCTGTAAACTAGAGGAAAACGTGCAAGCAACTAACAGTAAGTAAACATTCACTTTTAGGTACAAAGTATAAAAATAACATTGAGGTATTGTCAACTGAACATTATCAATACTAAAGCTGAAAGTTGCAAGTTTTTGTAAATGTAAAAAATTTGTAAAGAAGCCAAGATTTTTTTTCCCTCCGTTGTTTTTAGAGGTGATTCAGAAGTTGAAATACCAGAATAAAGTCATGTAACTTAAAAATTCGTGGAGGCTGAAAAGACCCTATTACTGGGATACAGAGAAATGGAGACCACAAGCATAGAATGTATGAACTTCCTATATTTTGTAAGATGTTAAATGTAAGATCCTAGATTGATAGCTAGAACTAGATACTGGGATATTTTTCTTTTAGGATTACCAGATTATTATTCTGTTATGCTTGGGGAGAAAGAGAACACTTTGTTAAGACATTTTGTTTATCATAAGAATGCGTCGTTAGATACATCACAGTGAGATCCAGGACAATCAAATTTATGGATCTGAGAGCTGTTCTGCATTTACCAATTTTGTTTCCACTGTTGCACTAGTTTGTCGACACTGCAAAAGAGGCAAAAGCTTGGAACCTACCACTCTACCATCTGGTTCCTTCCTGCTGTAGGTAAACCTATAATAGGAGACCAAGGAAAATACTCACCTGTTAACCCACCCTTATGGAGAGCTATATGTATAATTCCTTTTTTTCCACATAATCACATTTTGAAGAGCTCACCTTCTTGCATGCTAGTGTGTGTGTGTGTGTATATATATGTGTGTATGTATATGTGTGTATATATATGTGTATATATATGTGTGTGTATGTGTGTGTGTGTGTGTGTATATATATATATATATATATATATATATATATATATATATTTTTTTTTTTTTTTTTTTTTTACTTTATGTTCCGGGATACATGTGTAGAACATGCAGGTTTGTTACATAGGGATACGTGTGCCATGGTGGTTTGCTACACCTATTGACCTGTCCTCTGAGTTCCCTCTCCTCGCCCTCTAACCCACAACAGGCCCGGGTGTGTGTTGTCCATGTGTTCTCATTTTTTAACTCCCACTTAGTGGTGAGAACATGTGGTGTTTTTTTTTCTGTTCCTGTGTTAGTTTGTGGAGGATGATGGCTTGCATGCTAGTATATTTAATGTGTACGTGTTAGTTGCATTCAGTTCTAATTATTAAGGAGAGTATAGTGTAACAGTAACGATAGCAACAGCTTACATTTATTGCATACTCACTGTGTTCTAAACACTTGATATGTGTTAGCTCATTAAACCTCAGGGCAACCCTATGAGGCAGGTTTCATTACTGTTATACCTTTAACAAGAAAGCCCAGAGAATTTAAATACATTGCCTGAGGTCATACAACCTGTAGGGGTGAAGCCTGGTTTCAACCCCAGAACAGTAGTCAAGTTCTGAGCCAGTGTGCTTGAACACTGTGCTATACTGCCTCTTGACCAGATGTTTCAGAGACTGTAGGAACCTTTGAAAACACCAGTACTAGATGATACCTCTTTTTAACCTGGAGCCCCTTTTTCTCAAATGAAACATGATACAGAAGCTAACATGTAAAACAGGTTAGAAGGTATTCTAACAAAGTAGAGACGAGGTACCTTTAGCCCAGCTCTTTCCTCCTCATCCTCCCAGCTGCCTCTAAAAGAGCTCTTTGGAACTAAAGGGCTCACAGATCACAGTTTGCAAAATATTCATAATGTAGGCTTCCTGTATAACAGATTAGAAAATGGACTCAGGTGATCAAGTGACTCTCTCAGAGTTTGTTAATTTCTTCCCCTTTGTGATAGTGAATAGAGAACAATCAAAATAATGAAGAAAGAGCTTTGTTTTTCCTTTGGTTCACCCAGTGAACTCTATACCTTTTTTTATATGCTGTGGGAATATAAGACTGTAAGTCATGTTTGCTGTCTTCAAATTTTTTCTAATTGAGAATGTTAGGCACAAATTAAACAACTGGAGATAAGTACAGTCCTTTCGTTTGTTTGTTTTTAGACAAGATTTCACTCTGTCACCCAGGCTGGAGTGCAGTGGCATGATCTGGGCTCACTGCAACCTCTGCTTCCCAGGTTCAAGCAATTCTCCAGGTCAGCCTCCGTAGTAGCTGGGACTACAGGCATGTGCCACGACAACTGGCTAATTTTTGTTATTTTTCTTAGAGACGGGGTTTTGCCACTTTACTTAGGCTGTTCTCAAATTCCTGAACTCAAACCATCCACTCGTTTCGGCCTTCCAAAGTGCTGGAATTACAGGCATGAGCCACCATGCCCGGCCAAGTACAGTACTTAAATGCTGAACCACTTTGTGGTTCACAGAGAGAGGAAATCAGCAAGTACGAGGGTAAAGTTTCAGCCAAGTACAAGGAAGGTTTCTTCAAGGAGCAAGGCCACTGGGCTTTGATGGATGGGTGGGATTTGCTAGAGGGGAAGAGAGTAGAGGACATATCTGTCACAGGGAATAACTTAAATGAAGGCACAGAGTGGAAATAAGACTGGCTATTCATGGGACAGTGAGGAGACTGGCCTGGCACACACAGGAAATATTTGTGGAGGGAAAGTAGGTGATTATAGCTGAATATGCTGGGAAGAACAAACCTAAGCAGCTATGAAGAATCTTGAAAAGCAGACAGAAAAAAATCAGATTGGATGAGGGAGAAATTAGGGAACCATTAAAGACTCCCAAATAAGAGAATGACCTAATGAACACTGAGAAAGAAAATTTTAGATTGGGAGCAGTGGCTCATGCCTGTAGTAATCCCAGCACTTGAAGACACCAAGGTGGGAAGATAACTTGAGGCCAGGAGTTTGACACTAACCTAGACAACATACTGAGACCTAGTCTCTACAAAAAAATTTTCTAAATATTAGCCAGGCATGGTAGCGTACACCTGTAGGCCCAGCTATTCCAGAGAGTTAAACAGGAGGATCCTTCAAGCCCAGGGGTTTGAGGTTACAGTAAGCCCTGATCACACCACTGCACTCCAGCCTAGGCCTCAGAGACCTTATCTCAAAAAAGAAAAAAAAAGAAGAAACTTTGCAGTGGTGTAAGAAAGGATAAATTAGAAGGGGAAAAAACTCAAGTTATGAAAATCCTATTAACAATTTCAATTATATATAATAATTGTTATGCTAATGGAAAAATAATCACTATCATTAAATAAGATTATTTTAATTCTTAAAAGGTCCGAGTGAAGCTGAAGAATTCCAGCTTGAGGTGAGTGGGCTACTAGGGGAGATGAACTGCCCGTATCTTTCACTGACATCTGGAGATGTGACCAAGCGCCTTCTCATTCAGAAGAACTGCCTCCTCTTGCTCAGTAAGTTCATGGCTACTAGAATATAGCTATCACTTTCTGTTTATGTTTTCCATGACTAATAAACTGACCATGGTTTTTTGTTTGTTTATTTCATTATGGATATAATTCAAAATTCATTTTAAAATAAAACTTTCTTAAATTTCCAATTTAGGAGCTGAGGGTAGATGTGTGCACTGGTAGCATTATTGTTTTTGTAACTGATACTCTTTCAATATTTCAGCCTCAGTGGTACTCAGGCTGTTGTGCTTCTCCTAATGTGATCACTGGTAGTTTTGGAGTGTTGCTCAAGTGTGTGATCATTAAACTTGCATTTTAGACTAGAAGCACATTTTTAAGTATACTAGGAAGATAGTATGGAAATAATGGAGATTTTGTTTAGAAATTAATTTCTTTGAGGAGAGTAAGCATTTATAATAGTAGACACAGTTAATGGTTAATGTAATTTAAAGTATTTTGTCTTGTTGCTATTTCTTTGTGGTTGGGTAATTTGGGATTTTGGTTTTGTTTGTAAATATTCTGGAATAATACTTGCATTGTTCTGGTACTTATTCTGAGAAATGAATTTTTATGAAAAGTTCTTTCCTTCCATGTTTTTTACATACTTACTACTGTTTTGTCTCTTCACACTGAAAAACAGTAAGTAGATTCAAAAATTTTATTGCCTTCTATAAACTTTCCAATAAATACAACCTATAGTCTTAACTCAGAATTTATGTAGCATTCTGAAGCACATTTACATTAAGCTTTGGTTAACTGGCTATTATAGTTCTCATTATGACAGACAATTCAGAGGATTTTTAAAATCTTTGTCTTTACAACTCTATTATGGTTTCTGAAAAAATTATATAACTTCAGTTTTTAAGGTTCTGTTAAAAAAAAAAAAAAGTGTTCATAGCCATTATACTTAGGCACTAAGTTATTCCAGAATCACTTTTGTAACTTCCCCTTTGTCTGTCAAATGATTGTTATTGTGGGAATGTGGACGTAAGGTTAGGTGTTGCTTTAGATACTGATATTGCTGCTGGTAGTTCTTACATATTCATTTAATATTCTTCATATTGTATAATTTCTGTAACTTATTCAATAGTAGTATACTCAGCTGATTCTTCCTTTATAGCATTGCTTATCCTTTACCAATATTTGGCACTTAGAATATGTTATCTACATAGGAAGATAATAGCTGTGTGGAATGCTTACTAATGACCCTGAATAGCTAATTCTTCCAGAGAGCTCAGAGTTTGGCCTTTTTAGCACTGATACTTAATACAAACCACTTGAATGTAAGTATAAAATGCCTTTCACACTTTTCTGTTTCTTAAGCAGACTTAAGTGAACATTATTTTGGACTCAGGGTCATAATTCTAGACTTTATTTTAATGTGCTATCATCACCTCAAATGCTTTTCAAGAATATACAACTATTTGCTCTTCAATTAAATGACTAAATCATCTAGAGGTCACTCACTTTTTATATTCTTCATACATACATATATACACACTGTTTCCCTCTTTATCTTTGCTTCTGCCGATTCTCCCTTTCTAAAGTATTCTCCCCAGTTTGTAACCTCTCTTTCATTCTAGCATTTACCTACATGTACTCATTTTCGACTTGGTCTATGTAAATATTTCTCATCTTTTGAAGTATCAGTTGTCACATCTGGATGCTATAATTTTACTTTTCCAGCACCCTTACCTCACTAACTTGAATCTTTTATCACATTGTATTTTAGGGGGGAAAACAAACCAGCCTCATTAGAATTGTTGGCAAAATAGAATAGCCTTTGAGTGAGAGGCTGAAAAGCTCTCATGTATCAGATTAAGGACTCTGTTTGGCTCTTCATTGGCCTTTTATGGTTCTCAGAGTGTTACCCTTACGTAAATTAAGTAAGATGTCTGAGTTCCTAATAGATGAAGAACTATTCATCTTTTATTTTTGCATATATTCTTTATTCCTAACTAGATTATCGGAAGAGATCATCTTTTTGATGTTTTAAAAAATGTTATCTTCAGTGCCTTTCCCAGTGCTTTGAACATACTGATTACGATTAAAGTTTTTTCATGATAATTATATTGGCAACCTAATTTTGTGAATACCTGAACTATGTTATCCCAAATTTACAGAACCAATATATTAAATCATATAGTATATGATTTTCTAGAACAAGAGTTGGCAAACTTTTTCTAAAAGGGCCAGATAGTAAATATTTTTGGCTTTGTGGCCCTAAGTTCTCTGTCACAACTACATACCTTTGCTGTTACAGCATGAAAGCAGCCATAGACAATATATAAATGAGTGAGTGTGGCAGTGTCCTAATGAAACCTTATGTACAAAAACAGTGGTTGTTGTCTTAACAGTGGGGTTTTACTGTTTTGACGTTTTAACTCATAAATACAGTTTGCTGTATGGAACATGTTAAGATTTTACAGTGTCAAATCCATTTAGAATGACCTTTCCAGAAACAGCTGCATTTATTGTTTTAGAACAGGAGTTGGCAGCCTTTCAGAAATGATTTGCCAAAATTATGGCCTCTGTCCTTCTAGCATTACATTTTGGGTATAGGAAATTTGATACACAAGTTGACTTTTTTCTACTTCTAATAGGACCTGAGGGCCTTGAAAATATCTTTTCCCAAAACTGGTTTCGTTATATTGTCAGAAGAATCTCACTTTGTCACATAACCAGAAATCCTAAGATTCAAATGATTCTTAATCATCTTTTATAAAAATGGAAATGTCCTTGGGAATGTTAAAGGAATGAGATTGAATATTTATACCTTCAACTGAATTACCTGAAACAGATTGCAGCCCCCATTATACCAGGCTGAAATCAGCACACAAGGGGATGATACTGACACAAAGGGAACGATGCCAAGAAGTGCTTTGAAGGTTTTATTGTTGTTTTGAAGGGAATGGGGTGAGGAAAGTAGGGGGAAGGGAGTCCTGAGAAGAATATAGATGAAAGAGGGCTCTCTTTGATTAGCCAGAGGGCAACATAAGATTTGGAGACCATGGGAAAGGAACTCTGGGGTGCCTTCCTGCTTCTCCTGTGAGTTAAGCTTTGACTTCTTATAAATGTTGTTTCACACCTCTTCTGGACAGGCTCCTAATTACTGGGAGACAAGAGAGCAAGGTAGTTGTGTCATTGATGCTCACAAGTAGTGAGAAGTAAAAAAAAAAAAATTAATTGTCATTAAAAATTGGTCACCTGCCATCTTTTGCAAAATTTTTAACAGATGCCAACCCCTGTTCTGGAGGTTCCTTAATACCAGAATTCAAGAATCCAAATTTTTAGATGTTACTTACCTCGATCCTTCGGTTTCAAAGAGAATCGCTTATTTTAAAATTAACATTTAAACATTATATATCGCTTAAATAACTGAATTACATAACCAGTTTATTTCTTATTTCATTTGCAGGTAAAAGTAGTTTTTCTTTCTTGTTTTTATCCATTCTTGCAGCTTTAACAGTTACATATCAATAGGTCTATATAGTTGTGACTCCAGACTTATGACTATAACTATAGCTGTATCTCATTTTGAAATCTTATTTTGTTTACTTCAGCATACCTCATCTCAGAACTAGAAGCTGCCAGAATGCTCTGTGTGAATGCTCCTCCAAAAAAAGCTCAAGAAGGAGGCGGTAGTGAGGTCTTTCAAGAGTTGAAAGGCATATGTATTGCTCTAGGAATGTCCAAACCTCCAGCCAATATAACTATGTTCCAATTCTTCAGCGGGATTGAAAAAAAAGTAAGACCTTTAGTACCAAATTGTAGTGTATTAAAGGCATAGTCCTACATTTGTTTGAAATGAAGCAATTAATTTAATTTCTCTTAATGGGAACCTAATGTGCATATATTATTAAGTAATTGTTACGAAATGAGTTTTGGGTTTTAAATCCTAGATGCCTTAAAGATAAATTAGTATTTTAGTATTTTCCTAAAAACATGTTAGCGTGTTTCTTTTTCAAAAAGGAAACTTTACACTGGTTTGTAAGCTAAAGTAAGCTAGATATAATGTAAAAAGGATTAAGATTTCAGTCCTTTTAAAAATTATTTTATCATTGAACTTTGATACAGTCAATTTAAGTTCTTTATCACTAAATGTTACCACCCTCCTCTCCATTGACTGGACAGAAAGGATATTAATATTTTTGTTTTTTAATCCAGTCACTTCAAACCTCATGCTTCAATTGACAAAATAGATTTGTTGACTGCTAACATAATCTAGTATGTGAAAAGAAATTAGAATTATTTTTATACCACACATTATCAGTTAAGATTTTCTATATAATTAATTAGGAACAAGCAATTTTAACAAAAATGAGTAGAAGAGAACGGTATTTGTTATAGCACAGTTATTCCCTATACGCTTATCTGCTGGACTCTTAAGAATTGGTACATTTGCATTGTGGGGTAGACCAGCACCATGATGCACAAATTTGGCTGAACTCTACAGGGGAGCAGCAGTGTTTCCATAGTCCATATTTTCCTGTGTGTTCATTCATCCATTCAGCAAATGTTCATTGAGTGCCTACTGTTGTCAGGCACTGTTCTAGGTGCAATGAAGGACTTCTGTAGGCGTGAGGAGTGGGACCAGTATGTGTCTTTATCTTGTGGGTCTTTTACATTTGCATTTCAAAACATCCTCCACCTTTGCCTCTGTCAGGAATCTTCTTTTGATGGCAAGATATGATGGGAATTGGGAAGATGAGGATGTTTTACTTTTAGAGTTTTTATTCATTTATTTATGTTTTTGTGTCAGTTAAAGGAAACATTAGCAAAAGTTCCACCTAATCATGTGGGAAAGCCTTTACTGAAGAAGCCAATGGGACCAGCCCACTGGGTGAGTAGTAATCATCTTGAGTAAACTTTGTAAAGAACTATAGAGTTTGTGATTTTCATGTCAACACTTACATTTTGTGCTTTTTAAATTATGTTTTCTTATACATAGTTTTCTGGTTGAACACCCTTAGAATCATTTTGTGAATCTCAGGATTTCTGCAGAATAATTTTATTTGTGTAAGATTAGAAGCACTTTTCTCATACTTTGTAAATATTTCACACAGCTGATAAAAGTAAACTGAAATTAAGTATGGTGCATGTTTCTCGTTGCCAAATGGATTGCCTTCAAGCCAAAAACTTCACTGGGCTGAGCTTCACACAGTAAATTATGGGAAAGATAAATAAGAATTGTGTACTTCACATACTCTTCATTATGTTTTGCGAATCAGCTTTTTGTCACCTATCATTTCATTAATTGTTAGTATATTACATGGAATAAGAACTTTTGACTGTTAAATGGCCGGGATCTCAGTTATGAATGACACAGACGTAGTTTTTGCCCTTTTGGGACAGAGAATCAAGCAGATTTAAACTCTAACTAGTCTTTTTAATTTTGCTTCAGGAAAAGATAGAAGCAATTAACCAAGCCATAGCCAATGAATATGAAGTCCGGAGAAAGCTGCTAATAAAACGTTTGGATGTCACTGTACAATCCTTTGGCTGGTCTGACAGAGCTAAGGTACACATTAAATAATTTAAAAGAGCAGACTATTTATAGACATGATCCCTGAACATCTAAACAATTTAGCTACTTGGCAACTATGGGAGAAGTACATAGAAGACACACATAGGGATTTTTCCTTAGTGAGTTATTGAGTAGTGGCTCTTTCAACTATTCAGCAATGACGAAAACATTTATTTTTCAATTTTCTATTTTTTAACAAATCTGAATTTTACAGTTCTTATTGGAGAGAGAAGTTCTTATTGTGAGAGAAATGGAGTTATTCTGAAAATTACTAAAATAATAAATTGATTTCAAATTACTTGTCTACTTTAAACAATTTAATTTGCTAATAGAAGTTAGAAATATTGGATTTGGTATGATTTTATAGACAATTGGAGAATTTGGTAAGACTTAAGTTTTTTTTCAGCTAAATGAGACAATCCAGGTAAAGACCTTGGTCATTCAGCAGATAGTTATTACCTCATAGAAACCAAAGATAGGAAAATTAAAAAGCAAAATTGTTGAAATAGCTTTATATTCTTATATTTAAATAGAAAATGAGTATGTTTGATCTGAGACCAATGATGGGGGAACCTTTTTATCACGTTGGCCTCATAACCCTAAAGGGGCACCTTCCCACTCCACCCCTGCCTCCACAGTCCCTGTCACTCCTTGTTGTGTCAACAAGTCTGGCAGCTGTACTTTTAAGGTAGTTCTTGACTATGTAGGAGCAGTAGTGAGTATATAACTTTTCCTACCATCTAGAGCCTAGTAAATATCATTATCAGATATTTTGGAGACCTTTAACTTATTTAATATGTGTTTCTTATGTCATTTTGAAAATTGACATTTCTCTTTGAACACTTTTCTTTCAACAGAGCCAGACAGAAAAATTAGCCAAGGTTTACCAGCCAAAACGTTCAGTCTTATCCCCTAAAAGTACTATTTCTGTTGCCCATCTTTTGGCTGCAAGGCAGGACTTGTCAAAGATTTTAAGGACAAGCAGCGGCTCTATAAGAGAAAAGACTGCCTGTGCCATCAATAAGGTGATTAGAATACCTTTAATTTTTTCCAAATGCATTTATTTCTGTTCATAAAATAAAAGTTTAAAATATCTTTCCTATTCTGTAGGTGTTGATGGGCAGGGTGCCTGACAGAGGTGGTAGACCCAATGAAATCGAACCTCCACCCCCAGAGATGCCACCGTGGCAGAAGAGGCAAGATGGCCCCCAGCAGCAAACAGGAGGCCGAGGAGGAGGGAGAGGTGGCTATGAACATTCCTCATACGGAGGACGAGGAGGTCATGAACAAGGAGGCGGGAGAGGTGGACGTGGTGGCTATGACCATGGTGGCCGAGGGGGAGGAAGAGGAAATAAGCATCAAGGAGGCTGGACAGATGGAGGGAGTGGTGGAGGAGGTGGCTTCCAAGATGGTGGTTATCGAGATTCAGGTTTCCAGCCAGGTGGCTATCATGGTGGCCACAGCAGTGGTGGCTATCAAGGCGGAGGTTATGGTGGCTTCCAAACATCTTCTTCATATACAGGAAGTGGATACCAGGGTGGTGGCTACCAGCAGGACAATAGATACCAAGATGGCGGGCACCATGGTGATCGTGGTGGTGGTCGTGGAGGGCGAGGTGGTCGTGGAGGCCGAGGTGGTCGTGCAGGCCAGGGAGGAGGCTGGGGAGGAAGAGGGAGCCAGAATTATCACCAAGGGGGTCAATTTGAACAGCATTTCCAGCATGGAGGTTATCAGTATAATCATTCTGGATTTGGACAGGGAAGACATTATACTAGTTGAGGCTACCGAACCTTACATTTTGCTAGAGCTCAAGTAATAGAAACTTAGTTTCAGAATCCTGAATTCAGCACCTATTTTGAATTAATGTGAGACCACAGGTGGCAGGCAGATTCCTGCTTGGCATATGCATTTGTAGGTCTTCATTCAATTCTGTTAGATTTTTTTATTGGACTTACATAATGCCGTTTATTTGAGAAACACATAACATCTCTCCTTTCTATGAAAAATTTTTTAAAAGGTGATTAAAATTGCCTTTAATTGACCAGTAGACTAATTCCACAGTCAGAACATGCATACTTTTTTGAAGAAATTACTTGAATAAGTAGTTTTCATGTTTTCAATATGCAGTTTTGAAAATGAGGATTCACCTAGACTTTTTTAGATTTACTACTAGGAAACCTTCCTCATATGAATAACCATTTATATGTGTTTTGCTTAAAGTATTCCAATGCCTATTTTCCAAGCACAGTTCTGCCCCTGGTTGACTTTTATGCCACGTGTGCTTCATGATGGAACTTTTAGGTCAGTTCCTATTAAATGAGCTCTTCTGCAGATAGCACATTCAGTAGCCTTATTTTGTTGATGGAATACTGTATCATATGCTCAACTCTGAAAACCGTGAACACGGCCAAAATCCATAAAGATTATAAAAGCAAACTAAGTTGTGAACCTATAGTACATGTAGGCATTTAGTTAAGTATAGCAATTCAAACTGACCTGCATCCATCCAAAACAAATTCCTCCTTCAACCTTATTTTTACTTGAAATTTGCTAGAAGAAATAGCAAACCGAAATTTGTTTTATGCATGAGTTAATACCACTGGCTCAGCAAATACAAGTTAGTTTGCTTTAAGCAGGTAACTTTTTTTGTAATGGAAGAAATGCACTACAAAGTTAAGACAGATTTTTGCTAAGTGCAGGAGGCCCTTTATTATTGCTGCAGAAAACAAAAGCCTGGCTGAGTTGATGTTTTACATTCTCCCTTACTGAAATCTACATGACATGATGCTTCTTGCTGGGTTTTTGTACATGTAAACATTGTCAAGCTGTGAAAGAAAATGGCTGGAGGTGTGCTTTGTGTGAAAGGTGAGCAATAAAGTATCTGTTAAGTTCTCTCTTTGGTTTGAGTTTTATTTTAGCTACTGAATTATTCTGGACTCTTGCGTCAAGCTAATGAGCTAAGGCTTTTGTTCCCAAAGATTCTTGAGTATTTCCTTAAAACCTAATTTTAGTGAAAGGTGACTTTTATCCTAAAACCTTAAATAAATGGAAAAATGGCTCTTTCCAGGTTTTCCTTTTATAATAATATAGCTAGAAACCGTCACCACTCATCTCTGGCCACTGGGTGTAGCTGTTGCTACACATACTAGGCAAAAATGTTTTTAGGGTTTTTTTGTTATTTGCTTCTCCATTCTTCCTAAGATTGGGGGACTTTTTTTAAAAAAGGAAGTAACTGAAAATATAAATATGTTTATCAAAAGAGAAATTGTATTTCCTTTCTACTAAATTGGGCTTTTTTAAAGAATCAACTCATGTCATGCCATTTAAAATAATCTACTTGCTCCTGAGATAAGCACATTCTTCTGATAACTAAAACCATCTTTGAAAACCCATGTTGATCCTTTTAACTTTACCTGTTTATTTTTCAGCTAACATTTACAATTATTTTAAAATGTTCAAATTTGAAGACAATTTCAAGTGTTTTATCATTAAAGTAAGTTAAGGTTTTAAGTTGTCTTGAATGTTGTGTTGGTTTCTTTAAACTGTTAAGTAATTATGTTTATATAGGATTTCCTATTAAAATTGTCAAGGTTTCATATTTTAAATGTATCATATCTTAGGATGTATTTATATTTAGTATTTGCTTTGATCTGTTTTGTAGCCTCAGACTCCACAATATAGCTAATGAATACAGGTTTCATTCTTTTGAAAAATATTTTGACTTATCTTTATGGTTAATAGATTGCTTTTTCGAATATAAGCATGTAAGAACACAAATGATACATTTCTCCCTGACAGTTCTGAAATCTGCAGCTCCTGCTTCAAACTGGATTTTCCCCCAACATTTTTATTTTTTAAAAAACTTCTGTGTTCAGGGGTACATGTGAAGGTTTGTTATACAGGTAAACTTGTATGCGGTTTGTTGTACAGACTATTTCATCATCCAGGTATTAAGCCCAACACCCGAAGGTTATCTTTTCTGTTCCTCTAGTTCCTCCCACCCTCCACCGTCAAGTAGACCCCTATCTGTTGTTTCCCTCTTTTGTGTTCATGGGTCCTCATCATTTAGCTCCCACTTATAAGTGAGAATATGTGGTATTTGGTTTTCTGTTCCTGTGTCAGTTTCCTAAGGATAATGGCCTCCAGTTCCAGCCTTGTTCCTGCAAAAGACAGGATCTCATTCTTTTTTATGGCTATATGGTATTTTATGGTGTGTACATGTACCACATTTTCTTTATCCAGTTGGTCATCGATGGGCATTTAGGTTGATTCCGTGTCTTTCCTATTGTGAATAGTGCTGCAGTGAATATATGCGTGCATGTGTCTTTATGGTAGAATGATTTATATTCCTCTGGATGTATATACCCAGTAATGGGATTGCTGGGTCGAATGGTAGTTCTGCTTTTAGCTCTTTGAAGAATCGCCATACTGATTTCCACAACGGTTGAACTAATTTGCACTCCCACCAACAGTGTATAAGTGTTCCCTTTTCTCTGGAACCTAACCAGTGTTTGCTGTTCCTCCCCCGCCCCTCCCCATTCTGAAACCATAAAAGAATTGAGTTTTTTCTCTTGAACATAGATCAAGTTCTCTAGAAACAGGATATTTCAAACCACCAGTTAGTTTTATTGTTATATTAAAGTTCTTAGGTTTTGTATAGAGAGTATCTTTTGATCTTATATGCATTCTTAACCTTAACTTGTAAATAATGATTTACTGGAATAGGGCATATGAGAATTTCTTGGAGAAACAAGCGAAAAATATTAGGAGAGAATTTTTAACATGAAATCTTAAACTGTTATCTCTTAAAATGGATACAGTGAGACAGAGAGTACCTTTAGTTAATGTTCTGTTTCCTCCTACTACTAGGAACTAGAAATAGGATGTCAGTATTCTCTATGAAAACTATTAAAGGTGTACCACTATCATTTTTACTTCTTGCTCTAGATCCAAACTAATCTAGTGTCCAACTGTGGCAGACATAGAATAGACAAATTCTTGCTGAGGGGGAAGGCATTTGAATCATTTCTATATATACTTAATTGATTTCCCAGTGCCCAGATTACCTCCATCCTTAGACTTAAATATTTTTAGGTTGTGCCCATTGTATCTTTCTGGATACTTTGTCTACCTATATTACATCCTTTTGAAAATAGTTTTTAAATATGTTTATATTATTTAATCATACCCCCGCCTCCCACTTTAGGTAATTTGGATAGCATTTGATCCATTTGTTTTTTAACAGAGAGGGTTACCTAAATAAAATTTAGGTATTTATTTGTATTTTACCTAAGTAAAAAAATGAGTTTACCTAAATAAAAAAGTACATTCATCACAGAATACTTAGCATTTTATGACTTCTTATTTTCCTGTTTTTCTTGTTTTTCTCATTCTTCATTATCATGGTAATAACTAGAAATGCTTTTTTTTTTCCTGTGGTTTCCATATTTGTATACACTAATGTATTCCTAGGGTTCAAATCACTGATTCAAACAGGTATGCATGTCAGTGTTTGAACTCACTTTCCCCTTGCACAATTTTAGTCACCTGCAGATGTGTGGTTATAAGTTGGAGTAAACATAACTGTTGGTATGAGAACTTCCACAGTAAATCATTCCCTGCCCACTAAATGTAATAAAGAGGCCGGGGGCAGAAATAGATAGGGAAGAAAAAAAAAATGTTTCCTAGGAATTTGGGTCGGGGAGAAAAAAATCTCTTAAAATGATCGGTATTTGTTAAATTGAGTTATAATTTTTTCAAGAAGAAAAAAGGCCTGGCCAGGCACGGTGACTCAGCCTGTAATCCCAGCATTTTGGGAGGCCAAGGTGGGCGGATCATCTGAGGTCGGAGTTCAAGACCAGCCTGGCCAACATGGTGAAACCCCATCTCTACTGAAAATGCAAAACTTAGCTGTGTTTGGTGGCGGACGCCTGTAATCCCAGCTACTTGGGAGGCTGGGGCAGGAGAATGGCTTGAACCCGGGAGGCAGAGGTTGCAGTGAGCCGAGATTGCACCTCTGCTCTCCAGCCTGGGCAACAGAGGGAAACTCCATCTCTGGGGGGGAAAAAAAAAAAAAGAAAGGCCTGTAGTTCAGTTCAATAAAAATGAGTGTCTGCTATATTCTAGCACTGTGCTGGGCTGAGGTAGAAAGTCCATGCCTTGAGAAATGTCTCAGCATGGACTGAGTGACAGAGCCAGAAACATAGGTAATTGTAGCATAAATAATAATGAAAATTACGTGTGGGTACTAGGAGAGCATGGTGTTTCCGTATTGCTTATATG
The DNA here is from genome assembly GCF_029281585.2 of Gorilla gorilla gorilla. Classification (NCBI taxonomy): domain Eukaryota; kingdom Metazoa; phylum Chordata; class Mammalia; order Primates; family Hominidae; genus Gorilla; species Gorilla gorilla. The sequence continues at coordinate 106,305,624 of NC_073236.2, forward strand.
GGGTGGAAATTGGCAGAAATTGGAAAGATTGCAGGGGTCAGGTAATAGAGGGCTCTCCATGCTGTCCTGAGTAACTTGGAGCTACTTTGTGTACGGGTAGTATACCAATAACACGGCATATTCAAGTTTGGCTCTGTGTAAATTATTGGCTCAAGAGTAGGGGATAGACTCGAGGAGGGCAAAGATTGGAATCAGAAGTGTAGAGCTTAAACTAATGTGGTAGATATAGTAAGGGTATAGAAGGGGCAGATTTGAGAATTATGTCGGAGGCAAATATTATAGGAGTGTATTAGAACAAGAAATGTAGTATGAACCTTGGTTTTTGGTTTTTTTGGTTTGTGATTGAGTAGATGATGAGCTACCAATTGAAATCGAAATTAGAAGAAGGGGGAAAGGTCTGCTGGGGGAAATGATTTCAGTCTGAAACTCCAGAAAATGCCTGGAGATAGAAGTCTGGGAATGATCAACATCCACTGATTTTTGCATTGAAACATTTCATCAGAAAAATGATTCCAAATTAAACCATCCAAAAAGGGAGGAAAGGGGCAGTGGACCAAGGATGGAATCTTAAGGATTAATCAGTTAAGGGATAGATGGAGCAGGGTCACAGAGTAAGAGGGACACCTAGAGAACAGTGTTGCGGAAGCTTGGGGTTGGTAGTAAGAATGGTAATTTATTACTGTTATTACTGTTTATTGAGAGCAACATGAGTACTACTATTAACCCTCTTTTCACATGTAAAGAGTATGAAGCCAGGATAGTTGAGAAGACTTGCCCATATCCATATAGTTAGTAAGCGGGGGAGCTGGAATAAACCTAGGGCCATCTGGCTCCAGAGCTCAGTAATGCACAATTCCAGATGCTACAGAGAAATTCAACGAACTAGAGTTGAAAAATAGCCGTATGTCTTGCGGCGTTTTTGTGTTGGTGTTGTTTTCTTGTGGCATTTTCAAGAGCAGTTTCAGAATAAAAATGAGACCAGTTTTCTGGAGTTTAAGGAAAGAATGAGAAAATAAACCATAAATTTAGATTATAGTTGACCCTGAACAACAGATCCATTTATATGAGAAAGTTTTTCAACCAAATGCCACTGGAAAATACAGTATTCACAGGATGTAAAGACCTCCGTATAGGGAGGGGCTGATTTTTCATATATGTGGGTTCCACAGGGCTGACTGTGGACTTGACTATGTGTGCATATTGGTATGTGCATTAGTTCAGGGGTCCTGGAACTAATCTCCTGTATACCAAGGGACCACTGTAGTTCTAGAAGCTTCACTGAGAAAGGACTGAGTAAAATAACAGTGTAACATTTAGTGGAATGAAGTGATGTACTCTGAAAGGTTACAAAAAGCCAGGGAAGTCTTAAAGAAAATGTAATTGAAAATCTTTAAGAACCCAAAAGTATCAATAATAGAATTATTTAGGGGTTCACATATCTAGTACTCTCTCTTTATTTATTGGTTTATAAATGAATAAATGCATGAATGACAGGCCTAGACTAGAGTGATCATAGCTCACTGCAGCCTCGACCTCCCAAGCTCAAGTGATCCTCCCACCTCAGCCTTCCGAGTAGCTGGGTCTACAGGTGGGCACCACCACACCCGGCTAAGTTTTTTCATTTTTCATAAAGCCAGGGCCTCGCCATGTTGCCCAGGCTGGTCTCAAACTCCTGGGCTGATGCGATCCTCCCACCTTGGCCTCCCGAAGTGCTGGAATTACAGGTGTGAGCCACAGCGCCTGGCTTCTTACTTTTATTTATGAGGCATTTACAAAATGGTCGAGATAACAGGCTTATTTTGCAAAATGTATGAAAAGTACTATCAAGTCCTCAGAACAGGTAAGTTTATTCCCAGTTATGCAAAATTTCCAGCACTTATCAAGGCCTTAGTCAACACCAGCTGTAGTATCTCTCAAGGTTTAACTGCTTCAGAATTGTTTCTTTTCCAATAGAAACCAATTTATGTGATATGGTGTGGAAGATGATCAATCACAAGTTAACTACACGAATGTCTAACTACAGAGAAATTTGCTTCATTCTAACCCTCAATTAGTAGAAATTAGTGAAAAATTTTCTAATGAAACAAACAAAAAGTAAATTACAACCTAAAAGGATGAGCCAGGGCTTTTTAGAAAATCTTATTTGTAATGATAATGAAATGTAATAAATTTAAATTTTGTGGTGCCACTCTTTTAAGGTTAACACCTTATCAAGTTATTTAAGTGCTTACTCTGGAAAAAATACAAGTAATGGAAAGCATTTTTCCCCTAGATACCTACTGTATAACAAACTAGGGCAATGAAATTTGTACCTATGTTAAAATTTGAGAGCAATGGGTGGATGCAACAAATACTTGACTAACAATTCATGTAAATTACCAGGAAGCAGTCTGGTACACTAGCCACGTAATGTTGAGCAAGTTATTTAACCCATCATATTCCAATCTCTAAAGTGAAGTAATTCCCACCTTCTTAGAAGAGCTGGGAGGATTAAATGTGATGATCCGTATAAAATACCACAATGTATAGCACATAATATACACTCAGTGTTTACTATCAATACAGAGGTAACTAATATTCAGGAACTTCCTAAGCACAATCTTAGGGAGAAATCTCTTTACTCCTCCTGGTTCAGATTTGGAACAAATGTTGCAGAGAAGGGCATAGCACTCAATTGTTTCCCCTTCCTACAACTTGAAAACAGCCTAAGATATCCTGAGTACCCAGACATAAAGAATCTATGTTGGGCAATTGGCTATGCATCTTTTTGCTTTTTTTTTTTTTTTTAAACTACAACATGATGTTCAAATTTGCTTTTGTATTCTAGCTTTTTCTCTAATAAATGGTTTTTCATAGTATTCAGTGTGTGACTATGTAGAATAAAGCTGCTCTGTAAGTGCATTGTTAAGGACAACAAAGGGAGTGAGCTGAAGATTGGGCGACTTCGCTCATTGGCTCATGTTACAGATTTTTTTCTTCTTTTTTTGAGACAGAGTCTCGCTCTGTCACCCAGGCCGGAGTGCAGTGGTGCTATCTTGTCTCACTGCAACCTCTGCCTCCCGGGTTCAAGAGATTCTCCTGCCTCAGCCTCCCGAGGAGCTGGGACTACAGGCACATGCCACCACGCCGGCTAACTTTTTGTGTTTTAGTAGGGACAGTTTTTCACTGTGTTGCTAGGATGATCTCGATCTCCTGGTGTAGTGATCCACCCGTGTCGGCCTCCCAAAGCGCTGTGATTATAGGCGTGAGCCACCATGCCCAGCCACAATTCTTTTTATGTCCCTTTAGAACATTCCCTCTCATTGGTCACACTTTTATTTTCCCATCAAAAACAAAATAGGCTGGGTGCAGTGGGTCATACCTGTAATCCCCGCACTTTGAGAGGCCAAGGTTGGAGGATCACTTGAGGGCAGGAGTTCAAGACCAGCCCAGCCAACATAGCAAGACCCCATCTCTAAAAAAAAAAAAAAAAATTTTTTTTTTTTTTAAATTAGCCAGGCATGGTGGCACATGCCTGTAGGCAGGAGGATTGCTTAGGCCCAGGAGTTTGAGGCTGCAGTGAGCTATGATTGTGCCACTGCACTCCAGCCTTGGCAACAGTGAGAACTTGTCTCTAAAAAATAAAAACACGGCCGGGAGCGGTGGCTTACCTGTAATTCCAGCACTTTGGGAGGCTGAGGCAGGCGGTTCACCTGAGGTAGGAGTTCGAGACCAGCCTGGGCAACATGGCGAAACCCTATCTCTACTAGAAATAAAAAAATTAGCCGGGCATGGTGGTGTGCACCTGTAATCACAGCTATTTGGGAGGCTGAGGCAGGAGAATCGCTTGAACCCGGGAAGGGGAGGTTTCAGTGAGCCAAGATCAGGCGGCTGCACTCCAGCCTGGTTAACAGCGAGACTCCATCTCAGAAAAATAAAAATAAAAAATAAAAACACAATAAAAAGATAGAATGATGCCTATGATTTAGCATAGTGTTTTCCAAAATGGAGTAAGGAATAGTGCATGAAGTCACTGCAAGAGATGTGCTGCTAAGTCAAGTAAATTTAAGCAAGGGAATCGGTTTCTAGATCATCTTCCACAGTTACTTTTTCCCAAAACTAGCTGAGAAAACAGCTTTTCCCAATTTACATAAAGAAGGCATTCTAACCCTTTAAATCCTTTTGTATTGTATGTATTTCCCTTAAGGATCAAATTGACCTGTCTGGGGATATTCTGAATTCAGACCAACTAAAACAATATAGGTTAGTGATATGGGTTGTTTTCAATATAACCAAAATATTTTATGAAATCCAAATCTATTAAGATAAACTAGATAAAATAGGTAAACTGATATATGACTTCTTTCACATTCAGTGACCTCTATGCAATAAGCTAGTTAAAATCTATGCTATCAAATCATCATGAAATATTTATTCCAATCACAGTCAATGCTCGTTTCATCTTATTGCGAACAATAAACATTTAAATTTATGATGAAATATTTTGTATATAAACTTTAAAACAATCAGGTAAGCACAAGGGCTTAAAGACCACTAATTTGGTAAATGCCTTTATGTGTGTCTGAGGGATACTTCATTATAATGCACTGTCCCAGACCAGAGAGGGGTTTCTCTGAATATGGTATACCAGATCAACCTTTTTCAAACTATAAGCTCTGCCATTTTCTGTGATAGAACACCACCTTCGAAGTCATTTTAGCTACAGGAAAAATAAGAGTGATGGAAAGAGGATTGTATTAGGAGTTTTTAAAGGCTTCTTGTCTCAGTTCTGCTAATAACTAGTTCTGGGTTTTTCTATTTCATTAAGTGATTATCAAAAGGATAGCTGCACATTCTGCTGCAGTCAGTCCTCACATTTGTCATTGTTACCTTGCCTCCCTTTGTTCCTCTGTGACATAGACCCTAAGGAGGATCCATACCATTCTGTTACTATTATTATTAATATTATTATTTAATTTTTTTTGAGATGGAGTTTCACTCTTGTTGCCCAGGCTGGAGTGCACTGGTGTGACCCCGGCTCACTGCAGCCTCCACCTCCTTGGTTCAAGTGATTATCCTGCCTCAGTCTCCCGAGTAGCTGGGATTACAGGTGCCCGCCACCATGCCTGGCTAATGTTTGTATTTTTAGTAGAGACAGGGTTTCACCATGTTGGCCAGGCTGGTCTTGAACTCCTGACCTCAAGTGATCTGCCCACCTCAGCCTCCAAAAGTGCTGGGATTACAGGCATGAGCCACCACACCCAGCCATATTATTATTTAATTTTTAAATGGTTATTCATAGTTCAGAATTCAAAATGAAAAAAAAAGTTATTCAATGAGCTCATCTTCTCACTTTTGCCCCTCAGCCACACAGTTCCCCTCTCAAACACAATAATTTATTAGGTATGTGGTGTTGTCCTCTCTCAGAGTTGTTTTAAACATATAAAGGGAATAGATATATTCATTATTTCCCTCATTTGTATACTGATGATGACATATAATACATAATGTTTTACATCTTGGTTGTTTTTAAAAAATTTATCTTGGAGACTTCCTATCAATTTATATAGAGTTTCATCTTTGTTTAAAACATCTGAATGGTATTACATTGTATGGATATAACTATTTAACTAGGTCTATATTAATAGATTTTTGGTTATTTCCAGTTATTTCCAATCCTGAACAATACCCTTGTGAAAAACCTTGTTTACTTGTAATTTCTCTTATGTCCAAATATAGCTTGAGAGATCACAAGTAAAAGCATGGATTCCGGACACAGACTGCTGGGGTTCGAACCCTGGCTCTACTTATGAGGTGTGTGTCTCTGGGCCTGTTACTTAACTTCTCTGCCTCAGTTTCCTCATCAGTAAGAACTTTAAGGTTAGTGCAAAGATTTGGTGACACGCCCTGTGTAAACTACTTAGAACAGTGGCTGACATAAGCTGTAACTAGTAGTTACTGCTATTACTACTATCGTTATTGTCATTCTCATTTTCTTTAGGACAAATTCCCATATATGGACTTACTAGGTCAAAAAGAAAGAACGTTCCTAATCTTTATGGATGGCCAAAATGGTCTCCATCAAGGATATACAAATTTACATTCCCAGTAGTGATGTATGAATAGAATGTCTGTTTCTCGCACTTGTGCCAAGAGAGTATTCACATTTTTTTAGTCAGATGAGTGAAACTGTTATCACAGTGTAGTTTTGTTGTTTTGTTTGTTTTTAAACAGAGTCTCACTCTGTCACCAGGCTGGAGTGCAGTGGCGCAATCAGGGCTCACTGCAGCCTCGACCTCCCCAGGCTCAGGTGATCCTGCTGCTTCAGCTTCCCAAGTAGCTGTGCACCACCACGCCCAGCTAATTTTGTATTTTTGATAGAAATGGAGTTTTGCCACCAGCCTGCTGCCCAGGCTGGTCTCAAACTCCTGGACTCAAGCCATCCGCCCACCTCGGCCTCCCAAAGTGTTAGGATTATAGGCGTGAGCCACCACTACCAGCCCACAGTGTGGTTTTAAGTTGCACTTCTTCTTTGTGAGGGATGTGATGTGGTTTTATGAATCCCTTGGATTTATTTTGGATTGTCCACTTAATTCATTTGCCCATTTTATTTGAAACCAGGACATTAGATTTCTTATGAATTTGTAGCTCTTTATATATTAGGTAAGTTAGCTCTGTGTTAGTGATAGGATTTGAAAATGTTTTAAAATATTTTTGTCTATTTTTCCCTTAACTTTTGGTACAATAAGCCAATCAGACCTTTTATATCGCAGATTTTTGTCAGTCTTCTTTCTTATGGCTTCTGGGAACTGTGTCACACTTAGAAAGGCTTCCCCTGTCCAAGACAGTAATTAAAAATAATTTTCATGCTGTTCATTTCTATGGTTCTATTCCTTTCCATTTAAATTACTCATTCATTTGGAATTATCGTGGTATAAGTTTTCTGTTTTTTGTTTTTTTGAGGTACAAATTCAAATTTATTTTAAGATTGCTACCCAATTGTCTCAAATCGTTCATTGAGTAATATTGTTTTCTGAAATGTTATGAGATGCCCACTTTAGCATATGTTTAATTACTATATTGCTGCTTCTGTTTCTGGACTTGCTGTTCTATCTATGCAGGCATCTGTAATACACTATTTTACTTGTTGAGACTTTATGTTTTAATATCTGGCAGGGCTAATTAATCCTCATTACTCTTGTTCAGATATTTCCTAGCTATTTGTGTTTGGATTTCCTCCATGCATTTTAAAATCAATTTGATAATGCCAAAAACAAAATCTTCTTAGTGTTTTTGGGGAATCACAGTATTAAATTCAAAGGTTAACTTGAAGAGAACTGAAATCTTCATGATGATTTCTTCCTAAGAACTTGAAGCCTTTCCATTCCTTTTAGTCTTCTTTTGTGTCTCTCGTGAACATTTTAAAATTTTCTTCATATAGCTTGCTTGTTTCTTAAGTTTATTCCTTGACATTTTGTCTATTTTTGTCACTGGTCTTTTATTTATGCTTTCTAACTGATTGCTGTCTATATTATGAAAACTATTGGTCTATTAATTTAATGCACAGCTACCTTGTTGATTTTTCTTACTGTTTGTAGTAAGTTTTCAGTTGATTTTCTTGGGTTTCTAGGTATAGGATTATATTACAGTAATAATTTTGCCTACTTTTAAATATACATCTATTTTCTTGTTTATTTATTTGTAGTGTCTAGTACCTCCAAGGCAATGTTAGATAATCATGATGACAAGCCTTGTTATCTTAGACAAGTTCTTAGTATAAATGCTTGCATTATTCCCTCATTAACAGTCTGGGGTGGAGCATGGTAGCTCATGCCTGTAATGCCAGCACTTTGGGAGGCCAAGACAGGCGGAGCCCAGGAGTTAGAGACCAGCCTGGGCAACATGGCGAAATCCTGTCTCTACCAAAAAAGATACAAAAATTAGCTAGGGCATGGTACAGGCACCCGTAGTCTCAGTTACTCAGGAAACTGAGGTGGAAGGATTGCTTGAGCCCAGGAGGCAGACGTTGCAGTCAGCTGAGATCATGCCACTGCACTCCAGCTTGGGCAACAAAACGACACTCTGAAAAAAAAAATTTTTTTTGTAAGGGATCATGATGGTTTTGGGGTTGAAATAGATATATTTTAATCACTTTTAGAAATTTTTATTTTGACTTTTAAGAATTTTTAAATCAAAATATATGCTGAATTCTGTCAAACATTTATTTAGTATTTATTATGATCATATAGTTTTATTTTTATATTATTAGCATACTTATATTCATAAATATATGAATATTGAGCCATTCTTGAATTTCTACTAAGAATTTTCATATTTTTACTGTATTTACAGCATTCTGATTTGCCTTGATATTCAGAAATGAGATTATTCCAGTTCTCTTAATTTGGACAATTCTTACTGGGTTTTGGTATCAATGTTATCTTTTCTTTTTGTTGTTGTTATTGTCGTTTTATTTTTTATTTTATTTGTTTCTTCACAAACAGTCCTATTGCAGAATAATGTTATATTCCCTTCATTTAAAAGCTTCTAGAAGTTTTTTCTTTGTGTTTTAAAACAATGTAAGTTACACTGAAATTATCTACACTTTAAAAATTCAATAAAATTTTTCTGAGCCCGATGATAATTTTGGACAATAGCTCTTCAATAACTGTACTTTTTTTTTTTAATTCTTTTTTTTTTTTTTTTTTTGAGACGGAGTCTTGCTCTGTAGCCCAGGCTGGAGTGCAGTGGCGCAGTCTCGGCTCACTGCAAGCTCTGCCTCCCGGGTTCATGCCATTCTCCTGCCTCAGCCTCCCGAGTAGCTGGGACTACAGGCGCCCACCACCACGCGCGGCTAATTTTTTGTGTTTTTAGTAGAGACGGGGTTTCACCATGTTAGCCAGGATGGTCTCAATCTCCTGACCTCGTGATCCACCCGCCTTGGCCTCCCAAAGTGCTGGGATTACAGGCGTGAGCCACCATGTCTGGCCTTTTTTTTTTTTTTAATTCTTAGATCAGTTTTTGTAAATTATATTTTCCTAGAAAATTATTCACTTGTGGTTTTTATTTATTTTTTGGCTTGGATTTGAGAAGTTTAGCCATTTATTTGTACTCTTTCTTGTCTATGAACGTATTTAAGACTAAAACTTTTTCTCTGAGTAGTGCTGAGGCTGAATCTTGTAGTTATTCTGATCTGTATTTTCATGATCATTTGCTAGACTTTGATTTCCTCTCTTATTCAAGAGTTCTTTAGAAGAGGTAGGTTTTGTGTTGTTTTGTTTTCATTTCTGAACTTTAGCTACTTCACTTTTCTAGTTTTGCTATCAAGTTCTAATTTTATGGCATTACAGCATAATTTTCCTCTGTATTATTTCGCAGGATTGAAACTTGATATTTCTCTTGTGGCCTAATCTGTGGTCAATTTTTGTGGCTGTCTTACTGAAGATGGAACAGGAGATGTATCTTTGTTTTCAAAGGACAGAGTTCACTATGTACATTTATCAATTGTAGCATCATGGTTTAGAGTACAGACTCTGGAGCCAGATTGATGAGAACCAAACGTCAGATTCACTACTGTGATCTTATGCAAATTACTTCATTTCTCTGTGCCTCATTTTCTTCATCCATAAAATGGCTAATGGCTATAATAATAGCATCTACCTCTTAGGGTGTTGAGAGGACTCAATGCATTAATATGTGCAAAATATCTTGAACAGTGTCTGGAATGGAATAAATACTATATATGTTTTAGCTGTTGTAAGTATTTAGATCTACCTTGTTAATTAGTTCTAGAGCAGCATCACCGTCTTAATTGAAATATAATACAGGCCACACATTCAATTTCAAGTTTAAAATAACTGTGTTAAGGAAGTTTTTTAAAAGTGAAATTTTATTTAACCCATTATATAAAAACCATTATTTTACATATATCAATAGAAAAAATTATTAACAACTTATTTACCTTCTTTGTTTTGTGCTATTTGAAATCTGGCATATTTTGTACTTATGGCACCTGTCAATTTGGACTAGTCATATTTCAAGTGCTCGTTAGCCACATGTACCTAGTGGTTACCGTGTTGAATGCCACAGGTCTAAGCGCCTTATTTTTTGTGTACTTGGTACTTGGTTATATCATGAGCTGAGTGAGAGGATAATACATATTTTATACCACTAATATATTTCTGTGTATCTTTGAATCATCTATTCTTTTTGTTCTGTAAATGATGATGCTCTATAATTTGCTACAAAGATATTCATAATTATATTTTGATTGTGATCTGTATCCATTAGCATTAAAATGGGCCTACTTTTGTCTCCTTTTTTTTTTTTGAGACGGAGTTTCTCGCTCTGTCGCCCAGGCTGGAGTGCAGTGGCGCAGTCTCGGCTCACTGCAAGCTCTGCCTCCTGGGTTCACGCCATTCTCCTGCCTCAGCCTCCCGAGTAGCTGGGACTACAGGCACCTGCCACCACGCCCGGCTAATTTTTTTGTATTTTTAGTGCAGACGGGGTTTCACCGTGTTAGCCAGGATGGTCTCGATCTCCTGACCTCGTGATCCACCTGCCTTGGCCTCCCAAAGTGCTGGGATTACAGGTGTGAGCCACCGCACCGGGTCCATTTTTGTCTCTTTTTGTGCTTTTTTTTTTTTTTTTTTGAGACAGAATTTTGCTCTTGTTGCCCAGGCTGGAATGCCATGGCATGATCTCAGTTCACCACAACCTCCACCTCCCGGGTTCAAGTGATTCTCCTGCCTCAGCCTCCCCAGTAGCTAGGATTACAGGCACGTGCCAGCTCGCCTGGCTAATTTTGTATTTTTAGTAGAGATGGGGTTTCTCCATGTTGGTCAGGCTGGTCTCAAACTCCCGACCTCAGGTGAGCCGCCTGCCTCGGCCTGCCAAAGTGCTGGAATTACAGGCGTGAGCCACCGCGCCCAGCCTTTTTTTGTGCCTTTTGCCTTGAATTTAATTTTGTGTGATACTATATTTATGATCAATGTTTTCTTTCTGCTTGCATTTGTTTGGTATATATTTGCCCATTTAAAAAAGTTTTCAGCCACCTGAATCACTTTACAGCAGGTCTCTTGTGCACAGCATAGAATTGGGGTTTTTTGGTGGTGGTGGTATCAGTCTGAGTACCCTTTAAAAAAAAGTGAGTTTAGCCCATTTATATAACAGATGTTTGAACTTAGTTCTCTTATATTAAGTTCTGTTTTCTGTTTTTATAACTTTTAACTTTCATATAGAGTCTCTTTGCTTTGGTTTTTTCCATTTACTCTGATATTTAGGAAGACTTAAAATTTTGCTGTAATGTGGACCTTTATAACTATGTAGAATTGCCTTCACCTTACACTTCTTTAGAAAGAATTACAAAAAAAAAAAAAAAAAAAAAGGGACCTAAAACCTGGAAATAAGGCAGAAGATGGCTGTATGTCCTCGGGTGTCATTCTGCAGCAGTGTCTGACAAGCCTGCTTGAGAGCCATCTGTCTTTCTAGAAGCAGTTCTCAAGTTCAGTACCCAACTAGCATCATCCGCGCCAGCGTCACCTGGGAACTTAGAAATGCAAGTTCTCAGGCCCCACCCCAGACCAACAGAATCAGAAACTGTGAATGAGGCCCAGCAATCTGTGCTTTAACAAACCTTCAGGTGACTCTGATGCATGGACAGTGGTTCTCAGCCAGTAGCAATTTTGTCACCTAGGGGACATTTGGAAATGTCTGAAGACATTCTTAGTTATAAAGGAAGTGCTAATGGTATCTAGAAGGCAGAGGCCAGGGATGCTGTTAAATACCCTACAGTGCACAGGACAGCCCCCTTCCCACTTCCCAACAAAGAATTCTCTGTCCCCAAATGTCAATAGTACAGAGATATAGGAACCTTCTTTAGAGGAATGTATTTTTGTTTCATTTACTATTTACTATGGATTAGGGCTTGGTTTCTAACTTCCAGAAAATGGGTAAGATACAACAGATTTTTATCGGGTAGAGGTGTAAATTATTTCTATCTAGTAGAGAAGATAACCTCAAAGATTATGGTTTAATTGCCTTGTAGGATATTATATTCATGTGTGCTGTGTAGCAAAATACCCTAATACCTAATAATATAAAACAATAAGCATTTATTATTACCATGATTTCTGTGAGTCAGGAATTCATTAAGTAGCTTTAATTCTTGGAAAAACAATTTTCATATGCTCTGTAGCAATTTTGTTTTCTGGTGAGTTTTCTGACATCTGTTTAACTGTCCCTTTTTTTTTCTTCTCATATCCCCTTGGTTTTGGTTTTACCTCTGTTTTAATTTTGAGCTTTTATTCAAAATCTGTGGGAAGTTCCTGTAGGGAAGGAACCAGAGTAGAGTTCAGGCCAGGTGAAATTTCTCTTATTATCCTAGGTTTTGAGTGTGAGTTCAACTAGTCTTAACATCTTGCTGGGCACTGGCAACTATGGGATTTTTTGTTTTTTTTTATCATAAAGAGCCTCTGGCATTCTGCTGTCACAGAGACAGATTGCTTCTAGCAAATATTTCTTGTCAGTGTGCCCTGGCTCTCCTGCTTCTCAGAACCAAACAGGCCCAGGAAGCTCCTGCCACCAGCTAATATATCCTTGTTTCTTCCGTTGTTGTAAATGAAGATTGAGGATTTGCACTTCAGAGTGTGCCCTTCTCTCTGAGCGGGATATTTGCTGCCGCCGGGTGTGTGTGTGTGCGTGTGTGTGTGTGTGCGTGTGTGTGTGTGTGTAAGATATTTGCTGCCGCCTGGTGTGTGTGTATGTGTTTTGAGGCAAAGCCTCACTCTAGGCTGGGGTGCAGTGGTGTGATCTTGGCTCACTTGCAACCTCTGCCTCCTGGGTTCAAGCGATTCTCCTGCCTCAGCCTCCTGAGTAACTGGGATTACAAGTGCATGCTGCCATGCCTAGCTAATTTTTCTATTTTTACTAGAGACGGGGTTTCACCATGTTGACCAGGCTGGTCTTGAACTCCTGGCCTCAAGTGATCCACCCACCTTGGCCTCCCAATGTGCTGGGATTACAGGCATGAGCCACCGCACCCGGCCTATACTCCATATTTAAATCTTTCCAGTTGTCCCCCAAATACCTGCTTTACTTTCCTTTTCTTTTTGTTTTTTTTTTTTTTAATCCAGACGGTGTCTCGCTCTGTTGCCCAGGCTGGAGTGCAGTGGTACAATCATAGCCCGCTGCAGCCTTGAACTCCTGTGTTTAAGTAGTCTTCCTGCCTCAGCCTCTCAAAGCACTGGGACCATAGGCGTGAGCCACTGCTTTCTTCAAAATTTGACCCAGAATCCAATCAAGGTTTGTAACATTGCATTTCACTGTTGTGTTTCATTCAATCTTTTCTGATCCAAAATTGCCCTTTCCCTCCTTTTTCTGTTGGTGATATTTTATTTTTGAAGTGTTCAGGCCAGTTGCTTTGTAGAATACTCCAAGTAATTCCTTCTTCATGCTCCTGTGGATAAACTGCATGTCACTTAGATTCTGAATGGGTATGAATTCCAACGTGATATGCTAGTAACATTTTTGAAAGACAAGATAAAGTAATCATTTTTGTTTGAGGTCTGAGTGCTCTCTAGACTTAGGCCAGCAGGTTTTGGATGCAGCCAGGAGGAAGCCATTTCCTGATTAAGCCTTAAATTCCAAGTAGTTTTCTATACTTACCCACCTTCAATAGTTGTAAAATACATTCCAGTTATCAAGTAAATGCTTTTTATTTTAAAAAGTAATGTTGGTTTTCCTCCTGTCTCCCTGTGTAAACTAATAAATTCTTTTAAGAGGCAACCTTTGTTGCCCCTTTGTTGTTCAAGTGTTTGTAGTACTGTATATTATTCATGGTGACTGGCAGTAATGCCCGATATACATGGCGGTTATTGGTGGGTTAGCCAATACTTGGGTGGTACCCAAATTTGCTTCCCCATGAAAGAACAGAGAATAGTTTAAATTAGAATGCTAGCTTTGGGTGCTGATGGTGAAGTCAAGAACTTTTTCTCTGATTTGCCCTTGGAAGGAGGTCTTCGTTTCCGGTTTACAAGACTGGTGTATTGGCCTATACTACAAGGGCAGGCTCATTTGAGTATTTTGTGTTCGATTAGGGAGATGACTGGTATTAGGATTAGGATTGTTGTGAAGTATAGTACGGACGCTACTTGTCCGATGATGATGAAGGGGTAGCTTACTGGCTGCCCCCCGATTCAGGTTAGGGTGAGGAGGTCTGCGATTAGGAATCAATAAAGTAATTGGCTTAATGGGCGGAATATTATGCTTTGTTGTTTGGACATGTGGAGAATAGGAATTACTGCTAGGATGAGAATAGATAGTAGTAGGGCTAAGATGCCTCCCAATTTACTGGGGATGGATCGGAGGATTGCGTAGGCAAATAGGAAGTATCATTCGGGTTTGATGTGGGGTGGGGTGTTTAGGGGGTTAGCTAAGGCGTAGTTGTCTGGGTCTCCCAGGAGGTCTGGTGAGAACAGTGCTAGTGCTATTAGGGTGAGAAGAAAGAGGAATAGGCCTAGGATATCTTTGATTGTGTAGTAGGGGTGGAAGGTGATTTTGTCAGAGTGGGAGGGGATGCCTAGAGGGTTGTTTGATCCTGTTTCGTGTAGAAATAGGAGGTGGAGAGTTGTTAAGGCTGTGATAATGAAGGGTAAGATGAAGTGAAAAGTAAAGAGTCGTGTAAGGGTAGGGCTATCTACTGAGTAGCCGCCTCAAACTCATTGGACTAGGTCTGTTCCGATGTATGGGATGGCGGATAGTAAGTTTGTGATTACTGTGGCTCCTCAGAAGGATATTTGGCCTCATGGGAGGACATAGCCTATGAAGGCTGTTGCCATGGTTGTGAGTAGGAGGATGATGCCGATGTTTCAGGTTTCTCGGTAGAGAAATGAGCCGTAATACAGGCCTCGGCCGATGTGCAGAAAGAGGCAGATGAAGAACATTGAGGCGCCGTTAGCGTGGAGGTAGCGGATGATTCAGCCATAGTTTACATCTCGGGCGATGTGAGCGATTGATGAGAAGGCGGTTGAGGCGTCTGGTGAGTAGTGTATGGCTAGGAATAGTCCTGTGGTGATTTGAAGGATTAAGCAGGCACCAAGGAGTGAGCCGAAGTTTCATCATGTAGAGATGTTGGATGGGGTGGGGAGGTCGATAAATGAGTGGTTGATTAGTTTTGCTAGTGGGTTAGTTTTGCGTATCGGGGTCATTGGTGTTCTTGTAGTTGAAATACAGCGATGGTTTTTCATATCATTGGTCGCGGTTGTGGTCCGTGCGAGAATAATGACATATGCTTTATTTCTATTGAGTGTGGGTTTAGTAATGGGGTTTGAAGGATTTTCTTCTAAGCCTTCCCCTATTTACGGAGGTTTAATGTTGATTGTTAGTGGTGTGGTTGGGTGTGCTATTATTTTAAATTATGGGGGAGGTTATATGGGTTTAATGGTTTTTTAAATTTATTTAGGGGGGATGATGGTTGTTTTTGGGTACACTACAGCGATGGCTATTGAGGAGTATCCTGAGGCGTGGGGGTCAGGGGTTGAGGTCTTGGTGAGTGTCCTAGTGGGGTTAGCAATGGAGGTGGGGCTGGTGTTGTGGGTGAAAGAGTATGATGGGGTGGTGGTTGTGGTGAATTTTAATAGTGTGGGAAGTTGAATGATTTATGAAGGGGAGGGTCCAGGGTTGATTCTGGAGGATCCTATTGGTGCGGGGGCTTTGTATGACTATGGGCGTTGATTGGTAGTGGTTACTGGTTGAACATTATTTGTTGGTGTATATATTGTGATTGAGATTGCTCGGGGTAATAGATTATGTGACTAGGAGAAGGGTTATGAGGAGTGGGAAGAAGAAAGAGAGGAAGTACAGTTTGATCATACCTTTTTGGGTGGAGGTAGTGATGGAGGCTGAGACTTGGTGTTGTGAGATTGTCTTAGGTAGCAGCTTTTCTAGTCAAATTAGGTCTAGGAGGAGCAGGGGTAGATTTTGACTTGTGAGAAGGCCTAGATAGGGAATTGTGCAGTGTATGACATTGGGATAAAATCCGAGTATGTTGGAGAAGTAAAATGTGTGTAGTGGGTGTTTTATTTTGAGTTTGTTGGTTAGGTAGTTGAGGTCTAGGGCTGTTAGGAGTCCTAGGAAAGTGATGCCTAGAGCTGTGAATTTTAAGTAAAGTGGGATTGTCATCTGGGGTACGGATGTGGGGAGAATATTGTTGGTGATGAGGAACCCTGCGAATAGGCTTCCAATTGTTAGGCGTTTAATGGGATTTAATAGGGTGGGGTTGTTTTCGTTGATGTTGGTGAGGGTTGGGAAGCGAGGTTGACCTGTCAGGGTGAGAAGGATTATTCGAGTGCTGTAGGCGCTCGTTAGGGAGGTGGCGATGAGAGTAATAGATAGGGCTCAGGCGTTTGTGTATGATATGTTTGCGGTCTCGATGATGAGGTCTTTGGAGTAGAAACCTGTGAGAAAGGGTATTCCTACTAGTGCCAGGCTGCCAATGGTGAGGGAAGTTGAAGTGAGGGGTATGGTTTTGAGTAGACCTCCTATTTTCCGGATATCTTGTTCATTATTAAGGTTGTGGATGATGGATCCGGAGCATATAAATAATATGGCTTTGAAGAAAGCGTGGGTGCAGATGTGTAGGAATGCCAGATGCGGTTGGCCGATGCCAATTGTGGCTACTATGAGTCCTAATTGGCAGGGGGGGTGGGGGGGGGTTGAGGATTGTGCTTGCTTGTAAGCATGGGGGAGGTTTTGATGTGCGGGGGGTTTTGTATGTACTGTAGGTGTTCAAGTTGTTGTTGTTCTGTTGTTGTAAATGAAGATTGAGGATTTGCACTTCAGAGTGTGCCCTTCTCTCTGAGCGGGATATTTGCTGCCGCCGGGTGTGTGTGTGTGCGTGTGTGTGTGTGTGTAAGATATTTGCTGCCGCCTGGTGTGTGTGTATGTGTGTTTTGAGGCAAAGCCTCACTCTAGGCTGGGGTGCAGTGGTGTGATCTTGGCTCACTTGCAACCTCTGCCTCCCGGGTTCAAGCGATTCTCCTGCCTCAGCCTCCTGAGTAACTGGGATTACAAGTGCATGCTGCCATGCCTAGCTAATTTTTCTATTTTTACTAGAGACGGGGTTTCACCATGTTGACCAGGCTGGTCTTGAACTCCTGGCCTCAAGTGATCCACCCACCTTGGCCTCCCAATGTGCTGGGATTACAGGCATGAGCCACCGCACCCGGCCTATACTCCATATTTAAATCTTTCCAGTTGTCCCCCAAATACCTGCTTTCCTTTCCTTTTCTTTTCTTTTTTTTTTTTTAATCCAGACAGTGTCTCGCTCTGTTGCCCAGGCTGGAGTGCAGTGGTACAATCATAGCCCGCTGCAGCCTTGAACTCCTGTGTTTAAGTAGTCTTCCTGCCTCAGCCTCTCAAAGCACTGGGACCATAGGCGTGAGCCACTGCTTTCTTCAAAATTTGACCCAGAATCCAATCAAGGTTTGTAACATTGCATTTCACTGTTGTGTTTCATTCAATCTTTTCTGATCCAAAATTGCCCTTTCCCTCCTTTTTCTGTTGGTGATATTTTATTTTTGAAGTGTTCAGGCCAGTTGCTTTGTAGAATACTCCAAGTAATTCCTTCTTCATGCTCCTGTGGATAAACTGCATGTCACTTAGATTCTGAACGGGTATGAATTCCAACGTGATATGCTAGTAACATTTTTGAAAGACAAGATAAAGTAATCATTTTTGTCTGAGGTCTGAGTGCTCTCTAGACTTAGGCCAGCAGGTTTTGGATGCAGCCAGGAGGAAGCCATTTCCTGATTAAGCCTTAAATTCCAAGTAGTTTTCTATACTTACCCACCTTCAATAGTTGTAAAATACATTCCAGTTATCAAGTAAATGCTTTTTATTTTAAAAAGTAATGTTGGTTTTCCTCCTGTCTCCCTGTGTAAACTAATAAATTCTTTTAAGAGGCAACCTTTGTTGCCCCTTTGTTGTTCAAGTGTTTGTAGTACTGTATATTATTCATGGTGACTGGCAGTAATGCCCGATATACATGGCGGTTATTGGTGGGTTAGCCAATACTTGGGTGGTACCCAAATTTGCTTCCCCATGAAAGAACAGAGAATAGTTTAAATTAGAATGCTAGCTTTGGGTGCTGATGGTGAAGTCAAGAACTTTTTCTCTGATTTGCCCTTGGAAGGAGGTCTTCGTTTCCGGTTTACAAGACTGGTGTATTGGCCTATACTACAAGGGCAGGCTCATTTGAGTATTTTGTGTTCGATTAGGGAGATGACTGGTATTAGGATTAGGATTGTTGTGAAGTATAGTACGGACGCTACTTGTCCGATGATGATGAAGGGGTAGCTTACTGGCTGCCCCCCGATTCAGGTTAGGGTGAGGAGGTCTGCGATTAGGAATCAATAAAGTAATTGGCTTAATGGGCGGAATATTATGCTTTGTTGTTTGAACATGTGGAGAATAGGAATTACTGCTAGGATGAGAATAGATAGTAGTAGGGCTAAGATGCCTCCCAATTTACTGGGGATGGATCGGAGAATTGCGTAGGCAAATAGGAAGTATCATTCGGGTTTGATGTGGGGTGGGGTGTTTAGGGGGTTAGCTAAGGCGTAGTTGTCTGGGTCTCCCAGGAGGTCTGGTGAGAACAGTGCTAGTGCTATTAGGGTGAGAAGAAAGAGGAATAGGCCTAGGATATCTTTGATTGTGTAGTAGGGGTGGAAGGTGATTTTGTCAGAGTGGGAGGGGATGCCTAGAGGGTTGTTTGATCCTGTTTCGTGTAGAAATAGGAGGTGGAGAGTTGTTAAGGCTGTGATAATGAAGGGTAAGATGAAGTGAAAAGTAAAGAGTCGTGTAAGGGTAGGGCTATCTACTGAGTAGCCGCCTCAAACTCATTGGACTAGGTCTGTTCCGATGTATGGGATGGCGGATAGTAAGTTTGTGATTACTGTGGCTCCTCAGAAGGATATTTGGCCTCATGGGAGGACATAGCCTATGAAGGCTGTTGCCATGGTTGTGAGTAGGAGGATGATGCCGATGTTTCAGGTTTCTCGGTAGAGAAATGAGCCGTAATACAGGCCTCGGCCGATGTGCAGAAAGAGGCAGATGAAGAACATTGAGGCGCCGTTAGCGTGGAGGTAGCGGATGATTCAGCCATAGTTTACATCTCGGGCGATGTGAGCGATTGATGAGAAGGCGGTTGAGGCGTCTGGTGAGTAGTGTATGGCTAGGAATAGTCCTGTGGTGATTTGAAGGATTAAGCAGGCACCAAGGAGTGAGCCGAAGTTTCATCATGTAGAGATGTTGGATGGGGTGGGGAGGTCGATAAATGAGTGGTTGATTAGTTTTGCTAGTGGGTTAGTTTTGCGTATCGGGGTCATTGGTGTTCTTGTAGTTGAAATACAGCGATGGTTTTTCATATCATTGGTCGCGGTTGTGGTCCGTGCGAGAATAATGACATATGCTTTATTTCTATTGAGTGTGGGTTTAGTAATGGGGTTTGTGGGATTTTCTTCTAAGCCTTCCCCTATTTACGGAGGTTTAATGTTGATTGTTAGTGGTGTGGTTGGGTGTGCTATTATTTTAAATTATGGGGGAGGTTATATGGGTTTAATGGTTTTTTAAATTTATTTAGGGGGGATGATGGTTGTTTTTGGGTACACTACAGCGATGGCTATTGAGGAGTATCCTGAGGCGTGGGGGTCAGGGGTTGAGGTCTTGGTGAGTGTCCTAGTGGGGTTAGCAATGGAGGTGGGGCTGGTGTTGTGGGTGAAAGAGTATGATGGGGTG
Source organism: Gorilla gorilla gorilla (assembly GCF_029281585.2). NCBI lineage: Eukaryota > Metazoa > Chordata > Mammalia > Primates > Hominidae > Gorilla > Gorilla gorilla. Next base: position 106,325,397 of record NC_073236.2, read on the forward strand.
GTGGTTGTGGTGAATTTTAATAGTGTGGGAAGTTGAATGATTTATGAAGGGGAGGGTCCAGGGTTGATTCTGGAGGATCCTATTGGTGCGGGGGCTTTGTATGACTATGGGCGTTGATTGGTAGTGGTTACTGGTTGAACATTATTTGTTGGTGTATATATTGTGATTGAGATTGCTCGGGGTAATAGATTATGTGACTAGGAGAAGGGTTATGAGGAGTGGGAAGAAGAAAGAGAGGAAGTACAGTTTGATCATACCTTTTTGGGTGGAGGTAGTGATGGAGGCTGAGACTTGGTGTTGTGAGATTGTCTTAGGTAGCAGCTTTTCTAGTCAAATTAGGTCTAGGAGGAGCAGGGGTAGATTTTGACTTGTGAGAAGGCCTAGATAGGGAATTGTGCAGTGTATGACATTGGGATAAAATCCGAGTATGTTGGAGAAGTAAAATGTGTGTAGTGGGTGTTTTATTTTGAGTTTGTTGGTTAGGTAGTTGAGGTCTAGGGCTGTTAGGAGTCCTAGGAAAGTGATGCCTAGAGCTGTGAATTTTAAGTAAAGTGGGATTGTCATCTGGGGTACGGATGTGGGGAGAATATTGTTGGTGATGAGGAACCCTGCGAATAGGCTTCCAATTGTTAGGCGTTTAATGGGATTTAATAGGGTGGGGTTGTTTTCGTTGATGTTGGTGAGGGTTGGGAAGCGAGGTTGACCTGTCAGGGTGAGAAGGATTATTCGAGTGCTGTAGGCGCTCGTTAGGGAGGTGGCGATGAGAGTAATAGATAGGGCTCAGGCGTTTGTGTATGATATGTTTGCGGTCTCGATGATGAGGTCTTTGGAGTAGAAACCTGTGAGAAAGGGTATTCCTACTAGTGCCAGGCTGCCAATGGTGAGGGAAGTTGAAGTGAGGGGTATGGTTTTGAGTAGACCTCCTATTTTCCGGATATCTTGTTCATTATTAAGGTTGTGGATGATGGATCCGGAGCATATAAATAATATGGCTTTGAAGAAAGCGTGGGTGCAGATGTGTAGGAATGCCAGATGCGGTTGGCCGATGCCAATTGTGGCTACTATGAGTCCTAATTGGCAGGGGGGGTGGGGGGGGGTTGAGGATTGTGCTTGCTTGTAAGCATGGGGGAGGTTTTGATGTGCGGGGGGTTTTGTATGTACTGTAGGTGTTCAAGTTGTTGTTGTTCTGTTGTTGTAAATGAAGATTGAGGATTTGCACTTCAGAGTGTGCCCTTCTCTCTGAGCGGGATATTTGCTGCCGCCGGGTGTGTGTGTGTGCGTGTGTGTGTGTGTGTAAGATATTTGCTGCCGCCTGGTGTGTGTGTATGTGTGTTTTGAGGCAAAGCCTCACTCTAGGCTGGGGTGCAGTGGTGTGATCTTGGCTCACTTGCAACCTCTGCCTCCCGGGTTCAAGCGATTCTCCTGCCTCAGCCTCCTGAGTAACTGGGATTACAAGTGCATGCTGCCATGCCTAGCTAATTTTTCTATTTTTACTAGAGACGGGGTTTCACCATGTTGACCAGGCTGGTCTTGAACTCCTGGCCTCAAGTGATCCACCCACCTTGGCCTCCCAATGTGCTGGGATTACAGGCATGAGCCACCGCACCCGGCCTATACTCCATATTTAAATCTTTCCAGTTGTCCCCCAAATACCTGCTTTCCTTTCCTTTTCTTTTCTTTTTTTTTTTTTAATCCAGACAGTGTCTCGCTCTGTTGCCCAGGCTGGAGTGCAGTGGTACAATCATAGCCCGCTGCAGCCTTGAACTCCTGTGTTTAAGTAGTCTTCCTGCCTCAGCCTCTCAAAGCACTGGGACCATAGGCGTGAGCCACTGCTTTCTTCAAAATTTGACCCAGAATCCAATCAAGGTTTGTAACATTGCATTTCACTGTTGTGTTTCATTCAATCTTTTCTGATCCAAAATTGCCCTTTCCCTCCTTTTTCTGTTGGTGATATTTTATTTTTGAAGTGTTCAGGCCAGTTGCTTTGTAGAATACTCCAAGTAATTCCTTCTTCATGCTCCTGTGGATAAACTGCATGTCACTTAGATTCTGAACGGGTATGAATTCCAACGTGATATGCTAGTAACATTTTTGAAAGACAAGATAAAGTAATCATTTTTGTCTGAGGTCTGAGTGCTCTCTAGACTTAGGCCAGCAGGTTTTGGATGCAGCCAGGAGGAAGCCATTTCCTGATTAAGCCTTAAATTCCAAGTAGTTTTCTATACTTACCCACCTTCAATAGTTGTAAAATACATTCCAGTTATCAAGTAAATGCTTTTTATTTTAAAAAGTAATGTTGGTTTTCCTCCTGTCTCCCTGTGTAAACTAATAAATTCTTTTAAGAGGCAACCTTTGTTGCCCCTTTGTTGTTCAAGTGTTTGTAGTACTGTATATTATTCATGGTGACTGGCAGTAATGCCCGATATACATGGCGGTTATTGGTGGGTTAGCCAATACTTGGGTGGTACCCAAATTTGCTTCCCCATGAAAGAACAGAGAATAGTTTAAATTAGAATGCTAGCTTTGGGTGCTGATGGTGAAGTCAAGAACTTTTTCTCTGATTTGCCCTTGGAAGGAGGTCTTCGTTTCCGGTTTACAAGACTGGTGTATTGGCCTATACTACAAGGGCAGGCTCATTTGAGTATTTTGTGTTCGATTAGGGAGATGACTGGTATTAGGATTAGGATTGTTGTGAAGTATAGTACGGACGCTACTTGTCCGATGATGATGAAGGGGTAGCTTACTGGCTGCCCCCCGATTCAGGTTAGGGTGAGGAGGTCTGCGATTAGGAATCAATAAAGTAATTGGCTTAATGGGCGGAATATTATGCTTTGTTGTTTGAACATGTGGAGAATAGGAATTACTGCTAGGATGAGAATAGATAGTAGTAGGGCTAAGATGCCTCCCAATTTACTGGGGATGGATCGGAGAATTGCGTAGGCAAATAGGAAGTATCATTCGGGTTTGATGTGGGGTGGGGTGTTTAGGGGGTTAGCTAAGGCGTAGTTGTCTGGGTCTCCCAGGAGGTCTGGTGAGAACAGTGCTAGTGCTATTAGGGTGAGAAGAAAGAGGAATAGGCCTAGGATATCTTTGATTGTGTAGTAGGGGTGGAAGGTGATTTTGTCAGAGTGGGAGGGGATGCCTAGAGGGTTGTTTGATCCTGTTTCGTGTAGAAATAGGAGGTGGAGAGTTGTTAAGGCTGTGATAATGAAGGGTAAGATGAAGTGAAAAGTAAAGAGTCGTGTAAGGGTAGGGCTATCTACTGAGTAGCCGCCTCAAACTCATTGGACTAGGTCTGTTCCGATGTATGGGATGGCGGATAGTAAGTTTGTGATTACTGTGGCTCCTCAGAAGGATATTTGGCCTCATGGGAGGACATAGCCTATGAAGGCTGTTGCCATGGTTGTGAGTAGGAGGATGATGCCGATGTTTCAGGTTTCTCGGTAGAGAAATGAGCCGTAATACAGGCCTCGGCCGATGTGCAGAAAGAGGCAGATGAAGAACATTGAGGCGCCGTTAGCGTGGAGGTAGCGGATGATTCAGCCATAGTTTACATCTCGGGCGATGTGAGCGATTGATGAGAAGGCGGTTGAGGCGTCTGGTGAGTAGTGTATGGCTAGGAATAGTCCTGTGGTGATTTGAAGGATTAAGCAGGCACCAAGGAGTGAGCCGAAGTTTCATCATGTAGAGATGTTGGATGGGGTGGGGAGGTCGATAAATGAGTGGTTGATTAGTTTTGCTAGTGGGTTAGTTTTGCGTATCGGGGTCATTGGTGTTCTTGTAGTTGAAATACAGCGATGGTTTTTCATATCATTGGTCGCGGTTGTGGTCCGTGCGAGAATAATGACATATGCTTTATTTCTATTGAGTGTGGGTTTAGTAATGGGGTTTGTGGGATTTTCTTCTAAGCCTTCCCCTATTTACGGAGGTTTAGTGTTGATTGTTAGTGGTGTGGTTGGGTGTGCTATTATTTTAAATTATGGGGGAGGTTATATGGGTTTAATGGTTTTTTAAATTTATTTAGGGGGGATGATGGTTGTTTTTGGGTACACTACAGCGATGGCTATTGAGGAGTATCCTGAGGCGTGGGGGTCAGGGGTTGAGGTCTTGGTGAGTGTCCTAGTGGGGTTATCAATGGAGGTGGGGCTGGTGTTGTGGGTGAAAGAGTATGATGGGGTGGTGGTTGTGGTGAATTTTAATAGTGTGGGAAGTTGAATGATTTATGAAGGGGAGGGTCCAGGGTTGATTCGGGAGGATCCTATTGGTGCGGGGGCTTTGTATGACTATGGGCGTTGATTGGTAGTGGTTACTGGTTGAACATTATTTGTTGGTGTATATATTGTGATTGAGATTGCTCGGGGTAATAGATTATGTGACTAGGAGAAGGGTTATGAGGAGTGGGAAGAAGAAAGAGAGGAAGTACAGTTTGATCATACCTTTTTGGGTGGAGGTAGTGATGGAGGCTGAGACTTGGTGTTGTGAGATTGTCTTAGGTAGCAGCTTTTCTAGTCAAATTAGGTCTAGGAGGAGCAGGGGTAGATTTTGACTTGTGAGAAGGCCTAGATAGGGAATTGTGCAGTGTATGACATTGGGATAAAATCCGAGTATGTTGGAGAAGTAAAATGTGTGTAGTGGGTGTTTTATTTTGAGTTTGTTGGTTAGGTAGTTGAGGTCTAGGGCTGTTAGGAGTCCTAGGAAAGTGATGCCTAGAGCTGTGAATTTTAAGTAAAGTGGGATTGTCATCTGGGGTACGGATGTGGGGAGAATATTGTTGGTGATGAGGAACCCTGCGAATAGGCTTCCAATTGTTAGGCGTTTAATGGGATTTAATAGGGTGGGGTTGTTTTCGTTGATGTTGGTGAGGGTTGGGAAGCGAGGTTGACCTGTCAGGGTGAGAAGGATTATTCGAGTGCTGTAGGCGCTCGTTAGGGAGGTGGCGATGAGAGTAATAGATAGGGCTCAGGCGTTTGTGTATGATATGTTTGCGGTCTCGATGATGAGGTCTTTGGAGTAGAAACCTGTGAGAAAGGATATTCCTACTAGTGCCAGGCTGCCAATGGTGAGGGAAGTTGAAGTGAGGGGTGTGGTTTTGAGTAGACCTCCTATTTTCCGGATATCTTGTTCGTTATTAAGGTTGTGGATGATGGATCCGGAGCATATAAATAATATGGCTTTGAAGAAAGCGTGGGTGCAGATGTGTAGGAATTCCAGATGCGGTTGGCCGATGCCAATTGTGGCTACTATGAGTCCTAATTGGGGGGGGGGGGTTGAGGATTGTGCTTGCTTGTAAGCATGGGGGAGGTTTTGATGTGCGGGGGGTTTTGTATGTACTGTAGGTGTTCAAGTTGTTGTTGTTCTGTTGTTGTAAATGAAGATTGAGGATTTGCACTTCAGAGTGTGCCCTTCTCTCTGAGCGGGATATTTGCTGCCGCCGGGTGTGTGTGTGTGCGTGTGTGTGTGTGTGTAAGATATTTGCTGCCGCCTGGTGTGTGTGTATGTGTGTTTTGAGGCAAAGCCTCACTCTAGGCTGGGGTGCAGTGGTGTGATCTTGGCTCACTTGCAACCTCTGCCTCCCGGGTTCAAGCGATTCTCCTGCCTCAGCCTCCTGAGTAACTGGGATTACAAGTGCATGCTGCCATGCCTAGCTAATTTTTCTATTTTTACTAGAGACGGGGTTTCACCATGTTGACCAGGCTGGTCTTGAACTCCTGGCCTCAAGTGATCCACCCACCTTGGCCTCCCAATGTGCTGGGATTACAGGCATGAGCCACCGCACCCGGCCTATACTCCATATTTAAATCTTTCCAGTTGTCCCCCAAATACCTGCTTTCCTTTCCTTTTCTTTTCTTTTTTTTTTTTTAATCCAGATAGTGTCTCGCTCTGTTGCCCAGGCTGGAGTGCAGTGGTACAATCATAGCCCGCTGCAGCCTTGAACTCCTGTGTTTAAGTAGTCTTCCTGCCTCAGCCTCTCAAAGCACTGGGACCATAGGCGTGAGCCACTGCTTTCTTCAAAATTTGACCCAGAATCCAATCAAGGTTTGTAACATTGCATTTCACTGTTGTGTTTCATTCAATCTTTTCTGATCCAAAATTGCCCTTTCCCTCCTTTTTCTGTTGGTGATATTTTATTTTTGAAGTGTTCAGGCCAGTTGCTTTGTAGAATACTCCAAGTAATTCCTTCTTCATGCTCCTGTGGACAAACTGCATGTCACTTAGATTCTGAACGGGTATGAATTCCAACGTGATATGCTAGTAACATTTTTGAAAGACAAGATAAAGTAATCATTTTTGTCTGAGGTCTGAGTGCTCTCTAGACTTAGGCCAGCAGGTTTTGGATGCAGCCAGGAGGAAGCCATTTCCTGATTAAGCCTTAAATTCCAAGTAGTTTTCTATACTTACCCACCTTCAATAGTTGTAAAATACATTCCAGTTATCAAGTAAATGCTTTTTATTTTAAAAAGTAATGTTGGTTTTCCTCCTGTCTCCCTGTGTAAACTAATAAATTCTTTTAAGAGGCAACCTTTGTTGCCCCTTTGTTGTTCAAGTGTTTGTAGTACTGTATATTATTCATGGTGACTGGCAGTAATGCCCGATATACATGGCGGTTATTGGTGGGTTAGCCAATACTTGGGTGGTACCCAAATTTGCTTCCCCATGAAAGAACAGAGAATAGTTTAAATTAGAATGCTAGCTTTGGGTGCTGATGGTGAAGTCAAGAACTTTTTCTCTGATTTGCCCTTGGAAGGAGGTCTTCGTTTCCGGTTTACAAGACTGGTGTATTGGCCTATACTACAAGGGCAGGCTCATTTGAGTATTTTGTGTTCGATTAGGGAGATGACTGGTATTAGGATTAGGATTGTTGTGAAGTATAGTACGGACGCTACTTGTCCGATGATGATGAAGGGGTAGCTTACTGGCTGCCCCCCGATTCAGGTTAGGGTGAGGAGGTCTGCGATTAGGAATCAATAAAGTAATTGGCTTAATGGGCGGAATATTATGCTTTGTTGTTTGGACATGTGGAGAATAGGAATTACTGCTAGGATGAGAATAGATAGTAGTAGGGCTAAGATGCCTCCCAATTTACTGGGGATGGATCGGAGAATTGCGTAGGCAAATAGGAAGTATCATTCGGGTTTGATGTGGGGTGGGGTGTTTAGGGGGTTAGCTAAGGCGTAGTTGTCTGGGTCTCCCAGGAGGTCTGGTGAGAACAGTGCTAGTGCTATTAGGGTGAGAAGAAAGAGGAATAGGCCTAGGATATCTTTGATTGTGTAGTAGGGGTGGAAGGTGATTTTGTCAGAGTGGGAGGGGATGCCTAGAGGGTTGTTTGATCCTGTTTCGTGTAGAAATAGGAGGTGGAGAGTTGTTAAGGCTGTGATAATGAAGGGTAAGATGAAGTGAAAAGTAAAGAGTCGTGTAAGGGTAGGGCTATCTACTGAGTAGCCGCCTCAAACTCATTGGACTAGGTCTGTTCCGATGTATGGGATGGCGGATAGTAAGTTTGTGATTACTGTGGCTCCTCAGAAGGATATTTGGCCTCATGGGAGGACATAGCCTATGAAGGCTGTTGCCATGGTTGTGAGTAGGAGGATGATGCCGATGTTTCAGGTTTCTCGGTAGAGAAATGAGCCGTAATACAGGCCTCGGCCGATGTGCAGAAAGAGGCAGATGAAGAACATTGAGGCGCCGTTAGCGTGGAGGTAGCGGATGATTCAGCCATAGTTTACATCTCGGGCGATGTGAGCGATTGATGAGAAGGCGGTTGAGGCGTCTGGTGAGTAGTGTATGGCTAGGAATAGTCCTGTGGTGATTTGAAGGATTAAGCAGGCACCAAGGAGTGAGCCGAAGTTTCATCATGTAGAGATGTTGGATGGGGTGGGGAGGTCGATAAATGAGTGGTTGATTAGTTTTGCTAGTGGGTTAGTTTTGCGTATCGGGGTCATTGGTGTTCTTGTAGTTGAAATACAGCGATGGTTTTTCATATCATTGGTCGCGGTTGTGGTCCGTGCGAGAATAATGACATATGCTTTATTTCTATTGAGTGTGGGTTTAGTAATGGGGTTTGTGGGATTTTCTTCTAAGCCTTCCCCTATTTACGGAGGTTTAGTGTTGATTGTTAGTGGTGTGGTTGGGTGTGCTATTATTTTAAATTATGGGGGAGGTTATATGGGTTTAATGGTTTTTTAAATTTATTTAGGGGGGATGATGGTTGTTTTTGGGTACACTACAGCGATGGCTATTGAGGAGTATCCTGAGGCGTGGGGGTCAGGGGTTGAGGTCTTGGTGAGTGTCCTAGTGGGGTTATCAATGGAGGTGGGGCTGGTGTTGTGGGTGAAAGAGTATGATGGGGTGGTGGTTGTGGTGAATTTTAATAGTGTGGGAAGTTGAATGATTTATGAAGGGGAGGGTCCAGGGTTGATTCGGGAGGATCCTATTGGTGCGGGGGCTTTGTATGACTATGGGCGTTGATTGGTAGTGGTTACTGGTTGAACATTATTTGTTGGTGTATATATTGTGATTGAGATTGCTCGGGGTAATAGATTATGTGACTAGGAGAAGGGTTATGAGGAGTGGGAAGAAGAAAGAGAGGAAGTACAGTTTGATCATACCTTTTTGGGTGGAGGTAGTGATGGAGGCTGAGACTTGGTGTTGTGAGATTGTCTTAGGTAGCAGCTTTTCTAGTCAAATTAGGTCTAGGAGGAGCAGGGGTAGATTTTGACTTGTGAGAAGGCCTAGATAGGGAATTGTGCAGTGTATGACATTGGGATAAAATCCGAGTATGTTGGAGAAGTAAAATGTGTGTAGTGGGTGTTTTATTTTGAGTTTGTTGGTTAGGTAGTTGAGGTCTAGGGCTGTTAGGAGTCCTAGGAAAGTGATGCCTAGAGCTGTGAATTTTAAGTAAAGTGGGATTGTCATCTGGGGTACGGATGTGGGGAGAATATTGTTGGTGATGAGGAACCCTGCGAATAGGCTTCCAATTGTTAGGCGTTTAATGGGATTTAATAGGGTGGGGTTGTTTTCGTTGATGTTGGTGAGGGTTGGGAAGCGAGGTTGACCTGTCAGGGTGAGAAGGATTATTCGAGTGCTGTAGGCGCTCGTTAGGGAGGTGGCGATGAGAGTAATAGATAGGGCTCAGGCGTTTGTGTATGATATGTTTGCGGTCTCGATGATGAGGTCTTTGGAGTAGAAACCTGTGAGAAAGGGTATTCCTACTAGTGCCAGGCTGCCAATGGTGAGGGAAGTTGAAGTGAGGGGTATGGTTTTGAGTAGACCTCCTATTTTCCGGATATCTTGTTCATTATTAAGGTTGTGGATGATGGATCCGGAGCATATAAATAATATGGCTTTGAAGAAAGCGTGGGTGCAGATGTGTAGGAATGCCAGATGCGGTTGGCCGATGCCAATTGTGGCTACTATGAGTCCTAATTGGGGGGGGGGGGTTGAGGATTGTGCTTGCTTGTAAGCATGGGGGAGGTTTTGATGTGCGGGGGGTTTTGTATGTACTGTAGGTGTTCAAGTTGTTGTTGTTCTGTTGTTGTAAATGAAGATTGAGGATTTGCACTTCAGAGTGTGCCCTTCTCTCTGAGCGGGATATTTGCTGCCGCCGGGTGTGTGTGTGTGCGTGTGTGTGTGTGTGTAAGATATTTGCTGCCGCCTGGTGTGTGTGTATGTGTGTTTTGAGGCAAAGCCTCACTCTAGGCTGGGGTGCAGTGGTGTGATCTTGGCTCACTTGCAACCTCTGCCTCCCGGGTTCAAGCGATTCTCCTGCCTCAGCCTCCTGAGTAACTGGGATTACAAGTGCATGCTGCCATGCCTAGCTAATTTTTCTATTTTTACTAGAGACGGGGTTTCACCATGTTGACCAGGCTGGTCTTGAACTCCTGGCCTCAAGTGATCCACCCACCTTGGCCTCCCAATGTGCTGGGATTACAGGCATGAGCCACCGCACCCGGCCTATACTCCATATTTAAATCTTTCCAGTTGTCCCCCAAATACCTGCTTTCCTTTCCTTTTCTTTTCTTTTTTTTTTTTTAATCCAGACAGTGTCTCGCTCTGTTGCCCAGGCTGGAGTGCAGTGGTACAATCATAGCCCGCTGCAGCCTTGAACTCCTGTGTTTAAGTAGTCTTCCTGCCTCAGCCTCTCAAAGCACTGGGACCATAGGCGTGAGCCACTGCTTTCTTCAAAATTTGACCCAGAATCCAATCAAGGTTTGTAACATTGCATTTCACTGTTGTGTTTCATTCAATCTTTTCTGATCCAAAATTGCCCTTTCCCTCCTTTTTCTGTTGGTGATATTTTATTTTTGAAGTGTTCAGGCCAGTTGCTTTGTAGAATACTCCAAGTAATTCCTTCTTCATGCTCCTGTGGATAAACTGCATGTCACTTAGATTCTGAACGGGTATGAATTCCAACGTGATATGCTAGTAACATTTTTGAAAGACAAGATAAAGTAATCATTTTTGTCTGAGGTCTGAGTGCTCTCTAGACTTAGGCCAGCAGGTTTTGGATGCAGCCAGGAGGAAGCCATTTCCTGATTAAGCCTTAAATTCCAAGTAGTTTTCTATACTTACCCACCTTCAATAGTTGTAAAATACATTCCAGTTATCAAGTAAATGCTTTTTATTTTAAAAAGTAATGTTGGTTTTCCTCCTGTCTCCCTGTGTAAACTAATAAATTCTTTTAAGAGGCAACCTTTGTTGCCCCTTTGTTGTTCAAGTGTTTGTAGTACTGTATATTATTCATGGTGACTGGCAGTAATGCCCGATATACATGGCGGTTATTGGTGGGTTAGCCAATACTTGGGTGGTACCCAAATTTGCTTCCCCATGAAAGAACAGAGAATAGTTTAAATTAGAATGCTAGCTTTGGGTGCTGATGGTGAAGTCAAGAACTTTTTCTCTGATTTGCCCTTGGAAGGAGGTCTTCGTTTCCGGTTTACAAGACTGGTGTATTGGCCTATACTACAAGGGCAGGCTCATTTGAGTATTTTGTTTTCGATTAGGGAGATGACTGGTATTAGGATTAGGATTGTTGTGAAGTATAGTACGGACGCTACTTGTCCGATGATGATGAAGGGGTAGCTTACTGGCTGCCCCCCGATTCAGGTTAGGGTGAGGAGGTCTGCGATTAGGAATCAATAAAGTAATTGGCTTAATGGGCGGAATATTATGCTTTGTTGTTTGAACATGTGGAGAATAGGAATTACTGCTAGGATGAGAATAGATAGTAGTAGGGCTAAGATGCCTCCCAATTTACTGGGGATGGATCGGAGAATTGCGTAGGCAAATAGGAAGTATCATTCGGGTTTGATGTGGGGTGGGGTGTTTAGGGGGTTAGCTAAGGCGTAGTTGTCTGGGTCTCCCAGGAGGTCTGGTGAGAACAGTGCTAGTGCTATTAGGGTGAGAAGAAAGAGGAATAGGCCTAGGATATCTTTGATTGTGTAGTAGGGGTGGAAGGTGATTTTGTCAGAGTGGGAGGGGATGCCTAGAGGGTTGTTTGATCCTGTTTCGTGTAGAAATAGGAGGTGGAGAGTTGTTAAGGCTGTGATAATGAAGGGTAAGATGAAGTGAAAAGTAAAGAGTCGTGTAAGGGTAGGGCTATCTACTGAGTAGCCGCCTCAAACTCATTGGACTAGGTCTGTTCCGATGTATGGGATGGCGGATAGTAAGTTTGTGATTACTGTGGCTCCTCAGAAGGATATTTGGCCTCATGGGAGGACATAGCCTATGAAGGCTGTTGCCATGGTTGTGAGTAGGAGGATGATGCCGATGTTTCAGGTTTCTCGGTAGAGAAATGAGCCGTAATACAGGCCTCGGCCGATGTGCAGAAAGAGGCAGATGAAGAACATTGAGGCGCCGTTAGCGTGGAGGTAGCGGATGATTCAGCCATAGTTTACATCTCGGGCGATGTGAGCGATTGATGAGAAGGCGGTTGAGGCGTCTGGTGAGTAGTGTATGGCTAGGAATAGTCCTGTGGTGATTTGAAGGATTAAGCAGGCACCAAGGAGTGAGCCGAAGTTTCATCATGTAGAGATGTTGGATGGGGTGGGGAGGTCGATAAATGAGTGGTTGATTAGTTTTGCTAGTGGGTTAGTTTTGCATATCGGGGTCATTGGTGTTCTTGTAGTTGAAATACAGCGATGGTTTTTCATATCATTGGTCGCGGTTGTGGTCCGTGCGAGAATAATGACATATGCTTTATTTCTATTGAGTGTGGGTTTAGTAATGGGGTTTGAGGGATTTTCTTCTAAGCCTTCCCCTATTTACGGAGGTTTAATGTTGATTGTTAGTGGTGTGGTTGGGTGTGCTATTATTTTAAATTATGGGGGAGGTTATATGGGTTTAATGGTTTTTTAAATTTATTTAGGGGGGATGATGGTTGTTTTTGGGTACACTACAGCGATGGCTATTGAGGAGTATCCTGAGGCGTGGGGGTCAGGGGTTGAGGTCTTGGTGAGTGTCCTAGTGGGGTTAGCAATGGAGGTGGGGCTGGTGTTGTGGGTGAAAGAGTATGATGGGGTGGTGGTTGTGGTGAATTTTAATAGTGTGGGAAGTTGAATGATTTATGAAGGGGAGGGTCCAGGGTTGATTCGGGAGGATCCTATTGGTGCGGGGGCTTTGTATGACTATGGGCGTTGATTGGTAGTGGTTACTGGTTGAACATTATTTGTTGGTGTATATATTGTGATTGAGATTGCTCGGGGTAATAGATTATGTGACTAGGAGAAGGGTTATGAGGAGTGGGAAGAAGAAAGAGAGGAAGTACAGTTTGATCATACCTTTTTGGGTGGAGGTAGTGATGGAGGCTGAGACTTGGTGTTGTGAGATTGTCTTAGGTAGCAGCTTTTCTAGTCAAATTAGGTCTAGGAGGAGCAGGGGTAGATTTTGACTTGTGAGAAGGCCTAGATAGGGAATTGTGCAGTGTATGACATTGGGATAAAATCCGAGTATGTTGGAGAAGTAAAATGTGTGTAGTGGGTGTTTTATTTTGAGTTTGTTGGTTAGGTAGTTGAGGTCTAGGGCTGTTAGGAGTCCTAGGAAAGTGATGCCTAGAGCTGTGAATTTTAAGTAAAGTGGGATTGTCATCTGGGGTACGGATGTGGGGAGAATATTGTTGGTGATGAGGAACCCTGCGAATAGGCTTCCAATTGTTAGGCGTTTAATGGGATTTAATAGGGTGGGGTTGTTTTCGTTGATGTTGGTGAGGGTTGGGAAGCGAGGTTGACCTGTCAGGGTGAGAAGGATTATTCGAGTGCTGTAGGCGCTCGTTAGGGAGGTGGCGATGAGAGTAATAGATAGGGCTCAGGCGTTTGTGTATGATATGTTTGCGGTCTCGATGATGAGGTCTTTGGAGTAGAAACCTGTGAGAAAGGGTATTCCTACTAGTGCCAGGCTGCCAATGGTGAGGGAAGTTGAAGTGAGGGGTATGGTTTTGAGTAGACCTCCTATTTTCCGGATATCTTGTTCATTATTAAGGTTGTGGATGATGGATCCGGAGCATATAAATAATATGGCTTTGAAGAAAGCGTGGGTGCAGATGTGTAGGAATGCCAGATGCGGTTGGCCGATGCCAATTGTGGCTACTATGAGTCCTAATTGGGGGGGGGGGGTTGAGGATTGTGCTTGCTTGTAAGCATGGGGGAGGTTTTGATGTGCGGGGGGTTTTGTATGTACTGTAGGTGTTCAAGTTGTTGTTGTTCTGTTGTTGTAAATGAAGATTGAGGATTTGCACTTCAGAGTGTGCCCTTCTCTCTGAGCGGGATATTTGCTGCCGCCGGGTGTGTGTGTGTGCGTGTGTGTGTGTGTGTAAGATATTTGCTGCCGCCTGGTGTGTGTGTATGTGTGTTTTGAGGCAAAGCCTCACTCTAGGCTGGGGTGCAGTGGTGTGATCTTGGCTCACTTGCAACCTCTGCCTCCCGGGTTCAAGCGATTCTCCTGCCTCAGCCTCCTGAGTAACTGGGATTACAAGTGCATGCTGCCATGCCTAGCTAATTTTTCTATTTTTACTAGAGACGGGGTTTCACCATGTTGACCAGGCTGGTCTTGAACTCCTGGCCTCAAGTGATCCACCCACCTTGGCCTCCCAATGTGCTGGGATTACAGGCATGAGCCACCGCACCCGGCCTATACTCCATATTTAAATCTTTCCAGTTGTCCCCCAAATACCTGCTTTCCTTTCCTTTTCTTTTCTTTTTTTTTTTTTAATCCAGACAGTGTCTCGCTCTGTTGCCCAGGCTGGAGTGCAGTGGTACAATCATAGCCCGCTGCAGCCTTGAACTCCTGTGTTTAAGTAGTCTTCCTGCCTCAGCCTCTCAAAGCACTGGGACCATAGGCGTGAGCCACTGCTTTCTTCAAAATTTGACCCAGAATCCAATCAAGGTTTGTAACATTGCATTTCACTGTTGTGTTTCATTCAATCTTTTCTGATCCAAAATTGCCCTTTCCCTCCTTTTTCTGTTGGTGATATTTTATTTTTGAAGTGTTCAGGCCAGTTGCTTTGTAGAATACTCCAAGTAATTCCTTCTTCATGCTCCTGTGGATAAACTGCATGTCACTTAGATTCTGAACGGGTATGAATTCCAACGTGATATGCTAGTAACATTTTTGAAAGACAAGATAAAGTAATCATTTTTGTCTGAGGTCTGAGTGCTCTCTAGACTTAGGCCAGCAGGTTTTGGATGCAGCCAGGAGGAAGCCATTTCCTGATTAAGCCTTAAATTCCAAGTAGTTTTCTATACTTACCCACCTTCAATAGTTGTAAAATACATTCCAGTTATCAAGTAAATGCTTTTTATTTTAAAAAGTAATGTTGGTTTTCCTCCTGTCTCCCTGTGTAAACTAATAAATTCTTTTAAGAGGCAACCTTTGTTGCCCCTTTGTTGTTCAAGTGTTTGTAGTACTGTATATTATTCATGGTGACTGGCAGTAATGCCCGATATACATGGCGGTTATTGGTGGGTTAGCCAATACTTGGGTGGTACCCAAATTTGCTTCCCCATGAAAGAACAGAGAATAGTTTAAATTAGAATGCTAGCTTTGGGTGCTGATGGTGAAGTCAAGAACTTTTTCTCTGATTTGCCCTTGGAAGGAGGTCTTCGTTTCCGGTTTACAAGACTGGTGTATTGGCCTATACTACAAGGGCAGGCTCATTTGAGTATTTTGTTTTCGATTAGGGAGATGACTGGTATTAGGATTAGGATTGTTGTGAAGTATAGTACGGACGCTACTTGTCTGATGATGATGAAGGGGTAGCTTACTGGCTGCCCCCCGATTCAGGTTAGGGTGAGGAGGTCTGCGATTAGGAATCAATAAAGTAATTGGCTTAATGGGCGGAATATTATGCTTTGTTGTTTGGACATGTGGAGAATAGGAATTACTGCTAGGATGAGAATAGATAGTAGTAGGGCTAAGATGCCTCCCAATTTACTGGGGATGGATCGGAGGATTGCGTAGGCAAATAGGAAGTATCATTCGGGTTTGATGTGGGGTGGGGTGTTTAGGGGGTTAGCTAAGGCGTAGTTGTCTGGGTCTCCCAGGAGGTCTGGTGAGAACAGTGCTAGTGCTATTAGGGTGAGAAGAAAGAGGAATAGGCCTAGGATATCTTTGATTGTGTCGTAGGGGTGGAAGGTGATTTTGTCAGAGTGGGAGGGGATGCCTAGAGGGTTGTTTGATCCTGTTTCGTGTAGAAATAGGAGGTGGAGAGTTGTTAAGGCTGTGATAATGAAGGGTAAGATGAAGTGAAAAGTAAAGAGTCGTGTAAGGGTAGGGCTATCTACTGAGTAGCCGCCTCAAACTCATTGGACTAGGTCTGTTCCGATGTATGGGATGGCGGATAGTAAGTTTGTGATTACTGTGGCTCCTCAGAAGGATATTTGGCCTCATGGGAGGACATAGCCTATGAAGGCTGTTGCCATGGTTGTGAGTAGGAGGATGATGCCGATGTTTCAGGTTTCTCGGTAGAGAAATGAGCCGTAATACAGGCCTCGGCCGATGTGCAGAAAGAGGCAGATGAAGAACATTGAGGCGCCGTTAGCGTGGAGGTAGCGGATGATTCAGCCATAGTTTACATCTCGGGCGATGTGAGCGATTGATGAGAAGGCGGTTGAGGCGTCTGGTGAGTAGCGTATGGCTAGGAATAGTCCTGTGGTGATTTGAAGGATTAAGCAGGCACCAAGGAGTGAGCCGAAGTTTCATCATGTAGAGATGTTGGATGGGGTGGGGAGGTCGATAAATGAGTGGTTGATTAGTTTTGCTAGTGGGTTAGTTTTGCGTATCGGGGTCATTGGTGTTCTTGTAGTTGAAATACAGCGATGGTTTTTCATATCATTGGTCGCGGTTGTGGTCCGTGCGAGAATAATGACATATGCTTTATTTCTATAGAGTGTGGGTTTAGTAATGGGGTTTGTGGGATTTTCTTCTAAGCCTTCCCCTATTTACGGAGGTTTAGTGTTGATTGTTAGTGGTGTGGTTGGGTGTGCTATTATTTTAAATTATGGGGGAGGTTATATGGGTTTAATGGTTTTTTTAATTTATTTAGGGGGGATGATGGTTGTTTTTGGGTACACTACAGCGATGGCTATTGAGGAGTATCCTGAGGCGTGGGGGTCAGGGGTTGAGGTCTTGGTGAGTGTCCTAGTGGGGTTAGCAATGGAGGTGGGGCTGGTGTTGTGGGTGAAAGAGTATGATGGGGTGGTGGTTGTGGTGAATTTTAATAGTGTGGGAAGTTGAATGATTTATGAAGGGGAGGGTCCAGGGTTGATTCGGGAGGATCCTATTGGTGCGGGGGCTTTGTATGACTATGGGCGTTGATTGGTAGTGGTTACTGGTTGAACATTATTTGTTGGTGTATATATTGTGATTGAGATTGCTCGGGGTAATAGATTATGTGACTAGGAGAAGGGTTATGAGGAGTGGGAAGAAGAAAGAGAGGAAGTACAGTTTGATCATACCTTTTTGGGTGGAGGTAGTGATGGAGGCTGAGACTTGGTGTTGTGAGATTGTCTTAGGTAGCAGCTTTTCTAGTCAAATTAGGTCTAGGAGGAGCAGGGGTAGATTTTGACTTGTGAGAAGGCCTAGATAGGGAATTGTGCAGTGTATGACATTGGGATAAAATCCGAGTATGTTGGAGAAGTAAAATGTGTGTAGTGGGTGTTTTATTTTGAGTTTGTTGGTTAGGTAGTTGAGGTCTAGGGCTGTTAGGAGTCCTAGGAAAGTGATGCCTAGAGCTGTGAATTTTAAGTAAAGTGGGATTGTCATCTGGGGTACGGATGTGGGGAGAATATTGTTGGTGATGAGGAACCCTGCGAATAGGCTTCCAATTGTTAGGCGTTTAATGGGATTTAATAGGGTGGGGTTGTTTTCGTTGATGTTGGTGAGGGTTGGGAAGCGAGGTTGACCTGTCAGGGTGAGAAGGATTATTCGAGTGCTGTAGGCGCTCGTTAGGGAGGTGGCGATGAGAGTAATAGATAGGGCTCAGGCGTTTGTGTATGATATGTTTGCGGTCTCGATGATGAGGTCTTTGGAGTAGAAACCTGTGAGAAAGGATATTCCTACTAGTGCCAGGCTGCCAATGGTGAGGGAAGTTGAAGTGAGGGGTGTGGTTTTGAGTAGACCTCCTATTTTCCGGATATCTTGTTCATTATTAAGGTTGTGGATGATGGATCCGGAGCATATAAATAATATGGCTTTGAAGAAAACGTGGGTGCAGATGTGTAGGAATTCCAGATGCGGTTGGCCGATGCCAATTGTGGCTACTATGAGTCCTAATTGGGGGGGAGGGTTGAGGATTGTGCTTGCTTGTAAGCATGGGGGAGGTTTTGATGTGCGGGGGGTTTTGTATGTACTGTAGGTGTTCAAGTTGTTGTTGTTCTGTTGTTGTAAATGAAGATTGAGGATTTGCACTTCAGAGTGTGCCCTTCTCTCTGAGTGGGATATTTGCTGCCGCCGGGTGTGTGTGTGTGCGTGTGTGTGTGTAAGATATTTGCTGCCGCCTGGTGTGTGTGTGTGTGTGTTTTGAGGCAAAGCCTCACTCTAGGCTGGGGTGCAGTGGTGTGATCTTGGCTCACTTGCAACCTCTGCCTCCCGGGTTCAAGCGATTCTCCTGCCTCAGCCTCCTGAGTAACTGGGATTACAAGTGCATGCTGCCATGCCTAGCTAATTTTTCTATTTTTACTAGAGACGGGGTTTCACCATGTTGACCAGGCTGGTCTTGAACTCCTGGCCTCAAGTGATCCACCCACCTTGGCCTCCCAATGTGCTGGGATTACAGGCATGAGCCACCGCACCCGGCCTATACTCCATATTTAAATCTTTCCAGTTGTCCCCCAAATACCTGCTTTCCTTTCCTTTTCTTTTTTTTTTTTTTTTTAATCCAGACAGTGTCTCGCTCTGTTGCCCAGGCTGGAGTGCAGTGGTACAATCATAGCCCGCTGCAGCCTTGAACTCCTGTGTTTAAGTAGTCTTCCTGCCTCAGCCTCTCAAAGCACTGGGACCATAGGCGTGAGCCACTGCTTTCTTCAAAATTTGACCCAGAATCCAATCAAGGTTTGTAACATTGCATTTCACTGTTGTGTTTCATTCAATCTTTTCTGATCCAAAATTGCCCTTTCCCTCCTTTTTCTGTTGGTGATATTTTATTTTTGAAGTGTTCAGGCCAGTTGCTTTGTAGAATACTCCAAGTAATTCCTTCTTCATGCTCCTGTGGATAAACTGCATGTCACTTAGATTCTGAACGGGTATGAATTCCAACGTGATATGCTAGTAACATTTTTGAAAGACAAGATAAAGTAATCATTTTTGTCTGAGGTCTGAGTGCTCTCTAGACTTAGGCCAGCAGGTTTTGGATGCAGCCAGGAGGAAGCCATTTCCTGATTAAGCCTTAAATTCCAAGTAGTTTTCTATACTTACGCACCTTCAATAGTTGTAAAATACATTCCAGTTATCAAGTAAATGCTTTTTATTTTAAATAGTAATGTTGGTTTTCCTCCTGTCTCCCTGTGTAAGCTAATACATTCTTTTAAGAGGCAACCTTTTGAATATATTTATATTTTATCCCATTTATGTATACCCAATATATGGATTTTTCTCTAACCTCATTTACATTTTACTCATTTGGTTTCTTAATCTTGCAGGCCTGTTTTCAAACAGGACAAGACTAGTCAGTGTTACAATTAAACCAGAACTAATCCTACACACACATAGTGCCAGAAATAAGAAAATCTCTTTTGACTATTTTCATTAATACTTCTGTTTAATCTTTTTTTTTTTTTTTTTTTTTTTTTTTTACAGAGTCTTGCTCTTTTGCCCAGGCTGCAGTGCAGTGGCGCCATCTCAGCTCACTGCGAGCTCTGCCTCCTGGGTTCACGCCATTCTCCTGCCTCAGCCTCCCAAATAGCTTGGACTACAGGTGTGCAGCACCATGCCCGGTTAATTTTTTTTTGTATTTTATTACAGACAGGGTTTCACCGTGTTAGCCAGGATGATCTCGATCTCCTGACCTTGTGATCTACCCGCCTCTGCCTCCCAAAGTGCTGGGATTACAGGCATGAGCCACCATAAATCTTTTTTTAACAGAAAATTTAGTTAAATATTGGGTTTAGAGCCTCCAAATATACAGCCATATAATATAGAGAAAATCTGGGCTCTTGAGACAGTTTTAGAGAAGAATCCTGCTTAATTGTAAAATTATAATAACATAAGGTCTTTACAAATACTTTTACATATATTATCTGACTTGATCTTTACCAAAACTCTATGAGGTAGTTGAAGAGGGTGGTGAAATCTCTTTTTTTCAAATGAAGAAATTGAGGGCTCAAATAGATGTACCTGACTTGCCCAGGATTCCATGACTGTAAGCAGCCAAGATGAGATTTCAGTCTGGTTGGGAATTGCATGCTAAAAGTACACTTCTGTGGTACAGTTTCACTGAATTGATCTCCTCAGTCATTCTAGAGCTTTATATGTTTTGGGAAAATTCACATATTTATCTTAGGAATAATTAAGCTTCCTACCATCAATAACAGTTTGACGTTCTCTTCTGCAGAAGTCCTGCCTTCATTTTTAAATTGCAAACTCCTCTGTCCATCGTAGAAACTTACCATGAAAATCTGGGCACATTATTGCTTCAAGGGATATCCACTCAACACAAGGGTTCAAATAACCAATCATGGCTCCTGTGGTTTAGGCAGGTCTGAGAAAGCATCAGTCAATTTGTAGATGCTCCAATGAAGATGCAATTGAAGCATTTAATAAATCCTGCCTTCATACCTCATTTTCATTGTTCAGAAGAGTTTACTTTTGTTTTTCCTTTCAATTTTCAGGGCGACAGTGATCATCAGACCGGCAAAATGAAGGTGAGGAGTCAATTGTGATTGTTCTTTTTGCCCCATCGTGGATTTGCCTATTTTGTTTATTTTACTGATGATGGGAAATTGATAGATTGGAAACATCAGAGTCACTGGTTGTCAGTAAATGATATAATCAATCATAATTATAAGGCAGTTTTGTTATAGACTTAAATTAGTCTTCAGCAAAGTAATAATGGGGGGGTGTGCGTGTGTGTGTGTATGTGTGTGTATACAGTAAGTCAGTCCTCACTTAACATGGTCTGTAGATTCTTGGAAATAGCAACTTTAAGTCAAATGAAGTGTTCAAACTGGTCCTCCACAAGGTAATATCATTCAATTTCCTTTCGTTACAACGTTGATAAGAAAAAAAGTTGGTCTTGTTATAGTTGTTTCAAGACCAACTTCAAGTTGTTAAAGTAGCAGTTTCCAAGAATCTATGGACAAATGAGGACTTACTGTGTATATACACACACAATATACAGGCCCATATGTAATTTAGATATGTATATACATAGTTACTTGTTCTTTTTTGTTTATTTTTTACTCAAGTTACATTTAATATCTTTATCACAGGAAGGCTGACAATATAAAACTTCCTATGTATGAAAACTCAAAAATAACCAAAGTGGCAAGTGAATAATTCCTTTGAGAAGCAAAAGAACAGTACAATGTTTATTAACGTTTCTTCCTGAATTTTCTTCAATTTTTTTAAACACACAAAAAGCTTTTCTGTACTTAGATTGCTGTTTGCTGTTTTTAATGTTGTTAACATGCATATCATTGCATTTATGGATAGTAGTAGATAGTGTAATATACATGAAACCAACATCTAGGGATGGCTGCCTTCTGAGTGCTTTACAGATGGCACGTTCTCTTATTATCCAGCTTAATCACATCTCCTTCAACTGATAACTTCACATCATCTGCAGTATTTCCAATCTGTAAATCTGGTTCGCACAAGTTGGTTTTAGTGTATTTGGAACCATATTTTAAATCACTGGAACTACTTTGCCTTAATGCCCATGGGCTGTCAGCTCCCAAGGGCTAAGACCAAGTTTTTCTTAACTTTGTGCATATAGCGTGGGACCTGCCCAGAACAGGTACTCAACAATTTTGCTGAGCAGAACTGTCCTCAATGGAGAAAAGAAAGGAGAAAGGCTTTACTGAAGACTGCCCCAAATACAAACAAACAAATTCCATTTTAAATGGAATATATACACTTTAGCCCCCAAATGCAGACCAGTGCACCTCTGTGTAGTTTCCGACTAGTCACCTGGTAATAGATCATTCCTGTCATTCACGGGCTCAGTCCCAGCTCTATTTTTCAGTATCTTGAATCAAGTTCTCTCTCCTCTAATCAATCATGGAAGAAATAGACCCATAACTAGTTATTTTGGGTAAATGGGAGCTATTTAAAAGAAGATTGATATTTTAAAAGCTTAAATGAAATGTTAATCAAATATGATTTATGATTATTTTCTTTCTATGAGTATTCTTTAATTGTGGAAGGCAGTTTCTTAGGAAGAGAACAAGGGTTCTGTTTTACAACCAAAAGTTTGGTGGTGGTTTTTTTTCACAAAATTCTTGAGTTTAAAAAAATTGATGGTTGTTTTGCATTTCACCTAGTAGCTTATTCAATGGTTTGTTTTTCTGCTAAATGTTGTTAACCTTCAAAACTTGAATTAATTTCTTAATTTCTATTTCTACTTCAGGAATCTTAAGAAAGATGGCTTAACCCAGTCAGAAGGGACAAGCATAATTTTCTTCCATGGCTATTGTAAGTAAGTATTAGGAGAGCTTTCACGACCATGCTATAGCTTCCTAGTGACGCAGAATTGGTAAGACTTGTGTGATATATACATGTGTGACTTGTTACATATCATAGCAACTGTATAGTGGGAACAATGTAAACAGTTTCTCCTTGCAGTTGACCATCATTAGAAGAATCACTGCATTCCAGTGTCTGATGAGCTTTCTTGTCCTCAGGAAAATGTTAAGTTCTGGTCCCATCCAAAAAGCACACCAAGAAAAACAAAACAAAACAAAACAAAACAAGAAAAACAAAAAATGAAAAAAAACCCCTCTAAATAAACTCCTTGTTAACTGTTCCCTGCCACAGCACACACAAAAGTTTATAAAAATATTGAAAGGATAGTCTCACAAAAAAAGCAAAGTCTGAGTTTACAGACTGAGTATCAAGTACATGCAAAAAAGCTTTCATTTCACCCGTATATAAATGGTCTAGAGAAAGATACATGAGAAAAGTACTGACTACATAACACAGTCTTTGTGGCACTTAACTAGGGGTAGGGGAGGAGGAAATAAATAGTTCATAGTTAGGGTCAATTCTTTGTCCCATAGTCCAAACATGGAGATCCCACAGTGTCCCAAGGCAGTAAACATCCAGGTATCTTTCCAGATAACTTCCTGAGAGTCAGAGCTTTCTTCAGAGTTTCTCGTCTTTCCCCTTCCGAAAGCCATTATTATTGCCTTCAGTTTCCGCAGCCTGAAGTCAGCCATCCTGAAACACAAATTGGAACCTATTGCATGGCTGGATCTCATGTAACAAAATAAGAGTGTTCCTAGAAAGCAGTTTTTCAGATGACTTTGAGGGAACATCTGAAATGATCAGTACCTTGTAGTCTCAGGATTTAGTGGGAATTAGGAGATCATGTAAGTAGCTGGGTGCAGTGGCTCACACCTATAATCCCAGAGCTTTGGGAGGCTGAGGTGGGAGGATCACTTGAGGCCAGGAGTTCAAGACCAGCTTGGTAAATATAGCAAGACCAAGTCGCTACAAAAAAATAAATAAAAACCAGCTGGGTATGGTGGCACATGCCTGCAGTCCCAGCTACTTGGGAGGCTGAGATGGGAGGATCACTTGAGCCCAGGAGTTCGAGGCTGTGGTGAGCTATGACTGTACCACTGCAGTCCTGCCAGGGGGACAGTGAGATCTTGTCTCAGAAAAAAAAAAAAAAGAGAGAGAGAGATCATGTAGTTCACCCAGCATATGAACTCTTAAAGACTCCAATATGGAGTCCAACTAGGATGTTGACCTTAAAGGGTGTACCACAAATCATTAGTCCCTTGAAATGGTCCTTGTTAAAAGGTTTCCCTCTTAGAAATCCACAGTGTAAATTAGTGCAAGAGGGCACTGAGAAAAATCTGTAAATCTACATATGTATATGTACATATGTATGACTATGTATATTACATATATTCATAAACATATTCCATTTTATTTAGTCAGCATTTCCCAACCCTTTTATGATAAGTATTTGTTGACTAAATTTAATTTAGTAGAAGATAAAGGAAAACAAAAGAAGAAGTTTAAAGGAAATACATGTATTCTTACTGCCAAGAGAGTAATCTTGAACTGTTTTGACATGTAGTGGTCATTGGGGAGATGACATACACTGCCATAGAAAATGTTCGTACCCTTATATTTTAAAACGAGCGTAAATCCTGGAACTCCGTTGGAGGAAATACACAGATTACAAACACAAGTACCTTTTCTGTGTTCTACAGTCTTTAACTACAGGACTCACAAACACCATCTAATACGAAATAATAAATGTGTAGGTCAGTGCTCCTAATGCCATTTATTGGTCTTGCCCGGCAAAAAAAAAAAAAAAAAAAATCTTAAAAAATTTGCAAACTCCTTTGTCTACATATTCAACCACTGGGTATAATTTTGTCATTTTTTTTCCCCTTCTTCCTTATTCCCTAAACAGAGCAAACATCTCATTTGTTACTGATTTGAATGGTACTGGAACTGTATATCATACATATGCATTTCATATAAGAGCATACTTCCTTCATTAATTAGCACAGATGAAATTAAATACTTGTGGTCAGTGAACCATCCCTGTGCTTTAAGAGATAAAAACACAGCTGGGCGTGATGGCTTACGTCTGTAATCCTAGCACTTTGGGAGTTTGAGACCAGCCTGGCCAGCATGGTGAAACCCTGTCTCTATTGAAAATGCAAAAATTAGCCGGGCATGGTGGTGCATGCCTGCAGTCCCAGCTACTCGGGAGGCTGAGGCAGGAGAATCGCTTGAACCTGGGAGGCAGAGGTTGCAGTGAGCTAAGATTGTGCCACTGCACTCCAGCCTGGGTGACAGAGTGAGACTCCGTTTCAAAGAAAAAAAGAAAAAAAAAAAGAAAAGAGATAAGAACACAGAAAGGATAAGAGAACATTTGAATATAAAAGTTCAATTTCCAGGAAACAAAATTAAATTTTTTTAAAAACCCAGATGCTTGTTTATATTTCCTTATAGAGATTAATGATCAAGATATCTTACCTATTTGACTGTCTTACACCCAAAAGGCTGTGAATTTCTCCTAACTCAGAAGCACAGTTTTTAAGTAACTTGAACTGTGAGAGGCCAATAGTAATGAGCTCATGGTCAATTTCACTATTTGTTAAACAAAAGCAGGTTCTCCTCTGAATTCAGAGATGCCCATGAGGTGGGCGCCATCCTGAGCACTCTGGTAGGCGTCCTACCATCTACCTGGAGAAGCTCTTTTTCTGACATTCCAGGGGCAGCTACAGCACCCACGGAAACAGCCTCTGCAGGCTGAATTAGTGTACGGGGTGACTAGACAGGGAATCCAGAAAATCTTCTTGCACAATGATTCTTTGCTTTTTTGGATCACATACCCCCAGGAGAATCTGTTTGTTTAATGCATGGACTCCTCTTCCCAGAAGTGACCATATGTCCATGTATATTTTACACAGAGTATAAAGTACTGTCATGAACACCCTAAAGCCATTAAATAGACCTCGGGTTAAGAGCTGTTGGCACCTAATCATGATCTTTCTCTTACTCTCGTTTATATTCCCAGCTTGAACTGTGCTAGGCCAGTAAAAGAAGTAGGGGGATAGGACTGATACAGTTGTCAAGATGATCAGTGGGGGAAATGTTAAAAATAAAGTGGGCATTGCAAATCTATAGAGACAGAAAATAAATTAGTTGGCTGGGGTGAGTTGGGGGAGAATGACTGCTCGTGGGTGTAGGATTTCTTTTTGGAATAATGAAAATGTTCTAAAATTAGATTGTAGTGATGGTTGCACAACTTTGTGAGTATACTAAAAGCATACTGAAAGTATACTAAATTGCATACTTTTAAATGGGTCAGTTTCATGACATATGAATTACATCTCAAAGCTGTTTTTAAAAGTGGATGTCATAGAAACAAAAAAAGTGTTTCAGCAGAAACTTACAATAAACCTTGTATGACCAGAGATAATGGGTGGCCTCCTTATGCACTGCCTTCAGTGAGGAAGGAACTAGGGGGATTTCTGGCTAAAGGTCATTGGAGTTTTTCTCATCACGGGAAATGTATGGAGATGTGTGTTTAGGTCTCCTGAAGAGTGGAATGTGGAGGACCACCCATAAGACTAAAGAGCACTGGCTTGATCCAGTAGGATCTCTGCCTAACCCAATATTCTGTTTATGAGAACAATTCGACAGGGTGGCAATGGCTGTCCTCCATGACATTGCTTTAAATGTTAGGAATATCATGCCAATTTTCTCAAATCCTTTCTCTTAATACACTGTAGACTGTTAACTAATAAATTTATCTAACTCCATCTTGAATCAATTTCTGTGTCAGCATACTCTAACAAATTCCATCTGCATCCTACTTTGCTTTGCATGATTTTGCTCATGCGGCGGCAGAGCCTGGTTTAGAGATCCTCAAGGGCCTCGTATCTCTGAATCTCGCCACCCCCTTTTCCATGATGCTGTCAAAAGCTTCTTTTGAGCAGAATGAAAAGTTTCCAATTCTCCTTTATCTAAAAGTCTTTTGCTTCTACTGCCTTTCTTGAGTCTGGGCCCTGGTTCTAGCTTGGAAAACCAAGCTGATCTGTATCGTGTACTGGTAGTTTGGATATATAGTCATGGGTTTCTGGGGCATCATTTCAGTATGCACACATGACAGCCTTCACTAGGTTTCAGAACTTGATCTGGTCCAATTTTTTTAAATCATGATACTGAGATCCATAAAGAAGAAACATATGTCCAGGGTCACATAGCTAGGCAGTGGCAAGACTAAAAGTGATACATGTCTTCATTCCCAACCATTCTGCTTTCAGAACTACCAGGCTGCCCCCCAGACCCTCTGTAAGGCTCATCTCAGCACTTTCAGCCTCCTTCTTCTGGTTTTCTTTGTGGGTTGACCTAGCACTTACCTCACCATCCTGTCTGGTCTCTTCTTCTTCATCCTGGTCAAGTTCAAACTCTGTGCCCCGGTCTACAACATCCACACCAGCATGTACCCTGGGCTTCTCATTTTCCCATTTGGCAAAGCCTTTGTCCTTTGCTGCTTTGTCATGGAACTTGGATTTCATTTTAGGGAAAGTGTGGGACCCTGAGTCCCCCCAGCCAGCCTCTGACCAGACAGGTTCAGTCTGGGTGGCCTGGCTGGTGGTGGCCCTCTGTAGCCTCACAGAGATCTTGCGAGAAGAGCCTGTAACCAGTGTGATGGCTCTGCTGTCTAAATCCCTGTGTCCAGCAGTGACTCCAGGGAACTCAAACACCTCATCCTGCGCTGGAAGTGAAAAAGGATAGTGATTATTTGACATCTGACTGCCTGATAGCAAAGCATCAAGGTTAGTGCAAACAGCACGAGTCTGGCATGCAACGTTCTAGAGGAACCGACAAGGGACAGAACTCAATTAGCTGCAGGCAAGTTACATGTTCCTGAGACTAGAAAGCAGAGAGAAGCAAGGATGATTCAAGGGTTTAGCCACTGCTGCTCACCCTAAAGAAGGCCTTAGTGTTTAGAGTGACTGACCAGGTTTAGACCCAGAACCTAAATGAGGTCCAAGTGTGAGGAGGCAAGCAGAAAGAGACCATGGCAGCAAAGAAAGCAGAGGGCATTACCTGGGGGCAGCGAGGGGCTTCCAGGCAGTGACCCATGACCACTGCTCAAGGAGGGCGCCCGGGCAAATCTCCTGCAGGCCAGAACCAGGAGGTCTTTGCACTGTTTGTGACAATTGGCTCCACAGTCTGAAAAATTCCAAAGGTGTTGCAGATGATTAGTGTGTCTGATGTTGATTGAGTTTCCAGGCTGGCACTTGATTTGTCAGCCCTCCCATCCCCCACTCCAGTTTCTGCGTTGAATTTCAGAGTTGAGCTCAGGCCCATGGGGTGTGTCTAGGATCTGGAAAGGGGCCATTGGTCTGCACTTGCCTTCCTGAGGTTCCGAAAGTTCTCTTAGATTTGCTCAGCTTGGTTCTGTATGCAACTGAGGACCTAATGAGCAATTGTACCTAGGGAGTAAATAGAGTCCAGCCTGAGAGGTCAGTTGCCTTTGCCCAAAACTAAATGCAAATCAAATGGGGTTGAGAGTCTTTCCCAGGCTTAGACGGAATCCCCACAAAGAGAGCCTAAGCCAGCATTAGGGCAAGAAGCCTCAGCTTCTAGTCTCTCCCAGGCCAACTGCCTCTGATCATTTACTGTGAGGTGTTCCTCCATTCAGCACTTGTCTGGATTTTTTTTTTTTTTTTCGAGATGGAGTCTCGCTCTATTGCCCAGGCTGGAGTGCAGTGGCAGGATCTCGGCTCACTGCAAGCTCCGCCTCCTGGGTTCACGCCATTCTCCTGCCTCAGCCTCCCAAGTAGCTGGGACTACAGGTGCCCACCACCACACCCGGCTAATTTTTTGTATTTTTTAGTAGAGACGGGGTTTCACCATGTTAGCCAGGATGGTCTCGATCTCCTGACCTCGTGATCCACCCACCTCAGCCTCCCAAAGTGCTGGGATTACAGGTGTGAGCCACCGTGCCCGGCCTTGTCTGGATTTTTTTACTCTTCTTCATTTTCCAAAACCTTTCAGGGCCAGTGATTATATCTTCTGCTTCCAACAGAACACAAGATGGGCATATGCTCAGTAAATATGTTCTATATTTGCTTATGGCTTTGAAACAGCGTGCAGCAGAGTCTGTGAAATTGCCCATTAGGATGTTTTAGATAAGACAGTAGAATGTTAATTACTACTTGGGGTAGAAAAATGTGGCCACTTCAGATGGTGGTTCACAATTATTTCCTATGATGAGGGTCCTGCACTTCACTGAGAATCATTGAATAGAGATGATCATTTCTCTACCATCAAGGAGGACCTTTCTAACTATTTCTAGTACCCATTTTCCCCTAAGTGACCTTGTTTCAAATAGTCTTAAT
This sequence comes from Gorilla gorilla gorilla, assembly GCF_029281585.2. NCBI lineage: Eukaryota > Metazoa > Chordata > Mammalia > Primates > Hominidae > Gorilla > Gorilla gorilla. The sequence goes on from NC_073236.2 coordinate 106,353,929, forward strand.
GACATATTCAATCTATTTTAATTCGTTTTTTTTTCACTTTATGTGCCATTAAGAAAATACAAGAGATAATCCAAAGGTGTAATAGATTTTCATCTTTATAAAATTGCATGTATGTGTGTGTGTGTGTGTGTGTGTGTGTGTGTGTGTATTTTAGGGTATGAGGATAGAAACCAGAATAAAACTAATGACTCACTGCTGGGCAATAAGATCTTGCAGTATCTTTGCTGCTTGAAAGTAAAAATCTAAGTTAGACCAAGGCAAGTGATAGAGAAGCACTAATGGGAAGGTCCCTCTGAGCACTAAACAGTGGCTTCCATTGAGATTTGGGAAGCTTTTTGTTCATGCAAAATGAGGACGAAATACTGGAAAACGACTGGAGAAAAAAGGCATCCCTGGGGAACAACATTCATCTGAAGGTATTCTGTGATTAAGATGTTTCTTTTTGTAGTTTTATTATATTTTTTCAAAAGCATTATAAGATTCTTAGAAGAACCATATAAACTGTCCACATAAAGTGTCCGACAACTTCTTAAACAACAGTAATGTATACTTGATCATATATGTACAAGTAGCAACACATTCCTAAATGCTTAGTATACATGCATATTGCATTTGTCAAATATATCTGATTCAATTGTTTATAAACTTAATTAAATGGGAAAGATAGAGGAACGCATTCATTGAAAAGGACAAAATTACGTTTTAAGTTTTCTCCTCGTTTTTTGTCACCATCTATGTGATTTAGTAGAGAAAGGAATAGCTAAGTGTGAGTGGGAAGAAGTGCCTGTGCATTAGAGAAATAGTGTGTAGGTGTTTTTCTTTGAAGGAAGAAGTTCTTATATTCAGTATTTTAGCTAGGCTTGTCCCACTCAGAATTCCCACCTTAACTGGATGCTGCTGATTCCAAAGAACTAGATTTATGTGTGTTGATAAGAGTGGTTTGTAACAAGCTATAAAATTCCAATTTTAGCTCTCCAAAACTCCAGAAACTCCTCCTCAGAGGCAATCATTCTCAGTTGCCATTGACCCAAAAGACTGAAATTCTGAATAATGGCAAGAGCTTTTGTAGTTTAACCAGACAAATTTGATTCTTACCCAAAATGTCACATTTTAAAAATTGTAACAAAATAACATTGATTTACCTTTGCATTTGTATCCTTGCTTGATTATGCCCCAGAGCTGTAACAAAAGACAAAGGAATGTCAGGGAATCTGAGGATAGATCTGGAAGGAAAACAAGGCCACTGAAAAGGAAGTCCTGGAAAGCTTCAGGACTGGCCAGGCACAAACAGGATGTAGCCACTCTTAACACCCTTCCTGCCAGATAGAAGAACCCTCTCCCGGCCCCTTCCAGCTGTGGTGATAACATGAGTTTCGTTTCCCTTTTCTTTCTGAGAGCCAACTGGGAGCCGGGATGGGAAACTACTAAAGTTTGATGCACCAGACTTTGGCCTGTTGCGCTCTCAGCAAAATGTACAGAGGAGATGGCCACTTGGTCTTTGGGAGCCCCTGGCTCCCTCTTTTTAATGACACTAGCTGCTCTTAGTGCCCACTACAGGAAATGAAACAATGGAAGAAGCGCACCTCATGTGAAAGCATTTGGATTTTGCTAGGCTATTTTCTGAGTAGTATTTGTCCCGTGGAAAAATACAGAAGAGGAAATGATCTTAGTTATTCATGTCTTCATTCTCCACATTTGCTCTATGTTTGGCCTGTGCCAGGGTTGTAGGAGATGTCGAAAAAGCTCAGATTCTGCCAAGCAAGGAGTCTGTGACATCCTCGTGGTTAACAAGTAGGAAGTGACAAATCCCTGAGGGGAGATGTGAGGGCCTGCAGTTCCACGAGGGAGCGTTTGCCCAGGGGGTTCAGGGACATCCTGGTGATGGTGTCTTCGCTCTCCAGACAGACTCCTTCTAAACACCATAAAGAAGAGACCCTGGCCGGGCACGGTGGCTCACACCTGTAATCCCAGCACTTTTGGAGGCCGAGAAGAGCAGATCACGAGGTCAGGAGATCGAGACCATCCTGGCTAACATGGTGAAACCCCGTCTCTACTAAAAATACAAAAAAAATTAGCTGGTCATGGTGGTGGGCGCCTGTGGTCCCAGCTACTTGGGAGGCTGAGGCAGGAGAATGGCATGAACTCAGGAGGCGGAGCTTGCAGTGAGCTAAGACTGCACCACTGCACTCCAGCCTGGGCAACAGAGCAAGAGTCCATCCCAAAAAAAAGAGAAGAGGGCCTTGCCATGCCCTTCTGTGCCTCCCCACACCTCTTGCATGGGGTGACAGATTCACCAGAGGCATACAGTATGGGTAATTAAATGGGCTTAGCTCAAGTTGGAGAAGAACTATTGCTAACCTTTTCGTGTTTGGGTTAGGTGGCTATTATCTACTTAATAAAATAATGTTGAAAAAGCAGGGCCCACTGGGACTGACGGGGGTGCCGTTCACAATGTTCACAATGTATTATAAGTGAGCAATGCCCCCACATGTGGGCAGCATGGCCCGCTCTTCCAGAAGAGTAAGTCACAGCCAATGTGAAGCGACTCGAGAGTACACGAAGACTGCTCCTTACTTCTTTTTGACAAGGAACTTCCACAAGTAGAAAACTCAAGGATTCCTTTGAGCCTTAACAGCTATTTGGTCCTTCGGAATACATATTAAAATGCAAATGTCAGCCGGGCGCGGTGGCTCACGCCTGTAATCCCAGCACTTTGGGAGGACGAGGCGGGCGGATCATGAGCTCAAGAGATCAAGACCATCCTGGCCAACATGGTGAAACCCCATCACTACTAAAAATACAAAAATTAGCTGGGCGTGGTGGTGTGTGCCTGTAGTCCCAGCTATTCAGGAGACTGAGGCAGGAGAATCACTTGAACCCGGGAGGTAGAGGTTGCAGTGAGCCAAGATCACACCACTGCAGGCGACAGAGAGAGATTCTATCTCAAAGAAAAAAAAATAATAATAAATAAATAAAATGCAAATGTCTCCTAGGACAGAGCAGTATTTTGTCTTAGGGACAGGAAGGATTATCTGACAATTAAGTAGAAGCAAGCATGGCTGGAAGAGAGAGGGGCATGATCCAGAAAAGGGCAGTGGTGGCCAGGATCATCACAGCTTGATCTTTATGATAATATAGTTTGCTTCTCTTTTGTAAAAGGTGAATGTGATGATCCAGGAAGTTAGATAATTTGCAATCTCCCACAACCTGGAAATTCTTTCTCCAGAGCCCTTGGTAATGATAATAGCAATAATAATGATGATAGTTAACATTTCTTGAACTCTTGCTATGTGAAAGGCACAGTTAGGCTCTTTATACATATTAGCTTATTTAATTGCTCATGATGTCCTTATGGTGTAGATAATAATATTTTTCTTATTTTTACAGATGAGGAGACTGACCTACAGAGAGGTAAAGTCCCTTGGCAAGGTCTCATAGCTAGTGAGGGAAAGAAGAATGTGTCACTTGAGGGAAAGACAAGAAGCCATTGCTCCTGCATACTCTTGTGTGAGCAAAGGCACTGAGGTGGGACAAGAAAGGATAAGATTTAAGAAAAGACATCCTAATATCCAGATATGTTACATTATTAGCATTGCTGCAGGAACTGCTGAAAAAGATACAGTCAAGCAAGGGTGCTGGGGGTGGGGGGGTGGAGAGGTAGGTTTGCTAATGCTTACTTAATAGCCAGGAACAAACAGTAGCTAGGAAGAGGCACTGGGTCAGTGTGCCTGCCAAGAACAGTAGAGGATGAACTCATGTGGATGGGTATGCGGGAGTATTTCCCACAGTCCTTTGATCTGAGACCACCGGCTGCTGTCATATTTGGAGTAATTGTGGTGTAAGGCGCACTGGACTGAGAGTCAGGAGACTTGGGTGTGACTCATGGTTTTGCTGCTAATGATCTGTGTGACCTTGGGGGAAGTCACTTAACTTCTCCAGACCTCAGTTTCTTCATCTACAAAATAAGGGAATTACTAACACTCTTTCAGTTCTGGAATTCTAATTCTAAAGTAAATCTTCTGCAGAGCAAGTCTGTTTGTCTTCCTTAAACTTAAAATGGAATTTATTTTAAAAGCAGATGGTTCCGGCACTGGAACCATTCTCCCACAATTCCTTTCAATGACACATCTATAGAGCTATAGTTATAAATTCCTTTGAAAACCAATGGGCTTTTTGACATGAGTGTCAGTAAAGATCAAATCAAATCGTACCAATAAAATTAAATATATTTTAAAAACAAAAACAGCTGTAAAAATTTTAAATGAGTTAATTTCAATTAAACTCTCAAAGTATCAAGGAATACATAAAAAATGTGTACTCTGAGCCGTGTAACGTGCAACGTGTCTAATAGTATTTTATCATGCAACAACATTGTGGGTAAGTATTAACTCCCTTTTACAGATAGAAATAGACCCAAAGATGGTGAATAACTTGGTCAAGGACATAGAGTTAGCAAGGGCAAAACTTTAACCCAGGGTTCCAGACTCCAGGTCCAGAGCTTTCTACTTCATCACAGCTGCATCAAGAATGTAGCACCAGCAGGTCTGCTCCAATGAGTCAGGGAGACAGGTGTGGAATTTCCAAGAAAGTCTACCTTGCTGCTCCTACAGAATCAGGGCCTCTGTAAAAGGGAGGGACAGGACAGAAGGACTAGAGAGCAGAGATAAGACCTTGAGTTTGTTTCTCATTTGTTTGTTTGTTTGTTTGTTTGTTTTTGAGATGGAGTCTTGCTCTGTCACCCAGGCTGGAGTGCAGTGGTGCCATCTTGGCTCGCTGCAAGCTCCGCCTCCTGGGTTCACGCCATTCTCCTGCCTCAGCCTCCGGAGTAGCTGGGACTGCAGGCGCCCACCACCACACCCTGCTAATTTTTTGTATTTTTAGTAGAGACAGGATTTCACCGTGTTAGCCAGGATGGTCTCGATCTCCTGATCTCATGATCCACCCGCCTTGGCCTCCCAAAATGCTGGGATTATAGGTGTGAGCCACCGCGCCTGGCCGAGTTTTTTATTATTATATTTAGCGATGGCAGTGGCAGGTGTCTCTTTATATTGCCCAGGCTGGAGTCGAACTCTTGGGCTCAAGCTATCCCCCTGCCTCAGCCTCCTGAGTACCTGGGACTACAGGTCCATGCCACAGCACCTGGGACCTTGAGATTTGATAAGGGTCTTCTGACTCTCACAGCCCACCAAAAGACAGATGCATCATCCTGACTTTTGGCTGAGCCATACCATGGCCCAGCAGCCTGACCTTTTGTTTACTGGGTCCCACTCTGTAGGAGCGTGTTATGCACGGCCCCATCCCACATCAGAATTTTCAGGTCTAGGTATTTCCAAAAATTTCCATCAGAATAGAGAAACATGAAAAAGGAGACCATTTTGTTTTGTTTTGAGACTGAGTCTCGCTCTGTCACCCAGGCTGCAGTGCAGTGGCATGATCTTGGCCCACTGCAACCTCTGCCTCCCAGGTTCAAATGATTCTCCTGCCTCAGCCTCCTGAGAAGCTAGGATTACAGGCACCTGCCACCACGCCCTGCTAATTTTTGTATTTTTGGTAGAGACGTGTTTTCACCATGTTGGCCAGGTTGGTCTCAAACTCCTGACCTCAGGTGATCTGCTTGCCTTGGCCTTCCAAATTTCTGGGATTACACACATGAGCCACCGCGCCTGGCCAACCATTTGTTTTATGATAAAATGGTCTGGTCATGCAATCCCAGTGGAGATACTAAAGAAGAACTTCACCTTCTCTGCAGTGAATAAAGAGAACTAGTTAGACTGGCTTTCCCCTGTGTCACATCAGCTGCTATGACCACCTGGGGCCGTCTTTGAGGAAACGGCTGCCTCTTATTTACCCATTCTCAGAGGAGTGTGTGCTTGAACACAGACTCCTGCATTGGGCTCCTGAAAGCCAGTTCTTTGAGCATGGGATGGGAAAAATGTAATTTCTGGTAGCGTATAATATCGGCAACAAATTCAGTATGGGTCAACGAGTCAACAGGAGGACATGGCTGCCAAATAAAGCTAACATGACTGAGCTCTGGCATCTAGAAAAAGGGGCGATTGTCATACTCCTCTGGGTGCTGGGCCTCCCTCACCTGGAATACCACATTTCCCATTTTATTTAACTTGGATTATCAACTGGAGACATTCAGGGCCCAGGAGTTTCTGTTAAGGCCAGGATCAAAAACTGACCTTGGTTCCCAAAGAATTATCAAAGGTGGGGGAAGGAAGCATGCAGTCTTCATTTGTTGCAGTGGTGTAGGTGAAGCACAGGGCTGACAGTCAGTACACCTGTGTCGGAGTCCAAGCTCTGGTAATGATTAGCTGTGCAATCCTCAGGAACCTGGGTTATCCTCTTTGAACCTCTATCTTCATAAGCAAGATGGTGAAAGTAAAATGCCCTCTTCAAGGGCTTGCTATGAGGATTAGTTACCATAATGTCTATGGAAGTACTTTGTTACCATCAAGCATTGAGTAAATGTTATTTATTATTATAACCAGCTTCTCTCCAAAAAGATTTTTTCTTCCTTTTTGAGTTGTGAATTATTGAACCATGCCATGATGGATTTCTGGTCACTAATACCACATGAAATGAAAACTGGAACGAACTCGCTAAGATAAATGCACCTCTTAATTGCAACCACTTATGAATATTAGTGATGAATGCCAGGGCTCATTGGGCTGACACTTTTCCCTGGCAGGGATTAATAAACAAAACCACTGTCTTGAGTTAACAGCCCTCACCAGCCTTCCCTGTTTTTGCTAGCCCTGCATTCCTAGAAAATAACTAAACCTTGCCTTTGGTGTTTAATCTTTAATTTCAGGGAGCCATCACATTTTACTTCTGATTCAAAGCAGACAGTGAACTTTATTTAGTGTATCATTTTCCTACTTTTTCAGAATGCTACACAAATAACTGCATACATAAGAAAACAACGGAAAACAGACTTACAAATCCCGCACAGTGTTCGCAGAAGGTTGGCTTGAGATAGGTCATCTCCTGAAAATTATGGATAAATCCTGGTCCCATTTTACAGTGTAGTTGGGATTTAGCTCTCAGGAAGTAAGCCATCATTTCATCTTTACTAATTAGGCCATCCCTGTTAAGAGAATCAAAGAAGGGAGGGAATCTTTAAATAACAGGTTGCTAAGTAGTTGCCACACTTTAATCACCCACCTCCCAAACCTTTGTGGCCAAAAGCAGTTGAGGAATATTCACTTCTCTATTACATCTCAGAGAAGGAGCAAACCTCAAAAGGCACCTTCAGGTGTTCAAAGCCTTTTTCAGTAAGCAGAAAATTGTGTATGTGTGCACCCTGCATGTGTGTGTGTGTGCAGGAGCATATTCATGTAAGCGCACATGTGGCCTGTGCACCGCAGCACAGAAAGTCTTTATTATGAAAAGCAGCTTCCTGAAGGACATCTTTCTAGTCCTTGCCTAGCTGTAAGGTTGCAAGAATTAGGATGATGGAGAAAGGCAGAGAACTGTATAACTGGGCTGACCATTCTCAAATTCATTCAGCTTGATGCTGTCCGGGCTCCTTGGTGATATTTTCACTCATATCTTAGTGGCTCATAGCCCATTCACTGCGACTGGCTGGGAGCAATTCTTCCAGATCTACTCCACACAGAACAAACCTCTGGTCCTTCCCACCTTCCTACCCCTACTCACCACATACGCTGACTTCTTGTTTATCAAAAATGATCAAATTGGCCAGGTGCGGTGGCTCATGCCTGTAATCCTAGCACTTTGGGAGGCCAAGGTGGGCGGATCACTTGAGGTCAGGAGTTCAAGACCAGCCTGACCAACATGGTGAGACCCCATCTCTACCAAAAACACAAAAATTAGCTGGACGTGGTGGTGTGTGCCTATAATCCCAGCTACTCAGGAGGCTGAGTCACGGAGGCAGAGATTGCAGTGAGCCGAGATCACACCACTGCACTCCAGCCTGGGCAACAGAGCGAGACTCTTGTCTCAAATAATAATAATAATAATAATAATAATAATAATAATTGGATCCACTTGACACAGGTGAGCTCTATCTTGCTTCTTTGTCCATTAGCATGTGCTGGCGATCACACCTTTCCTTTCCAGTTCAGAACTCTTTTCTACCTCCTATGTCCTCTCTTGGGACTCCTCTCTCAGAGGAAGAGTTGTGCCATCCAGCACTCTCCAGCCTCCCCGGGACTCTCCTCCTTCCAGGTTATGCTCAGTCTCTTCCCCTGTTTCTTCCTCTGTTCACAAATACGCTCAGGACTTTCCTAGCTGAAAAATCCCCTTCTTCAGTCCTGCTGCCATCTCCAACAGATGTCTTTTCTCTCTACCTTCTTTTACTCCGGAAGTTTTCAAAAAGAGAAATCATTAGGTTCTTTTATCATTTCCTCCAGGTACTGTTTATGCCACTTGGGTTTCTAACCCTACAAATCTGTCACCAAGAACATCCTCAGTGGCCTTTTCTCATTGGCAGGAGGTAACACGGAGACATGTTTCCTTCTTTTGGCGCTCTCCCCTTAGGCACCCTGGAATTGCATGCCACCCCGCTTCTCCTCCTTCCTCTCCAGCTCCCCCTTCTCCAGCTCACCTGCAGGGCCCTCTGACTCCTTTCAATGCCTGCATGTAGGAGGGGAGTCCCTGAAGGCTCATTCCTCAGGCCCTGAGCTCACCTCCCTCTAAGAGTTCCCACCAGAGTTTGCTCACAAGATCGAGACTCCAGCTTACAGTGGGGCTGAAGACTTAATCTCCATCTCCGGCCCTGACTGTTGTCCTGAATTTTTGCACCGCATCTTTGACAACTTGCTAGACCTCTCTTCCTGATGATCCACTCTCTGTCTCAATCAACGGATCTAAGTCCAACTTCATCTCTTTCTTCCGTGTAATCCCTGCCCAGGCTTCCCTATTACTGTTTGCTGTGCCACAATTTTCCCCCAGGCTTGAGAGTTTAAGATCCCTTTCTTACCTCCTATGCAAAATAACTTTGATTTTTGTACTTTATAAGTATTATTAAAGTTATTTTGCATAGGAGGCAAAAAAAAAAAAAAGGATTCTAAATTCTCAAGCTTGCAGGGAAATTTGGCACAGCCTAGCACCTAACAGTTATTTTTTCTGCTCCTCCAAACATCCGCCATCAAGGAGGCACCAGCGTCTAGTATTCCCTTCTTTGTGTTCTTGAGTTCTCATCATTTAGCTCTCACTTAGAAGTGAGAACCTGTGGTATTTGGTTTTCTGTTCCTGCGTTAGTTTGCTAGGGATGATAGCCTCCACTTCCATCCGCATTCCTGCAAAACACATGATCTCATTCTCTTTTTTTTTTTTTTTTTTTTTTCCTGAGACAGAGATTCGCTCTTGTTACCCAGGCTGGAGTGCAATGGCGCGATCTTGGCTCACCACAACCTCTGCCTCTTGGGTTCAAGTGATTCTCCTGCCTCAGCCTCCGACATGTGTCACCACACCCGGCTAATTTTTGTATTTTCAGTAGAGATGGGGTTTCTCCATGTTGGTCAGACTGGTCTCGAGCTCCCGACTCAGGTGATCCGCCTGCCTGAGCCTCCCAAAGTGCTGGGATTACAGGCATGAGCCACCGTGCCTGGCAATCTCGTTCTTTTTTATGGCTGCATAATAGTCCATGATGTATATGTACCACATTTTCTTTATCCAATCTGTTATTGATGGGCATTTAGGTTGATTACATGACTTTGATATTTGAATAGTGCTGCAATGAACACTCATATGCCTGTGTCTTTACTGTAGAATGATTTCTATTCCTCTGGGTATATACCCAGTAATGGGATTGCTGGGTTGAAGTGTAGTTCTGTTTTTAGCTGCTTGAGGAATCGCCATACTGCTTTCCACAATGGTTGAATGAATTATACTCCCACCAACAGTGTATAAGTGTTCCCTTTCCTCTGCAACTTCACTAGCATCTGTTATTTTTTGACTTTCTTTTTTTTTTTTTTGAGACGGAGTCTTGCTCTGTCGTCCAGGCTGGAGTGCAGTGGTGCGATCTTGGCTCACTGCAAGCTCCGCCTCGTGGGTTCACGCCATTCTCCTGCCTCAGCCTCCCGAGTAGCTGGGACTACAGGGGCCCGCCACCACGCCTGGCTAATTTTTTGTATTTTTAGTAGAGACAGAGTTTCACCGTGTTAGCCAGGATGGTCTTGATCTCCTGACCTCATGATCCACCCACCTCAGCCTCCCAAAGTTCTGGGATTACAGGCATGGGCCACAGAGCCCAGCCAATTTTTTGACTTTCTAGTAATAGCCATTCTTGGCTGGGCACGGTGGCTCACGCCTGGAATCCCAGAACTTTGGGAGGCCAAGGCAGGTGGATCACCTGAGTTCAGGAGTTCAAGAACAGCCTGGCCAACATGATGAAACCTCGTTTCTACTGAAAAAAAAGAAAAAACAATTGCCTGGCGTGGTGGTGCATGCCTATAACCAGCTACTCAGGAGGCTCAGGCATGAGAATCACTTGAACCCAGGAGGCAGAGGTTGCAATAAGCCGAGATTGTGCCACTGCACTCCAGCTTGGGCAAAAGAGCGAGACTCTGTCTCAAAGAAAAGTAATAATAATAATAATAGCCATTCTGACTGGTGTGAGGTGACATCTCATCGTAGTTTTGATTTGCATTTCTCTAATTATCAGTGATATTGAGCTTTTTTTCATATGCTTATTGTCCACATGTATGTCTTCTTTACAGAAGTGTCTATTCGTTCCTTTGCCTACTCAAAGGAATGGGCGCAGATTTCATAATGAAGAGGCCAAAAACAATCTTTATTATATATATGATAAATGAATTTATGAATGCATTGTCCCACAAATTTATTACATCATTTGGTACATAAATTTGTCTAACAGTGCATTAGCTCATCTCCCCTCCTAGGGACTCACAGTGTAACACACCAGCCTATTAAAAGCTTGGGAAGTCACACAGTAAAGACACCTATTTAATGAGATTTAACCCTGTGTTTCTCACATGTGACTAGTTAGTTCCTTTTTCAAAAGTACTAATTAATAGCTACTTCTGTGGAACATCGTTTGCAAAACAGTACCTTAGAGAAAACATCTTTTTGAGACTTTCTAGTATTAACCACTCAAAACTTTAGTGTCATGTAAGCAAGATATGAATAGTCCAAACCTTCATTCATAGAAAACAATTCTATAGATATCAATAAGTAGAGATAAGGATGATATAGAGATAGAGATAGACACAGATATTTACTAGGACAATCTCAATTATGTCTCTAGAACCAACAGATAAAAGAAATGAAGACTAGGAAGTTATTTTAAGTCAATGTCCTATTTACATGTCACTAATAGTAACAAACTAAGCAAAGAAGTGGGTAGTTAGCAGGCAATTTAAATTTTACTTTGTAAAGGAAGTTAATGTTTCTAATTAAATTTATTTTAAAAGTATTCTTTGTTCCGGGTATATAATGAAGATGAATTTAAGATTTTAAGTTATGTTAATGTGTCAAGACTTTCCTTGGTGTGTTGAATTACAGATTTTATTTTTTAAATTCAATTAAAAAAAATAGTTAGAGACAAGGTTCCCACTATGTTGCCCAGGCTGGTCTCAAACTCCTGTCTTCAAATAATCCTACTATCTCAGCCTCCCACAGTGCTGGCATTACAGGTGTGAGGTATCGCACCCGGCTCCAGATTTCGTTTTTTAAGAATTCTCATACCAGCAAAAATATTAGAGAATTTTAATGTAATTTAATTTGCCCATTTTACCAAAACAAAATCCAGCATTTCCTTACAGGTGATTTTTAAATTAGGAACTAATCTCATACTATTAACAATTAATCAAATTATTAATGCCAGGATTTCTCAGCAGTTTTTTTTTCAAATCATTATTTTCTTTTAATGAGTTGGGTTTTAGTCTCTAAAGCGATTTAATTTTTAGGAATCATTTGACGCTAAAAAGCAATATATTTTTTCTTTATCAAGACAACCTTTGATCAATCAAAGAAAAAACAAAGCATGAATGCTTCTTGGCTGTCTGCAGCGATCGTCTGCTTTAATGAAGACTATAAGTAAGTTTTATTTTTTTTTTTGAGACAGAGTCTCGCTCAGTCACCCAGACTGGGGTGCAATGGTGCTATCTCAGCTCACTGCAACCTCTGCCTCCCAGGCTCAAGCAATTCTCCCGCCTCAGCCACCCAAGTAGCTGGGATTACAGGCCTGTGCCACCATGCCCAGTGAATTTTTGTATTTTTAGTAGAGACAGAGTTTCGCCATGTTGGCCAGGCTGGTCTTTAACTCCTGGCCTCAAGTGATCTGCCTGCCTCAGCCTCCCAAAGTGCTGGGATTACAGGCATGAGCCACCATGCCTGGCCAAAATTTTTTTAAAATCTTCATGAGTTTTAAGATTGCTTCCAGGTCCACTAATTTTGAGGACTCTCCCAGGTTAGATCTAACACTATTTCTCCTCTACTCTTTTTTGGTGGAGATTTTTTGAGGTCGAGAGCTAAGCAATAGAAGCAATATAGCAAATGGAGTGCTTGGATCATTTACAAATGTGCACTTGTGTTCAACACTGACAACATGGTCTTCCCTGTGATTCCATTCAGGTCATGTTCATACACACCAAGAAAATAATCAGTGACAAATTAAACCTGGCTCATCAAAGCACTAGGGTTGAAGCTGTCAAGATGTAAATTACAAGTTTCCCTTCTCTCCTCTGATAATAAATTTCTGCTTTAGGATAGTTGCATTAAAATAAAACAAAATTAAAACTTACTGATCTTTGTCCAGAACACAGAAGGAATCCAAGAAGGGAAAATTGGCAGCTATACTTTCAAAGTCCTCTTGGGAAATGTACCCATCATGGTCGTGATCATAGTTTCTAAATACAGACTGCAAAGGAAAGATAAGTATTTATTGAATGACTATGAGGCAGGCTCTGAACTTGTTATTGCGAAAGCAATGATAACTAGCATATGATCCTTTCTATCAAGGAGCTTAGAATCTAGTGAAAGATAACTAAGTCAAGAAGCCTTTATAATATAACAAGACAAGTGGTTTGCTGAGGATAAAAACAGAGTAGTGGTTGGATGTGGTGGCTCACACCTGTAATCCCAGCACTTTGAGAGTTGGAGGCAGAGGTGGGAAGATCACTTGAGTCCAAGAGTTTGAGACCAGCCTGAGCAACATAGAGAGACCTCATTGCTAAAAAAAAATTTTTTAAATTAGCTGGGCACGGTGGTGCATGCCTAGAGTCCCAGCCACTTGTGAGGCTGAGGCAGGAGGCTTACTCAGCCCAGGAGTTTGAGGTTACAACGAGCCAAGATCACACCACTGCACTCTAGCCTGGGCAACAGAGTAAGGCATCATCTCTAAAAAATAAATTTTAAATAAAATTAAAAATAAAACTTCGGCTGGGCGTAGTGGCTCACGCCTGCAATCCCAGCACTTTAGCACTTTAGGAGGCTGAAGCAGGTGGATCACCTGAGGTCAGGAATTCAAGACCACCCTGACCAACAGGATGAAACCCCATCGCTACTAAAAATAAAATAAAATAAAAAATTAGCTGGGCATGGTGGCATATGCCTGCAATCCCAGCTACTCAGGGGGCTGAGGCACGAGAATCGCTTGAACCTGGGAGGAGGAGGTTGCAGTGAGCCAAGATGGCGCCATTGCACTCCAGCCTGGGCAACAATAGCAAAACTCTGTCTCAATAAATACATAAATAAAATAGAGTGATATTGGTGGGGGGGGGGGGGGGGAAGAGGAAGTGGATTAAGAAAGGTTTCCTGGGAAAAGCAAGGTTTAAACTGAAACCTCAGGGTTGAGTAGAAATTGGCTTAGTGAACTTACAAATTCCAATACCATGACAATAGAAAATAAAGTTTTAAGGTGTTATCTCAAAAATTAAAGCATACATTTAATGCAGTTCCAATCAAAATCCCAGTAGGGATTTATTTTAAATGAACAAATTGATTACAAAGTTCAAATCAAAGTGGGTATGTTGAAAACAGGCTAAAAATTATTTTAAATGAAGAGTAATGAGGGGGAACATGCCCTTTCAGAAATCAAATATTCTACACAGCTACATTAATCAAAACAACATGATACAAATTACCACAGAGAGTGGAGTCCTGAAACAAACCCATGTATATATAGGAATTTATCAAAAAGTATCTTTTAAAATCCACAGAGAAATTATGGATTATCCAATAACTGCTGTTGAGTTAAATGACTAATAATCTTACAAAATAAATTACCTCCAAACTAAATTCTAGATGTATTATATATTATTTATTTTTCTTTTTAGAGACAGGATCTCACTCTGTTGCTACAGTGCAGTGGCATGATCATAGCTCACTACAGCCTCAAACTCCTAGAATCAAACTCCATCCTCCTGCATCAGCCTCCCAAAGTGCTGGGATTATAGGCATGAGCCACTGCACTAGTGTATTATATAGTTTAATGCAAAAAAACCCAAAGCTATAAAAGTACCAAAGATAAATAGATGAAAATATTTTTCATGTTTCGTAATCTTTGTGTGAAAAAGGCCTTTTTTGGCATGACATCAATGTCAGAAGCCATAAAGAAAAATATTTTATTTAATAAAATGCAAAAAAATTGAACCAAAAAAGCTTAATTAACAAATTTTAAGATAAATGTCAAACAGAGCAAGTTATTTGCAGCATATATGAGAGCAAAGACACAAAAGTCAAACAGGCAATCACCAAATAAAAATACAAATGGTCAGTACATCCATGGAAAGTTATTCAGCTCAGCTAATCATTACAGAAACATTAATGAAGCTTTTTTTCACCTCTCAGATTAAATAAAATCTTAAAATACTGTAATCGATCATCTTCTAGGGTATGAGACAACAGGTACTCTTGTATCAAGTTAGTGACGTAAATAGCCACAATATTTTTGGAGGACAATCAGGAATTTTAAGTGCCTACTCTCTGACACAGCAATTCCACTTCTAGGAATCTGTCCTAAAGAAATAATTGAACAAAGTTGCATAAGATACACATGTATATATGTATGTAGTATATGTGTGTTTATACATACGTAGAGATAGAGAATAAAGTCATATTAGATAATCTACAAATTATCAGTGGTTATCCTTGGAGAATAGAATTACCAAGACCTGAAAGTAAAGCTTTTTATTTTCTATAATTTATGTAATGCTTTAATATTTTTGATGATTCTATCTTCCTTTGTAATCAGAGAAGAATAAAAAAAGTTTCCCATTGCCCTCTGCAAAATTAGGTTTTCAAAAAAATTTGTAAGTTCTTTCTGCAAACACATGTATACAAATTTATATTTGATTTTGATTCCAGTTTTAATTAATCTCCAGTTTTAATTAATTCCCAGTAGTTTCTGTCTATTCTATCTATCGATATTGCCCTGTGTTGCAAGTATTTCGGGAAGTAGGTAAGGTATAAATGAATGAATTAATTAAAAATGTGACTAAAATGAGCCCATCTCAAGCTTTTTCATAGGTAACAGAATTGTGCAAAATCAGAAAACATTACCTTTTTTTTAAATTCCAGTATCATTACTTAGCCATAATAAAAATAGCTTAAAAGTTAACTATTTTGGAATGCCTACTATTTATAGCTTAACATCCATATTTATACCACAAGTAGAAGATTTTTTGCGGAGTAAAATTCATCATAAAATCCTGGTCTTTTATTTGACTGAACCAATGGTAAGGAATTTGGAGAAAAGCGGAGAGAGAGAAGGTAAGGAAGACAGAATGAGACAGAGAGAGAGAGAGAAATTCCCCAGACACACACACACACACACACACACACACACACACACACACACACACACAGAGAGAGAGAGAGAGAGAGAGAGACAGAGAGAGAGAGAGAGAGAGAAATTCCCCATGTGGACTGAGGAAGTCAGTATGTAGAATGAGACTGGGAGAGGGAACAGCTCTGCCTTCCATTTCCTGGCTTCAGACATTCCTGAGCTGCAACTCAGTCCTTGCATTCCCTGGGGACCCCTGGATCCTTTTCTCACCTTCCCCAGCTCCAAGCTGGGTCTGTTACTACCACGGGCTCCACTGGACCTTATCTCCTTCTCAGCCCTTCCCTCACTAATATTCCCCTTGGCACCACCATTTTCCTGCCTGCCTCACACGCTCCGCAAAATTTTTCTTTCAGCACCTCCTAGTTTTCTGAGTTATCCAAGATGTAAGACATTCTTTCTTTTTCTTTAAATATCTTCTCCCAGCAAAAAGCACATTCTATCCCAAAGACTCAATTCTGTTGCACCAGCAGATGTACCTACCAATCCATTAAAGTAGACATTTAATTCAGGATCGCAGTTTCCTGTACCCGAGATGTTTCCGTGTTCCCCCAACGGCACTTCTACTCTTTTTTCTTTTCTTTTCTTTTCTTTTTTTTTTTTTCAGACGGAGTCTCACTCTGTCGCCCAGGCTGGAGTGCAGTGGCGCGATCTCACCTCACTGCAAGCTCTGCTTCCCGGGTTCACTCCATTCTCCTGCCTCAGCCTCCTGAGTAGCTGAGACTGCAGGCGCCCGCCATCGCGCCCGGCTAATTTTTTGTATTTTTAGTAGGGACGGCGTTTCACCGTGGTCTTCATCTCCTGACCTCGTGATCCGCCCCCCTCGGCCTCCCAAAGTGCTGGGATTACAGGCGTGAGCCACCGCGCCTGGCCCTACTCTTTTTTCTACACGGAAAACTCTGACAGAGCCTTGTCCTACATTAGGTGATTTTTCTAATCTCAATAACATCGGGCTGCTGTGTCATAAAATTCCAAAACTATACAAAAGGAGAAACTATCCAACTTACAGGATTTCTTTCCTGCCCTTGGGTAATCAATTTATTGGGCATCTTAGTGGGACCTATGTGGGTTTTTCATGAGTGATTCTAATCCCCAATCCCTTGAGCTGTTGACAATGACAGAGGTGGCAAATGCCTGAGAAAGAGAGGAGCTGGAAGTAGCTGAGAGTATCTGGGCAAGAGAGACAACAAAGGGAAAAGGGCCTTTCTGATCGACTCTCCCCAGGACCCAATGCCTGGTAGGACTAAGTGCCTGCTAAATTGTTCCTACCTGCCAGAGGGTTGTTTTCAGGGGTTCCATCAGATTCCTGGACAATCGCAGAACATTCTGGAAAGAGAAAGGGTCTTCTAGTGCCCTCTCTTTATTCTCCCTCAACCACTTACCTCCACTAATTTCCTTATGTGCTTGTTGATGACCGTGGGGTCTGGCTTTGGCATCACCCCTAATGCCCACTCCAGGGGTACCACAGGCTTGTTGGGTGTCGTAGGGGAGGTAGGCTGCTGATAAAAAAAAACCCACATATTTTTCAACTTTATTATTATTATTATTTTGAGACAGGGTCTGGCTCTGTCGCCCAGGCTGGAGTGCAGTGGTGTAATTTCGGCTCACTGCAATTTCTGCCTCCTGGGCTCAAGCCATCCTTCCACCTCAGCCTCCCAAATATCTAGGACTACAGGTGTGTGCCACCACGCCCAGCTAATTTTTGTATTTTTAGTACAAATGGGGTTTCACCATGTTGCACAGGCTGGTCTCTAACTCCTGGGCTCAAGCAATTCTCCGGCCTCAGCCTCCCAAAGTGCCGGGATTATAGGCATGAGCTACCACGCCTGGCCATATTTTTCAACGTTAACTGGGGCCTTGAACAACTAGGACCAGGGACACTGAGAAGAATGAATAAGTTTTGTATACTCATAATACCAGTAGAAACTTACATTTATATAGCTATTAAATGCTTATAAAACAAGCATCTTATGTTAATGGAATCTAATCTGTAACTAAATGCATGTTTAGATACTGCCTTTTGTTTAACAGCAACTTAAATTCTATTATTTTATTTTTATTATTTATTTATTTATTTATTTATTTATTTATTTTTTGAGACAGAGTCTCTCTCTGTCACCCAGGCTGGAGTGCAGTGGCATGATCTTGGCTCACTGAAACCTCTGCCTCCCAAGTTCAAGCGATTCTTGTGCCTCAGCCTCCCAAGTAGCTGGTATTACAGATACCCACTATCAAGCCCAGCTAATTTTTGTAATTTTAGTAGAGACGAGTTTCCACCATGTTGGCCAGGCTGGTCTCGAACTCCTGACCTCAGGTGATCCACCTGCCTTGGCCTCCCAAAGTGCTGGGATTACAGGTGGGAGTCACCACATCCAGACTAAATTCTACTATTTTAAATGGGAAAAAAGCAATGCGCTCCCAGTCCATCCAAAAATCCTATCCGAGTTCTCTAAATATCACTAAAACTTTTATATAACAATCCATCATGGATTTTTGTGTAATACAGGATACAAAAACACCAGTTATCTAATTCTCTAATACTTAGTGATCAGTTATGGTGCATGCAGCAAATGGGTACCAGTGGGTGGCCAAGTTTATGTCCTTACGTCTGCACCTTGCTCAATACGCTTAAGCACTTCTGACTGTTCTGCCAATCATTAGGTCTCTCTGGCCCTCTTTGGTGAACTTTCTTTCTCCACAGATTTTTCTGCATTCTTACAAGACATTTGCATATAAAATTGTGGGGAAGATGGTAGCATAATGCATAACATGCTTGGACAACACAAGCACAGAACACAATCCTTTCAGGAGACCAGCCAAGACTGGTGTTCACTTTATATCCTCTCCCTGAAACCTTCATAAAATGTCAACATTTTTGCTGGTGCACACATGCAAATCTATTTTTTTCTATCTTTTCTTTTTAATTTATATTTATAGAGGCTGGGTACAGTGGCTCACACCTGTAATCCCAGCACTTTGGGAAGCTGAGGCAGGTGGATCACCTGAGGCCAGGAGTTTGAGACCAGCCTGGCCAACATGGTGAAACTCCCTCTCTACTAAAAATACAAAAAAATTAGCCGGATGTGGTGGCACATGCCTGTAGTCCAAGCTAGTTGGGAGGGTGAGGCAGGAGAATTGCCTGAGCCAGGGAGGTGGAGGTTGCAGTGAGCTGAGATTGCCATGGCACTCCAGCCTGGGAGACACAGCAAGACTCTGTTTCAAAAAAAAAAATTACATTTATAGATACATATACTTGTGTGTGTGTGTGTGTGTGTGGGTGTGTGTGTGTGTATTTTAGAGACAGGGTCTCACTATGTTGCACAGGCTGGAGTGCAGTGGTTATTCACAGGCACCATGTATATATATATACATATCTCCTATTAGTTCTGTCCCTCTAAGAGAACCCTAATACAATTATCTTCCCACTCCATCCCCTTTCCAGCTCCCCATCCTACTAAGAGCCACCTCTATCATTCAATAAAACCTCTGCATTCACCATCCTTCAAGTCCATGTGACCTGATTCTTCTTAGATGCCAGACAAGGACTCAGGTACCAAGAAGGTAGGGTGTAAAAGGCTGTCACCCTGACTCTCCACTGAGCTGGTTAAGACTTAGCCATCCATGGACAGCAACTGCTAAAAGAGCATTAACTGTAACACACCCCTAGATGCTGTCTTGGGGCCAGAGCCCAAAAGCACTCTCCCCGGCCCCCACGCCTGCACCCACTTGTCTGTATGTTCCCCTCCAGCAAAGGGCTTGAATGTGGCCACATCTCTGTCGCAAGTCTCAGTGAAGGGATCCAGGGAACTCTCCCATCTCAACAGGACATGTCAAATAGGCTGACACTCCACTTAGAGAAGAGACAGAAAGAGACTGGGAAATGTCTTGTGTTAGATTCGTAGGATTTTAGCACTTAGAAGGGACTTTCAAAAGCTTCTACTCTTACAACAAATAAAAAGACTTTTCTATGTTTGATGGAAATATCTCCTAAAATTGGAAAAAAAAAAGATCCTGAAAATAAACTAAAGTAAAACTAAAGGCACACAAGGCAGGCAAGTGTGGTAAAATGGCCATTCCTATGTTGTTTCTGAGATGAGGGATGGTAGAAACATCACTGGGATGGAAGACAGGCCTGACACTGAATCCCAGCTCTCCAACTTAGCAGCTGTTTGATCCGAGTGAGATACCTACTCTCACCAGACCTAGTTTTCTTTCTTTTTTCTTTGTCATTTTTTTTTCTTAATTTTTTTTTGAGATGGAGTCTTGCTCTGTTGCCCAGCCTGGAGTGCAGTGGCGTGATCTCAGCTCACTGCAACCTCTGCCTCCCGGATTCGAGTGATCCTCCCGCCTCAGCCTCCTAAGTAGCTGGAACTACAGGCACATGCCAGCATACCCGGCTAATTTTTGTATTTTTAGTAGAGACAAGGTTCTCCATGTTGGCCAGGCTGGTCTCAAACTCCTGACCTCAAGTGATCTGCCTGCCTCGGCCTCCCAAAGTGCTGGGATTACAGGTGTGAGCCACTGCGCCTGGCCCAGACCTAGTTTTCTTAACGGAGTTAATAAGATAACCTGTGTATGATGCTCTGCCAGGCATTCAACAGCTGGAAGCAATTCTGGTGCCTAATTGGTGTCAAGAGGTGGAAATTCTGTATGCACACATACAATAGGGCTTAACACACCATGGCCAGGTTCATCATGACAAAACTATGGAATTAGGGAGGGGCTTACAAATTCCTTTTTGGTTTTCAATAGCTTTGGCTTTCTTGCTAGCTTTCTTACTCTTGCTAGCTTTAAAGAGTCTGGGTCCTCACTCCTACCATTGCATGTGCCATATCATCCCGCGTGGCTCTGTTCTGCAGTATTTTCAGGAGATGAGCCTCTAGGGACTGGCAGGAAGGAGAACATGCTCATGGAAGCATATGCACTATTTTAAGAACAGATGCTACCAGGTCAACTGACTCAGGCTCAAGTGCATGCCCTGCCAGGGCCAGAGGACGGCTCTCACTGCCATTCTGTCTCTTTCGGTCTGAGGGTTCAGAATCACAGTAGGTATTAATAAACTTAGGGGGCATAGTCACTGCCAATATGTTATAGAGTTCAGCTGGTAAGGATGAGATCTTTATAAGAGAACTGATCTCAAGATGTGATTATAAGAAGCAAGCATAAGCATTTTATCTTCAACATGCAAGCCTCAACCTCATTATAAATTTTAAACTCATCCAGGCATTTTGTATTAGTGCAAAGCATATCTAAAATATAGTCCATCCACTAAAACCAATGAGTGGTGTATATTCAATAATGCAATTTCTTCAATCTCATTATATAATGTTTATTTACTAAGCGTTTGCCATCTGTTAAGTGAGACACCATCCAATGTGACATCCAAATTCTGAGTTGAATCAATGGTTAGTAGAGAAATTTGTAAATTATGATCGAGATGTTTAAAATTTTAAATCTAATTTTATGTTGAATGGAGCTTTTTTAAAGCCTGAAACAGTCTAAATGATCTTTAACATTAAGATGAATTATTACTCCTTTCCTTTCTTTTTGGTCCTAGGTGTATTGAGTTCTTAGCAGGAACACAACAAATAGAAGATCAATTATAAAACAGAGTAATGAGAATGATGTTCTTCCTCTTTATTAGCCTCTGGTATGAAGACGTAATTCTCAAACTGACAGGGCTAAGCCGTCCCATTGATAAAATGGGAATAATGGCCGGGCGCGGTGACTCACACCTGTAATCCTAGCCTGTAATCACGCCTGTAATCCAAGCCTGTAATGGCCACGGCAAGCGGATCATGAAGTCAGTAGTTCGAGACCAGCCTGGGCCAACATAGTGAAATCCCCATCTCTACTAAAAATACAAAAAAAAAAAAAAAAAAAAAAAAATTGCTGGGTGTGGCAGTGTGCACCTATAATCCTAGCTAGTTGGGAGGCTGAAGCAGGAGAATCACATGAACCCAGGAGGCGGAGGTTTCAGTGAGCCGAGATCGCACCATTGCACTCCAGCCCGGGCAACAGTGCAAGACTCCGCCTCAAAAAAAAAAAAAAAAAGAATAATGTCAATTTTTAAAATTCTTCCATTTTAGAACATAAAGCAGCATTGTAATAGCCAATTACTGTACATGACAAAAAATAGTGATTGGTACTGATTCTTGGAGAGAAAATAATACCTACCGATTTAGAATTTCTAGGCTCCAGCACCAGTGACAGTTTGTAAATATCATCTTCAGTGTGATAGAGGTCCAGGGAGAGCTACAACAAAATTAGAAGGGATAAAAATGTCGGATTACATTTATCTATTTATTTACGTTGCTGACTTTTTTTTCAAATTGAATGTTTTAAGTTCACTGTCTAATAATTTGAGTAAATGCAGAACAATAAAAAGACAGCACGCAGAGATGGAAAATGAAATTTAAAAGAGAAAACGTTAATCCTGGTTAATCGTCAGTATTGACGAGAACCATCAACTCAATTCCTCAGCAATATTTACTGAGCAGCTCCCAGGTGCTCAGTGCTGAGTCACGGATGAGGGATATCTGATGTTTCCAGGCTGGAAGTGGGGACAGATGCAAACAATAAGACTTGTAAATGTAATAAATGCTGCCTTTGAAGTTTGATTAAAGAACTGTTGAAATAAAGGAGCAGTTAACTAGGTTCCTATTATTTGAGAGCATTGTGCTAAGTCCTAGTGAGGCAAGCTGATATAAAATAATTTCTTGCCCTCAAGGCCCTGATAATTTATTTGAATAAACAGGGCCTGAACCTAAAAAGATGTGTTCGTAGCAATAAAACAGCACATGCTGAGTGTGAAGTAGTTGCTCCACTTTAAGTGCTCCAGGAACCGGTCAGAAATCAGGGAGGCAGCATAGTAAATACACGAGGGCAGAGGCTGTGTGGTCAGGCAGGGCTGGGTTCAAGCATGCAGCCTGCCACTGGCTAGCTCTGTAACCTTTAGCAAGTAATTTCCTCTCTGACACTCAGTTTCTGCATCTGGAAAATGGAAATGATCATAAAAGTCCCTACTGAGTTGGATTTGTGTCAGGACCAAATGAAATAATGCATGTAAAGTATTTCACACAGGACCTGGTACACAATAAAATCTCAAGAAGTGTTATTTTATAGTGTTAATGTTACTGTTATTATTGCATTTGTTATTAGTTATATTATTACTGTGCATAGGGGCCCCGGAGACAGAAATGATCATGACGGATTCATGGAGGTCCTTGTGAATTGGGACTTAACCAGGAGGATTGGGACTTAATTTGCACAAAAGAGAGTGGAAGATCATTGTAGGCAAGGACAACAACACAGATCCAGGTGGGAGAACATGGATAAACTCTGTAAAGCCTTACAATGCATGTTTCCACTCACCTAAAACAGAAGTCATGAGGCTTAAAATAAGCCTGAACCATTCTCACCTAGTCCTTTAAAGCTAGGACACTCAATGAATCACATCACTTCCCTGGCCATGAACATAACCAGTGCGGGCTCCCTTCTTTGACCATGTAGGAATGAAAAGTTTTCTTTAACATATTTTATCTAACATGTGTATGAGGTGGAGTATGGGGGAAAAGAAATAAGGAGGAAGCCAGAGAAAACTCAGAGGTGAAGATGTTTTCAAAGATTCCTTTTCCTGTTCTACTTCCTTTAAAAAAGAAGTTGGTGTCATAAAATTTCATTTTCAAATCATTCATTCAACAAATACTTATCAGTAATCTAGTATGTGCCAGGGACTGTTCTAGTCACTGTTCTAGCAGCTGCTTGAATATAACATTTAAATTAAGGACTTCATAATCAGGTCACATTTCTTTTACCTGCACTTTGTCACAAAGTTTTTTTTCTAAACAAAATAAAAATGACTTAACTGTAAAATCTCCCCAGTATCATTTCAAGATCATGACAATCCTGCTTACAAAGAAGAGACATCGTATTTACCTTCCCCTGAACAGTAATCACTCCCACCTCCCAGGCTCTGCCTTTTTACAGGAAAGGAAACATCCGCATGTCACCAACAAATGCCTTTGGGAGCCATACCATTATATAAAAGAGCCAAGTAGGATGTGTAAAAGGTACATTTTGATAGAAACGTCTTATTTGGAAAACAGAGTCTTTGCAGATGTAATTTATTTAGGGATCTTTCCCCTTAGCGCCACAATAAAAAAAAAAATGTGTGATGATAAGTGGGACCTGACACCACTCTCTGTTAGGGAGGTCACAGGGAGAGGTTTGGTTTGTGATGAACATCACTGCTCAGTGATGACAAATTGCTGTCAGCCTAACGTTGGACCTTGAGTTGCCAAGTCTTCTGATTTGTTAAGAGAAGCCAGAAATCTGGAGTTTTAGATAAACTATCCCAATTTTCAAACACTGGGAACTAACAACGACAAAATTTTAGGATTCCGTATGGGCCAAATAAAATACATCAGCCGTGGGCAGTTGCCTACTATTTTGTAATTCCCACAACAGACAACTGTGCCAGGCTCTAAGCCTCATGAAAGTGGGCAGCACATCTGTCTTTTGCACCTCTGTACCCCCAGTCCCAGCTTGAAGCCTCGCACTGTGAAGGTTACATAAATAAAGAGAGAAAACCAAGTGACTCCTTCCTTCTGAATTCCCTGTTATCAGGAGTTAGTCCAGACTTGGAGGAGCATGTTCCCTTCCTCCTGACTCAGCTTCCAAGTCCTGTGATGACTGGCACCAGCATCTGCTGGAGATGAGATGACAGAAGCACTACCACAGCCAACCAAGAATCCAAATAAGCCACACAGTAAGGCGGGGAGATGCTCTCTCAAGAGAAACAGAACACCCTTCGGTATTTCCATGTGTCAAGTGGATAACTGGCTCAGTGATGGAAATGTTTTGGTAGTCTCCAAATACTTGCTCTCTGCTTATTAGTAGTGTGAGCCTGGGCATGCAGTTAACCTTCCTGAGTCTCAGTCTCCTGATCTGTGAAATGGGAATCATAAATAATAGCTGCCTCCAAGAACGATGGTGAAGATGAAATGAGCTAATGGGTGTCTGACTAAGGTTTGTTTAGAAGGTCACAAATGCAGGGTTTGGCTTCCAGTCAATGCACGAGTCAAATGCCACTGTGCTTATCCGTGAATGTAAAGCTGCCCTCGGGGTTACTCCTAGCATCTCTTCTTTCCCAGCCATGATTCTACTTCCTCTCTCAGATCTCCTCCGGGCTTTACGGACCTGCCCAAAGGGTGATCTGTTCTACTTTCTACACAACTTTTTTATAATATGGGCTGCTCGTCAATGGAATTGCAAGAACATTTGCTCTTGTCAAACATATTTTGAGCCTGGCTGTTTTTTTCTGACAAATGTTCTGATCCACTGTTCCAAGTTGTTGCATTTACCAACCTATCCTTTCAGCAAAGTTGGTTGCAGATTCAGTCTTCATTAGGATCTACATTGGCTTGACTGTTTATCATAAAATAAAACACACCTGGACATCAGACTGCCTCTACTCACCATTTTTGAAACTCTTCTTATTCTTCTTCTTTTTTAAAAATGAGACTAAAATTAAAAATACAGGGGCTTTCCAGTTATTTGCATGTACTCAAAATGGTAAAAGTAACTGATAGGGCTAAAAATACCATGAAAAGATTCAAACTATTTCATACCCCACGCAACAGAAGCATCAGCTTTTAAAACTCCTGGTTATGTGAATTGGGATGTAAGACAAATGTCCTCTCCAGATATTCCCTGAAAGGAGGAACAATACAAATCCCAACAGTTTGGTGGCATGGTCCTCCTTCCCTCAACATGCCTGGTGCCGTATTCAAGGGGCCAAGGATACAATGACAAAAATGACAAACATAGCCCCCACCCTCACAGATTTTGTCCTGTAATTACTTCCTTTACTGCACGTCATGAAGAGGGGGAGAGAGCAGTATTAATTAATTTTTACAGATGTGAAATAAATGAGCTGTCAGCAGTGTGCCCACATGAGAGAGCAAATGTCCATTTGAGGGGAACCCGGCCCAGGCTGGGATGCAGAAGTTTGCTCCCTGTCCTTTGTAAATCTCAGTTTCTTCTTTTGTTAAAAAAAAAAGGAAGGGGCAGGGGTGATGTTACACTCACAGCTCTGCCCAGGCTGCATTGCAGGGTATGTGTGAGAATTTACTGAGGAAATGTATGTGAAAAGTGCTGTGAAAATTGTAATTAACTATTACAGAAAGTTAAAGCACTGCCCTACAGCCTACCACACGGAGTAGGCATTTCATAATTGCTGATGAACATAAGGGTTCTCTTTTTCTGTCCTCCAGGGCTGTCCATCATATATAGGCGACCTCAGCTGGAGCCATGTTTAGATGAAAACAATCACTTCAGGAGAAAATTTAGAGTCCTGCGGCAAAATGAATCACCCCTTCCAATGCTGGCATGTGGATGCCTTCGCATGCATTGGGGCAGCTGTGGTCAGCCATATGGGTCTAATCCAGATATGTGTGTGCTTCCTAAAATGGCCGCTGGGCTCTAGTGACCACAAGATGGAAGCCTCCTCAGTCCTCATGTTGAGGAGATTAATCCTCAGGAGTCAGGAAGAAGGAATGTATACTGCTATGCACTAAACTTTCTTCTTGGCTGTGGGGACAGAGAAAGGATCTTGACTAGAAGTTTGGTGACTCATACACAGGATTGTGCTATTGTGATGAGCTATTGGGCTGGTACTACAGAATCAAGTTGACTCTTGGTTCCTTATTCTTAAGGCTCCACTGGTTCTTACATCTAGAATCCTAGAAGTTTAGAGCTGGAAAAGACCTCACAAATGAGCATAAAACCCTTGTTTAAAAAAAGCCAAAGTCAAGGCTGTTAGCAAGGAGACAAAACCAAGCAACTGCTGAGGGAAGGCTGAAAGCAAGGTCTCACATCTAGGATTTTGCCACTACACTATGCTACCCAACACTGCAGTTACTAAATACAGTGCTTGATGGCTTCTAAGTTTTCCTTCAATATGAGAGACAGAGAGAAAGATTCCTCCCCAGCAAAAAGGAATTTTTTTCTTAGCCTTTATTTCTAGAGTTCAGATGTTTTTCATTTGTACTCCTGAAATTTTTTTTTTTTTTTTTTGAGATGGTGTCTCGCTCTGTCGCCCAGTGCAGTGGCACCATCTCGGCTCGCTGCAAGCTCCACCTCCCGGATTCACACCATTCTCCTGCCTCAGCCTCCCAAATAGCTGGGACTACAGGCACCCGCCACCATGCCAAGCTAATTTTTTTGTATTTTTAGTAGAGATGGCGTTTCACCGTGTTAGCCAGGATGGTCTCGATCTCCTGACCTTGTGATCTGCCCGCCTCGGCCTCCCAAAGTGCTGGAATTACAGGCTTCAGCCACCACGCCCGGCCAGTACTCCTGAAATTTTATTGAAAATCCTTCAACGTTTCTCTAAATATCTTTGTCATAACATTGCTTGTTTCATTTATAACTCAAATTAATTTCCCTACCCCATTATTATCTTTTAGCTCTATGAGAAATTGCCCACGGGTAGGCACCTGCTCTCTGAAGTTATGCTTGACATCGTGGACAGCTTGGACACAGACACTGGAAGCCTAGGCTCCACATGGAGACTGGTCTGCAGACATCACCTGTGGCTGTAGGTCTGCAGTCTGACTGGGGCTGCAACTCTGGTCACTTATTCATGGAAACAGATTTACATGGCAAATCATTAATAAATGCAGGTGCTTGGATTATTGTGAGTTGTGTTCCCTGCCCCCAGTAGAGAAAGTCTGTATATTTACTATTTGTCACAAAAACTCAACTTTAAGAGATCTGTGTTTCTGTGTGTTGGCCACTTCTGCTTTATTTGAAGGGTATAGCTGCATTATTGCCTACACTTAGGGGTTTATTCTTTGGTAAACAATTACATGGTCTAGGAACATTTGTGAGGAGGGTGAGAAACCACACTCCTATTCCAATGCAGCAGACCTAGGGGATTTAGGCTCTCAGAAATTAAGAGGAGTTATTGGTTTCATTTTCCACAGCCATACAAGGAAAACAGTTAATTCAGTATTGCAGCTGAGTTTCAGATGCTACAGTGTTATAAACCCAAACAGGGAAGTTGCCCCTCTACTTTTGTTTAAGGAAGGGCGAGTGAATTTTGTTATGCCTCTTCTTCCCACAAAGAAGCAGCCAGTGGGAAATGTTCTCTTCTATACACCTGTTGTGTCTAAAAGTTCTAGGATGTGGAGACCAGCTAAACATGTGTGCCACAAATGCCAAAAAACTATGAGTGGTAGGTGAACTTCTTTTGTCTAAGCCACATCATTCCTAAATACAGCACGCAGTTCATTTATTGAGTTCCCAAATATGCCACGAACTGTGAGAGGTGCTAGGGATATGATATGTAAGGCAGGTAAACAGAAAAAAAATCAAATAAAGAGTGATACCTCCTATAGTTAAGGAAAATATAAAGTGCCAGGGTGACGTGACAGATGCATGACTGCTTTGGAGGGGGAGAGAGAATACTCCAGAAAGACAGGCTTTTGAAACTGAACTTGCCACATGGATGGATTGGGATGGGATTCTCCAAGCAAGTCCAAAGGCCAGGAAGCAGAAGACAGCATTTCATGGGGTGGAAAGTACAAGAAGTTCAATATTTCTCAAAGGCTGGTAAAATGGGGGATAGGGTGATGGCAAAGAAGGTCGGAGACTGAGTCTTCAAGAACCTCGAATGCCAGACTGTAGACTACATCCTGGAGGTTTGGGAGGTTCATAATGGGAACAGGGGGATCACAGATAAGGTCCTTGCATTACTCCAGGCTTCAGCCAAAGCAGTGCAGTGAGGATAAAGAGGAGCAGATGACTGGAGGACATACAGAAGGATGTGATAAGTTGGATGAATGTAGTGAAGGAGAGTGAGGGCTGAGGCACAGTCTGGAGGAGCCTAAGAACTCCAGAAGTGGAGTCATATGGCAGAGACTGGGCTCCTCTGAACAAAGGTAGATTTCTTTGCCCCAAGATTTGCTGGTTATGGAAAATATTAATCAGGGCTCCTTTTCCCTTGTTCTATGAGATTTCCTCTCATCTATTGACTCTGAAACCAATTTTCCCCCAGAATGAATTGCTGGCACACATCTTCCTGTGTCTCCTGGAAAGAAAGGTGCAGAAGAGTTATTGAGCCCAAACTTGGCTCCTTGGAACTCACCGTGAGCAGGTTGATCAAATCCATGTTGGGTTCTAAGTGGTGAGAGGCATTCTGCAGGGAGACTAGTTCACTCAGGGTAACGGAGAGCTGGTGCATTTTCACAATGTTCACTTTGTTCTCCTCTGTCCAGTCTGGGAAAATGACATGGACAGCTATCAAGTCTTTCAAGTGTACTCCAAGGATGGGGATTTTGAAGCCATCGCAGTCGGCAAAGGCCTTGCGGTAATTGCAGTAATTGCCGTTGGAGGAGACCAACTCTGTCATTTCATTCCAGTTCTGGGAACAGATGGAAAAGTAGAATTTTCAAACAACTTTCCCTCCTGCACACCCCCAGGCCCTGCAATGTGTGGCTAGGAAATTCCTCAGCTACTGAGAAAAGTATCACTTGCACCAATGTTGCTGCAGGGAAATATGAATCAGGAAAAAGAAAGTTAGAAAAAGTACTAGGCCTGGCTATGCATTGAGCAGCCTGTTCCATTTTGCTATAAAATGGAAATAGCCTACACGTCTGCCTACCTACTAGGGATGTTGGGATATTAAATGGCATCATGTATACTTAAGTGTTTGGAAATTTATGAAAATATTACTGTCCGCAAATTCAAGCATGTCGAATATTAAAATTGTTTCGTTGTTCCAAGAAAGTTGCATTCCAGATATTACTCGAGGTTAATCTGGGACAGTATGGGGTAGAGAAAGTTGCAATGCGATGTGACATAGCTGTGGTTCTATATTCTGCCTAACTAGAAGGGTGACCTTGAGCAAGTCACTTCACTTTTTTGGGCCTCAATTTCTTTCTCTGTAAGTAAGAGAAGTTCCAATACATAATTTTAAAAGATGCACTGGTAGTTCTCCAAGCCTCTATAAACTTCTATCAGATTCTTATTCTTCACAACATTTAAAATTTGTTTTTGCTTTTTACTTGAGATCTGGTACAAAGCTAAAAGAAAATGAAACACCTATTACCTAATAAGTTCCATTATACTTGGAATGAGTACAGAGTTTGAGGTCAAACAACGGTACTTCTGTGGCTTACTTCCTGTTGTTTATATGGACAAGTTATCATTGGTTGCTTCACAACAACCAGACCTTTCTAGTAGACCCCAATTTTGATTAGTCTGCTCTCTCCAAAGGAGCCCTTGTGACTCAGACAGAGTCTGTTTCCATTTCCAGAACCAGGAATGGGTTTTGATTTATCATCAGAGTAATCGCATCCTTCTAGTTTGTGATTGGTTCAGGAACTCAGGGTTAAGCCAATCAGTACATTGTATTACTCTGGCAACTGTTATTGGTCCAGGGATGGACCTAAGACCTGAGTTGGCTCAAAAGGTCTTTAATTCTGTGGGTGAAGAATTGAAGTGAGAAGTCTTCCCTATCTTCAACTTTCATGAACAAGGGAACGTAATTTTTCGATTGCTACAGACAGCCCAATTAGGAGAGAAACAGTTTGATGAAACAAACAAAAAAACAAAACTCTCTGATACTCAGAGGCAGGCAGAGCACCTGAGTCAGAGGTCTGATCAGACCGTGCCTGCTCTGTCTCTGGACTTCCAGGTATGTCTCCCAGGCTGGAGTGCAGTGCTATGATCCTGGCTCACTGCAGCCTCAAACTCCTGGGCTCAAGAGATCATTCCACCTCAGCCTCCCAAATAGCTGGGACTACAGGCACACACTGCCACACCTGGCTAATTTTTTTTTTTTTTTTTTTTTGTAGAGACACGATCTAGCTATGTTACCCAGGCTGGTGTCGAACTCCTGGCTTCAAGCAATCCTCCCACCTCCACCTCCCAAAGTGCTGAGATTACAGGTGTGAGCCACCACGCCTGATGGACAATACATTTGCTTATTGTTTAATTGCTGTAGAAGTTTTTTTCTTTTTCTTTTAAACTCACAGCTAAAAGTGTCCTTATTGAAGTAGCAAAGTGCACTCTTATATGAGAATCTTTTCATAAGGATGAAATGCTCCTTTTTGCTCAAGAAGAAAAACGACTATCATGTCGTGAAAATAAATGTGGCAGAAACGCTCAGTTTGGAAAATGATCACTGTTTTTAATATATATATGTATTTTCATGACAATTCAGTTATAAATCTGAGGATTTCTATACAAGGCCTATGTCTTCCCCTTTCTATCTTCTGATGTGCCCAACACAGTGTTATGAATAGAGTAGTCATTCAATGACTTTATTTCAGGAGGTAGGGTAGGAACTATTTCTGTCTTATTTACCTTGTGTATCACAATGCCTATCACATAGCAGGACCAAATAGATACATGTTGAATATTTACCACTACAATATGTTGGGTTTTTGTTTTTTGTTTTTTGTTTTTTTGTTTTTTTTTTTGTGAGACGGAGTCTCGCTCTGTCTCCCAGGCTGGAATGCAGTGGCGTGATCTTGGCTCACTGCAAGCTCCGCCTCCCGGGTTCACGCCATTCTCCTGCCTCAGCTTCCCCAGTAACTGGGACTACAGGCACCCGCCACCACACCTGGCTATTTTTTTTTTGTATTTTTAGTAGAGACGGGGTTTCACCGTGTTAGCCAGGACGGTATAGATCTCCTGACCTTGTGATCTGCCCGCCTCGGCCTCCCAAAGTGCTGGGATTACAGGCATGAGCCACCGTGCCCAGCCACCACTACAATATTCTAATGGTATGTCAAAGCATTCTTCCTAGGACACTTACCATCACCTCCAACCTGTTTTTCCAGGTGGACTCAGCTGGTGTGATTATTCCCTTTCTACTTTGTCCCCAAGTATAACCTACCACTGGTTTAAGAGGAAAACTTTCCCACTCTGAGTGACATTTGTTAGGCGTATACTAAACCTGAACAATTTACAAATGCATTTTTTTACTTTTGATTAGGATCAAATCTACTATACCTTTGTAACTTCTGAAGAAAGATGAGAATGGGTCTCTTTGAGGCGTGAAATGGAACTATGACTGAGGCCTCCCACCACTGCCATCAGGGTGTTAAAATTTTTGAGCTGAAGGAGCTTCTGCAATAAAAATGCATCAATGCTTTTTAAGGATTTTCAAATTATTCTAAACTTTCTGAATTACAAGTAAATTTATGCACAATTTTAATAACAAGAAGCTAAGGAAAACATTACATCGATTTAAAATGAAGCACAAATAGAATCAGAGAAATATATCTATTATTTCACAGAAAAATAGCTACATTAAATGCTTCTAAGCATTGCTTTCTGAAAGCAATCTTCTTGCATGACAAAAATACGATTTGTTCATTAGACATCAGCGAGTAGTTTAGTTGTCCGATGCCCTTATACTGTGAACGCCACATTTCCTCAATGACTTTTCTCAACAGAGTGAACGAACATCTAGAACTCAAGAACCCAGTCTGATTACCAGACATACCTTTGCAACATTGATAAACTTTGTGATGACTTCTGCCCTTTGCTGGGGGGTTGGTTTGCTAAGAACCATCAACTGGACCCACTTAGAGATTCCATTAAATAAAGCAATCGATCTTTCCAAGGTTGGATTATTCTCCAGGCAGCCATGGATGACATAGCTTTGGTAATCAGTGAACTAGGAAAGGAAGATTCAGAGACTCTGAATTATAATAGAGCCTTTTTAAAATCAAAAATTAGAATATTGCATAGAAAAGGTGAGATATTGTTTCATAACAACACAATTTCTTTTATTTCACATTTACAATGGCATCCTAAAAGTTTGAATATACATGTGTCTTTAAAATGTTATTTTGCTGCTTTTCAAACCCCACTACTCACCCCACGCACAGACACCCACTACTACACATCACAGCTTTGGTGGGAGGAGAAAGAGGCAAGATTCAAAGCTTATTCCAATGAGTTCAAAATTTAATAGGTGATAAGATTCACCTGTGGCACTTGGTAAAATGCTGGTTCCTGGGAACACTCCAGGTGTAAATGATCACTATCTTCAGAAGAAAAACCCAAGAATCTCCTTTTTTTTTTTTTTAACCAAGTCTTGCTCTATTGCCAGGCTGGAGTGCAGTGGCGCGATCTCGGCTGACTGCAATCTCCGCCTCCCAGTTTCAAGCAATTCTCCTGCCTCAGCCTCCTGAGTAGCTGGGACTACAGGTGCAAGCTGCCACACCTGGCTAAATTTTTTAGTATTTTTAGTAGAGATGGGGTTTCACCACGTTGGCCAGGATGTTCTCGATCTCTTGACCTCATGATCTGCCCACCTTGGCCTCCCAAAGTGCTGGGATTAAAGGCGCACCCGGCCAAGAATCTCCATTTTTAACACACTGCTGGTGATTCCAATCAGGCAAGTTAAAGATATAATGGTATACAATAAAGACGAGGAAATGAACGTAAATATAATGATTTCAAGTTAGCATCAGTTGTAAAGTTGTTTCAAGAAAAAGAAGACAGAAGAAAAAAAAATCAGTTGAAGTAAGGCTGCTCTTTAGCAAGGCAAATACATTTTCAGAATGTTAGCGTGGATGTCAAAAAATACATACGAGCTTTCTATCATATAAACAGTGCAGGGGACTCCCTCCCATGGCCTGCCTGTGGGGAATTGTTAAGGTCCTCTCCAAGTAGGATTACTTAGTGAAAGAATCAGTCTTTCAGAAATTCATGCTTCTAACCAAGACAGTCTTCTTTGCAAGCAATAATGTAATTCATTCTCTGACACCTTGGAAAAGGAGGAGGAGCGACTTCCCCAGAGCTTGGCGAGACAAAGCAAAGTGGCTGGCTGATTGTGAACCAATGGGGAAAATGTTATCATAACGGGAGGATAGAGAGCAGGAGGCTAAGAAATCACAGGCCAGAGAAAGAAAAGGGGGAGTTAGAGAAGGAATGAGGCTCCATCAAGATGAGTAGGAAAGAAAATTTAATTCAGGATCTCTATCTCTGGGAAAGAAACAACCTGATGTTGAGATTCTCCTTAAAGTCTACAATTCCTATTTTCAACCTACACCCATAATTAGCCATTTATACAAATCCGAACCTAACTAAATATTTTTTCCCAAAAACGAAGGGCCTAGCAAAACATGTTCACTTGGGAGAAGTCAATGGAGCTAAATCAACCTTGAATGGTTAAATCTCCACTGACTGTTTAGAAAAATCACGCTTTAATCCTATGAAAGGAGACATTGAAAATAGCGACAGAAATATAGCTCCTGAGCCATAAAATAAAGACAGGATAATATTTATCTTTGGTTAAAAGGGATTGTTCCTGTGAATTAAGGGCACTTTTCCAGCAGAGCACAGTGATAGAAGCTGCCAACACTTCAGAGTATGAAAATGCAGCTCTTGGGAAAGTTGGCATGGTGGTTGTTATCCTTGGAAGAATAAATGTCAAGTTTCTTACTGAGATCCTTCTAAAAGATTTATGCTCCAGAAAAGTGAGGTGCTCAGCCAATTCAATGGGCTCCAGATGGTCAAACAGCAGACAGGCTTTTCCTTTCTTGGATACTTTTTTCCTCTGTGTGACTCTTCTCATCCAGTCATAGGAAGGACTATAAAAGAAGAGTGAGTCCGGTCAATGTGTTGAAAGCCCATTTCACTCAATGGAAGTTATTAACCTACTGACTCTGCAACTCTTGGCTTGCTTCCAGGGACTTGTGCAAAATACATGCCCTGTCTTTCATACTGGAAGAGAAAACCACTGACCAATTGCCAACAGAACGTAAACTTGGAGTTGTTTTTCCAGACAGAGTAGGTTTTGCACTGATCCATCCAGAATTTCTCACTTAGTGTCTTTGTGACCAGCAATGTCTGGATCGTACAGGAAAGGTCGGGGCTAGTATATAAATTTGGGAGTTTATCAGGATATAGGTGGTGATTTAAGACACATGGAAACCACTAGAAGCTGTGGTTCTCATACTTTAGTATAACATGAACTATCTGAAAAGCTTGTTATAAAGACAGAGGCCTGGGCCTCGCTGCCAGAGGTTCTGACTTATTAGGAATGATCCTGAATAATATGTATTTTCACCAAACATCCCTTATAATTCCTGGATCATTCACTATTGATTACTATTGAAGAAGTATTCAATAGTAATCGACAGTGGAAAACAGAGTAGACTATGAATACGTAACACACAAGAACAGACATTTGCAAGATGGATAGCCATATTTAGGATCATCAAATAGTCTTCCCTGTGCAAAGTTACCTAGTTGATATGAAAGTGGCCTAATTGCACCAGTTACCTAATAACTGAGCTAACCAGCTCCTGGCACATCTATGGTCAACCACCATAAGGTTGTTGTTCTGAGGCCAACCTCAGCAGCACCATGGTACAGAGCTTCTCAAGCTTGCATGTGAATCACTTGGGGATCTTTAAAGTGCAGATTCCAATTCAGGTTTAAGGTGGGGCCTAGAGGCTGCATTCCTAATGAGCTCCCAGGTAACGCCAATGCTGCTGGTCTGCAGACCACACTTTAATCAGTGAAGGTGTAAGAGACATTAAGTAGATTCAGACTCAGTAACTAATACTGAGCATCTATTGCATGCCAAATCCTTTCATGTGCTATCTTGTGTCCTTATTGAATGTTCATAATAATCCCATGAGAAAGGTATCGTCCACATTTTACAAATAAAAAAAACTGAAGCTTGGAGAGATGAGCTGTGTCCCGTATGGCTTGCGCTCACTGCAGCAAGGCTTTCCTCACAGAAGCAAACCTGGATTCAGGAGTGGGATGGACTCAGAACAAGTGGGGTGATCACTACTTCCTCCCCTAAGTGGTGGACTTATTGGGTGTGAAAGACGTCGGTGCCACTCTTACATGCTGGATATGTCGATGAGGCTGACATGTTTTTCATATCCTAGTTGACTAGCTACTTCCCGAAATTCCTCAGTCATATGAATCAAACCAAGATCCAAATTAAACTCTGCAGGAAACTTCAGAATCCAGTACCTGAAAGGCATCAAATATTTTTGGCAGCTGAAAGATTGCAAGTTGGTTATCTATGGAAACGATTGTACCGTTTTACAGACTACGTTTAACACCAAGTCCAGGACCATCCAGGACCATACTTCAAATTAGCCATCTTCTGTCTCCAAACCCCCATCCATCACATGGAGCCTCTCTCTGCCCTCCTTCAATGTAAAACCGCTCCCACTCATAGCCTCTCTTTCAGTTGAGAGGAAACCCTTCCTTCAATTCGTGGTGAGTAGATGGGAATGGGTGTGGTGAGGGAGTAGAAGAAAATAAATCCACCCTTTCTAAGAGCTCCTTTCATTCCGTAATCACATTTACTACTACTTGATCTCTAGTCCAAAAGATAGTTCCCCCCACCCCACCCAACAGAGGAGAGCCAATTTTAACAAAGTTGGTGGGAGGGGTATCAGAGTAGAGTCTGTTGTCAAACTAGGTCTGCAGCTTGGGGAAAGGGAAATTGTCCACGATTCCAGAACTAGAAACTACAACCATGCCAGAACCAGAAACTACAAGAAATTAAATTTGTAAATATATTTACCTCATGAAGTAGCAGATCTTTAATCGAAATTCATTGCAGCTTTCTCCAGTGGCATTTCGATACGTAAACCAGTTAAAGAAAAAAATCCTTGCACCTCCTTTCCTTTGCACACCCCTGCAGCTGTGCCCTCAATGCATACCAATTCCCAATAAGAGGACCATGCTGGGGACATTTGGGGTTATATAGACACTCAAATACGGAGAGAAGTGGCCTCTGATGACTTCAACACTGAACAATTGAGACTTGATTTATTATAGCTCTGGAATGCATTTTTTTGGTCTGAAGAAGAAGCCACTTACAGGATTAGTTTTGCCTTCCTCCACACTTATTAACCAATAACTGCCAACTGTAATTACAAATAGACTGGCAACTACACATAATTAAAGTTGATAGTACAGAGAAACACTACATTGTTTTGAGACGGAGTCTCGCTCTGTTGCCCAGGCTGGAGTGCAATGGCACCATCTCGGTTCACTGCAAGCTCCGCCTCCCGGGTTCACACCATTCTCCTGCCTCAGCCTCCCAAGTAGTGGGAGCCCGCCAACATGCCTGGCTAATTTTTTGTATTTTTAGTAGAGACGGGGCTTCACCGTGTTAGCCAGGATGGTCTTGATCTCCTGACCTTGTGATCCGCCCGCCTCAGCCTCCCAAAGTGCTGGGATTATAGGTTTGAACCACCGCACCTGGCTGAGAAACACTATTTTAACCAAAAAGATTTTGTATTTAGGATTAATGCCTTATACAGTTATGCACCACATAACAACGTTTCAGTCAATGAAGGACTGCATATATGACAGTGGTCCAGTAAGATTATAGTGGGATTGAAAAATTCCTATTGCCTGGTGACATGGTAGCCAGCATAATGTTGTAACCCAATGCATTACTCATGTGTTTGTAGTGATGGTGGTGTAAACAAACCTGCTGTTGTGTGAGTCATATAAAAGTCTAGTGTGCACAGTTATGTGTAGTATATGATACTTGAGAATAAATGACTGTTATTGGTTTATGTATTTACTATATTATTTTTTGTTGTAATTTTAGAGTACTCCTTTTACTTATGTAAAAAAAAAATTAAAAAGTTAACTGTAAAACAGCCTCAGCAGGTTCTTCAGGACCTATTCCAGAAAAAGGGATTGTTAACATAGGAGATGACCAGCTCCATGCCTGTTACTGCTCCTGCAGACCTTCCAGTGGAACAAGAGATAGGGAAGACAGTGATATTGATGATCCTGAGCCTGTGTAAACCTAAACCTAGGCTAATGCATGTGTTTTTGTCTTTGCTTTTAACAAAAAAAGTTTAAAAAGTAAAAAAAAAATTTAAATAAAGTTTGTAGAATAAAGATATTAAGAAAGAAAATATTTTTTACAGCAGTGCAATATATTTGTGTTTTAAGGTGTTATTACAAAAGGACTAAAAAGTTTTTAAAGGTTTATAAAGTATAAAAGTTACAGTAAGCTAAGGTTAATTTATTATTGAGGAAAGAAAAATATTTTTATAATTTGGTGTAGCCTAAGTGTATAGTGTCTATAAAGTCTACAATATTGTACACTACTGTCGTAGGCCTTCACATTCACTCTCCACTGACTCACTGACTCACCCTGAGCGGCTTCCAGTCTTGCAAGCTCCATTCATGATAAGCACCCTATACAGGTGTACCACTTTTTATCTTTTATACCATATTTTTACTGCACCTTTTCTATGTTTAGATACACAAATACCCACCATTGTGTTACAATTGCCTATAGAATTCAGTACAGCGACATGCTGTACAGGTTTGTAGTCCAGGACCAATAGGCTGCATCATATAGCCTAGGTGTGTAGTAGGCTACAGCATCTAGGCTTGTGTGAGTGCACTCTATGATGTTTGCATAATCATGAAATCATCGAATGATGAATTTCTTAGAACGTATCCCCGTCGTTATGCTATGTGTAACTGTATGGGTACTCTAATTTCTTCTTTAATATTTGAAAATGTCGTTTTCAGGTATATTAATACTCAAGTTGTGTTATTTACTTGTAAGTGTATTTATTCATATTCTTTTTAACAAATATTTATTGAGCTTGTGTATATGCCAGGCACTGTGGATATAGCATGAGCAAGGAATCCAAAGGGAGGAAAGTTTATAGAAATGTCGATTCACAGGCAGTCTTCAACTTTCCACATTAAACGTTACTATGCCTAAATATCCCTTTTTATTTGTGTTTCATGCATTGGTGGCCATGCTAAGGGTGAGAATGCTGTTGGTGGGTACATTCTTTGGACAATGTCTAGGTTGTCAGGAATATGGCCAGACTGAGTCAATGCCCTCCATTCTTACCTATTTTCTACACCTCAACAGTGGAGTCATATGACCCTTGGACCACTGGGACCTAGGATCTTGCTCACTTCCACAGACCTTATAGACTGTATAATATCCTTTTCTGCTCTGAGGTTGTGAGGAGGATGAAGAGAAGAAGTAGAAAGTGGAGGAAGCTTGAACTTAACAGGTGGACACCCTACTGGCTCCAGAAGCCTTGGCAGGCCCTAATAACACTCGATGGTGCCTCTCCCTCTAAGGCTGCACCTCTCTCTCTAAGGCTCCCCCTCCCTGTAGGGGTTCTCACTCATCTCCAGGGCCTCATGGGCTTGAAGAAGGCAGAGACTGCAGGAACTGACATTAGAGATTGTATAATAAGCATTGGCTCTCAGGGAATAGAACCTTTTACAAATGGGAGACTGCATTTTCAGTCATTTGGCTTTCAACCACTTTTCTGGACTGCATTATGTAGAGAACTGGTAGACTGCTAAAAGCCTTCATTATGGAATGGTGTTTCTAACCATGTGGGATTTTTTGTTTTCATTTCAGAAGAAAATCTAAAATTAGTATCAGTCAACAAATTATAATAAGTCTGCTAGAATGTTCATTGTGTCTTGGCAGCAAGTGGAGATGTGAAAACTAAATTGATGTTTGTGCCCAAGTAAGAGCATATTATTTTGGCTGTATTTCCATACGATTAAGCTGCATCCTCTATGCCCACCATTTTGTCATCCCAGAAGAAACAAATCTGGTCTTGAATCATTGTTAAATATTCTCTCATTGTTCTAATAACAGAAATGTTTAAGACAAGTTAGAAACATCCAGCCTACAGTTCCTGCTTCATTTTACATCTTAGTGATTATTTTCAAGTACAGTCAAAACATCCAGATGGAGAGTCAACTATCTGGTCTATCATCCAGATGTGTTTCGTCTAGACATCTACGTATATCCACAAAACAGCTGGATAACCAAAGACTATTTATTCATCTTAATTTACTGGCTTTGGATAG
Organism: Gorilla gorilla gorilla; assembly: GCF_029281585.2. Classification (NCBI taxonomy): domain Eukaryota; kingdom Metazoa; phylum Chordata; class Mammalia; order Primates; family Hominidae; genus Gorilla; species Gorilla gorilla. The sequence goes on from NC_073236.2 coordinate 106,393,602, forward strand.
ACACTCTATCTAAATACAGAGCTTGATTTATGATTGTAAAAATTACACAGTAGTTGAAAAGATATATGCAGAGAAGTTTTCCTGCCAATTCAGTGGAAGATAAATACCATCGGTGCATCAGTAGAACTATTCTTGGCAAATAACTATTATCCAGCTCTCCATTGTCATCTGTTAGAAAAATAAAACAAGAAGTGAGGAGATAATAGTGCTATTCTTTACTTTTTCTAACATCAGTAGAGACGCAGTAGTGTCATATGTCAAAAACTTTTCATAGACAAATGATCTTTTATTTTATTTCTTTTTAAGATGGAGTCTTGCTCTGTCACCCAGGCTGGAGTGCACTGGCATGATCTCGGCTCACTGCAACCTCCACCTCCCGGGTTCAAACATTTTCCTGCCTCAGCCTCCTGAGTAGCTGGGACTACAGGTGCCTGCCACCATGCCTGGCAAATTTTTCTATTTTTAGTAGAGACGGGGTTTCACCATATTGGTCAGGCTGGTCTTGAACTCCCGACCTCATGATCTGCCCACCTCAGCCTCCCAAAGTGCTGGGATTACGGGTGTGAGCCACTGCGCCTGGCCGACCAGTGATCTTTTACCTCCTACTTCGGCTAGTATTTCCTTGCAAGTAAAGGTGGGTGGGTCTTACCCTTCCTCTGGTCTACAGTTGACAGTTTTAATAAAATTCAGGACAATCAGTTAAATTTGAATTTAAGAGAAACAATGATAAATTTCTGTATTGTAAGTATGTCCCAGGCATTATTTAGGTCATACTAACACTAAAAATGTTTGTCAGAAATTCAAATGTAACTGGTCATCCTGTATTTTATCTGGCAACCCTGCACTGGTTTAACTCTGGTGTCTATAGTAATCAATTTAATAAATAACTACTCCCATGTGGGTTGACTTTCTTTGTGCAACGGATAACCCAAAATGCTGAGGTGGATACGAAAACAACAACACAAGGAGCATACAGCTGAAAAGTGTATAATCTAGTAGCAGATATGACGTGTATGAATGTAGAATGTAGTCAATTGTGCTACTCACATTCGTCTGAGTCAAAAGACTGAGTCAAAAGACCAAGAAACAATTACAGAGGCATATGCCATGTGCTATAAGGAATTACAATGGGATATGGGATGGGGGAAGAGGCAAGCAGCATTCCTGACCAAGAAGACTAGGAATGGTACTATGAACATCTGAGAGGGCCCTGAAGCAGAATTTCAGTGAAGGGAATATGACCAATGGATGGTGGTAGAAAGGTGCAGAGAATGTTCCAGAAACATTAAGTAGACAGTTTGACTGGGGTATGAGCTGTGGGTAGTAAAGGGAAAGAAATATGGAGGGCAGTGAAGCTGGAGAGACAGACCCGGGTCCATCCGAAAGGCCTTAAATACCAAGGTACAGAGACTGAACTCTGTTCTGCAAGCAACTTGCCTCTGAATAGAGGAAAGTGAGAGCATCGAGAGATCCAAAAGAGATGAAAGGAGAAAAGGCTCGTACCAAACATCTCAATGCAAGTGCGCAGCAGTTCATCTAATGTTGCTGCTTTCCCAAGGCCACTTGATCCCATGGTTATTTAGCCGTTGTCAAAAAACTAGAGACATTTTCAGCATCAGATAGACCATCTCCATAATCATGCAAGTCAGCGATGTTAGTGCCTAGTGGTGACCTCTCCTTAGTTGTACTTCAAGAAAACTCTAAAAAAAAAAAAAAAAGAGAAAGTTATTAGACTAGAGTTCAGACCCCATTAGAGCATCACTTTCCTACCTGAAAAGATAATGACTTCCATTGACTGTATCTTTGTACAAGAAAAGTATCATAGTGACTGAGATTACATCAACCTTTTATGATGCCAAAATACCTGCTAAGCTGTTCCCAGGGATGGATGCTGCTTGGAGACCATGGAGATGTTCCCTGTTATATACCATCCCACTTCACTGCTGAAATTTTTTAATGCAATGTTTTATACTTTCCTTATATCCTTTTTTTTGTCTGTTTTTGTTCTTGTTTTTGAGACAGAGTCTCACTTTATCACCCAGGCTGGAGTGCAGGAGTGCAGTAGTGCGATCTCGGCTCACAGCAGCCTCGACCTCCCGGGTTCAAGCAATTCTCCCACTTCTGACCCCCAAGTAGCTGGGACTACAGACACACACCACCACTCCTGGTTATTTTTTGGGTTTTTTTTTTTTTTTGTAGAGATAGGGTTTTGCCATGTTGCCCAGGCTGGTCTTGAACTCCTGAGTTCAAGCAATCTACCTACCTCAGCCTTTCAAAGTGCTAGGACTACAGGTGTGAGCCACTGTGCCCGGCCACCTTTCCTCATGTTCTTAAGTGATAAGATATTCAAGAATATTATGAATGTTACTTGGTTTAATATTAATAAAAGAATATGTAAGGAAAAAATTTTTAGAAGCAAATATATTTATAAACATCCTCAATGATTACATAAATATTCAACAACTGTAACAGATTCTACTTGCCTAAGAGTAAGATTATTCTTTGTAGTGGTAAAAATACTACTGTTAATTTATTGAACACCCACATTATGTACTATGCACCATTCCGAATGCTTTGTGTGTATTATTGAACTTGACCTTCACAACAATGCTGTAAGGTAGTAATTATTATTCCCAGTTTACAGATGAGGTGATGGGATTCACAGTGATTTAGCAACTTACCCAAAACCATGCAATTATTAAGGCCTAGAATCAGGACTCCACTATAAAATAAAGCTTCTGTGTTCCCTTTCTTCTTATTACTTCTACAAGCATGGATATCACAAACCATCATAGTTTTGCCTGCTAATCTAGTGTAAAGGGTATCACTCCTCCACATCATCTCAGAAAGAAGATGTAAGACAGATTATCTGTTACAGAGACAGAAGGAAAATGTGGGGATGACAGCTATCCCATTTGCCAGCACTGTCATGTGGAAAACGTGATTGGCAATAGCCTCTTATAGTTGCTTATACTCAAAAGCATCGCTGCTGGATAGACATCATCACTTTATTTTACAGAGCAGGTCCTTGATGCCAGGTCCCCACAGGACTTGGAGCAGGAGCGAGGCTGTCATGTTGTAAGACATTTATCCACTTTAGACATTTTAGTAGGTAAATGCAGCCATTGAGGATTCATCTCGTGAGCTGTTTAAAGTCAATGTCTATTTTACTCTTGAACTTTATTTATTCAACTGGCAATCATTGAGCACCTGACCTATGCCAGGAACTTGGTTAGGCATTGAGGCTGCCAAGATGAACAAATCATTGTCCCATTCTTACCTTCAACAGGCTCATAGTCAACTTCAGAAAACAAACATGTGAATGAATAGGAAAAAATACCTAATGTCCATATGTATGGTTGTATTAGTTCAGTGAGACCACTGGAGTGACATTGGAATGAGTCTGTTCACCAGGCACATAACTCTGGGGAAAAAATGTTTGCCCTCTATTAATTCAGTGAAAGAACCAGATTCTTGTGCTGAAGGTACTACCACTCTTAGAACATAAAATAAAGGGTTATTTCAAGTGTTCAATAAAAACAGCAGAAACGCTGGATCAAACGCTTTCCCAATTCTGCTGCTCAAATGATTTGTGAAAGCAGATTATTAAAGTCATCTGGAACTAAGTTTTTTATATCTTTTAACAAAGTTACCTTATCTGTAAGGCCTTTCCTGACCTATTTAAAACAACGCACCTCTCAGCTCTCACCCACCTCTCACTTGGCATGTCCTACCGCCCTTCCTGGATTTATTTTTCTTCATAACACTTAACACCATCTGACAAACTATATATTTTACTTGTTTATTTGTTTATAAATCTCTATAGTGCCATAAACATAAGCTCCAAGATTGTAGAGATTTTTGTGTTTGTTCTCTGGTATACTCCTTAACACCTAAGGTTTTGCTTCTCACATAAAAGATACTCAAAAATTATTCACTAAATTAATAAACGAGTGGATTAATAGGTGAGGAAATGAATATCATGAAACTTGTCAGAGGTTTGTCATTGAATATGAGTGTATTTATGTGAGTGTGTATAGATACCATACATTTTTAAGAGACTTTTTGAAGTTTGTTTACTAAATCAGCTTCAAGTAAACATCACTGGGACAAAAATTTCTGCCAGTTTTCTAAACTTAATAGAATCTGCCTGTATTCATCATTAGAACTTGCCTTTTCCAAGACATTCTGGGGCAGAACTTCTCTGATTCCTCTAATGTAAACTCTATCAGTACCCTTAAAAGTCAAGATTGAACAATTAACAAGTTTGATTACCTTCATGTGTATACAGACATTTTTTTTTAAGCCTGTTACTCACGGAACAGTAGACATATTACTTAGAACAAATAGGCCTAGACTAAACTGGTTTCTCAATTCAAAACCAAAATTACTCAGCTGAGCTGTCTGGGGAAGGTGTTCACATCCCCATAAGGGGTTAGAGATAACCTGGAACCAAAGACTCATCACCATGTTTAGGGTTATATTTCTGATCTGCCAAGAAACTGGCACACGACAGGCCAGGTGGGCCGGGCTATCAGGTTACAATCTGTTTCTGCAATCAGTAGATGTGTCTGAGTCTCTGCTCCATCTTCTGTCACCTGCACATTTACCTGAGATCTCATTTCCTATGTGTGGACATTATTGTGTCTACAACTGCCTTTTTCAAAATAAGGCTTCTTTATCACAAAAGCAATATACACTTATTATTTAAAATAGGACATTAAAGAAAAAGTTATCCCTAATCTCATCATCCAAAGATAACTCCTATTAACATCATAGCACGTTTCTTTTAGTTTCTCTAGGCATATTTAATTTTTATTAGAATTCTTACATAATTTATGACAATTTAAGGAAATACTTACCTGTTGTTTCCATACAGATAGAGTTCCAAATCTGAAAGAATTTTAAGGGCAGTTAGCGTCATTGGGAAATGCACGGAAGAAGCAGTCTGTAGAACTGGTTTATTCAACCTGAATGATAAGTATTTTGGAGAACCTGACAAAAGAACAGAAAGAAACCCCCATATAGAATTAGATCATGATAACCCCAAAGAATCCACATTGTGTTAAAGCATTTTCAAAAACTTTGAGTTATAGGTGGTATTTGAGATTTTGTCTAAACTTCACCCACAACATCAATTAACAAGAGCAAATATTCAAAACAGTTATTTGGTAACACAATTTTTTTTTAAATCAAGTAAGCTTTTTGCAGCCTATTAAAAACCCACATATGCGACAAAACCAAGTTCTATACACATAGTATAAACCACTATTTCATGCAAATATACTTATATCAGTGGATTACTCATTAAGAATTTCCAAACATTGACTTTGAAATGTTAGTAAATCCTTAAAACAATCTGTGGTCGTGATCACTAAACTCTGACCCTAAATCACTACTGATTATCTCAACATGAATGTCAATGTTATTTTAGAGCAGGTTGTTTAGTCTCCCAATGGGGACTTAAGAACTTGCTGTTTGTTTAGGACTTGCTGTAGTGTTGATAGGTACTCTCCAGCGGCCATGAAAATTATTGTTCTCCAGCATATACATTTTCTCCCAAGTCTGAAAGGGACACAATAAGCCACATTTCTCCAGGGGTTTGAATTATTTCTAAAAGAAAAGTGTTATTTTTAAAGGGCAATAGAGTTTTGTTGGGTGTGATTTCAAAGGCTACTATATGTTCTTGTAGCAAAAGGACGTTCATTAACATGACTTGTGAAGCCTCTATTGTCAAAAAACATCCTTCTGAGGTTGCCTAGGACACTAAGAACAGTGCTCCCAATTTTAGAAATAATAAAAGGTAGCCAATTCCATGTAACTGTTCATTAACAGATATAAATGAGCATACCAGGCTCTTGACTCAGAACCTCTCCATTAAAAAAACAACTGGGTTTCAACATTAGGTAACTGAATGGGGAAAGTCTGACTTATCTCTGAGTAAAATGCCATAATGCTGCGTACTTTACTAGACTGTTTAAAGACTTAGTGAGGTCACATAAAGTGAATCCATCACGGAGCCTGCAGAACGCTGAGTGCTCAGGGAAAGGGTCTCCTTTTACCTGCACTACTTCTTCCCCTCCCATATTAAAAGTCTTTTAAGTTGAGGCCTGAAGTAGAGGACCAATTTGTAGAAGCGAAAGGGAGAGAGGTGTTCATTTAGAGAAGAGAAAAGATATTCGAAGAAAAAATACGATGACACTGGAGCACCTATTAGGGGGCCAAGCAGCCTCACCAGCAAGGGACTCCAATTCTCAAAGGCTCTCAAGCCAAAGTTAGGTCATGACTGTCAGAGATGTTGTAGACTAAATTCCCAGACGGTATCTAGGAAGTATGCCAAAATGACAGGGAAGCTTTCTCTTGGCTCTAGAATTGCAGGATTTATAAGGTGAAATATTGTAACTAGTAAGTATTCAACAAATCGTTTTGAAATGATGTCGGCCACATTAGAACTTTCAACAATTGTCTTGTCTATCACATTATCTCTATTCCAAGATAAAAGAATTTCTTGAAGATCCTTCCCTGCCAATGGCAGTTATTATCTTTATGCATAAATGACTACATAAATATCTTTACATTCATATGACCTCCATATGGAGACAAAGAGGTTTCTCTAAATGACTAATCCTTCATGAATACAAGTGGTAATTGTTACAAACCTTGAAGTCTTAAAGATTAATGCAAAAGATGTCAGCATTCATTGTTCTGGAAATATGCAAACTTAATTTCTCTTTATCACCACAGACATGAGATTTTTTTTAAAAGTGCTGTGATTATATTACCTGATACTCCATAGGAGAATTAAGATTGAGGTTAGTAAATGAAATAATAAAAACTCTGAAAGACAATTAATTTATTTGATAAATACTTACTGAGGATCTACTAGACACCAGACACTGAACAGAATACTAGAGTGGCTGGTAGAAGGGGTTGGTGTTGGGGAAGCGAAGGATAAATGGATAAGCAAGACAGATACAATCCTTGCCTCTATAGTCTAGCAAAGAATTAAAGGAACAATGACAATAAAATATCTTATGGAGCACAGAGCAGGTAGGGAGGGGCACTAATTTAGTCTAGAAGCCTGAGGAGTTTTAGCTTAGTAATGAAGATGGCAATTATGAGAAATCGAAAAGACATTTAGAATGACTAAAGTGTTATGGCAAGAGATGAGACTAAAACGTCAGTGGAAGTAGCTCATGACAGTATTATAAGCTTTAGTAAGGAGTATATCCTTTATTCAAAGGGCAACGGGAAGCCATTGTTTGAAAGGAGAATGGCATGATCATATCTGGATTTTTTTTTTTTTTTGAGATGGTCTTGCTCTGTTGCCCAGGCTGGAGTGCAGTGGCATGATCTCAGCTCACTGCAACCTCCGCCTCCCAGGCTCAAGTGATTCTCCCACCTCAGCCTCCCAAGTAGCTGGGATTACAAGCATGTGCCACCACACCTGGCTAATTTTTGTATTTTTAGTAGAAACGGACATTTCCCCAAGTTGGCCAGGCTGGTCTCGAACTCCTGACCTCAAGTGATCCACCCACCTCAGCCTCCCCAAGTGCTGGGATTACACGCATGAGCCACAACACCCTGCCTGATTTTCTTATTATTTCATTTCCAATGGTATCTTAACGTCCTCTTCACCATATCAAGCAAACCTAGGTGAAATGGGAGCTAGGATCTGTGCCCTGGTGAGGACACCACCTAACAAATGCCAGCCTTGCTTTAGTTCTGAGGCTCAGACTTATGGAAAGTGTAACTAGACCATAACAATAGAAACTCATAATTGCTTCTTGAATGCAGGGGAGATTTGCCACAAACATTGTTCCAGAAGTTTTCTGAAGTAATTTTAGAAACATGACATGGGTAGATGATACAATAGCCCAAAAAGCAAGGAACACTAAACTTCCTCTCAAAAACAACAACAACAACAACAATAAAAAACAAACAAATACCTCCAGGAGAAGAAAAACATCAGCCTTCTACTCTTGACAGAAATAATCCTGATAATTCTGGTTCCTTTCTTCTCTTTTCACAATGGCTTTTGTACATTTTCTCCTCTCAATAAACCTCAGAACGGTATCCATCATACCTTCTGGCAGATGACCGTGTCTCCTTTTTAGAGTAAATGGAAGTTGCCAGGCAGAAACTTCCTTGATTTCCTTCCATAAAAATGAGAAATTTACCCACATGGACGCCCTTTTTGGGGGTCTCTCCTGCTATTGCATTGAAAGAAGTGGCCCTCTTCTTTATCCAAGGTCAATCCCTCCACCTGTGCATGGATCCCTTACTCTTGTCCTCCCAGGGACCACATTACGTGAATTAACTTCTCACTCTTCTGCCTCTTCCTCCAATATTTTTTTTCCTGCTAATTCTTAGCACTTAAAGATGCCCAGGTCTTAACTCAGAAGTCTGTAATGGATATCTAGAAGTTAACTCAAAATTTCCCCTTGATATGATCAAGGGAAATCATTTAAAACAAAATTTCTCCTTGGAATCTCAGGCATCTCTAAATCAATACTGCCAAAGTGAACTCATCATTTTCCTCCCACAAACTTGTTTCTCCTCCCCTCCACTCTCAATTTCTCAATCGCAGGGGAATGGCACCATCAGCCAACCAAATATCTAGCTAGAAATCTGGGAATTATCCTTGATTCTGATCATTCCCCATAGACAATGGATCAGTAAATCTTTCTGAATCTATTTTCAAAAGAAATTCTGCCACCAACCACTTCTTTCCCTTCTCCATGGACACATGCTGGTTTAGACAACCATCATCTCTTGCCTGAATGATTTTAACCAATTACTAACTGGTTTCCCCATCCTCAGTATAGGTCTTTACTATAATCTATTCTCCATTCTGCAGCTGAAAGAATCTTTTAAAAATCCAGATATGGGCCAGGCACGGTGGCTCACGCCTGTAATCCCAGCACTTTGGGAGGCTGCGGTGGGTGGATCACTTGAGGTAAGGAGTTCGAGACCAGCCTGGCCAACATGGTGAAACCCCATCTCTAATAAAAATACAAGAAGTAGCCAGGCGTGGTGGCACGTGCCTGTAATCCCAGCTGCTTGGGAGGCTGAGGCAGGAGAATCGCCTGAACCTGGGAGGTGGAGGTTGCAGGGAGTCGAGATCCTGCTACTGCACTCCTGCCTGGGCAACAGACAGAGACTCCGTCTCAAGAAAATCATTTCTCTCCCGTCCTTTGACTTGATCCAAAATATTACATTCTGGTAACTACCACCTGAGCCACCTTTCTTATGATCCCCACCTTCCCCACTAGGCTTTCTGCATCTCTGCCCCACCACTCACACTCTCCAATGCTCTCATTAACTGAGTCTTGCTCTGTCACCCAGGCTGGAGCGCAGTGGTGTGATCTCGGCTCACTTCAACCTCTGCCCCCCAGTTTCAAGCAATTCTCCTACCTCAGCCTTCCGAGTACCTGGGATTATAGGCACACACCATCATGCCCGGCTAATTTTTGTATTTTTAGTAGAGATGGGGTTTCACCACATTGGCCAGGATGGTCTGAACTCCTGACCTCAAGTGATCTGCCCACCTTGGCCTCCCAAAGTGCTGGGATTACATGTGTGAGCCACTGTGCCTGGCCTCAGTTGACTATATTTGAAATTATTTGTTTATTTCTGCATTGGTCTTGTTTCTGTTTAAATTTTCCTTCTCATTCCTTTTAAGTTCACTCTTCTGTTCTTTGAATTTTTCTTTTTATTTTATTTTCTTCAATCAGGTGTTCTTCCCAGTGTGCTCCACCAAAGTCATACTGTCATCACTGTCAAACTTGTTTCTATCACAAACCTACTGGGATAGTATGAATATAAGAAATGGGCCTGGTGCTTATGGCAAAGTTCATTCATTGTAAATGGATCACAACTGATGACATGAAGACTAAAATCCCCCATAATTATGGATGGTGAGGCAGTATCTCCAAAGGTTATTTAACAATGACAGTAGGAAGGAGCCACGCTTAATACTGTAATTTTCAACTCTAAAATAATTTTTTTGTCCTTCTTGCATTGGATGTGTTTATTTAATGTGATAATAGGATTTTCCTAGATTTAAAAATTTTTTTTGTCTGTCTGTTTTATCCTGAAAAGAGATTTCACTAAGTTAATGGGGAATTAATAATCAACATTGTGCTGGATTTTAGAAAATGAAGTAATAACAGCATCTAAAAATACCATTTGTTGGTGGCAATGTAATGTGACAGATATAATGTTGGGAAAATTGCCTATATTATCTTTCAATCTTTTAACACCCCGAAAGCTAAGGTCTTATTATCTCCATTTCATGGATAAGGAAATTGAGGCCTAAAGAAGTTAAATTACTTGTCCAGTATCATGTTACTAGTTAAGTTGCAAAGCCAAGTCCAACTCCAAAAATTTATGTTTTTCTACTACCCACAAAAATTTCAGCTGTTGTTAAGGCCTGCCCATTAGATCAGTTTCTAGACATTGTCTAGAACAAAGGTTTGTTATTCTCTGTGTTTGGCTGGTAAGCATTCTATCACTGGCCCTATTGTCTGAAAATGAATAACGTTCACTATTACAGCAAGCTTGGCAACTCAGGGAATCACTGGTACCAAGTACTGAACAGAAGTCAATAACCAGCTCAGAGCTCATCTCACAAGGCCTTGTTGCATTTTCTGCTAACAAGTAACAAGGCTTAACTGCATTTTATTTATGTTTTCTTGGTTACTGGTATTGAATATTGGCAACCAAACCAACATATTTACAGCTACCTGACATAAGTTGAACAAGAAATGAGAATCTTAGAGAAGCTTTAGTAATAAATACCATGAAATTCCAAAGTCCCACCAAGGGGGTATTTTCCTAGCATTTGGCTGCAGCCGAACATAGCAGGGAAATGATATATATACATGCTAGACACCTGCAGCTGTATGGCTTCCAGATGGACACATTCAGCCACATTGAAGGATTATGACTTACTATGGCAACTCGAGTGTTCACTTTCTAAATAATGCCTCAAAGTTAAGACCCAGAACTAGGAAACTTGAGCCTCAGAAGTTAAAATTTTAAACTTTGGGAAAATCATTTTTTTAAAGATCAATATTTTCTTCTCTCAAAAATACCAATATTGTATTCCAAAGAATCCTGTTGGCATGGTGGCTCACGCCTGTAATCCCAGCACTTTGAGAGGCTGAGGTGGGCGGATCACCTGAGGTCAGGAGTTCGAGACCAGCCTGACCAACATGGAGAAACCCCGTCTCTACTAAAATACAAAATTAGCCGGGAGTGGTGGCTCATGCCAGTAATCCCAGCCACTCAGGAGGCTGAGGCAGGAGAATTGCTTGAGCCCGGGAGGCAGAGGTTGTGGTGAGCCAAGATCGCGCCATTGCACTCCAGCCTGGGTAACAAGAGCAAAACTCCATCTCAAAAAAAAAAAAAAAAAAAAAATCCTGTCTGCGGTCCTAATGCTCTGGAAGTACCTGGTCTCAAATTACCTGAAATAAAGTCACATTCCTTTACTCCTTTGTTGTTCCACTTAATTCTGAGTGGATTTGATGCTGATAATAATGGTGGTGGTGGTGGTGGTGGTGGTGGTGATGATGATGATGATATGGAGGAGGAGGAAGAGGAGGAATCATTTAGGTGCTCTTCATGTTGGTCACAGTGTTGATATTTTTCCCCAACAAACTCTGGGAGGCCAGGCTCCTCCCATACAATCCAACAATAACTAAAATGTGGCTAAATCTTGCTTTTTACTTAATTCTCACCAAAAAATGCAATGAGGTCTTGTGAGATGAGCTCTGAGCTGGTTATTGACTTCTGTTTAGTACTTGGTGCCAATACCAACGTGCTCTGCCTCATGTGCTCACTATGAACAGGAAGGAATTTTTAACAACTGCATAAGTAAAATTCTTAGGGATCATCCCACTGCATCCTGATAACAATCTCCAAGGATAGAATCTACACAAAAGAGGCTCCAAGGGAATGAAGACATTACATGGAAAGCCTCTAAAAAGCAAGAGAATGTGAACAGAAGGCACAGCCTGGACTACAAAATCTCTCCTAAACCACCATCACTCTAGGCTAGCAGTGGAAGCTGACTGTCGCTAAAAACAAGGGAAAGGATTTGAAAACAAGAATTTTAAGTTGCTACAGAGGAATGCAGCAAGAAGCACCAACATAATGAAAGACTGTCTTTAAATGGACCTCCAGGTTTTCAGAGAAAGGCATTAGTTTGGTTGGGCACAAAAGCCAACGTTTATTGTCTATTAAACGTTAAGCACAATGTTTATAGCAATAGGCTGGAGGTGTAGAGAGCCCATTCTCAGCAGCATACAATCCCATGGGGGAGACATAATATAAATCAGTTATTATAAACCAATGAGTCCATTAAGTCTGGTGACAGAGACAGATGCCCAGGGCATTGCGGGAGCACAGAAATGGGACCAAATTCCACCCAAGGAGATCTAGGAGGCCTTCTTGACAGGAAAGATACTAAGCTTTATGGGTCACAAAATTACAATAGAAAATACAGGCTAAGTCCAATAGTGTCAGACAGTAAGGTGGTTGGAAATATCTGAACATGATTCCAGAATTAGGCATAGGATAGACATATGCAATTTGCACTCCAGAAATTTATCACTACGTGAAAAATGAATAAGAATACACATGAGACAACAATATTTAGATTAAAAGCTGATGACAGAGAAAATGATTGGGGTCAGGTAGGGATATATTGAGTTCTGAACCACCTTTGGATTTTTTTAAAGGCACAAATAAATGAAAGGATTGCAAAAAGCATAGGGGTTGCACAATGCTGCTTTATTTTTATTATTAATTTTATTATCCAGTTTCACTATTGACAGTGATAAGCTTTAATAAATAGATTTCCTTTACCATTTAGACACTAACTTTGTATATATAGATACTGAAGATGTAATATGAATTTCTCTTTTCTAAGAGAAACTGTACTATGTTATCATCTAAGTGAAGACATTTTGCTCCTATTTAGAAAGCCATGTGTTTATAGTACTCTTTTATGGGATGGTAACGTCTCAGTTTGAAATTACTTCTGAAATCAGGGATTTGGAGCTAGACTTTTTATTGGAATCAATTAACGGTAAAGTACAGGAACCAAAAAAAAAAGTGTGTTTAAAATTATTTCTGTGCTCTCAAATAAAGTTACACAGCTTGAGGCCCATAATTAGAAGGCTCCACTTAATGACTTTGTCATTCCCTTTTGTTTCAGATGTTTTTCCTGCAGCAAATGGTCCTTCTTTTCTCTAAAAGAAAAACAAATCTCAAGAGCCAACGATATGTCTTCCTCCCATCTAAGACATCAACTAATTTCACCTTATTCCTGAAATGAAATCACAGTCCATACCTACAAAAAAAGAAAATATAACTGACTAGAAAATTTATGTAGTATCTTAGGTCCCATTTAACTTCTCTGAGGCTCACTTTCATCATCTCTGACTTGAGATAAATACTACGACTCTGCCCTCCTTATCAGAACAAAAAAAATTCATTTCAAAAATGTTTTAAGAGCATAAATCACAGTGAGAAAAAAGGAAGTCCTAAAATTGTGAAATGTTCCCAACTAAATTTGTAAAGTGGTTGAAATTTAGAATATATATTTTCCATTAGAACAATATTACAAATGGATTAATAACAGATTTACGTATGGGAAACAGTCTGTCAAAATGCTAAAAGAGAACTTTGGGAGTTCTTAAGAATTTTAGAGGTTGATAGACTGGTTTGCTACCATGCCAGATTAGCTTTCAGAAATGCCACAACTCTGAGAAACTAGGGTTTCTGATGGGTATTTTGGACTCATTAGTGGATCTAGAGAGACAGAGAATGAGAAAGAAAGAGGGAGAAGAAGCTAGCTTTTCATAAAGTAAAGGTTAAAGAGTTAGAGGAAGGCTGGGCATGGTGGCTCACACCTGTAATCCCAGCACTTTGGGAGGCCAAGGCGAGTGCATCACCTGAGGTCAGGAGTTCGGGATCAGCCTGAACAATATGGTGAAACCCTGTCTCTAATAAAAATACAAAAAAATTAGCTGGGTGTGGTGGTGCGTGCCTGTAGTCTCAGCTACTTGGGAGGCTGAGGCAGGAGAATCCCTTGAACCCGGGAGGCGGAGGTTGTAGTGAGCAGTGAGCCAAGATTCTGCCACTGCACTCCAGCCTAGGCAACAGGGCAGCAGAGAGAAATTCCATCTCAAAAAAAAAAAAAAAAAAGAAAGAAAAAAAGAAAGAGAGTTAAAAGAGACCAAGGAATGGGAATAAGGATGTTGTTGGTAGGTTGTAAAAGGAGGAATTAATCAATTGTAATTTACTAAAGTGTGAGCAAATTAAGACAAATGAAGGGAAGCCCAGAGTGAACTAATTTCCCTTGACCTACCATATGAAGGTATCTGCACCCCCCAACCCCCACCCACCTCCACACGCAGAAACAGCACCATGCCTTTCTTCTCTCTTCACCAGTTCCTTGGTGTAACTGTCTAGAGTTCATGCGTCTTACCACTTCTCCTTCCTCTAGCTTGTAACTCCCCTTGTATTTCCTCTACATAAATAAATGTGAGGTGTCTTCTGGCCAAAACCAAACACTAACAAACAAACAAAATTTAGCAACCCTCTAGTGGCCATCTCTCCCATCCCTCACAGCCAAGTAGAATTTGCTGGTTCTATTTGATCCTCTCTTCAGACCACCCAAATCAAGCTCTGTCTAACTCCCCTTCTACTTCCTGCCCTCATACTCTATTCAAACTACTCTGGCAAAAGTCATTACACCCGCTAAGCTCTCTTCATTGTTTTCTTATGCTAAGGCTTAGCCACAGTGTAGTACTTCTTGACCACACCCTCCCTTAAATTCTCCTTTTGGTTGGTTTTCCTGGCAACATCTCTTCCCTGGTTTTTCTTTTATGCCTCTGGTCATACCTCATCGTCTCATCTGCAGACTCCTTTCCTACTGCTGGCCTCTAAACTGCCAACGGTTCTCATGTCTCCATGCTGAACTCATCCACAGAAGTGGCTTCAGCTACCACCTCTACGTTGATGACTCCAAACCAGAGACCAGCTACACGCAAACTGCAGAGGAAGGGAGTAGGGTTTGGAGACAGGTGGACTTGGGATTGCATCCTAGCTCTTCTACTTACTAGCATGTGACTTTGGACAAGTTTTACTTAACATTTGGGTAAGTTTTCGTATCTCACCCTCATCCATCGCTAGTGGAAATGTATAATGGCACAGTCACTTTGGAAATGAGTTAGGTAGATCCTCAAAAACTTAAACATAGAGTTATCATATGATCTAGCAAATTCATTCCTAGGTACATACCCAAGAGAATTGAAAAATGTTCATAGCAGTATTATTCATAATTTCCCCAAAGTGAAAACAACCCAAATGTCTATCAATCGACAAATGGATAAACAAAATGAAGTATATCTCCATACAATGGAATATTATTTAATGATGAAAAGGAACAAGGTACTGATACATGCTACAATATAGATGAACCTTGAAAACGTTATACTAAGTGAAAGAGGCCAGACATAGAAGGCCACATATTGTGCAACTCCATTTATAGAAAATATGTAGAATAGGCAAATCTATAGCAACAGAAAGGAGATTAGTGGTTGCCAGGCACTGAGGGAAGGCAGGAATGGGAATTGACTGCAGTGGGTTCACCGTTTCTTTTTGGAGTGATAAAATTGCTGTCCAATTTGATAGTGCTAGTTGTTAAAGAACCTTGTGAATACACTAAATACCATTGAACTGTGTACTTTATTTTATTTATTTATTTTTTTGAGATGGAGTCTTGCTCCGTTGCCAGGCTGGAGTGCAGTGGTGCGATCTTGGCTCACTGCAACCTCCGCCTCCCAGGTTCAAGCTATTCTCCTGCCTCAGCCACCTGAGTAGCTGGGATTACAGGTGCGCGCCACCATGTCAGGCTACTTTTCGTATTTTTATTAGAGATGGGGTTTCACCATGTTGGCCAGGCTGGTCTCAAACTCCTGACCTTGTGATCCGCCTGCCTTGGCCTCCCAAAGTGCTGGGATTACAGGCGTGAGCCACCGCACCCACCTCCTTCTCACTTTTTTAACCTGCTATATCTCCTATATTTCCCTCCTTGGTCTATGGCTCAACCTGCCTCCCAGTATTCCATGCCAGAAACTTGGGACTCACCCTAGATTTCCTAGCACTCTCTTTTGCCATCCCTCATGCCCAAGTCTGATCACCTATTTCCCAGTTGTTTCTTCTCCTCGCCCACTGCCCTTCATCTCCACCGCCTGTCCTGGGTTCAAGCTGTCGTCCCGTTTCCCCTGGCCCACCGCAATGGCTCACTTCTCAGACTTCTATATTGGTTCTCAGTTCCTGTTTACCTCCCCTCTCTCCTGGGCCCAAATCAATCTTTCCAGATTATCAGATTGATTGCGGAACTCCTGTCTCCAAAATTCTTCCACATTTCCCTGTGGTCTTACATAAATAGAAAGTCCTTTCCATGGCATACAAAGCCTGCCCCCTGCATTCCCTCCCTCCTCTTTCCTCTCTTTACTCCGGCACATGTGATACTGCTGTGAAAGGGAACTCTGGTTTCACAGACCCCATGCTTTGCACACATTATTTCTTTATTTTTTTGAATGTCTCTCCTCTCCCAATAGTTACGCTTGGCAATCCCCTACTCCCTTTTCCAGAATTCTCCTCTTCCCTCCTCACCCTTCCAGGTGGATTTTGGCACTCAGCGTACTGACTTCCTTTAGCTTTGTAAAATTTATGTTACTGAATGGTTCTGTCGGTCTCTCCACTGGCTTAAGAATAAAACTGTATTTTTTCTATCCCCTAGCCCAGAAGTATGCCTGATATCTTTATATGACTACTTTTCTCTGCCATCATATTCTTTTGACATGGTCTGTACACTTCAAATTGGTTTCTTCTTTAATTTTCTTCTCTAATCTTATCCTCTCTCTCTCTTTTTTTTTTGGATTTGATATTTTAATGGGGCATGTAATTCTCTGAGTATAGCTCAAGACACAGGTGATTTGATCCAAATCAGTTGACCCTTACAAGTGATTTGGGTCAAATCATTTATGTAAATATTTCAGATTTTTTAAATGCCGAGATTTTGCTACTTGATTAACATTGTGCATTGAGATACCAAAAACTGGTTTTGGTTTTGTTTTGTTTTGAGATGGGGGTCTCACTCCATTGCCCAGGCTGGAGTGCAGTGGCGTGATCTTGGCACACTGCAACCTCCACCTCCTGGGTTCAAGCAATTCTCCCACCTCACCTTTCGAGTAGCTGGGACTACATGTGCGCACCACCACACCCAGCTAATTTTTGTATTTTTGGTAGATATGGGGTTTCACCATGTTGCCCAGGCTGGTCTCGAACTCCTGAGCTCAGGCGATCTGCCCACCTCGGTCTCCCAAAGTGCTGAGATTAAGCCACCGCACCTGGCCAAAAACTGGGGTTTCAATCACTGTATAGAGTGAGGATTAGGTGTCTGGACAAAGCCAAGGAGACAGGTGGTTCGCCTTAGGGAGGGACTCACTGTCCAGGATTGGGCTAGGACCAGGGATGGGGTGAATCTTAGGAGAGGAACAGAGGTCAGAAATGGGAGGGGGTTGGGGATGAGTCTAACCTTATTCTTGTCTTGATGTTTCTCTTTTGATTATTGAATACATTTATTTCTTTTATATTAACAGGCTCATAATGGAATTTCAAGATATGCTTCCCAATTTTTAGTATTACAGATTGTTAAAGAGGATAAAATTACAGTGAATACTTCTCCAGTCACTTTCTTGTCTGTTGAATAAACACTTATTTCTGTGCCAGACACTATGATTAACACCATGGCGGAGGTACAAGCATATGTCAGGCACAGATTGTGATCTCGGAGGCTTGAGGATCTAGAGAGGGGGCACACATGGACAGAAGTTATGATCAGGGGCATTATGAAAGTGTTGTGAGAGAGGTAAAAACAAGGTGACTCATAGAACCGAGCTGTGCCTAGCCGCACAAGCAGGGATGCACTGGGCAGAGAGAAGAAGGAGAACGCTGCACACAGAGAAAATGGCACTGAAGAAGGCAGGAAGGCATGGAAAATCAGGAATGCTCACAGGATGGTGAGGTCTTCAAGTTGGGATTAAAGTATATATTTGTTCATTCTTTCACTCAAAACCATTTTGAAGGGGAGAGAGGGACTATCATGTTCTGAACATCATAATGAAAGCTTCTGTGAAAGCCCACGTGACATAACCCAACATAGTCCTTCCTTGCTGGCCTTACACATTTTACTCGTTCTTTACTGAGTTCTTTTCTAAGTACAATGTAATGGTAAAGAGCATGGACTCTAGAGCCAGACCACTGGGATCAAATTCAACTCTTGAACTTTCTAACTGTGTGGTTTGGGGGCAAGTTATTTAATTTACTGTGTGTCTATCTTTATCTGTATGATAGAATAATAATAATGTCTGTGTTGTAGGGTTGTTATGAGAACTAAGCAAGTTAATAACAGGCAAAGTGCTTATTAACTGACACATAGTATTCCCTCAATGAGTGTTAGCTGCTGTTATTATTTTCTTGGTAAGGGACCAAAAAGTGCCCTCTACTGAGGGATGCAATGATTCCTATTTCTGTCACTCCTCTCAAATTCATAAGCCACATACATTTTACCTACATATACCCATTTTGCAAAGAAAGGAAAGAAAGAGAGAAGGGAGAAAGGAAAGAAGGGCTGGAGAAAGGGAGGGGAAAAAGGCAGTGTAGGCTAGAAATCTGTATCATGAAATGAGAACTAGTTTAAATCCCATTTCTTCTATGACTTAGTCCATATTTTCTTAAATGAAAATTCTATAATATGCTTCTTACTCTGTATTATTCATTATTTTGGTAGATTAAAACTAGCTATCTCTGGGCATACCACCCAAACCATTCAATGATATCTTTATTGATCAATTTACAATCTAATTTTTAAGAAGTATTTATTAAACACACACAGAAAGTACTCAAGGGAATACAAAGACACATATCTTCCTGCAAAGAGGTTAAAGAGCAGGAGATTTCAGTAGATACATTTAGAAATGTCAGTAATAGACCAATGAATCTTGAATGGGATCCAAGTCTGGACATTGCATTTATTCTTCTGTAGAATGAAAATAAATGCATGTCAGGTGATTAATGTCCCTAAAACAATTTGGGGGAGTAGATATTACACAAAAACATTTCCACCAGAAGTTTTGCTAACAGATCTACTAGTCATAATAAGGATGCTGAAGAGTTGAAATAGTAAGTGAAACCAAGCTGGGACTAAAATTAAAAAGAGAACCTCATCAGCTTCTGTGGTAATTTGTGGGGATTTCACAAGTCTGCAAGTTCACAGTTTTAGAACCTTGCCAATCTTTATCTCACCACAATATCTCATTTCTACTGGCTTCTTTTCAAACTTTGTTTCTCATCTCCAGTTCAGGAAACAGAGCATGTATATATTTATTTATCTTAGCACCCTTTAACTATTAATCATGCAAAACTTGAAAGTATTCACCAAGCATTTAGGTAAAAAGATACTTCTTTACTACTAAATGCAACACAAAATATTTTATTGTATTATTAAAACAGAAAAATACAAATTAAAATGTACAAATCTCACATTAACTTATTACTACGTACTTGAATTGGGAGAAAAAGAAAAAAGCTACCATTAATCAATGAGTAGGAAAAAAATGCTGAAATATCTAAAGCTGTATTTGCACTTGAAATGTCAAGAAATACTCAAGACCCAAAACGTATTGCTTTCATGCATCTAAAGCAATGTGATGGGAGTACGGGTTTGTTTTTTTTGTTGGTTTGTTTTGTTTTGTTTTTAAGATAAGTTCTCACTCTGTCACCCAGGCTGGAGTGAAGTGGTGCAATCTTGGCTCACTGCAACCTCTGCCTCCTGGATTCAAGTGATTCTCCCATCTCAGCCTTCTGAGTAGTTGGGACTACAGGCATGCGCCGCCACACCTTGCTAATTTTTGTATTTTTTGGTAGAGACAGGATTTCACCATGTTGCCCCGGCTGGTCTTGAACTCCTAACCTCAAGTGATCCACCCACCTCAGCCTCTCAAAGTGCTGGGATTACAGGTGTGAGCCACTGTGCCCAGCCCAAACATTTATTTTTTGACAACTAGAAAATTCCTCATGTCATCTAGATATATCCAGATCTCCATATCTTTGTTGTAACATAGGCCCTATCTGAATCATTCTAATGAATTCTTTATTAAGGACCATATTCACAGCAAGATGACTATAGATGCCATAAGCCTGACATCAGCAATATCTTACTTCAGTGTGCTGTGGATCCTAAAGTAAAATCACGCATTCTGTATTAACCCAAGAACTCTGGCTCTGATGTTATAGGAATGAAATGCAAGAGCAGAGTTCCTGTCCACACACTATAAATATTGTCCTCAAATGCCTTGCTTTTTAAACTTTTTTCTCTTTATCTGATAAAGCCTATTTAAAGACATACAAATAGTGAACCATGAATCTTTGTCCTTTCTCCAAATCGAAGATGGTGCAAGCTAATAAGTTCTACCTCACTCAGCAACTACAGGTTATAAACAGATTTAGCCCCTAGATGTATATTTTTTGTTAGGCCCATACAGGATTGGCTCTTACAAAGCTTCAAAAATTTTGAATTAATTGTGAAAATGTACAAATCTGAACCTTTACTTTAAAAATCCAGTTTTCTAGATTCTTGTGGAAAAATTGGTTCTCCTCATTTTAGGGCTGCATCCCCATGAGGCAACATTTGGATGGAGCTGAGCAGCAACTGACTGACTCCCAGTTCCCCAAAGTCCCTCCTACCTTCGGCTGTCTCCCCAAATTGAGACCAAGTGACATTACCATTTACCATCCCACTAGGTGCCTTTTCTCTTTCAGTAGATTTAAGAGGAAAGTGAACTATCACTTGTTTCAAACGGAGAAAGAATTGTTCTTTTTTTATTTTAAGAGATGAAGTCTCATTATGTTTCCCTGACTGGTCTCAGATTCCTGGGCTCAAGCAGTCCTTCTGCCTCAGCCTCCCAGAGTGCTGGGATTACGAGCATGAGGCACCATGCCTCGTCCAGAATTTTTCTTATTCCTAATTCATTTCACTCATTACATCATTATAATATCTTCCTGGTCCTGTAAACCAGGGGTCCCCAACCCCTGGGCCATGGCCTGGTTCATGGCCTGTTAGGAACCAAGCTGCCCGGCAGGAGGTGAATGCGGGTGAGGGAACATTACTGCCTGAGCTCTCCCTCCTGTCAGATGAGCTGCAGCGTTAGATTCTCACAGGAC
This sequence comes from Gorilla gorilla gorilla, assembly GCF_029281585.2. Lineage (NCBI taxonomy): Eukaryota > Metazoa > Chordata > Mammalia > Primates > Hominidae > Gorilla > Gorilla gorilla. The sequence continues at coordinate 106,414,908 of NC_073236.2, forward strand.
CACAAACCCTATTGTGAACTACACAAACAATGAATCTAAGTTATGTGCTCCTTATGAAAATCGAATTACTGCCTGATGATCTGAGGTGGAACAGTTTCATCCCAAAACCGTCTTCCCAACCCCCACCCCCTGCCCTGTCCGTGGAAAAACAGTCTTCCACGAAATCTATCCCTTGTGCCAAAAGTGTTAGGGATTGCTGCCGTAGACATCTGCACTTACAAGCCCTACCTCAGACTCACTGGGCTACCTACTGACACCACAGAGGCAAAAGCTAAGGAGGATCTTTCAAAGTGCAGATCTTTGGAATGTTACTGTTTGTGGAGTGGACAAGGAAGAATGACAAGACAGTTACTATGCTTACTTAAGCCTTCTGACACATGTTTACTTTAAACGTAATTTCAAATTGCAAGACAAATTTCACCTCTTGCCTGAACAAGAAAGTACGTTTGGAGATTTCTGCAGCATTTGTCAAGCTTGGTTAGTCTAAGACATTAGCATTTATTTCCACTTGTAATATCCTCTAAATGTCTAGATTGCCTTCAAGTTTTAGAGTTTCCTCAGATTTCTGGTTTATTCTTTTATATTAATAGAAAAAGTTCTCAAAATCAGCAAAATAGTCATTAATGATTTCTAAAGAGCATGGGACTGGGTGCCAATGCCCCCTCAATACTTTACTTTGTAAAGATTTAGAGAAACTAGAATGTACGCTGGGCTACCTGAGAAAAAAATATGTACCTATTCGTGCTTAGAGGCAAACATTTTCAGATTCCACACACTATAGTGAGTATACAGTTTCACTCTCTCCCACTTCCTCTCTAGGTTGGTTTGGATTTGTTGACTACGAGTCACAGCTTACTTTTCCATGTCAGACTCAAGGAAATCACAGATATTCATCACTGTAGACCCTTCAGGATAATTTCCTGTAGGATAATTTCTAGCCCTTAGAATGAGTCACTTGTATAATTAGTGACTATACAAGTTGAACTGGTACTCTACTTTTGTTGTTGTTTATTACTCTAAAAAGGAAAACCAGAAACCAGGGAAGGGTTATTTACTGATCAGTGCAGCTGCGAGCCTTGGTCTCTAAGCACCTGGTTTCATCATCTTGGTCATTCACGTCTTCTGATAGTGTTTTTAGTCTACTCACAGAAAACCGTAGCTCCAACAGAGAAAGAGGTTGTGCTAGTAGGCGACACAGAATATTTCCACTTTTCAAGGGGAATTTTTACTTAGTTGCCAGTTTAACTACCTCATTCTATAAAGGAGAGCCCCAAGGCCAAAATGATAAGGTGATTTGCCTAAGTTGTAAATAGTGAGTTAGTAAAAGAAAGGAAAATATTCCATCATAGTGAGCTTCTATAGAATACAGACTCATACTGGGGTCTCTAAGACATAAAAAGTATATGAGGCAGTAGGCTGATTTTGAACTAATGCATTTGCTTTAAAAACATCTGGGTTTTCTGACACGAAGCCACCCTTTGGCCATTTTGATATGGAGAAATGAAACAGCTATATGCTATCACCAGTCACGGAATTTCTTCTCACTGGCCTGATTTTGAGGGCACCTATTTTTTTTAATTTTGTAAAGATTATTTCAATCTGGTCATCTCTCCTTGTCAAAAGATTTTTTTTTTTTTATTCATTCAGGAGCTTGGTCTAAAACGATAGCAGGGATTTCAATAAAAAGCTCTAATCCCTGGCTGTTGGGTGCCGGGCATCTCAAGCAGGTCTGGATGTCTGTGAGATGGGTGAAGGTGACTTGGTGGAGGTGAGCTTGAGAAGGTGGAGTCTGGGAACTCTAAATGGGTCTTGGCACAAACCATTGGTTCTCTGGCTCCAACACTTGGGTCCTGACACTGTTCATTTACTCCTGCCACATTGAATCCCACAGATTTTGCTGGTTTCTTTTAGCCACTCAAACCTTGGCTTCTCTTTTTAACTCTTCCAGAAAAGACTTTCAAGTACTCCTCTGCCCAGTCCAGACTCACTCTGACAGCACCACTAGGGACTCTGCCCCTGCTCTCCCAGGTGTTGGACCAGCTAGTCTGCATACCACAGCTCTCACTGTTGTCCCCAGATTCTACCCACATCAGACAATGGCAGCTTTCTCAAGAAGGATAGGGATGGGATAAGTGGATTTGTCTGGAGCAAATGCTTCCCACATTGTCAGTTGTTTAGGGCTCAGGTAGCTCCAATCTTAGCCGTGGGGAGATACTTGCCTATTTTACTAAATGGATGACTGTGTCTAGGAGGATGCATGCCTCTTATAAATAGCTTGAAAGAAAATTCAAAGAGGCCCCTTGGTTCTGATAGACAACCTGCCCAGTGAAATGAACACCTAAAGAAGAGGTACACACTCAGCATGATGGCACATCATTCTTCTGGATGACCTTTATACTTCACCCTGTCACTGCAGACTCATGAAGCCTGGGCAGAGCGAGCCAGGCGTGGTACTACTGGCTGACCTACTTCGGTGCACCAAGGCTCCCATACGCGTCCCCAGAACATTTGCTCACTAGAATGTTCCCCTCCCCATCCTGATGCCTCCATGGATCGGTAAGCATGAGCACAGCTACATTACGGGCCAGGGCAGCTTCCAGGGTAGAGGCCTGTCTTAACAAGCTGGTATAACAAAACACCATAGACTGGATGGCTTAAATAACAGAAATTTATTTCTCACAGCTCTGGAGGCTGAGAAGTCCCTGTGAGGACTCTCTTTCTGGCTTGCAGATGGCCACCTTCTTCCTGTGTTCTCACATGGCACAGAAAGAGAAGTCTGGTGTCCCTTCCTCTTATAAGGACACCAGCCCTATCAGAAATTACAGCCCCACTCTTGTGACCTTGTTTAACCGTAATTACCTCCTTATAGGCTCTATCTTCAAACACAGTCATATTGGGGGTTAGAGCTTCAACATATGGATGCTGGGGGTACAAAATTCAGTCCACATCTAGGCCCTCAACCAAGGATTGTAGATCTATACAACCCTGAAATCACACACAGAATTTTGTGTATTTGTGTCCATGGGCTTCTTTCTGGGGTAAAGGCCCATAGCCTTCCTTGGGGGCTCGAAGCAGGTCTGTAATAAAAGTTTCATAACCTCTTCTCAAACACACAAAGGTCAATTGCCCCAGAGGATTTCTGAAGAAGACAAAGGGAAATCAAAATTCCTGAGGTTCTACCACTCGATGTCATTTTTTATTACATTAAAGCAAATGGACTTGCCCAATGCAAAAGGAGAAGAAAAATAACTTCACCTCCTGATTCTCACCATCAGTTGTTTGGAGTCACAAAAATTTAAGATACTGAAATTTTCATCTCCTCCCAAGATTCCATGAGCAACCTCAGGCTGAACATTCAATTCTGAAAACAGGTTTTCTCTTTTGCAGAAGTATCTATGATCCTGTCCAGGTCTAGATCTACTACTCCTGACTCCTGCCCATGAAGTTGCTTCCTACTCCACTTTGTTCACCCCCGTTACCCTTCAGCACCTTGGCCAGATGCCAGAAAGTCCATTGTGCCCTAGCCTAGGCCTCAGCCAGGGGCTGCTGTGCTGTGCTGTGCTGTCCACCAGCCTCACCTGGCACCTCTCAGTGCAGGGCAGCTGAGAGATGGCTGCGAGGCTGCATAGACAATTATATAATTCTAGCCACATCACAAAAACACTATCCAATGGTAGCCTTCAAATAAAACTTATAACAATGAGGACTGATGATATTTTGTTGGCTCACAAACCACAAGAGTTCAGATGCAAACGCAATGCAGTCCCCAGACTAAGGAAACTGATAATACATGCAATCTCTACACCATCTTGTGTGCAATTTTGTATGTAGTTAATGTCTTTCTCCACAGGATATTAAAAAGCAATTACCTTTGTCCTTTAAAATGATTTGGCAAATAATAGCATTATTTCTATGTTATAAATAAATAAGTTGGAATACAAAAAGATTAAGTATTAATACATTTCCAATTGATTAATCAATCTATCCATCAACCAGTAAGCAGTTATTAAATAGTATCTTGTTTCTTTTTTTTTTTCTGGGTGACACTTAAGTTTTACTTTTTTTATTTTTAATTTTTTTGAGACACAGTCTCGCTCTGTTGCCTCAGGCTGGGGTGTAGTGGCACGATCTTGGCTCACTGCATCCTCTGCCTCCCAGGTTCAAGTGAGTCTCCTGCCTCAGCCCCCCAAATAGCTGGGACAATAGGCAATGCACCACCACGCCCAGCTAATTTTTGTATTTTTAGTAGAGACGAGGTTTCCCTATGTTGGCCAGGCTGGTCTCAAACTCCCGGCCTCAAGCAATCCGCCTGCCTCGGCCTCCCAAAGTGCTGGGATTACAGGCATGAACCACCGTGCCTGGTCTAAATGTTATCTTTTAATCTAATAAAAGTGTAACTCTGACAACAAAAACAGCTAACTCTTACCTTGTCACAGAAAAAAATGTATCTGTTTTAGGCCCAGTATCCAAATCATTCTTTACTGGCTCAACAAATATGTCTCTACCTTCCAGACATTATGCCAGGGCCTGGGTATCTGGCAGTGAACTAAACAGGCCAGATGAGAAACTCTATGTGTGGATCTTGAGTTGCAGTTACATATACAATTTGGAGCTCCAGGGAAAGATCTGAGATGCAATTTACAATTGGGAGTTATCACCAGGTGAACAGCATTTAGCACCATGGCAATGGCTCAGATCGCTCTGGAAGAAAGTATAAAGAGGCAGGACAAGAGGACCCACTCTTAAGCCTTGGGCTTTCCAACATCTAGAGGTCAGAGAGGGGAGGAGGAGCAGGCAAAGCATCTTGTGGAGCTCCTGTCAGAGAAAGAGAAGGAAAACTTAAAAGCATGCTGTGCCATGAGGCCAGGGATAGAATGGAAGCTGAAGCTGTCAATCATGTTGAATGCTACTGCAAAGTTAAATAAGAGGAGAAAGGGAAATGATCTGCTTTTTTAGAACTTAACACAAGGAGGTCACTGGTGACCTTGACAAAGGTAGTTTTACAGAACTGTGGGCAGAGGCTAGGTTGGTGTGAGTGCAAGAGTAAATGAGAGGTAAAGAAACAAAGATAACGTGTGTAGAATATGAGCTCAACAAGTTTGTTTAGAATTGCAGTGAAGAGAAGTTGGCAGAGGTTGTGGCAAGCAAAGGATATTTTTAAAAGATGAGAGTTACTGAAGCAGACCTATGCACTGATGAGGAGAACATAGTAGAGGAAGCTGAAAACTCAGAAGGAAGAGAAGATAACCAAAGGGAAGAAAATGGGTTCCAGTTATAATATGAAAGAAGGAAGAAGAACATGGTTACAAACATGGATAATAGTTATAATTAGTAAGGGGAACATGAGAAAGAATCACATAAATCAGAGATATACAGTCATCAGGTTGGCAGCAAGAGTGTATCAAATCAGCCTGCTCTGATGCCCTCAGTTCTCTTTTCCTGAGTTTTTGAAGACGAAAAAAGCCAGAAACAGAGAAATGAAGTTCCAAAGTCCCAGGATCAACTGTCCCATGAATTATGACCTAAAGATCCCTTGTTCTGTCCTCATCAACAATTTGTCAACTGGGAGCAGTGGCTCACACCTGTAATCTCTGCACTTCGGGAGGCTGAGGCGGGAGGAGTGCTTGAGCTCACAAGTTCAAGACCAGTCTGGCCAACATGGTGAAACCCCCTTCTCTACAAATGATACAAAAATTAGTCGGGTGTGGTGGTGCCTGCCTGTAGTCCCAGCAATTTGGGAGGTAGAGAGGTCACAGTGAGCCGAGATTGCACCACTGCACTCCAGCCTGGGCAATAGAGCCAGATCTTGCCAAAAAAATAAAAAATAAAAATAAAACCCACAAAAAAATCTAAAGAAACAACAATGTGTCCCTCATTGCTTTGAATATTTTCTGCTGACTAAATATCAGTATCCTTGCCTGCCAACATTTGATCTTTTGGACACCAAAGAGTGCTGTCAGCCTGTGTTGTGAACCATTCAACTTGGCTTTTCATTCTGAAGGACTGGCCATTTGACATCTCATCCCCACCCTGACGCCGATGCAGCAGTATTTCTGCAAGTGTATTAGGCCATCATCACTTACTGCTCAGCAGCAGACAAGCAAAAATGTTGCATGTAACTCATCTAAAGTGTCTTTGAAGGCATGTTTGCGTGAGATTTTTAATTGTTTCACATAGATCGGGATTTCTCAACCTTGGTACTACTGACATATTTGGTTGGATAACTGATTGTCATGCAGGGCTGTCGTGAGCATTTTGGGATGTTTAGCAGCATCGTTGGTCTCTACTAACTAGATGCCAGTAATACTCCACTGCCACTCCCAGTGTAGACTACCAAAAATGTCCCCAGACATTGCCAAATGTCCTTCGGAAGGCAAAATCACTCTCATTTGAGAACCACTGATATAGACTGATGCCATAACATCAAAATGGAAACCAAAAAAAAAATCAGTCAAACCCCTAAAATCTTTTCTAGTATCAGAATGTCTGTTTCTTGTGTAGGCAAATGCCTGGCTATTTGACTGAGTTTTTCAGTTTCCAAATGAATACTCGATATCTTCATCAACAAAAAACATTTGAATGAACATGTCTTTTAGACATCATCTCAACTTGATTTTTAATTCTTGAACCAATCAGCAAAATTTAACATGTCAGAATTTGACATAATTGAGAACATTTTAAAGCTTTCTAGGTCCAAATGTATTCCCCGCCTGACTAACTGGTGGATTTTGGCCCTTGTTTTATTCCTGTGTTAATCATTTTCAGTTGTGTTTTATTTTTGCTTTTTGTCATCAGCTACTTTAATCCTCTTCTGGAGGAAGTCAGAGGATAAATATGAACACAGGCATTTTTTTTCCATTGCGTATGGAGAGTTCTTTTTTTGTGAGAGCATTTTACCTCCTTTCCTACGGCCCAACTACTTGGTCCCATTGAGCCTTGAGCAATCTCACAATGACTTGATATAGAAAGCATTACCTTTTTACTAATAAAGCATCTTCTATGTTCCATTATTACTATTCAGAGTTGTTAGAGGTAAGGAGTGATGCTCAATGAGAAACTATTAGAAGTAATTTGTTCTAGTACCAGCTCTGTCAGTTACTGGCAAAAAGCTTGCATTTCTAGGTGTCAGTTTCTTTACATTCAAATTCAATTAACACTTATTGAGAGAAACATGCTTTGCCAGGACAATACTTGATAGTTACTCAAAGGCTGTTTTGTAGTAGGATGTGGCTGCTCTGTAGGGCAACAACTTTTGAAAATCAAGAGGTTCTCAGTTTCTTGCTTTCATAAATAATCGAGTAAGAATCAGCCATGAATTGTGTTAATCTTTCTTGAATCATGGCTTTTCCCATTGAGAAAATAAATGTATAAGTTTAATCTCTCTTGTATGAAATATAAGTTCTGCAATAACTAACTCTAGTTGGTAATATACATATATACATGATAAAATGTTTAGCAATGAAGTGTACTGCTGTCTGCAACTATGTTGCCCAGGCTGGTCTCGGAATTCCCGAGCTCAAGTGATCCTCCTGCTTCAGCCTCTCAAAGCGCTAGAATTACAAGCATGAGCCACCATGGCTGGCATTAATGGCTTTCTTAAGGTGCAGCAATCAGAATTATTCCAAATGCTCTGAGTCTCAAAGTTTTGCTGTTTTCTTGAGATGAGGTCTCACTATGTTGCCCAAACTGGCTTCAAACTTCTGGACTCCAGCAATCCTCCTGCCTCAGCCTTCCGAGTAGCTAGGACTACAGGTGGAAATCTCAAACTTTTGTTTGAGGGTAATAGGAAGATATTTTTTGATTTGTTTCCTGTAGTCTCTGTATAATGCTGAACCAGGCTAACTGCTTTTCAAGGAATCCTTTCCCTATATAGGCTAATGGCATATTCATATGCTGATTATTCAAATTAAAACCTCCAAAACTTCTTTAACTCCCTCCTTTCCTGCATACCCAAATACAATTAATCTCAAGAACTATCAACTTTACCTTTTAAACATTTTGAAAATTCTTCCACCCTCTCTATTATCATTGTCTTGGTTCAAACCTATCTTTGAAGTCTTCTTTTGGTATTTGGTATTTTTCTTTCTCTGATCTGTCCTCCTTATTGCCTTCAGAAATTTTTTTCCAGAATGCAAATGTATTCATGTCATCCCTCTACTTGACAAACTACAATAATAGTTAAGAATTATTATTAATTATTTTGGATGTCTGAATGACGTGAACTTTTTAAGAGAACTTATCTTTTAGAAACACATACTAAAATATTTACAGATGGAATGATGAAATATCTGGGATTTACTTCAAAGCTAATATGGGAAGGGGAGAACATCGGTAGGGATATATAAATTAAATAAGAATGACCATGAATTGAAAATTGTTAAAGTTAGATAATAAATGGGGGTTAATTATCATTTATTTTGTCTATCTTTATATATGGTTGAAATTTGCCATATATAAATCGGTTCTCAAAAATACTGACATGCTTCAGAAGGGCAAACACTACTGTTAATCACCCAGAACCACCTTATCTTTGCTCCTTTTCTCCTGTCCCTCTTCCAACATGTAATCTATGATTCAGCTCTATCAAGTTACACATTAGTCCTGGAATGCACTGTTTCAAATATAGTCTTTTTCTACTTGAACAATGACTTTTTATCCTTTTATACCCAGCTTAAATGTCACCAACCCAAGGGAATCATCCCTGATTCATCCTGATATAGTTAGTTATCTCCTTTCTCTGAATTCCCACAGAACATTTTGGAAACATTCTCTTTTACAGAATATACATTTACGTACTGTAAGATGATTATTGTAACCTTTTAAAAATATTGATCTATTTAACTAAACAGTAAAATCCTATGGGATAAATTCTATATTCTTCATGTTTGTGCAATATGCAGCACAAAAGCATATGTTTAGAAATACCAAGTGAGGACAGGCGCGGTGGCTCACACCTGTAATCCCAACACTTTGGGAGGCCGAGGTGGGCAGATCACTTGAGGTCAGGAGTTCAAGACCAGCCTGGCCAATATGGCAAAACCTCATTTCTACTAAAACAAAATACAAAAATTAGCTGGGTTTGGTGGTGGGCACCTGTAATCCCAGTTACTCAGGAGGCTGAGGCAGGAGAATTGCTTGAACTAGGAGACAGAGGTAGCAGTGAGCCAAGATTGTGCCACTATACCCCAGACTAGGTGACAGAGTGAGACTCTCTCTCTCTAAAAAAAAAAAAAAAAAAAAAAAAAGAAAGAAAGAAAAGAAATACCAAGTGAATCATCTTGTATGAAAATATGTCCTGGATGTTGTCCCTTACTTTTGTTACCTACATGGAAATCCTGTATTCTACTAGACTGTACTTCCTGAAGTTTTGGTTGAGAAAAATTTCTAAAACTGGCGATTAAAGCTCAAAACAATTTTCCAAATATATTAGCCTCTCTTCCACAAGTTAGATGTGAGATGGTGTTCCAAATAGTTGCAGAATTTTGTGCATGACACATGTCTCAGTCATCTTTGTAGCTGAAAAAGACAAACCTTCAATTGTTACGTAATAAATCCACCATCATTGGCTTAAGTCAACCAAAGTTCCCGCAAATTCCAAAGAGAGGTTGAAAGCAATATTCCTTCTAAAAACATAAAGAATTAAAACAGCATGAGATATTTTACACTGGTTCTGCTTCAAGGTCTGCTTGGCCCTTTTATCTATCTGTAATCATGGCCCCAAGAAACATTTCATGGGAATGAATATGATTGTCCCTCTTGGTGCCAATATTATGTCACTTCTTATAAAAACCAAATATATTTTAAAGCAAACTGTCACTGCTAGTTAATCAGCTAGTCCAACAGTCAAGATCTTTTTCATACCTGTCACCATCTGAGATAGTATAATGATTTTTGGGTGTTGCCAAAGGCTTAGCTCTGCAGTAGCACCCTGCCAAAGATGCAGAGCAGCACAGTTGAGAGAACACCTCAATAATAAAAACTGAGTGTGTTCTGGGTAGAAGCTAAAAGAAGACTGCAGGGTGCAATCACAAATCCAGAGTCCAGGGATATTTGTCCTACAGCATCCTTCTAATAGAAATGGGTATGTATTAGGCATGACAATGACATAATGTCAATTGCATGACAAGGACAGCAGAATCTCACCTCCACAGAATGGCTTCCCTTTTCATAGAGTTTTGTTGTTGTTTTGAGACGGAGTTTCACTCTTGTTGCCCAGGCTGGAGTGCAATGGCGCAATCTTGGCTCATCGCAACCTCTGCCTCCTGGGTTCAAGTGATTCTCCTGCCTCAGCCTTCCAAGTAGTTGGAATTATAGGCATGCACCACCACACTTGGCTAATTTTGTATTTTTAGTAGAGACTGGGTTTCTCCTTGTTGGTCAGGCTGTTCTCAAACTCCCGACCTCAGGTGATCCGCCTGCCTCAGCCTCCCAAAGTGCTGGGATTACAGGCGTGAGCCACCGCACCCGGCCAAGGGCATCAGCTTTAACACAGACATAGTGAGAGACAGTGTGATTGGATGAAAAAGGCACCTACTTTGTTTCCAGGCAGACTAGGACTAGACTCTTACTCACTGGCTTGTGACCTTCTACAAGGTATATGACTTCTCTAAAATTTATTTTTCTCTTCTGCAAGAGTGCTAATGCTGTCTACCTCTGAGTGATGTGAAAATAAGCGTTATTTTATTTCCTCTCTCAATAGCAGACACAATTTAAATGCCTACAAGAGAAGGAAAGTAGAAAGAGATGGATTAATTTCAGAATCAAGAGTGACTGGAGAGAGAAATGGATTACAGAGAAATCTCCAGCACCACCATTCTACCATAAAAAAAAAAATGATCTCTAAAGCATCGTGTCAACTCATATGATTTTGAACGGCAAGCATTCCATGCATAAATGGAATACTTTCTACTTTTAAAAAACAGAACTGAAAGCTGAGCAGAATTCAAAGTTCAGTCAAATTGAACTCATGGTATGAGTTTTCCAGAACCAAATATGGAGATTATACCCAATTCTTATTTAAAACTGTTTAAAATTCTTGAGTAGTTTATGAGCTCCAGAAATCTATATTAACTTGAGACTTGAAGAGATTCATCCCTGACAGTCACAAGCAAGTTGTTAGAGTGTGGCCAGAAAAGAACATTTCTTCTTTACTCCTTTCATTCCAGGTCTAGGGAGTTCTGTAAAAGCAACCCATGTGTGCACATTCCTAGGAAAGAATTCCTCCTGGTATCTTCCCTAACTTAATTTAGGTAAAAGACTCCAAGGAAACTTGGTTCAGCCAAATTTGAATTGCTGGATGGAGAGGAAATTTTTACTTTCTCAAAACAAAACAGAGAAGTGACTAAGCCAATTTTTTTTTTAATGGAGTCTGATTCCATCACAGATTGATCACCTCTCTGTCTGAGTTCTTCCATAGCTTGTCGCTCCTCCTTTTGGTCAATTCATTAACTATTAAGGTCTCTAGCATAGTACAAACACCCCAGATGGGAAAAGGACAAGCAATTAAAACTGCATACATACACTCAAATGTGGTTATTTGTCTGTGATTTTGAAACAATTCAACAACAGAAAAGTAGTGACCAGGCCGGGCGCAGTGGCTCACACCTGTAATCCCAGCACTTTGGGGGGCCGAGGAGGGCGGATCACTTAAGGTCAGGAATTCAAGACCAGCCTGGTCAACATGGCAAAACCCCGTCTCTACTAAAAATACAAAAATTAGCCAGGCATGGTGGCAGGTGCCTATAGTCGCAGCTACTCAGGAGGCTGAGGCAGGAGAATCACTTGAACCCGGGAGATGGAGGTGGCAGTGAACTGAGATTGTGCCACTGCACTCCAGCCTGGGTGAAAGAGTGAGAATCCATCTCAAAAAAAAAAAAGATAGTGGCTAAAACATGCCTCTGGGATTAGATATGAATTTAACTTTTTTCCATATTTTTTCCCCAAGTTACTAGTTCTCTGTCAAAGTTGCAGCTGGAACATATTAAGAGTTGAAACTCTGAGAACACTTATAATACTTTAGCAAATCAATGGCATAATGATCTTTCCAAGGGGCTTAGAACCTATTGTGGGGTGGAGATCGATCCACCTGAACCAACAAAGATAAGGCAGCATTTGACAAATAGGGAAGACTTCAGAAAATAAAATTACCAATCTATTCAAATAGAAACTTAAAAGATGGGATATCTACAACCACAGAAATCATTTATACATTGAGTTGAATTCTCCATTTACAATAGGGGCATCAAGGTTTCTATTACCCTACATTCTATAGACCATAATCCAGGAAGGTATACTTTTAACTTATGATTTCATATTCTTTTTTTTTAAATTATAGTTGTTCCCTTTTGTCCTCTTGAAAGGTGAAGAAATTTCTGATTATTACAGTAATCACTAAAGAAAAATGCTCAAGTCAGCTCAGACATTAAACATTTTTCAGAATATTTTTTAATTCAAAGACGGCTACCTTTCACATTCATACTCAGAAAAAGTTACTTTAGAAAGAAACACTATAAGAGAGACTCTTGTCACAAAGCTGTCCACATGTTTTTCCCCTACCTCTAAGCCCTGGCCATGACAATATGCACTGTAAAATCATCAGGCAACATGCACTGCCATTTTTATGATCTTGGCAACATTCTGATGATGCTGTCATACAATGAACTGAATTGCCATATTGGGAAACTGACAGATAGTGAAGCGTCCCCATTATTCTAGCAAGTTAAGACTCTCTCAGTTGTGGGCAGATAATCGTGCAGAGGGAAATGATCACAGTGGACACTATTCATGGTAGTTAGAATGCACAATACCTCCACAGGAATAAAGGTGCTATACTCAGGCAGAACTTTCAAGAATGCCAATGGTTTTGTTGGGCAAGGAGTGTGCACACTGAAGAGCAGACTGCAGTTTTCATACCTCAGGAAACAACCAAATTGTCTCTAAAAGCTGAATGTTACATCATGCCATAGTTGGTATAACTCCAACTTGACTACATGAGTCTTCAAGACAGAAAAATGATCACTAAGTTCCTTTAAAAACATTACCCTAAGCTGCGGCCCGGCACGGTGGCTCACGCCTGTAATCCAAGCACTTTGGGAGGCCCAGGCGGGCAGATCACGAGGTCAGGAGATCGAGACCATCCTGGCTAACACAGTGAAACCCTGTCTCTACTAAAAATACAAAAAAATTAGCCCGGCATGGTGGCGGGCACCTATAGTCCCAGCTACTCGGGAGGCTGAGGCAGGAGAATGGCGTGAACCTGGGAGGCGGAGCTTGCAGTGAGCCGAGATCGTGCCACTGCACTCCAGCCTGGGCGACAAAGCGAGACTCCATCTCAAAAAAAAAAAAAAAAAACATTACCCTAAGCTAGCCAGGCACAGTGGCTCATGCCTATAATCCCAGCACTTTGGGAAGCCAAGGTGGGTGGATCACCTGAGGTCAGGAGTTCGAGACCAGCCTGGCCAACATGGTGAAAACCCGTCTCTACTAAAAATACAAAAATTAGCTGGGTGTGGTGGTGCACGCCTGTAGTCCCAGCTACTCAGGAGGCTGAGGCAAGAGAATCGCTTGAACCTGGGAGGCAGAGGTTGCAGTGAGCCAAGATTGTGCCACTGCACTCCAGCTTGGGTGACAGAGTGGGACTCCGTCTGAAAAAACAAACAAACAAAATTATCCTAAGCAAATACGGTGTCTGAAGACTAAGCTGACCCTGTTTCCAAAGTCAAATGTCCATAGGCTTTGGAAATATCATGAGTGGCATGTCACAAATCGGTTATCCAGTCACTCTTTGCCTATCTGAAGAGAATACAAATTACACAACTTTTTATCACCAAAGATAATTCCACAGATTATGTAAGTGCATGGTCATGAAATAGTTGAAATTGGTCTTTCTTTGAAAGATAGCATAACTAGGCCAGGCGCAGTGGCTCATGCCTGTAATCCCAGCACTTTGGGAGGCCGAGGTGGGTGGATCATCAGGTCAGGAGATCGAGACCATCCTGCTAACATGATGAAACCCCGTCTCTACTAAAAATACAAAAAAATTAGCCAGGCGTGGTGGCAGGCGCCTGTAGTCCCAGCTACTCAGGAGGCTGAGGCAGAAGAATGGCGTGAACGCGGAGCTTGCAGTGAGCCGAGATCGTGCCACTGCACTCCAGCCTGGGCGACAGAGTGAAACTCCATCTGAAAAACAAAAACAAAACAAAAGAAAGATAGCATAACTAACAGAAAAAGCCTGGCACTTGGAGTCAGTAGACAAGAGATATAGTTGAGCTCTGACAGTTACTTTTCCCATGACCATAGACAAGTCACTCATTTTCTCTCATCCTCTATTTCCTCTTTGAAAACAATGGTGATGATACCCTCCCTCTTTCATGGGATTATGGCAAGGTACAAGAAAGTGCCTTATGCCAGCATATATAAATGCAGCGGTTCGACTTCTCAATACCAAAGATGAGCTCAAAGATCAAAGCACAGCGACTCTACACACCACAGACTGTGAAGCTATAATAATCACCTGAAACAGCAAAAAAATCCAAAGACTTCAAATCCCATAGAGCAGTGGAAACATGACACAGGAGCTGTTAACTCCAGGGACTATAAGTGAGCAATCAATACCAAGGGAAAGGAGGATCCAGGAAAGTTAACTTTTTGGAAGCAGATGTCTTTGAAACACACAACTGGGCAAAAACAAAGAAACAAAATAGGCATTGTATCACAGAATGTGTTTCCTTATTGTAAAAGGACCCCAAAACGAATCAAGCATTTTATTTTCTTTCAAATCAGCTCCAGAGTATGACTTGTGGACTCTGTCGTGATTCTGAGTCCACTTCACGTGTACCCATATAACACCCCCTGTACAAAGCCAATTTCTACGGAAGTGAGCAATTCCTAGCAAGGATTGGAGGCAATTCCCAGTGGTTGTGGTCTAGCAAACCACATCACTGACTACTACTGAGTTGGGCTTAGTTTTAGAGGCAGCAGGCAGGTGGCATTAAAGATTAAAAATTCTTCTTTCATGCGGGCTGGGCGCAGTGGCTCACGCCTGTAATCCCAGCACTTTGGGAGGCCGAGGCAGGTGGATCACCAGGTCAGGAGATTGAGAGCATCCTGGCTAATACAGTGAAACCCCGTCTCTACTAAAAATACAAAAAAATTAGCCGGGCATGGTGGCGGGCACCTGTAGTCCCAGCTACTCGGGAGGCTGAGGCAGGAGAATGGTGTGAATCCTGGAGGCGGACCTTGCAGTGAGCCGAGATCGCACCACTGCACTCCAGCCTGGGCGACAGAGCGAGACTCTGTCTCAAAAAAAAAAAAAAATTCCTCTTTCATGCTATAAATAGCTTGATCTTCAAAATGTGTAATCTTGCCAGAACGACCTTGCAGAAACACTGATAACTTCCTCAGAAATATCCACACATGGCATACTTGCTTGATTTTCCTCCTGATTAATCAAAGGTCCCCTGCTGATTACATACTACCTGGTGCTCTTTCCCATTATCTCCAACCCTAATTTTGACACTTAACCTAAAGTGGAGGAATGTGGACAGCCAAATGACATTTTTAAAAGGATTCAGGAGGCAGGTTTCTTAAGGGCTCTGCATGTCTGATGACCCAGAAAATCCACAGGTTTATGGCCCACCCGTGACACAGTCAGAGCTTTAGATATGCAACTGGTGTGTGGAGAAGTATGACTCAGGGTAAATGGCAGGTGCAGGCAGCGAAGAAAAGCATACCTCTCCTCCCTCACCACTGCCAGCTAGTCCCCTGCCCTGTGACCCACCCCTTACACCCACAGCTCAAAAAAACAGAGCAGAGTGGCAGAGTGCATGGTTTCTATTCATCAACAACCTACTCAGACAACCAACCTTCCAGGCTGAGCAAAGGGGATGGGTCTGATAATAGCTTTATCAACACTAAGCCAGCTATTTGGGGTGGGGCATGGGTGGAGTGGCTGTCCTCCAAAGGAAAGGAGTGACAGGAAAACTGGAGGGAAAGGCCAGAAGGGGCATGGGAGCCGTGTGCTGGAGGTTAATAACAAAGTTCCCAGTTGCTGTTCTTACCAACATCAAGACCGTCACTGAACTATTTTCAAAGAGAAAAACATGCCACAAGCCAGTGATCCTATAGAGAGAGCTTGGGCTTGGACGGTCACAGGGGGAAACCTAGCCCTTCCTGTCATGGAGAGCTCAAAAAGGGCATAACACACATTGTGTGTGTAATCATATTGTGCTGGAAATACTCTCATTTGCATGTTGTGAGTTTTTACATTTAAATGTGTGGGATTCCACTTTTATTTTTTAATGTATACAGGTTCTACAGTCAGATCCAGGTGTCCCTCCTGTCTGTGTTACATATGGTCAAGTAACTAAGGGTGTCCCTCCTGTCTGTGTTACGTATGGTCAAGAACCTCAGTTTCCTATCTATAGAACTGGAATAATAATATATAACACATAGAGTTATTGTGAGGAGACTATGAAAATAAATACACTTGTTTAGCACATCATTTGGCAGAGTAAGTGCACAATAAACGTAAGGGATTGTTATTAGCGTTGAAATTATGATGGAAGCCTTGAGCTCTCTCTTCTGGCTCTGCACCGTAACTCCGATAAATTTGCTACAGTTTCCTCATCTTTGAAATGAAAGAGTTAAATCGCACATTCTATCATTCCTATCTAGGTCAAAAAGTCTTTGAGTCAATGGATGTACTATCTGCAAGTAAAATCATTATTTTTTATTATTTTGCTATTAATATTTTGAAAAGTCATGGGTTTTTCAAAAGAGTCTGTTGGCTCTCAAAAATACAGCAGTTGGATAATTCAACTGCTCCCATTTAGACATTCCATTTTATTATGGGAGGCTCGATGATTCCAGAGACACAATTTCACCAGAGGGTTCTCTTCCACTATCAACCTGTGGAAAATCTGAAACTATACCAGGAACAAACTCCCTAAAGAATGACTCAGGAGGAACCCCCTCCCCCAGCAGTCAGACAGGGAAGTCACAGACCACATGGCCGCGGGCTGACCCAAGGACCTCACACAAATGCCACACCGAGGAACAGAGAAGTTGGGACTATTTTTCCTCATTGGCCACTCTACATTTTGTGGATTCTTCCACATTTGAAGGAAAAGAAGGTGGAGAACTTCTCAATGTCAGACTAGCCATTTGTTTAGACAGGGCATCCGAAACTGCTTCCATCAGAGAACATTGGTTGGTGCGGTACTCAAGACCCACCGTGTTGAGGGAAACTCGATCGCAGAAGTGCCGTGCCCTGGGTCATTTTTAATCCATTCTCCACAAACAACAAAGGATGGTAAGGGTGGGGAGAGAACAGTGTTCCCTCATGGCAGGGGGCAGAGGGCGAAAGAAAACCGTATAGCTTGAGCCTGTACGAGAATCCATTTGTCACACGAGGAAACAAGCGCACTCCAGGTTGTCCTAGGCTTATCACAAGCAAAACAACTATTTGGTGAGACTTCAGATAAAAACAGCCCCTCTCTGCCCACCCTCCTCAAGATCCATGCAATCTCCAGAAACAGGAACGTTTGGTTATCTCCCTGCAGCCTCTGATTCAAAGACCTCTCACTTTCAGAGCTTTACGTCATCAGTTTAGAGCTCTGCCCTCTCTCTTTTCCCCTTTTGCCTTTCCTCTGAAGCATTCTGTCTGGTGACTACTAAGGAAGGACAAAAGTCACCGAACAACAGCTCAGTTCCAGCATGGTGCCTGCTTTGCTGCTCGCCCAAGAGCAAGCACCATTACTGCTGAATGAACCTGAGAAGGAGCCGGTCCTCTCCGTAATTTGGATGCCAGGCCTCCCAGAGTTGATCATCAGCTGCAGGCAGCACTTTCCCAGTCAGGTCATAAACAAGGAAGAAACAGCCTGAGTATCACAAAAACACTAAAATAAGGAAGACCAGGGGCAACTGAACAGTTTAAAGTAATGAAGGTGAAGGAAGACCAGGGGTAACTGAACATTTTAAAGTAATGAAGGTGAATTAGCTTGTTGGGGGGAAAAAAAGTCGCTATAAAATACAGATTTCAATTAGTTGGAAACCATGCAAGAAATCTAAATATGATTTCTAATGTGAATCTAAATATTATTTTGTCAGTCTTCTATACTGCAGACAGTTCTACACAGTTAAATGAGATATTCTCAAAAATAGAATAGGAAAAATCAAATCAGCCATACAATAAATTCACAAGTTACTTTAAACAACTACGTTTTCAGGTTTCAGTGGTAGAAACAGATTAAAATCAAATCTAGTCATCAACTCACTTCAATGAAGTCTCTACTTCATAACCTGAATCTTGACTTTGAACCTAAACACCATGGACTAGAAAAATCTTGAACACTGGGAAACAAACTTTCTGTTTCCTAGACAGGAATGAAGCCATATGCCCCATTCATCCGCAAAGTTACAAGACACCGTTGCCGAAAATAACAGGTTCTAAAAAAGGGCTGTGAAAACGCCAATGGCTGTTAACAGGTACAAATAAAATATCTCCTTCTATCGTGTCAGAGGGAAACCAAAATCAAAATAAAAAGTTGTTGGTGGCTTGCAACACCCCCCCCCCCCCCCCCCCCACACACACACACACGGAGAGGGAATGAAAGAGAGAGAGAGAGAGGAAAGTTCTCCAGTTACTTACTAGGGTGGTTTTGTCGTGGTATTTTTCACATCAGCACTCTGCCTGTCCAGCTGCCAAGTGCCGGAGCACGCCGAGAGCAGCTGTTTCCTTCAAGCTGGGGCTCTGAGTCTTAACCAGTCACATGTACCTCCTGATAAATACCGCCCGCCACCGTGCCAGGAGGTCAGAAACTGAAGATCATTCTTCTCCTCACTCGCAAACCACCTCATAACCCCTGAGTTGGCTCAGCCATCTCATGAGCATGCAGAGCGGGATATTCCACAATTTGTTTTCCTTTAGTGACAAAAGCCAAACAGCTGATAAGTCACATTGAAGGGCAGGTCACTGCAAGTGGAAAGTTAAATGTGTTTGCGTGTGTGTGTGTGCAGAGGGGGAGACTGGCAGGCTCCATGCTCTCTCATCTCACTCAAGTTTTCACTGGGGCTCTCGAACAGCAAGAGAAAGGATCACCAACTCGCACAGCAGGTGGAAGTTGCTCCGTGTTAACCCCGGAGTACAACTGTTTGGTTTCGTTTTCTCAGAATCTCAGGCTCCAGTTTGTTAGACGAGCCACAAGCCTGACTAGGTGGCTGGTGCTGGGGAAGGCAGACCCTCACTCACCATCTAAGAATGCTTAGGTTGGACTTCAAAGGCCGGGGCTGCTAAGCCAAGGGACGCTGAGGGGCAAATATGGGAGGGGTTAATGAAGACTATCAAAGGCAGCTTTATCTGAAGAGCTCTTGGAAGTGATTTCAGGTAGCTTTAGACCAAACTTCCGCATTGTTATCTGTGAACTGCATCGAGCAGTTGAGATTATCAGCCAGAGAGTGTGAATGCAAACAGAAATTATCACCAAGTTGACAACGCACTTTACAGACGCACTACTGCCCCCTTTGGTGTGCTGGGAACTTGGAGCAAACTGCCGTTTTCTGTGCTGCTCGCAAACGTGGCAAACCATCCCTGATGTTTTGTTGAATTCATATGTCTCACCTGAGCTGATGTTCCCACCCTTCCCTTTTCATCCTCCCTTCCAAGGAAAGGCCTTGAAGTATCTGACTTTGCCTAGTGTCTGACCTTGGATGTCTGACTTCTTGGTATAGTAAGGGTGACACCTCCCCTAATCAGTGTCTGAGCCTGCCCTTCAGGTAGAGATATGACATAGAGGCAGCCTATTTGGCAAAGTGAACATCCAGAAAAGATGGTTGAAGTCCCCCAGGGGATTTCTGAACCATAATGTGCCTGTTAAACTATTAACCCTGATTTTTAACACATAATATCTTACTCAATGTAAGAGCCTGTGTGAGTAATCTTTTATATTTAGGCTTTGTCTCATAATTATTTACAGTGTTAATCAAACCAGAAATTTCCTCCATATAGAGGATACAGTGTTTTCCAGAATAAGAGAAAAAGACAAAAAACCCTCAGTCTCACCATACTGTCAGGGCAGTAATTTGTTGTCAACTTGTGAGAGCCCAAAGAGCAAATGGGAGAATTTTGTAAGCACCAAAACAAATCCCTTCCTCAGCATTTTAAGTTAGTAACAGAAATAAACTTCAGATATAAAAATGCAATGCATAAAATACACATTTCCCTCACAGGCATTTTTGTTTACGTGTTGATGTGACAATCTTCAATTAGAAACAGAAAAAAAGGCCTACTGAGGATTTGAAACATTATTTTGATTTACTTACCCCCTTGTATTTACAGTAATAGAAACTTCTGTGATCTGATGGCATCCATCAATCACTTTGTTTACCATTGACTGGGTTAATTATTCTGATGATCCATTGCATGCCACATAAAGAAACAGGGACTTCTAGAAACTCTTCAATGCCCAACAGCGACAACAGCCTCAGGAAAGTTAAGTTGTATTAGTCCATTCTTGCATTGCTATAAATACTTGAGACTGGGTAATTTATAAAGAAAAGAGGTTTAATTGGTTCATGGCTCTGCAGGCTATGGAGGAAGCATGATACTGGCATCTGTTCGGCTTCTGGGGAGGCCTCATGAAACTTAGTGGGAGCAGATGAGTCACATGGCCAGAGCAGGAGCAAGACAGAGAGGGGGCACTTCTAAATGACCAGTGCTTGCCAGAACTCACTATCGGCTGGGTGTTGTGGCTCATGCCTATAATCCCAGCACTTTGGGAGGCTGAGGAGGGTGAATCACCTGAGGTCAGGAGTTTGAGACCAGCCTGGCCAACATGGCAAAACCCTGTCTCTACTAAAAATACAAAAATTAGCCGGGCATGGTGGTGTGCTTGAACCTGGGAGGCAGAGGTTGCAGTGAGCCAAGATCAAGACCGCACCACTGCACTGCACTCCAGTCTGGGCAACAGAGTGAGACTCTGTCTTAAAATAAACAAATAAATAAAAGAACTCACTCACTATCATGAGAACAGCACTAAGAGGATGGTACCAAACCATTAATGAGAAATCTGCCCCTATGATCCAATCACCTCCCACCAGGCTCCACCTCCAACACTGGAAATTACATCTCAACATGAGATTTGGGTGGGCACAACATCCAAACTACATCATAAGTGTAAAGCAGGAGTCCCCAGCCCCCATGCCGTGGACAGGTACCTGTCCATGGTCTGTTAGGGGCCAGGCTGCACAGCAGGAGGTGAGCAGCAGTCAAGGGAGCATGACCATCTGAGCTCTGCCTCCCGTCAGATCAGCTGTGGCATTAGATTCCCATAGGAGCATGAACACTATTGTGAACTGTGCATGCGAGGGATCTACACTGCATGCTCCTTATGAGAGTCTAATGCCTGATGATCTGAGGTGGAACAGTTTCATCCTGAAATCATCTCCATCCCCTCCTTCCCAGTCCATGGAAAAATTGTCTTCCATGAAACTGGTCCCTGGTGCCAAATACATTAGGGACCACTGGTGTAGAGTTCTTTTCTAGTTCTATAGCCAGGAGAGGAAGGGATGGATCCTAAATCCTCCCTATGAAGCAAACTGTTAACACAGAGGCCAAGACCCAGGACCCTTTCAGTCAGAGTCCAGGAGTGTGACTAAAGGTTCTACAATGACACAGCCTTGCAAAGAAATGAGGGAGATCCCATCTTTCTGCCCACACTCCCTACCAGTTCCAAGCATTGCCTTCGACTCAAGAAGAGGTGCCCTCTTCCTGTCAAGAGGCTACCTCCTACCTCTGCTTTGTGTCTCACCCTGTGTCTCCCACCTGCTTAGGACTCTCGACAACAACCACGCCATCTCTTGCTCTCAGCGTGTGCTCCTCATTAGCTAAACATGCTCACGTTCTCACATTGTCTTTATATCCTAACAACAGTCTTTCTGATTTTTTGCTTTTTTTTTTTTTTTTTTTTTTTTTTTTTGAGACGGAGTCTGACTGTGTTGCCCGGGCTGGAGTGTGGTGGCATGATCTTGGCTCACTGCAAGCTCCGCCTCCCAGGTTCAACCCATTCTCCTGCCTCAGCCTCCTGAGTGGCTGGGACTACAGGCACCCGCCACCACACCCGGCTAATTTTTTGTATTTTTAGTAGAGACATGTATTTTTAGTAGTAACATGGGGTTTCACCATGTTAGCCAGGACGGTCTCGATCTCCTGACCTCATGATCTGCCCGCCTTAGCCTCCCAAAGTGCTGGGATTACAGGCGTGAGCCACCGCCCCCAGCCAGCCTTGCTCTTTTAATTACTGCCCTAACTCCTGCATTCCCTCCACAACTAAACTCCTGAAAAAATACTTGTCTTCACCATCTCACATCCCATTTAGTCTCAACCTCCTTGTGGCTTGGCTTTTTTTCCCTCACTTCATTGAAACTGCTCTTTCCAAGTCCCCAAAGACCAAAGGCAACCGACACTTTTTGCTTTTGTTTTTTTTTTTTGAGACGGAGTCTTGCTCTGTCACCAAAGTGCTGGGATTATAGGCGTGACCCACCGCGCCCAGCAATTTTCATGTTTTTAGTAGAGACGGGGTTTCACCATGTTGGCCAGGATGGTCTCGAACACCTGACCTCGTGATCTGCCCGCCTCAGCCTCCCAAAGTGCTGGGATTACAGGCGTGAGCCATCTTACTTGGCCTTTTGGCTCTATTTGTCCCAACTGACTTGAAAAGCTCTCCCATGGCGTCTATAAAATTTTACTACTACCTCCTTCATCCTCGGGTCTGGACTTCTCTTCTGGTATCTGCCCCTTAGGTGTGAAAATCGTCTCTTCTCATCTTGCACTCTTACCGCCCCTCATATGTTCTGATTTATTACTGAAGGTCTGCAGTGATTTCCTAATTAATCACCTTGCCTCCAAAAAGCCTGTCTCTGCTCTCAATGTATGTTTTACACGCTAGGACTGAAAGCCTCTCCCGGCCATCGTAGGCAACTTTGCATTCCCAGAACCTTCAGGGCTTCACTCCCACTCTAGCTGCCTGCTGCTTTTGTACATTTCGCTGCGGTTGCATTTCTTTCTGTATTATAATTAGGTCTACATATGTCTGTGTTCCATCCAAACTTTATCAATCTAAGACAAAGCTTATGACTTACTCATTTTATACCCTGCAATGCCTAATACAATGCCTGGCATGTATGAGACACATGGTGGAAACAATCCTCGATGAATAAATGAATAATTAAAGAGAAGGACCTTCTGTCTAGCCCATTAAGGAAAAAATATAAGAAAAGTTTGCAAAACTTGATTTTATATTAGGCTACCAAAAAAAAATTGTAAGTAATTTCTTTCCAAAAGAAATTGGCCATATTCTGTGATCACACTGTAATAAAACTATACATTAATTACAAAAGTGTAAGTCAAAAAGACCCCAAGCTCTTGGGGAAACTTTAGAGTTCTTAAAAAAAAAATCATTGATTGGAGAATAAATTAAAAACACAATTACAGAATGAATGCTTAGAAGGTTTCAGTGATGAGAATACCACATATCAAATATTGGGAGACATAGCCAAAATAATAATTAGAAGCAAACTGACCCAGGAAGAAGTCAAAAAACAACAGATCAGTAACCATGGAAAAATGTAAAAGTTAATAAGGAATTATTTCCAAAAAAAGCTCTTAGTTCAGATTACTTACACAACCAAGTTCTAACTGAGCTTCAAGCAGAATTAACTCCTATGGTATATGAAGTGTTCAAGTGGACAAAAGTAACAGAAAGCTAACATAATACCCTGTCTTAAAAAAAAACTGATAAAGCATAATAAAGAAAATCACAGACTAACTTTATACGTAAACATAGGTTGCCCTAAAGATGTAAAAAATAAGGCTGGGAATAGTGACTCACCCCGGTAACCCCAGTGCTTTGGGAGGCCAAGGTGGCAGGATCACTTGAAGCCAGGAGTTTGAGATCAGCAGGGGCAACATAGCAAGACCCCATCTCTACCAAAAAAAAAAAAAATAGCCCAGTGTGATGGCAGATGCCTATAGTCCTACCAACCTGGGAGGCTGAGGCAGGAGGATCACTTGAGCCTAGGGGTTCAAAGCTGCAGTAAGCTATGATCACACCACTGCACTCCAGACTGGGCAACAGAGAAAAACTTTTGGATTGCCACAATAATCTTGAAAAATCATTCGATAAAATTCAATATCAATTTTTTAATTAATAAAACAAAATTAAAAGACTGATTCTTAACATGATACTCATGTTAATTCAAATCTCAAATCAAACATAGGCATCATACTTAATGGTAAAATACTGGAAGTATTAATGTTAAAATCAGAAACAAGAAAAGCATGCTCATTATCACTACCATCCATTTAGCACTGTTCTAGACATTTGAGCCACTGCAACCAGGCAAGAAAAAGAAACTAAAGAAGAATTTTATGAGAAAAATGGAGACAAAAGTATTCAACCTGCAGATTGAGTAATATTCATTTTCTCAATAGAACAAACTAAAATTTGCTTCTAAATAATTAAAAAGTGAGGTGAACAGTTACAAATAAATATACAAAATAAGTACACAAAATTAATTGTTCTGGCCACAGAACAATTATATGGAAATACATGAAATTTTCCATATAACCCACAAAAACTTAGAAAACATAATAGAAAATAATTCTTGGCCGGGCGTGGTGGCTCACACCCATAATCCCAGCACTTTGGGAGGCTGAGGAGGGTGGATCACAAGGTCAGGAGATCGAGACTATCCTGGCTAACATGGTGAAACCCTGTCTCTACCAAAAATACAAAAAATTAGCCGGGCATGGTGGCAGGCACCTGTAGTCCCAGCTACTCGGGAGGCTGAGGCAGGAAAATGGCGTGAACCCGTCAGGCGGAGCTTGCAGTGAGCTGAGATCGCGCCACTGCACTCCAGCCTGGGCAACAGAGCGAGACTCCATCTCAAAAAAAAAAATTCTTAGTTATAGTATTATTTATAATAGCAACAACAACATTTCTAGGAATAAAAAAAGTGAATAACCTATTTAAAAATGTAACTTTACTGAGAAAATTAAAAACAGTTTGATACATTTCTGTATTGGAAAGTTTTTCTGTATTGGAAAACTTAACATTGTAAATATATTAATTCTCCCTCAAATTAATTTATAAATATAATCAAATTTTGCTTAAAATCCCAAAGAAATTTTTCAAACAGGTCAAAAATCCTAAAGTTTATTTTAAAGAATAAAAAACTGAGAATGGTAAAGAAAATTTTAGAAAAGAACCACAAGGGAGATATTAGGTACTAAATAGGCTAAAAATAATGTGAATTTAAAGTTTGGTACTAGTGCCAAAAGAACTAGAGCAATGGAACAGAGCCAAAAGCCCAGAAATACACATAGAAGAACTACAGTAAAATGTTTATTATATTTGTTCAATATGGTTTTTAAACCCAGTGGAAAAAGAATAAACTATTCAATAACAGGCTAAATCACTACTATTCAGAAAAATAAAGATGCAATCATTACTTCATGCCATACACAAAGTAAAAGCATGTTAGACTAAAGAGTTAAACATAAAAACGCTGTACAGCAGCACGGTGGCTCATGCCTGTAAACCCAGCACTTTGGGAGGCCGAGGTGGGCAGATCATCTAAGGTCAGGAGTTTGAGACCAGCCTGGGCAACATGGTGAAACCCCTTCTCTACCAAAAATATAAAAAATTAGCTCGGCATGGTGGCCCATATCTGTAGTCTCAGCTATAGGGAGGCTGAGGCAGGAGAATCACCTGAGCCCAGGAGGTGGAGGTTGCAGTGAGTCAAGATCGCGCCACTGCACTCAGCCTGGGTAACAGAATGAGACTCCATGTCAAAAAAAAAAAAAAAATCACATACAAACTTGAAGAGAATCACGTGATTGGTTTTATAATCTTAAAATTGTTTTAATCATGATTAAATACTTTTGTCCTGAAAATGTTTCAATCACAGTCACAACAGAAGGAGCTATGAAGATAAAAGTTCAATATTTAAACCATAAAATATAAAACTTATATATGTAAAATATAATCCAACTGTAATCAAAATCAACCTACAAATAATAAAATGAGATTAAAAAGTGAAATACGTATGGTAAAGGGTTAATAGTCTTAACATATAAATAGCATTTACAATTAACAACTGGATATTAATAAATAGTTCACAAGGGAAGAAATATAAATGACCAATATACACATGAAAAAGTCAGCTTCCCTAAAAAAGGAGTATAAATTAAACAATGATAAGATACAATTTATTATCTATAAACTTGACGAAGATGAAAAAATGAAAATTCTCAATGTTGGCAGGAGGTTTGGAAAATGGCACCTTCATACTCTACCAGAAAGAATATAAATCGCACAACATAGGAGGAAGATAATTTTGTAATGTATATCAAAAGCTTTTTAAAATGTGAATACCCTTTAATTCAGCAGTTCCTGTTCTAGAAATATATCCTAAGAAAAGAATATGGATTGCATATGTATAAGGATATTTCACGCAGCATTACTTATACTAAGAAAATATTAGAAAAACATCTATGTGCCAAAAGTAGTTGAATAAATTAGAACATATTCATAAGATATGGCACTATGCAATTATAAAATAATGTTGAAGTGGCTGGGTACAGTGGTTCACACCTGTAATCCCAGCATTTTGGGAGGCCGAGGCAGGTGGATCACGAGGTCAGGAGATCAAGACCATCCTGGCCCACATGGTGAAACCCTGTCTGTACTAAAAATACAAAAATTGTCCCGGCATGGTGACGTGCGCCTGTAGTCCCAGCTACTCAGGAGGCTGAGGCAGGAGAATCGCTTGAACCTGGGAAGCAGAGGTTGCAGTGAGCCAAGATCATGCCACTGCACTCCAGCCTGGGCAACAGAGCGAGACTCCGTCTCAAAAAAAAAAAAAAAATGTTGAAGCATATTAGTAACATGGAAAAATATTCAGCATCGATTAAGTGAGATATAAAAGTTACAAAAGTTTATTCAGTACAATCCCATTTTTCTAAGAAAATATGTGAATATATTAAAAATCTGAAACATTATATATCAAATTTTTAATAGTGATTATTTCTGGGAGTTGGGGGGTCACATATATTTCCTCCTCCTTTATGCTTATCAGCATTTATCTACTGTTTCTATAATAACTATTTATTAGTTCATTTTTTAATGAGATCTTTTGAAAATAAGAAAAGAGATACTGGACTTACAAAGACACTTAAGTACTTCAATCATCTACACAAAGAGAAAAAAACAAATCATCTACACTAAGAGAGAAAGAAAGAAAGAAAGAAAAAGCCTCACCATCCATTAGAAAAACCAGTCACTTTTTCCCAAGTCTTGCTTCTTTAACTTTCTGGTCAATATTTGACAGCAAATCTCTGAAAGGTTTCAAGGATACAGGAAGAGGGCGGAAGTGTGGTCTTGCCTGAGCACCTCTTATTCTGTTTCTCAGGGAGGTCCCAATGGGCCTTTGTGCCTATCTGAGCCACCGCCTTAGGTAGAAATTCCCAAAAGGTACGAATCTCATATAGGCACTGTCAGATAGTACAACTTCCCCTGCTAGCAGCTCCCTCCTGAAGCTGTGGGTCCATTTGCCCTACACCAAATTCCACACAAGCTGCGTCAAGTTGGGACGCAAAACCTGCTGTTAATTTGAAGCACTAACACATACCACGTCTCATCCCATCTCTGCCTTCCTTTCCTTTCAGGAGACTTTGTATGCAACATTCTCTCATATTCCTCCAGCTCAGTAAATTCTGTCTTGTGCAATCTCTTTTTCAGACACATACACTTTTTTGATACCTTCTCTTTTTTTCTTACAACACTTGTCTAAAAATCATGGGAGATTTCTCTACCCTTCTTGTTCTTCCCTTTGAACTGTGTGTGGGCCTGGGTAAGCACCCAGTCACAGTCAGTTCATTATAAGAGTTGTGCTAGCTACATGCCTGTAACAAATAAAAAGAAAGAAAAATTTTTGAAAGCATCAGAGAGTAGAGTTTGCAACCTCTGAAGCTCCTGAATCAAACAAACCAATATCAATAACTGAAAAAAAATAGTGTCTGTGTTCAATGTGCATTGCCTTTAGGAATTCACCAAAGTACCTGAAATCTCTCTGGGAGAAAAGAGGAACATGTAGAAAGGCATATATAAATAATCATAATTATTATATATAATACCAAGTAGAATTTATTAATATATATATAGTTAGTATGTTACTAATATATAATAAGCTAACACCTGTGCAAAACACTCATTTAATCCTCATAGTAATGATCTAAGGAGATGCTATTATTACCCCTAGATGACTTTTTGTGAGGTTAACTAGCCTGCCCACAACTACTGAGCAGCAAAGAGGGATGTAAACCCAGGTCTGTCTGACTTCAAACCCTGAGCATTTACCTCCCCAGAATGACTTAGCAGCCATAGAAGTTTTCCTAGACTTGCTCATCCTCTTCTAATTAAACCCGGGTCACGGAAAACTTTTAAAATTATGTTTATAGTATACTGTAGTCTATTAAGTGTGCAACAGCATTATGTCTGTTTCCCCTGCATCTGCAGTTACCTCCTCCGCTGAAATCTTTTTTTTTTTTTGATACAGAGTTTCCCTCTTGTTGCCCAGACTGCAGTGCAATGGCACAGTCTCAGCTGATTGCAACCTCCACCTCCCAGGTTCAACTGATTCTCCTGCCTCAGCCTCCTGAGTAGCTGGGACTACAGGCACCCACCACCATGCCCGGCCAATTTTTGTATTTTTAGTAGAGACAGGGTTTCACCATGTTGGTCAGGCTGGTCTCGAATTCCTGACCTCAGGTGATCTGTCCGCCTCAGCCTCCCAAGGTGCTGGGATTACAGGCCTGAGCCACCATGCCCAGCCCCCTCCACTGAAATCTTAAACCCCTCAAAGTCGTCCATGAGGGTTGGGGTAAACTTCTTTCAAACTCCTATTAATGTCAATAATTGGATCTCCTCCCATGAATCACGAATGTTCCTAATGGCACCTAGCATAGTGAATCCTTTCCAGAAGGATTTCAATTTATTCTGCTCCTTTCAATTTACTCTGGTCACATCCATCAGATGAATCACTATCTATGGTAGCTATAGCCTTACAAAATGTGTCTCTTAAACAATAAAACTTGAAAGTTGGAATTACTTCTTGATCCATGAGCTGCAGAATGGATGTTGTGTTAGCAGGCATAAAAACAACATTCATCTCTTTGTACATCTACACTAGAGCTCTTGGGTGACCAGCTACAATGTCAATGAGCAGTAAGAAGGAATCCTTCCTTTTTTTTTTTTTTTTTTTTTTGAGCAGTAAGTCTCAACAGTGGGGTTAAAATATTCAGTATACCAGGCTATAAACAGATGTGCTGTTATCCAGGCTTTGTTGTTCCATTTATAGAGCAAAAGCAGAATAGATTTAGCATGATTCTTAAGGGCCCTAGGATTTTCAGATTGGCAAATGAGCATTGGCTTCAACTTAAAGTCACCAGCTGCATTAGCCCCTAACAAGAGTCAGCCTGTCCTTTGATGCTTTGAAGCCAGACATGGACTTCTTTCTAGCTATGAAAGTCCTAGATGACATCTTCTTCCAATTTAAGGCTGGTTCAACTACGTGGAAAATCTGTTGTATAATGTAGCTACCTTCATCAGTGATCTTAGCTAGCACTTGTGGATAACTTGCTGCAGTTTCTCCATCAGCACTTACTATTTCATTTTGTACTTTACTTAATAACATGTTCATTTATTTATTTTTGACACAGGGTCTTGCTCTGTTGCCCAGGCTGGAGTGCAGTGGTGTGATCATAGCTCATTGTAGCTTCAAACTCTTGGGTTCAAGCGATCCTCCCTCTTCGGCCTTCCACCTTGTACTTTTATGTTATGGAGATAGTGTCATTCCTTAAGCCTTATCAACAAACCTCTGCTAGCTTTAAATTTTTCATCTGTGGCTTCCTCCCCTCTCTCAGCCTTCCGAGAATTGAAGAGAATTAGGACTTTGCTCCAGATTAAGCTTTGGCTGAAGGGAATATTGTGGCTGGTTTGATCTGCTGTCCAGACCACTAAAACTTTCTTCATATCAGCAATAAGGCTGTTTTGCTTTCTTGTCATTCATGTATTCATTGGAGTAGCACTTTTAATTTCCTTAAAGAACTTTTCCTTTGTAGTCACAATTTGGCTGTTTGGCACAAGAGGCTTGGCTTTCAGCACACCTTCCTCACTAGGCTTTATCATGTCTAGCTTTTGATCTAAAGTAAGAAAATTGTGACTCTTTCTCTCACTTGAACACTTAGAAGCCATTGTAAGATTATTAACTGGCCTAATTTTAATACTGTTGTGTCTCAGGGAATAGGAAGGCCTGAGGAAAGGAAGAGAGGTGGGGAAATGGCCAGTTGGTAGAGCAGTCAGAATATGCATAGCATTTATTGATTAAGTTTGCCAGCCAATATGGGTGTGTTTTGGAATGCCCCAAAACACTTACAATAGTAACATCAAAGATCACAGATCACAGGCTGGGTATGGTGGCTCACATGTTTAATACTTGGAGAGGCCTAGGTAGGAGAATTGCTGGGGCCCAAGAGTTCGAGACTAACCTGGGCAACATAGTGAAACCCCATCTCTTCAAAATGTAAGAAAAGAAATCAGCTTGGTGTGGCGGCATGTGCCTGTAATCCCAGCTATTCGGGTAGCTAAGGTGGGAGGATCACTTGAGCAGGGGAAATCAAGGCTGCAGTGAGCTGTGATTGGCCACTGCACTCCAGCCTGGGCGACAGAGCAAGACCCTATCTTTTTTTTTTTTTTAAAAAAAGATCACTGACCACAGATCACCAAAATAGACATAAAATATAATAATAATTTAAGGCCAGGCACGGTGGTTCACACCTGTAATCCCAGCGCTTTGGGAGGCTGAGGTGGGTAGATTGCCTGAGCTCAGGAGTTCAAGACCAGCCTGGGCAACATGGTAAGACCCCGACTCTACTAAAATACAAAAAATTAGCCAGGTGTGGTGGCATGTCCCTATAATCCCAGCTACTTGGGAGTCTGAGACAGGAGAACCACTTGAACCCAGGAGGCGGAGGTTGCAGTGAGCCAAGATAGCGCCACTGCACTCCAGCCTGGACAACAGAGCAAAACTCCATCTAATAATAATAATAATAATTTAAAAGTTTGAATATTGCAAGAATTACTAAAATGAGAAATGAAGTGAACACATGCTAATGGAAAAATGGCCCTAGTAGACTTGCTTGATGCAGGGTTGCCTTAAACTTTCAATTTGTAAAAAAACATAGTATCTGTGAAGTGTAATAGAGCACAGCATGGTAAAATGAGGTATGCACATGTACAAATAAAAAGAATGAAAGGGCTGGGCACGGTGGCTCATGCCTATAATCCCAGCACTTCAGGAGGCCAAGGCAGGCGGATCACGAGGTCAGGAGTTCGAGACCAGCCTGGCCAACATGGTGAAACCACATTTCTACTAAAAATACAAAAAAATAGCCAGGTGTGGCAGCAGGCACCTGTAATCCCAGCTTACTTGGGAGGCTGAGGCAGGAGAATCGCTTGAACCTGGGAGGCAGAGGTTGCAGTGAGCCAAGATTGCACCATTGTACTCTAGCCCGGGCGATAGTGCGAGACTCTGTCTCAAAAAAAAAAAAAAAAAAAAAAAGAATGAAGGAGCAGACAGCCTCTACCAGAGGAGGGCTGCCGGAGGCCTCTACACCCCAGCCTCTGTGGGCCCCCTTTCTTCAGCATCCTGGAGAAACTCCCAGATTTCCAGACAAATTGGTACAGATTAACAATCATCTTCCCCTTTCAGTTCTCTTTCTTTTCTCTGTCTTTTAGCTCTTCTCTTTTCTTTCTTTTTATTAAACTTCATTCACTTTTTAAAACATACTAGCTTTAGCATAAACGCATTTATTATAATTCACTTGAATTTACCTTTATGGCAGTGTTTCTCTCTTAACATTCTCTGTCCATCTAATCATCTTCTATAAACTAGCCTAGATTTCTAGCTGAAGCTGGATTCAGTAAAACCTGAGAAGGAAAATTTAGCGTTCATGCCACAAAACACCTTGTTTAGCATAATTACTTACATACAGCTTTCTCCCCCAGTTATTTTTATTCCAAAACTATTTGATTTGACAGCAAGTTTCATTCATTTTTGAGGCTCTCACTCCTATAAACGCAGATGAGTGGTAAAGTTAATCTGAATCTAGATCTTCTGAAATGCCACTGTTGATTCTAGGATTCTTTTCATTCTTGAAAAGAATTTCTTATAGTAAAATAAATAAATAAATAAAAATCCTGAGGCAACCTCTGCATTTTTCTGAGAATCATTTTAGTGTGCAGAGAATACTATAAGGAGAATTTTCAGAATTATGATTTCCTTTCTATTCAAGCATTAGTATAGTTGCTATTTCAAAGCAGAACTACAAAGCTGATTCAGGGATAAATGACACAAAGTAAATATTTAAATTCTTTTTCTTGAAATGTGTGATAGCTTAATGCATGAGGTGGGGGTGCAATTTGGTCTTCGTGAGAATCACAGGAAAAGTGCAGTTAGAAACTCTACATCTGGCCGGCGCAGTGGCTCACGCCTATAATCCCAGTACTTTGGGAGGCTGAGGCGGGTGACTCACCTGAGGTCAGGAGTTTGAAACCAGCCTGACCAATATGGTGAAACCCCATCTCTACTAAAAATACAAATCTAGCCGGGCTATGGTGGCGGCTGCATGTAATTCCAGCTACTTGGGAGGCTGAGGCAGGAGAATCTCTTGAACCCGGGAGGTTAGGTTGCAGTGAGCCAATCGCACCACTGTACTCCAGCCTGGCCAACAGAGCGAGACTCTGTCTTAAAAAAAAAAAAAAAGAAAAACAAAAAAAGAGTCTACATCGTCTTGTTCTCAAATGCGAACTCTAGGCTTCTTCTGCCTCTTCTCATCTTTGCATCACAACCTCACTCTAAATCAACAATCAACACAGGCCTCCTTTTGAGTCCACTAAGCTGTTCTGGGTTCACATGGCAGCCCACTAGCACTGGCTGGAGAATGATGCTCACTTTCTTTCTTCATTTGTTTTTTTTTTCCTCTTTCCAAATGAATGAATTTTTACATCATGGCTGTAATTATAAAATAGCCATGTTAATTTGATACCAAATCCATCTGCTCAACATTGTGCATAATTCTAAACAATGTCAATGTTCCAGTTAATCGCTTTTGCTCTTCACTTTAATTACCAGATTATCCAAACCCAGCTAGCTAACTACAAGTCCTGTTTTCCAGCCTTAGTGCCAAACCCCTTGCTCAAGTTTTAATTCAACCATCACAGCCTCTTGGTTATAACCTCGTGAGGCCTGGGCTTTTAACCTCATTTCCATTATTCCATGCCTTTTCTGAAGTATCACTCCCTTTGTCATACATTTCTTAAATAGCACCATGATTTACTTACACTGTATTTGCTCAATCTTTTGGCTGCAGTCTCGGTATTACTTATAACTTCGTGTGTAGAAAACTTTTGGATAAAATATTCTTATGGCTTCCTGGGAATCCATAGCAGAGTAAGAATCTGCTGAGGAATGAGGATCTAACATTATTGCTACAAGATTTCTTATTTGTAGATCATAAGGCATAAACTAAGAAAGCACTTTCAGAAACGCATTTTAAAAAGTGGTAGGAGCTGGGCACATTGGCTCACGCCTGTAATCCCAGCACTTTGGGAGGCCAAGGCAGGTGGATCACTTGAGCTTGGGAGTTCAAGACCAGCCTGGCCAACATGGCGAAACCCCGCCTCTACTAAAAATACAAAAATTAGCTGAGTGTCGTGACGGCACCTGTAAGTCCAGCTACTCAGGAGGCTGAGGCAGGAGAATCACTTGAACCCGGGAGGTGGAGGCTGCCGTGAACAGAGATCGTGCCACTGCACTCCAGCCTAGGTGACAGAGAAAGACTGTCTCAAAAAATAAAATAAAATAGTGGTAGGGAAATTTCCAGTTTTCCCTAACGTTTTAATTTAAAAAAGGAGTCTTCTCAAAGCTCATCTTTGTGATTGCCAGTCTCATGAATAAAAAGTAATAGATAAGTTTAGGTTGGGGTAAAACTTCTCAAATTGAGAGGCAAGGGATTGGAAGTGAGGGATGGGTGTTGATTCCTTAATATAGACCATCAGCGGTATAAAGCTCAATAAATCTTCTTGCTTGATGGAAATAAACACATGACAGTGAGAAATCAATGCAGAGGAGCATGGATTGCAACACTTGAAAACTATCAACCTAAGCAGTGAAGTTTGATAGGTATTTGAATTCCTGTAAATCCTTTTAGACTTACATACTAATGGCCAGAATACTCACATTATCACATTGAAGGACAGTCTTGTTTCCTTTTATAAAATAAGATGAGCAGGACTCCTGTGTGTGTGATTTATGTTATAAGATACTTAAATCTGGCTGGGTGTGGTGGCTCACGTCCATAATCCTAGCACTTGGGGAGGCTGAGGCAGGCTGACTGCCTGAGCTCAGGGGTTCAAGACCAGCCTAGGCAACAAGGTGAAACTCTGACTCTATTAAAATACAAAAAATTAGCTGGGCATGGCAGCTTGTGCCTGCAGTCCCAGCTACTCAGGAGGCTGAGGCAGGAGAATTGCTTGAACATGGGAGGTGAAAGTTGCAGTGAGCCGAGATCGCGCCATTGCACTCCAGCCTGCGTGACAGAGCAAGACTCTGTCTCAAAAAAAAAAAAAAAAAAAAAAAATTTATATCTAAAAAACAATACATGCCCACTGTAGCAAGTTGAAGAGTACAGACATATACATAAGGAAAAATGTAATAACCCTCTTTCCTATCCATTCTCATTTCACTGAGATAA
Source organism: Gorilla gorilla gorilla (assembly GCF_029281585.2). Lineage (NCBI taxonomy): Eukaryota > Metazoa > Chordata > Mammalia > Primates > Hominidae > Gorilla > Gorilla gorilla. Next base: position 106,449,778 of record NC_073236.2, read on the forward strand.
CACACATCTTTCTCTATCCTGTATCAAAATGCAATATAAGATAGAAAAAGGTATCTCCTACATATATATGTATGGGGTTCTATTTTCAAATATAACTTTCAAAACTCCACTACTCTGTAAATTGATTTTTCCCTTAATAATGTATCATGGCCATTTATATTGGCTCCAAAGTCAATCATATAGATTGGATTTATTCTTTTTAATAGTTGCATTCTACTCCACAGTATAGTTATATCATAGTTTATTCATTATCTGAATATTTGAAATGTTCCCAGTTTTTACTTCTATGAACAGTGTTGCACTAAACATCCTGGTACATGTATCTTTAGTTGCTAGTGCTTTTATTTCCATTGTATAAGTTCCAAAATTGGGAGTATTGGCATTGCAAAGTTATTCATTTACAATTGACAAAGATTCTTTCCTTGACCGAACTCTAGCCAGGCTCCTCTGAGCTCTCTTCTCAACTAGGCCTCAATCCTGGCCTACAAAGACTTGAACAAACTCTAATATGGAGTTTGGAGAGAACTGGAGAGAACTCAAGGCTGCCAAAAAAATTTATTGCTTGCTCCAGTCAACACCAGAGGATAAGGCCTCTGTCCCCCAGTCTCTCTGGAAAGACAGAATCCTAACTTTAGCAACTTTCAGCTAGCAGACACAGCTGGCTTCATTGCATTTACACTGAACAACCCTTCGTAATTTTTCACTTTCCTGACTCTACTGAAGCCCTCCTTGTCCCCTCACCACTCCCTTATTCTCCCTTAAAAATGCCCAGTCACTTCTGTACAAATCAAAGTTGAGCTCAGTTCACACTAGACTGTTTTCCCTATTATAATAGTTATAACTGATTAAAATCTGTCCTTACCACTTTAATTAGTGTTTGGCTTTGTTTACCTTTAATGCTCTATATTTCCAGTTATTTTTCCAAAAATGAACTAAAGGCAATGCAAAGTTATAGACTTAAAAAGTCTTGGCTGGGTGCGGTGGCTCACGCCTGTAATCCCAGCACTTTGGGAGGCTGAGGCAGGCGGATCATGAAGTCAGGAGATCGAGACCATCCTGGCTAACACAGTGAAACCCTATCTCTACTAAAAATACAAAAAATTAGCAGGGCGTGGTGGCGGGCGCCTGTAGTCCCAGCTACTTGGGAGGCTGAGGCAGGAGAATGGCTTGAACCCGGGAGGCAGAGCTTGCAGTGAGCCGAGACTGTGCCACTGCACTCCAGCCTGGGCAACAGAGCGACAGAGCGAGACTCCATCTCAAAAAAAAAAAAAAAAGTCTGAGAAATGTCCACTTTGAGGATCAAGATTGTAATATGAGAGGCATTAAAATTTATTTCAGCATTATATCCCACCAGGCATATTTATGAAATCATTTATGTTAAAAATGTTAGCTTTTTTCATGTAGAATCATAATTTTTTAAAAAAATATCTTAAATCTGATTAAAATTTGTCAAAGTTAAAAGTTAGAGTCTATTCACCCCCAGTTAGTCCTTATTATCTGCACATACCACAATTTCGATGAACTCTAAAGATCACTGAAGCCATGGAATCAACTGCCGAGTGGGTAAAAACAATTTTTTTTAATGAGCAAATGTGAACTGATGTGCTATTAAGGAGAAAAATGTTAAGGCTGGACTAAAAATACTTTGTTATACTTTCACAGCATGCAATGGTGCTGGTGGAAAAAGGGTCAGTTACCTTCTCACTTGTTTCTACCTTATTTTCTGCACTGTGGCCTTGGTAATTGAAGAGCCAGCTCTTCCACATACCGTCTGAGGCAGGAATAGGGTCCACTATCTAAACAGGGACAAGGGGCACCCAGTGTCTACAGCTACACTCCTCCTGGTATGGAATTTTATCTGTACCCACCTCTTCTGAATTACATGGCTTCACCACATAGTTTGATTTGGGGCTTTGTAGTGAGAGGTTGCAATATATCTGTCTATATTTTTAATAGCATATATATTCCATGTTACTGTTAACTGATATGGCTACACCAGCCAACACGCTCTAAAACACAAACAACTGAGCACAAGTTTCCCTGCTGCACAGAAAAAAATCATAAATTATATTCAACATAAATTAAGGGAAAATTATTCACATTGCCAAAGCATTCTTTGTTTTAGAAAGCTACTCATTAAAGGATTACAAGAAATGTGTGCACCCCTGGTGCACTAAAAATGGCATTCAACCAACCAAAATTCAACTCATACGATTCAAGAACACATTTATTAAGTAAAATAAACATAAGTCCGATTTTGGACCCAACTTACTGGCCCAGATGGTCTGTATCCTTTCTTTCAGAACAAAAAAAAGTGGGCAAGCAGTTCCTAGCTGCCTGTGATAGACAGCTATTTCACAACCTCCCCAGGGTGCACAAAAGTCACCTGCTATAAATAGCTCCTCAGCACTCACGTCAGAGTCCTCAGTTTAAGGGCCAGGTGAAAATATAAATTGCCTGAAATATGTCCCCTGCATTCTAATTCCATAGGCGACTATTTGCTGAAAATTCTCAGTAATCCTCCTGACAATTTCACTATAAATATACTTAAAAACTTTTTTAAACCATTTTCTGAACTAGTAGGAGAGGTAGTGTGGTGAGGGGTAAGAACGCTGCCCACCAGGAACAGGAAACCAGGATTCTCGTTCCCCAATCAGTCACGTAAGAGCCAAGTAAGTCACTTAAGCCTTTAAGAATAAAATTTCTCATTTGTGAAAAGGAAATGATAATACCCAACTCAAAGGGTGGCAGTGAGGGTTGCAAATAATGCATTCCGCATCAGGATTTTATCTTATAAAAATGACATGACATTTGTAATATCAAAAAAAAAAAGGAAGGAAGGAACCTAAAAAAAAGAGGCGATTCATCAAAACAATCTTAATGCATTCACTCAAAGCTGTATACATCATGTAGCCATGAAAAAGATGTAATGGAAAGATGGTCTTGATGTAGTAAGTTTAAAAAGTGGGCTGAAAAAAACACTACGCATTTAGCCCCATTTTTATTACAATAAAGCATGTTTTCAAATGCACATAAAATATCTGCAGTGACAACAAACCATAAACATATATCCACTTTGAAGAAAAAAAGAGGGTTCCAGGTCTTTTTTAAAAAAATGACTAATTTTAGTTGAGTATATTCATTTATAACAAACTTGGATTATGTCTATAATTAAAAATTTAAAACAATGAAGAAAACAATGGGAAATAATTAGCGTGAAGAAAGCACTTAGCGGTCGGGCATGGCAGCTCACACCTGTAACCCCAGTACTTTGGGAGGCCGAAGCGGGTGGAACACTTGAGGCCAGGAGTTTAAGACCAGCCTGGCCAACATAAGGAAACCCCATCTCTATCCACACCTGTAATCTTAGCTACTTGGGAGGCTGAGGCACAAGAATCGCTTAAACCTGGGAGGCAGAGGCTGCAGTGAGCTAAGATAGGCCACTGCACTTCAGCCTAGGTGACAGAGCCAGACTCCATCTCAAAAAAAAAAAAAAAAAGAAAGCACTTAGCACAATGCCTAGTAGACTTTGACGAATGGTGATTATCATAGTTACTTTTGTGTAGAAGCTACAGAACTCTTTAAGTAAAACAAGTTTATATAAAACTAGCAGACCTTGGTAACGTGCAACCAGTTATGCCTGTGTGTGAATTGGATTAATTATTTTTAGAAAAATGAATTTTTAAAAAATCGTGGTGATTATCTCATGGGTATATAAATATGTCAAGACCTCAAACTGTGTACTTTAAATATGTGTGGATTATCATATGTCAATTATACCTTAACAAACTTGT